>NC_050579.1:171108885-171818885 GCF_011100635.1 Trichosurus vulpecula
CTCCCCTGGGTCCCTCGCCCTGAGGAAAGAGAAGGCGACGCACTGCGTCACGCCACGCCTGCGCCTCCTCCTGGGCACCTCAGTACGCGGGGGCGCGCTCTTCTCTCCAAATCACTCTCCAGCTCCCCAGGCTCCTCTCCTCCCTCGTCCCGCGAGTGCCCCGTGCGCGCGCGCGCTCTCCCACCGCCCCGCCCCCACCCTCTCCGCTCCCCTCCCCCGTGGCCGTCTTCGCGCAGGGGCTGAGCCCGTGGCCTCGGCCTCTTCTTTCCGGGTTGGAGCTGCTCTTCCTCCGGCCCTTCCGTAGCTGCTGTCACGCTCAAGGATCGGGGCCTGGTCACCCTTTGCCCCACCCCACCCTTCACTCCATGGGAGCCGGCTCCTCCCCGCTCCGTTGGGCCGGGCTGCGTCGCCGGTGAAGCTCCACCGAGAGGGAGCCGAGCCACTTTTCGGAACTCCCCAGCCCGGTACCGTCCTTTATTTACTTTTCTCTCCTCCAGTCCCAGTCCCCGGGGCCCCTCCTTCCTCGAGGCGGGGCCGGGGCCAGGGCGGAGCTCCCGGTCCGCGCGGAGCCGCCCGCCTGCTGGGGCAGCGCCTCGCTGGGGTACACCCTCCTGCGTGTAGCTGCGCGCGCAGAGAGACGCCCTCCTTCCCCTCCCCCTTCCCTCCCGCTCCCGGGGAGATCCTGACTTCCCTTTCCCCAGCCCAAGTCTTCTCTTTACCTACACTGCTTCGCGTTTCTCTGCTCTTTATTTAGGAGGGAAGGGGGTCTTATGGAACCGGGGTGCGATTGGTTGAGATCTGCGTCTTCCATCTCAAACTCTTGGTAATGGCTCTGACGGTGTGTCTCGCTTTACATCGGTGCACGAAGTAGGACCCAGGCTAGCGAAATGGGTGGGTAGAGCCTGGCGCTTCCCTGCAGGCAATACCGCTCTTTGCGTACAGGGGGCGCGAGCGAGCGCTGAGCTGCATAACCGGGTGCTGTCCCGAATACTCTGAGTTGGGTGGCTTGACTTTTCCTGGTGGTTTCTCTAGTTCAGGGGTTCTTAGTCTGGGGTCCGTGAGCTTTCAAATACATATATGTGTGTATATGTATATATACACATATTTACACTCGTGTATGTATAATATACACACATTTAAATAAATACATATATTTATTTTGTATATGAACTTTATGTGTATACCTTAAAATATGTGTAAGTATACATATTTGATTATTTGCATATATTTAAATACATATATAACTAAAAGTCCACGGACCCCACATATATGTGTGTATGTCTATATGTCAGTAAATAGTCAATAATAGTAAATAAACATTAAGCCTCTACTGTGGCAGACGCTGTGCTAAGCCTTAAGGATAGAAGTACAAATACACTAAAAACAAACACAATTCTTGCCGTCAAAGAATTTACAGTCTAATGAAGAAGCTTACAGTCTAAAGAAGATATGTATGTCTGTGCACTAGACCCCAGGTGGACTTACACTATGTACCCTCCTATCTGTCTTTAATATATACTATATATTGATAACCATCTCAGTATAATTTATTTCCTTTGTAATCTTATGTTAGTAAGCGTTTATTAACATCTGCTATATGCCAGACACTGCGCTAAGCTCTCAGGATACAAAGAAAGGCAAAAGACAGTCCCTGCTCTTCAGGAGCCCAGTCTAATGGGGGAGACAGCATTCAAATTATAAATACATACATATATGCATATACACACATACATGCATATACATACATATATACAGACAAGATAAATTGGAGATAATAAAGGAAAACATTACCATTAAGAGGGATTAGGAAAGACTTCTCATAGAAGATGGGGATTTAGCTGAGACTTGAAGGAAACTAGGGAAGCCAGGAGGTGGAGATGAGTAAAGAGAGTATGCCTATTAAAAAACATGAGAAGGGGTCCACAGGCATCACTAGACTGCCAAGTGGTCTGGCTGCCCTCTGCCTTCCCCTTGGAATGCACTCCCTTCTGTTGAGCTCCCTCTCCTACATGACACCTGTCTCTCAGTTATTTGATACACTGTTTATTTTTTGTATTTATTTATCCAGGGTGTCCCAAAAGGCTTAGTGCATTTTCAGCTTACTAGCTTGATTTAAGCTTACTAGTTTACTAGCTTAAATGCACTAAGACTTTGGGACTCCCTGGGTGTGTACATATTATTTCTCCATATCACATGTAACATACTTGAGAACAGGGAATGTTTCTTTGCTTTTTTATCCTTAAAAAAAATCCTTGTAGCTTAGTACAGTGCCTGACACTTAGTAGATGCTTAATAACATCCTAATTGATTGATTCTGTGCTAAATTTGGAGTCATTGGACCTGGATTCAAATCCTGACTTAGCCAATTTACTGCCTTTATGCCTTTGGGCAGGTTACTTTCCTGTTTTTGGGAAGTGCAAAATGAGGGGGTTGGAGTAGATGACTTCTAATTTCCCTTGGACCTCCTCCACGCCACCCCAGTCATTAACTTTTTCTCTTTCTCTCACATTATTGCTGTACTGATTAGTTGTTGACTTGTTACTCTGTACCTGGCCAATTTCTGCTTAGATCTAATGTGACTGTATTCACCCACTGGGATGGTATGATGGGATATATTCAATGTGGTAGTAATAGATTTTTTATTAGAATGTTTTCAAATACTCTCTTTGCTACAAAGCCTCAGGATGCATTAACTTAATTAAAATGTACAAATAATCAAAATGTTAAAAGTATATAAACATTTTGTTCATATGGTTACAGTAGCATAAAAAAATCTTACTTTATACCTGCCTAGAATTAGGTTAAGGAAGGTACTCTAATATTTTGAAGTGTAAATGGGGGAATTACTATCTCAGCTTCTTTGAGCATGCCTAAGAAAAATGAGGTTCTCTTAAATATTGTTGGTTTGTCTACAACCTAACTGCCTTGAAAATAGGCAAGTGAATACTTTTTAACTTACTCAGTGCATGTTTCTAGCTTAGTATTCTAAGTATTCTTAGTATTCATGCCATCACTTTTTACTCGTCAGAAGAGAGTTTTCTGGATTCATCAGTGCCCTTGCAGTCATTTTGCTTGCACTTTAAGACAGTTAAACTTTTGTGTGTGTATGTCTGAGTTCCCATAGCCACTAGCTTAAATTTCCGTTTTGCCTTCCTCTCTGCTCTTCTTTACTCTCCTCTGCTAATACAGACAAGTCAGCTAGATATCAGATGGTAACTCATTTTATTATGTCCGTGACTACATTAATGTAACTGAGACCCAGATTATAGGAATCTTACTATCACATTTAACTCTTAAATAGACAATTTCCCACATACAATGATTTACTATCCTTCATAATAATGCTCTTAGTAGTACTCCAGATTTTAATAGCCATAGCAAAACACATTCTATCTGCTCCCAGAACTATTTCTCTGAAGTTAATCATAAGATCATGGTTTTAGGGCTGAGAGGGATCTTAGGGTCCATTGAGCCCAACTTCCTATTGCAGGAAACTGAGGCACAATAAGGGTAAATGATTTGCCCAAGGCCACATTGAACCTAGGTTTTCTTGGCTCTGTGTCTTTTATGCTCCTATCAGAATAACTTTCTTTTTTTTTTTTCCACAATTTCAGCATATTTATTCCCTCATCCATAGAGGATATAGACCTTTTGTCTTCAAGTAGTTGGGATTCAGACCAAAAACCTTTGGCTCCCCATCCTTTACTCATTCTTTTTCACAACACTGTCTGCAATCTGAGATCTGTGTTTTTCACCTGACATGATTCAAGTTCAAGTTGTCTATGATGAGTACTGATATAATTATTTACAGTTCCAACTAGAAGGTTTGTGTAAAACATTGCTTGATATATTTAATCAACTACACAAGGAATATATTTCCTGCTTTTATATTACTTGTGTGCTGACATTGCTCTTGTGTAATAGCCATAAAATTTTTGACTTAAATTTAAATGTACAAGAATTACAGAACAGAATTGGTGTGAACTTTAATTTACTCGATTATTTGAGCACAGTTCAAAATATTTTATGCTTATGTCTTGTAGCTTAGATATCATTGCTTTAAACCAGTGCCATTAAATATAGGAAGTTTTAATAAGATGAATATATAATTTTAATTTTACAGATATGTCATCACTGTGGGCATTTTCTTCATGGTAAAGATTATGTGCCATCCATGCCTTCTTATCTTGTGGGACTTATGTACATATCTTCCCATAAATGCTTCAGTGATACTCTACCCACTCTCCTGGGGACTTTGCTCCGTTTCTCTTGACTTTGTGTAGATATGTATGGATTATTCAGGATGTCTTTCACTCATCCCTGAATCTTGCTGTAGGACCAGGCTAGCTTCTTATTTTAGTCATGTATCTGCAATTATATCCTTGCACAAGTATCTCTTCTATCATAAGCTTTACCACTGCTCTTTGGATGACCTTTCAACTTTAATCTTTCAGTGGCTTTGGTCCATTACTTTTCATTATATACCAACATTAGAAAAATGTTGACATTAAAAAGATGTGCCTTTGTTCTAAGGGAAAGCTTGGGATTGTTAAAAGCACTGTGAAATTTCCCAAATGTGTGGCTATTCCTCTCCTAATCAGTTCTGGACCTAGTTTATTATCCATGTGCAGTATCTGTCCTCATTTTATTTTATCCTTATTTTACAGATGAAGAAATTGAGACTGAGAAGTTAAATAATTTGCCCAGGGTCATGAAACCGGTAAATGTCTGGTAGGACTTAAACTCAGGGATTCCTGTCTACCAGGTCAATACTATATCTGGAAGAACTGTTAGAGTGTTTACCCTTCCTGAATTTTCTTAGGTCACAGGACTAGCTGGTGAGCTGATTGTTTATGAGCCTCTCACTTGGTTTTAGACTCTGTGATCTCTAGTGATCAGAGTCTAATTTCTGTCTTTGGTGACTGAATCAAATTAATAATTTCATTTTGTTCAGCTAACTAAGTGTAAAGTGGAAAAGTTGTATAGCTAATTTTCCTCAACACAGGAGCATAGAAGAGAGAATTACTCCTGAATTCCTGATTACCCAGTTCTAGCTACACCCTTATCTCCACATTTTCGCCCTTTGTCCACTTTGCCTGGAAAAATGGTCATTTGCACATAGTGAGCATTTAATAAATGATTATTGAATTAAATTAGAATGTCCTGCCTCCTCATTGCTGCCTTTCCAAATCCTTATTTTCCCTGAAAGGTTAGTTCAGGCTCTACTTCCTTAGTGAAGACTGTCCTGATTCTTTCAACTGAGGGTGTTCTTTCTCTCTCTTCTAAAATTTTCGTAGAGTTATCTTGGGATCTTTCCAGTTGCCTCTATCCCAACTTATTTTGTATTGTGTTTACATTTGTAGATAAGCTTAGAATGTAAGTTCCTCAAGGGTAGGGACTGTCTCTTTTATCTTTGAATCCCCAGCACTTCCAACTGTGGTTTACATATAATAAACACTTAATAATGTTAAGTTTGTTAAATTGAGTACTGTGGTTATTTGTAGTTTCTTGATCTGTTTGAAATGAGCATTGATAGTTTTACCATTTCATTTAATTGCTTCTTAAACTTGGATGTCTCACAGTGAACTACATAATATTATTATACTAGAAATGTTCTTATTAAGAAGACTAAATATAAATTCTAGAATTCTTTTATTAGGTTGACCTGTCCTTTGTCTTTTAATAGCTGTCACAAATGTATAGCTAACATTTAGATTAAGAAAATTCACAGAATTAGCATGGTCTTAATAGCCAGAGGGAAACATCATTTCTCTCTCTTCAAAGAGTACATCAAAAATTGATACAACCATAATGCCCAGTTTTTAGTATGCTAGTTACTCCTAAATAATTTAATCAATTTGGGATTATTCTAAATTCACATATACTTCTTATCCCAGTAGTTAAGCTGTAACATTTGTCTAATAGACATATGAAGAGTAAATATGATAGGGTACTATTTTTTTTTACCTTATTAGTAAAACCCATCTACTTTTGTGGCTTTTATCACCATAATTCCTTGTAAAATATTATGAGTAGTATTTTTTAAAATATCTGTACATTTCCAGTTACCCCCTGTGATGAGGAGATGTTTCTATATGCTTTTGATCCCCATAGTTGTTCCTTTCTGGTTATGATCATTCTGGAAAGGCACTCTTCTGGGAATCTTAGCAGCTCAGAACTTCTTCATGCCTTCACCTGGAATTGGTCATTATAGATGTGTTGGTAAGCAAAATAGGCTCCTTAGCACTTGGTTCAACAAGTACCCTTGAATAGTTTGGCTTTTGTTCCCTTTGAGTAATTCATTGAGCCTTACTAGGTGCTAAGCCCCAGGCCCCGAACCCTTAGGTGTAAAACCTTAGTGGGTGTGGATTGGCAACTGAGGTGGGGCCCAAGGTGGGGATAACTCCAGGGAGGGCCTAGTTTACATGTCTGGGAGAGCAGAGGCTCTTAGACCAGGTGGGTTTAAGTCCGCCTCTTTGTGACGATTCTAGGTCACATGGGTGAGTCGCATGTGTGACTCACCCCTGATGCTGAAAAAGATATAAAAACCAGGGGATGGCTGTCTGTTCTTTGGAGCTCTCTTACCTACAGCAGTGGTGGCTCGTGACTCTGGGCCAGCCCTTGTTCTGAGCTCCTGGGCTGAACCTAGATGTTGGTAACTATGAATCTGTATTTAGTCTGTCTGTTAATGTTTGTAATTTGCTCTGAAGTTCAGTGTGCTGGCTTTTTCCCCTGAACTAAGGGAATGATATTTGTATGCTGACTTAAAGTAAGCTTGTCAACCCCTTCACCTTGCTTTCCTTATTAAGGCAGATCAAAAGAACCTGTACTGTTGGTAGCTTTCTGGGTGCTGGCTGTGGGTGGATCTTACACCCCACAGGAGCTGCTAGCTGGATTATTGAAACAATAGAATATGCTATTTCCTCTCCCATTTCTCTCTTTTCTCTTGTTTTTCTGCTACATATTAGCTCTATTGAGTTTTAGAGACATTTACTAAAGAAAATTTAGGGCCAAGTGAACTAAGAGGAATTCTTCAGAACTACACAATTTCACATTTTTAGGATTCCTAGTTTCATTTGGTTCTAAATCTTATCTCTTTTCCCTGTACTTGTGTTCATACCTGGCTCTAGATTCCTTTTTCTACATAGATCTTGTTTATTCCATGTAAGAGAGTTTTTCCTCTTTTGTTTGGACATTCTAAACATTATTCCAGACATTTTTTTTTGATATGTAGTAAACAAAAGATTGAGGATTATGTTGCCTAGGATATCTTCCCTCCTGAGTTTGTCAAATTCTTTAAAATTTGTCCTTCATTATCTTCATTCTCTGGCAGAGCCAACTCCTATTAGTTACTTATCTTTCTTCTGGAAACAAGTTTTCTCCATTTGGGGACCTCAGTTTTCCCTTTAGGCTTCATGTTATACTGTAGTCATATCCATCTCTTCTTGGTGACTTCTCTGACTTTTAGCTTTAGAGAAAAAAAGGAACTTTCCTTCCAGGGCCCAAGTTTATATCCTTGATTTCAGACTGTACTGCACTGACTTTGCAGATGCCTCTTTTGACTTCTGCTGGAGTACTTTTTACTTCCCAGCTTCAAGAAAATGAAATTCTAGCCATTGTCTTTTTTTTCTCCTTGGTCCAGAGATGGATTTTTTGTTTTCCAGGCCCCATTTTGGTTTCTTTGTTCTGATCATCCATCTTAAGTATACTCTTTAGTTAGGATCTTAATTTTGGCTGTATTTCTTGAGTGAAATTAGATTTCACACATATTTCACATTTCTTAACTAGGCCTAATCTGAGTATCATAGTCAAATATATTTATGACCAAAGATTGAGAACTACAAAATATAAAGATTCACATGTTAATGAAATATCTTTATTACTTAAAAGTATGTATTTTAATCTGTGTTATTATACGTACAGATACAGTATGCATGTCATGAGAGGAGGTGATGCAACAGAAAAGAGAGAAAGGTGGATTTGAGAAATAAACAGCTCTGTAAAAGGTATCTGAGAATAGGATTATATTTTTGGACTCAGGCTAAAAATATGGAAATGATAGGCTCCTGGCTAGGGATGGATTACATCTAACAAGGACTAGTAAAAAATATACTTACCGGGAATCTTGCAAAACTAATAAAAAAAAACTTTAAATGGAGAAGGAAAGAATAGGAAGAAAACTGACTGCATATATACATCAGAGCAAATATTATAGACAGTATCTGTGGTAGGTACAATATAAGTAGAAAATTAATAATGTAAACTTTTAGAAATTCACGAGAGGCAAAAATCCAAGAAAAGAACTAGCTATAAAAACCCATGGCCTCAGATAACATAAAGTATGCATAAAGTATGAGCGACTAGCAAGGGAGTCAATTTAACATTATAGGTATCACTGAGATTTGATGCGGTGGAACACATTACTAAGAAGCAGAGCCAAGATGGTAGAAAGCAGTGAGTTCTACTCTACAAACTTCTGCAAACAGACCTAGAATATATATGTACCAGACCAAATCCTGATGGGGAAATCCAATGTGGGTCATTTGTCCAGCCCAGCTAGATATAATGAGACAGAGAGTTCTGAAAACATTGGTGGAAAAGTTCAACCAAGAACATGTCATTCCCTAAGTACTTCATTGCCCAGAGAGAGGTTGTATACCAGGGTAAGAAGAGGTTCCAGATCTATACTGGATCACTTCAGTGAAGACAGGTGCCAACCAGCAGCTTTGTTGCTTACTGCCTAATTCTGGATCATAGATCCAGGGGGAACTGAAAAGGGTATCTGTTCCAAGCTGCAGTGTTCCAGGTAGGGAGTCCCTTGGGCTGTGTATGGAGAAATGAGGAAGTTCAGAAGCCAACAATAGCATCAGCAATGGTGTGGCTCAGGCCTCAGGCACAGAGCAGTGTCTCATTTGAAGCATCTAGCCTAACCTGCAGAGGAACAACCAAGGCCAGAATCCCAGACCAAAAATTCTGCCATTCTGAACCAACAGAGCTTTCCAACTAATTGATAGTGGCTGGTTCTAGCAGTGGTCTACTTTTGCACAGACCCAAACTCAGGCCAGGAACTTGCCAAGCTTAGACCAGGGGGATGGTGATCACACTTTGCTCTGGATTAAACTCCTTTGAAAGTACCGAAAGCTTGCAGGTCTGCAGCCTGTCTCTGAGATCCTAGAGTAATACAACACTTAAATACCCTAAGAAAGCAGAAACAGGACAAGCCTAGAACTTTTCCTCCAGAAGTGAGGCATAACAGCCTTAACATCAAGTCCAAAGTCAGGAAATAGGTTGGAAGAATGGACAGACAAAAAGAACAGTGGCAAGGATGCTTAAGACAAATGCAGAAGAAGAAAAATGACACTAAAGCATCTATAAGCAATGTTTCAGAGAAAAACCCAGCTTGGGCACAAACAAAACTAGAATTCCTAGAACAGATGAGAGAAAGAATTGTAAAGTTAATTAACATCTTAGCACAAGAGGTATAAAATGTCCAAGCAACAAACTCCATGAAAATTAGAATGGACCAAATAGAAGCAAATGACTCCATGAGGCAACAAGAAATATTAAAGCAAAGTCAAACAGTTGAAAAAAAATGAAATAAAATGTAAGATATTTTATAGGAAAAACAACCTGGAAAGCAGATCAAGGAAGAAAAAAAAATTAAGAATCACTGGACTATTTGAACACCATGAACAAAATAAAGAGCCTACATTCTTTTCAAGAACTCTTAAAAGAAAATTGCCCAGATCTCTTAGAATTACAGGGCAAAGAACAAATAGAAAGAATGTATTGGGTACTGTCTCAAAAAAAAAAAAAAAACAAACCCCAACAACTCCAAAATGAAAACTCCCAGAAAAATCATAGCCAGAATCTAGAGCTTCTAGGTCAGAGAACAAAATACTGCAAGCAGACAGAAAAACAGTATTCAAGTACAAAGGAGTGGCAGTTTGATTTAGTTGCAATGTGATTAGCAGCCACCACCATAAAGAAGTGTAGAACTTGGAATATAATATACCAGAAGGCAAAGGATATTGGCTTACAGCCAATAACTTGTCTAACAAAACTGAATATAATGGCCTGGGGGAAAATAAAATATAGGATTTCCAAGCATTTCTAGTGAAAAGACCACAGTGCATAGAAACTTTTAAGTTCAAATACAGAAACAAAGAGAAACATAAAAAGGTAAATATGAATGAACAATAACAATATACTAAACAGATAAATTACCTAAAATATAAGATGATGCTTTTTTCTTCTGAACACTATCATCATCAAGGTTCATAGGAGTCCAATTAGACAAAGCCTGGGAGTGGTTGTATTGTATTTTGATGATCTCAAGAAAAGAAAGGAAAGAGAAGGGGAAAAGAAATACTTGGGAAGGGAGGGGATGGAACATTAGGGAAAATTCTCTCATATATACAGGGTATACAAATAGACATCTATACACACAAAGAGGATGTGGAGGGGAGTGGCTAATACATGAACTTCATTCATCTGAACTGGTCAAAAGAAGGAAGAACCCCTAACTGTGATAGGGCTTTAGAAAGATATACCTTTTTCAAAAGGAAGTGGATAGGTAAAAGGGATGTATATGTATGTGTGTGTGTGTTTATTTATATAATGTGGCACCCCCTTTTCATCATGAGTAATCATGGCCAAAAATTAGTTCTCAAATTTCCACATGGTCTCTTAGACTGAGACTGGGCAGGGAATGTCGGTGTATATTTCAGGGTTTGAATCTTCATTGTCTAATCTCCTGTATACATTCTCTTCCCAACCTTCACCCCTCTTTAAAATTTATGTTCTTCAGCAAATTGGCTGGAGTACATTTTGAATTTACATCTATATATCCAATCTAGAACAAGGAGGCTTAAACATTGTTTTTGAATGCTTTCCCCAATTCCCTGGGCTAAGGATTCACAGAAAAAGTCCATGTGACATATCTTATATGGTTTCAAACTTATATGCAGAAAATATAATTGCCCAAATACAATTAGACAACTTCACCGAACAACATTTTATACTGTTTATCAGAGGTTCTGCTCACTTAGCACTTAACAAGGGACAGTCTTGGTGTTCAAAACCTCCTCCCAAAGGCAATAAACAAAAGAAGGAAAAGAAAATTGAGCTGCTTCTGTCGGAGTGAAAGCCTCATTTTCCCTTCAACAATCTTAGAGAATGTGGTGTTCTCTGTATAGGGATTAGGAACCTTGAGTCAATTGGAAGTCACTATCTCACCCTCAGGAATCAGAAGGTAGAAGCATGGTGGAGAGCCTTTGGGTTAATACCAGTAAACGCAAAAACAAAAGTGATATTGTCATTGGAGTATAGATCACTTGTACAAAAAGAGAAAATCTCATGAAATAGGTAAATTCAGGAAACCGCTTTCAAATTGGCAAAGAGAGGCATGATATAATACCAGCAGGGGACTTCAGTTATTTGAAAATAAAGTGAGTGCTTTCTCTCCTTTTCCCCCTCCTCTGTCAGTCAATCAATCCACAGACATTTATTAAATACACTTATACCTGGCATTGTGCTAAGTGCTGGGGATACAAAAAGAGGTAAAAGGCAATCTTTACCTAAACTCAAAGAGTTTACAATTTAACATGAGAAACAACACGTAAGTAAATACATACAAAGCCAGCTACATACAGGATAAATAGGAAATAATAGAGGGAAGACACTAGAATTAAGAGGTGTTGGGGAAGGTTTTCGGTAAAAGAAAGGATTTTAGTTGGGACCTAAAGGAAGTCAGGTAGATCAGTAGGCAAAGGGGAGGAGAGAGAGCATTCTAAGCAGGAGGTATAGCCAGAGAAAATGTCTGGAGCTGAAAGATGAAGTGTCTTGTTTGTGGAACATCCAGATCCCCAGGGAAATTGGATTGAAGAGTATGTGTTGGGGACTAAGGTGTAAGAAGACTGAAAAGTTGGGGAGGGGGAAGCTAGGTTATAAAGGGCATTGACTGCCAAACAGGACATTTTGTGTTTGATCTTGGCGGTATTAGGGAGACACAAAAGATTACTGAATAGGGGAATCATGTGATTAGACCTACATTTTAGGAAAATCATTGTAGTGGCAGAATGGGGGATGAATTAGAATGGGGAGAGAGTTGAGGCAGCCAGACTCACAAGCAGGCTAGTATAATAATTAATATTACAATAAAGGTGATGAGGGCCTGAACTGGAGTGGCAATATTAGAGGAGCAAAGGGAGTGTATTGGAAAGATGTTGCAAAGGTGAAATCTATAGGCATTGGCAACAGGTTGGATACGGGGTGGTGGTAAGAGAGAATGAGGAATCCAAGGTGACTCCTATGTTGTGAGTCGGAGGGACTGGGAGGATGATAATTGCTTTTACAATTAATAGGGAGGGTATATGTGTGGGGAGGAGGTTTAGGAGGAAAGTTAATGAGTTCAGTTTTGGACATGTTGAGTTTATGCTGTCTACTGGTCATCCAGTTGGAGATGTCTAAAAGATATTTGGAGACGTGAAATTGGAGGTCAGCAGAGAGTTTGAAGTAGGATAGGTAGATTTGAGAGGCATCAATTTAGAGATGGTAATTAAATCTATGGGAGCTGATGAGATCACTAAGTGAAGTAAGTAGTTTAGAGGGAGAAAAGAAGAGAGCCCAAGACAGAACTATGAGAGGTGTCTACCTTTGAAGGGCATAATCTGAAAGAGGATCCAGCAAAGGAGACAGAGAAGGAGTGGTCAGATAGGTAGGATGAAAACCAGGAGATAATACTATCCCAAAAATCTAGAGAAAAGAGAGTATCAAGGATACAATATTAAGTGACTGTCAACGTCAAAGACTGCAGAGGTCAGGGAGAATGTGGACAGAAAAAGAGCTGTTGGATTTGGCAACTAAGAGATCATTAGTAACTTTGGAGAATGATTTAGGTGAAATGATAAAGTAGGAGGTTGTATTTTAAGGGGTTAGAAAGTGTGGGAGGAGATAAAGCAGAGGCACCTATTGGAGATGACTTTTTCAAGGAGTTTAGTGGTTAAGAAGCAGAAGAGATAAAAGATGATAGCAGAGATAGAAGGGTCAAGTTTTTTGGAGGATAAGGGAGACATGAGCATGTTTGTAGGAAGTAAGGAATGAGCCAGTAAATAGAGAGATTGAAAATAAATGAAAAAGTAGGGATGACGGGGTAATCTGTTGGAGGAGATGGGATAGAATGAGATCACTTGAACAAGTAGAGGGGTTAGCCTTGGTAAGGAGTAAAACTACTTCATTACTCTCTTCCCTCCTCCTTTTCTTTCTCCTCCCTTTCCCTCGCTCTGTTGAAAACAGTGCAGCTAATATTTTTTTTCCCTTTTTAAATAAGTTTTTATTGCTATCTTCTATGTCTTACATAATCATAATTATCCCTCCCCCTTCCCCTACCTGAGAGCCACCCCATATAACAAATAGTGTTTTTATTTTTATTAAATTTTTGTTTTGTTTTTTGTTATTTTTTAGAAAATTATTTATTTTCGGTTTTCAACATTCACTTCCACAAGATTTTGAATTCCACATTTTCTCTCCATCTTTCCCCTCTCCCAACCCCAGGACAGCATGCATTCTGATTACCACTTCCTCCAATCTGCCCCTCCCTTCTATTACCCACCCCCCCTTCGCTTTTCCCTTTCCCTTCTATTTTCCTGTAGGGCAAGATAGATTTCTATACCCCATTGCCTGTATATCTTATTTCTCAGTTGCATGTAAAAACAATTTTTAACATTCATTTTTAAAGCTTTGAGTTCCACATTTTCTCCCTTCCTCCCTGCCCACCCACCCTCATTGAGAAAGTGAGCAATTAGATATAGATTATACATGTATAGTCATGCAAAACAGTTCCATAACAGTCATGTTGTGAAAGACTGTTTCCCTCTATCCTGTCCCACCCTCCATTTATTCTGTTCTCTCCTTTGACCTTTCCCTCCACAAGAGTGTTTGCTTCTGATTGCCTCTTCCCCCAATCTGCCATACCTCCTATTATCCCACCTCTCTTATTCCCTTTCCGTGCTGCTTTCCTGAAGGGCAAGATAGATTTCCATACCCAATTGAGTATGTTATTCCCTCCTTAAGCCAAATCCGATGAGAGTAAAGCTCACTTATTCCCTCTCACCTCCCCCCTCTTCCCATCCATTGTGAAATCTCTTTCTTGCCTTTTTTTATGTGAGATGACTTACTACATTCTACCTCTCCCTTTCTCTTTCTCCCAGTACATTCCTCTCAACACTTAATTTTATTTTTTAGGTAGCATCCCTTCATATTCAACTCACCCTATGCCCTCTGTCTATATACATACACACACACACACACATACACACACACACACACACACACACACACACACACGCACATACATACATATATAAATACACATACTCAAATATTCCCTCTAACTACCCTAATACTGAGAACGGTCTCATGAGTTACAAACATCATTTTTCCATGTAGGAATGTAAACAGTTCCACTTTAAGAAGTCCCTTATGGCTTCTCTTTCCTGTTTACCTTTTCATGTTTCTCTTGATTCTTGTATTTGAAAGTCAGATTTTCTATTCAGCTCTGGTCTTTTCAACAAGAATGCTTGGAAGTCCTTTATTTCGTTGAAATTCCATTTTTTTCCCCTGAAGTATTATACTCAGTTCTTCTGGATTGGTGATTCTTGGTTTTAATCCTACCTCCTTTGTCCTCTGGAATATCATATTCTAAGCTCTTTGATCCCTTAGTGTAGAAGCTGTTAAATCTTGTGTTATCCTGATTGTGTTTCCACAATACTTGAATTGTTTCTTTCTGGCTGCTTGTAATATTTTCTCCTTGACCTGGGAACTCTGGAATTTGGCTATAATAGTTCCTAGGAGTTTTCCTTTTGGGATCTCTTTCAGGAGGTGATTGGTGGATTCTTTCCATTTCTAATTTACCCTCTAGTTGCAGAGTATCAGGGCAGTTTTCCTTGATAATTTCTTGAAAGATGAGGTCTAGGCTCTTTTTTTGATCCTGGTTTTCAGGTGCTCTAATAATTTTTAACTTATCTCTCCTGGACCTGTTTTTCAGGTAAGTTTTTTTTTTCAGTGAGATATTTCACATTGTCTTCTATTTTTTCATTCTTTTGGTTTTGTTTTTATAATTTCTTGATTTCTCATAAAGTCCTTAGCTTCTGTTTGCTCCATTCTAGTTTTTGAGGAATTAATTTTCTTCAGTGAGCTTTTGGACCTCCTTTTCCATTTGGCCAGTTCTGCTTTTTAAGGCATTTTCCTCCTCATTGGTTTTTTGGACCTCTTTTGCTATTTGGGTTAGCCTAGTTTTAAAGGTGTTATTTTCTTCAGCATTTTTGGGGGTCTCCTTTAGCAAGCTGTTGACTTGTTTTTCATAATTTTCTTGTATCATTCCCATTTTTCTTCCTAATTTTCCCTCTACTTCTCTGACTTGATTTTCAAAATCCTCTTTGAGCTCTTCCACGGCCTGAGACCAAATCATATTTTTCTTGGAGGCTTTGGATATAGGAGCTTTGACTTTGCTGTCTTCCTCTGTGTATGCTTTGATCTTTCTTGTCACCAAGAAGTAAGAAAAATGCCTTTTCGCTAAGAAAGTAAGCTTCTATAGTTTGATTTCACCCCCTCTTTGCTCATTTTCCCAGCCAATTACTTGACTTTTGAGCTCTTTGTTCAGTGGAGAGTGTACTGGCCCAAGCTTCAGGGGTTTTGCGCAGCTGTTTTCAGGGATATTTCTAGGGACCTGTGAATTTACAGTTCTTCCAAGGTAGTATGATCAAAGAAGAAGTATTTACTCCTCTCCTGGTCTGTGAGCAACCACAAGCACTCTTTTGTGCCTTGGAACTGTGAGGAGGATTCCCTCTTCACAGCCACCACAAGCTCTACCACGTCAGCACTCCTCCTAGCCACAGGACCTCCACCCAGAACTGCGACCCAGATCAGCTGCTCCATTCCCCTACCATCTGTAGGCTGAGAGTTCCAGAAGCAGCCACAGCTGAGGCAGTGGCTGCCGCTGCCCTGGGACTGGATCACACTCCCCTCTCACCAAGGTGAGAGACCTTTCCCACTGTCCTTTGACGCTTTGGTGTTTGTGGGCTGAGAAGTCTGGAAACCACCACAGCTGCCAGTTATTAAGTCCCCTGAAGCCTCCTCCATGTCTGTCTGTGCTAGCGTGGTCCACGCTGGGCTGTGCTCAGCTCTGAGCCTTGTGCAGTAGACCCTTCCTGTAGGCCTTCCAGATTGTCTGGGCCTGGGAATCTGTTTCACTCTGTCATTTTGTGGCTTCTGCTGCTCTAGACTTTGTTTAGAGTCATTTTTACTGATAGTTTGAGGGGTTTGGGGGGAGAGCTCAAGCAGGTCCCTGCTTCTACTCTGCCATCTTTGATAGTATTACCAAATAGTGTTTCCATTCTTTGCATTTCTTTTGAGAACTACCTGTTCATATACTTTGACCATTTATTGGGGAGTGGATATTAGTTTTATATGTTTATATACATATAGGTAATATGTATATTTGTATATATGCACACATGTACATGTATTTGTTGTTTATATTTCTTGGATATGAAACCTTTATCAGAAACATTTGATACAAAGATTTTTTCCGCCCATTTGATCACTTTCCTTTTTATGCTTGGTACATTAATTTTGTCTGTTAGAAGCTTTCAATGTTAAGTAATCAAAGTTATCTATTTTATCTTTTGTAATCGCCTTTATCTCTTGTTTGGTTAGGAATACATCTACCTCTAGCTGTGAGAGATTTATTGTCTGTTTTCCTTCTAATTTTTTTATAATGTGATCTTTAATGTTAAGGCTGTGTATTGATTTAGAATGTATTGTGGAATATGGGTCTAAGCTTAATTTCTGCAAGACTACTTTTTAGTTTTCTCAGAAGTTTTTATGAAATTAGTTTTTTCCTAGGTGGATTATATTTTAAACTTTATCAAACACTGGGTTATTGAGTTCTATTATTTCTGCTCTTCTCCTGTCAAATCTATTCCATTGATCTGTTTCTCTGTTTTTTAACCAATGCCAGAGAGTTTTGACTACTGCTGCTTTTTAACATAATTTGAGGTCTGGAAGTGCTTTTCTCCCTTTGTTCCTACAGATTTCCTAGGATTTTCTAAGAAAACCCCTTATATCATTGGCTAACAGAGATAAATTTTATTTTTTCCTTACATATCTTTATTCCTTTAATTTCTTTCCTTGCCTTATTGATATTGCTAGCTATATCAAATGATAGTGGGGTGAGTGTTGTTGGGAAAGGTTCTAGTATATACCCATTGCATAGGATGCTTGCTTTAATTTTAGATAGATAACATATATATATATATATATATATATGTGCATATGTGCATACGTATGTGTATATATATATATATATATATATGTATGTGAAAGTCCCTCTGTGCCTATACTTTGTAGGTCTTTTAACAGAAAGGAGTGTTGCACTTTGTCAAAAACTTTTTCTGCATCTATTGAGATGATCATGCTGTTTTGGCTATTTTGGTTTTTAGCTATGTAGATTGTTTTGGATTGTTTTCCTAATGGTGAACCATTCTTGCATCCCTGATATAAATCCCACATGATCATAATCAGTAGCCTCTTGGATAAATTGCTGTAGGCTGTTGGATGGTATTTTGTTTAAAATTTTGAGTTAATATTCATTAATAATATTGACTGATAATTTTCTTTCCATGTTTTATCTGTCCCTGGTTTAAGGATTATGACATTATTTATCTCATAAAAAGATCCTGATAGGGTTCTTTTTTTTTGCAGTTTTTAAGAATAATTTTTGAAGTGTGAATACTAACTCTTCTTTTAAAAAAATGATAGAATTCTTAGGGGAATACAGGAGGACCAGGAGGTTTTTGTTTTTTTTTTTTTAAGATTTCTAATCAGTCTTCTGATAGTATAGGTATTTTAATTTTTGAGTATTCCTCTATTTTTTTTGAAGTTTTTTCAGTTTTGTTAGACTATAACTGTGTATAATATGTTCTGATTATTCTTTTTATTTCTTCTGGTTTTGCTGTGATTTCATCTTGTTCATTTGTTATTTTATTGATTTGATTTTCTGTTCTCTTCAACCAGATTAGCTAAGAGTTTATCAATTTTATTGGTCTTTTCAAAGAACTAAATTTTAGTTTTATTTATAATTTCAATTTTTCATTTCCAATTTATTTCTTCCTCTCTAATCTTTAATATTGCCTCTTTTGTACTCATTTTAGGTTTGTTTATTTGTAAGTTTTCCAGTTTTTAAAAAACATTAACAACCTGGCTGTATGGCATTCAGATCTAGTAAATGAGATTAGGAATATATGCATAAATACTGCGAAACAAAAAAATGATCCAACACTCGAGACAAAGGACCCTGTGGAAGGTGAAGAGAACATGAGACATGTTCTCTAACCCCTAAGCAATTTGAAAGAGAAGTGAGAATTATGAGAACAAATGTGTGGCCTGCCAAGCACAAATAATAGGCAGAAAAGACAAATTGGAATCTTCAATGGCAAGTCTCATCAAAGAAACAGAAAAACAGAACATGGAATGTGAAAGCAAATAGAAGTAAAGGACAATCTAGAAGAAAATAAGTGAAAAACTGTAACATTACTACTTAGTATGCAAGCAAAATATACTGATCTTAAACATAAGATACATAGAGACAATCTCAAGATCATAGATCTCTCAGAAGTACGTGACAGGACAAAAAAACCTTAACATCACAATGCAGGAAATAATAGAAGAGAACTACCAAGAACTTAAAAACACAGAAAATGAAATACCAATTAAAGAATGAAAAAACTCCAGAAAAGAAAAAAAAAAAGGCTGCAAGCAGCAACATACATAATGGTTAAATTTAACAGTTCAATTTAGAAACAACAAATTCTGCAAACCATTAGGAGAAAGATTGAAATAAAAAGAGAAAGAAATTCAAAATAATGCGAGATGATTCTGTACCCACCAGAAAAGAGAAGGAAATGGAATAATGTTGCTTGCATATATGTTGTAGTTATTGTTTCTTCTGGGTTTGTGCTTTGGGTGTCTCTTTTTCCATAATAACTCTTTACTACTTTTATTGTCTTTTATTGTTGTAGCTTGTTAATCCTTCAAGCCTTACTTCATGAATTGAGACTTTGTATAGGGCCAGGCTCTCTATACTGAGGGTATATTGTGGCCTTATTTGGTTCTGTTTTGGATATTCTGGGATCCATTTGTTGCTTTCTCTGAGTACTGAGTGCTAGTACCACATAGTTGCTGCTTTTTTCTGTTTCAGATTTTTGCCCAGTACACAGCTTCAGGAAAAGTCTGAGTTGTATCCACAATCCAACCCCCTCTTTCTCCGTACTGCAAGTGCATGTCAGCCCCATACTTAACTCCTGGTCTGTCTCAGCTCTGGTATCAGAACAACATAGTTGCCAGCTAGCTCCTGTTTTGCTCCCTGTATAGACAGTGTCAGGCCCAGTCCCTGCTGGATCCATAACTGCTCCTTGTTCTGGTATAGTCTTCGGCCATCTCCCTCTTCTGACTTGAGCTGAAAAAGTGGTTCACTGTGGTTTCTCCTTGGATTTCCTATGAGCCCTTGGTCTGGTGCTGTTTCTAGATCTTTGTTGGAGTAGTTGTGGGGGAGAGCTACTGCTTCGTCCTACTCTGATTTCTTTGCTGCTCTCACTAAGTTGTTTTTGAAACTGTAATTGTCCAATTGTCCTTTTCCACTCATCAATTTGCTTAGCCTTCTAATTGTTTCACTTGTATTATCTAACTTACCTTGCCTTTTCTTGTTAGCTACTTAATCTGTATCCTTCTTGAGTATACCTCTTGGTATCCTCTAATTGTCCTTGATTCTGCTTCTTTTACATCCTAGAATTAGAATTTGGACCAAGACCTGGTCCTGTATTTCCTTTATATTTTACTTAATTTCTCCTCCCCAAGTTTAACTTCTGGCCTACTTCATTATCCAAAATTCCTCCAGGTCATCTGTAAGATTTTTTTCTTATCCTTCTTTCTTCTCTTGCTCTTCCCACAAACTTTCCCATGGAAATACAAGTAATTTTTCAAAAAGTTCAATAAATATTATTAATTACAGTGCTTGTACTTACAGAGTTTATATTCCACTGTGTGGATATAATGTGTGCAGATAGGCATAGTACAAGGAAAATTGAGGAATGAGAGAGCACTAATAATTGGGGTAGTCTAGAAAAGTCTTCATAGAACAGGTAGTTTCTAGTTGAGCTTTGAAGGAAAACGATGATACTAAAAAGTATAGATGAGCATAGGGAACAGCTTGTGCAAATGCATAGGTGTGTGAGAAAGAGAATAGAAGTTCAGGGAATTGTTAGTAATCCGGTTTTATATAACGTACAGTTATGAAGAAGAGTTTTGTAAAATAAAGTCAGGTGGGTAGATGGGAACCAGATTGTAGAGGGCCTTAAATGTTAAGCTAAGGGGTTTTTACTGTCAATAGGGAGCCACAGAAGGTTTTAGAGCAACATAGTGGCATGATCAGACTTGTACCTTGGAAGCTATGTGGAAGATAGATTGGAGAGGGGAGAGACTTAAAACTAGAAGACCAATTAGGAAGCTATTATAGCCGTGCGGACGTGAGTTGACGAATATTTGAAATAAGGTAGTGGCCCTGTGGCTGAAGAGGAGAGCATATAAGAGATATCAAGTACAATCCAGAAGACTTGTCAACTAATTAGATATAGGGAATGGGGGACAAGGAAGAAGGATGATTTTGAGAATGGTGATATCCCTACCAGAAATAGGAAAGTTAGTAGGTAGAATGGGTTGGGGGGTGGGGGTGGGGGTGGGGTAAGCAGTGAATTCTGTTTTGGACATGCTGAGTGTGAGATGTTGATGACACATCCATAAGATATTTAGTAGAAAGTCAGTGATGGGTGATTGGATGTTTAATGTTAAAAGATGATTTTGGCTTGTCCCTGTACTCTTGCTGTTGTGTTATCTCCTCCATTAATAAATTCCTTTCCCTTTAATACTTTTTCTAGTTGTCTATAAGTCAGTAATGGGACTCTTACATGGACTTGTATTTTAAAACTTTGAATGTAAAAAAAAAATCAGTATTCTAGGAAATAGCTTCCTTTTATGTCTCCAATCACCTCTTTCATGAATCTTCCTTTAATTTCCATCAGAGTTTCTTTGTGGCAATAGTACAGAAAAATCTTTTATATATTCAGGCCTCCTTTTATACTAATAGAAGTATTTCTTTTTCCCTCATTCTCCTTGATCCAGTGAATTTTCAATATGTATCATGCCATCCTCCTTCTGGATATCTTCATAGCTATTCATATGTCTGATTCTTGCCCATTGTGTTGCGGTTTTTTGTTAGCCCCCCTCTCCCCCCGTCATACCAATTTATGGAATCCTTCAAGTTCTTGTAGAAAGTTCTTTCCATGATTTTTTGGTCGCAGTATGCTTTTTCTTGGTCAGTTTTCTACCTTTATTCTTTAATGTCATTTAAACTTACCTTTTAAAAACTAAAGCAAATTTTATTGGTCTTTCTCTCTCTCTTCCCTCTCTCTTACTCCCTCTCCTCCCTCCTTCCCTCTCTGCCTTCCTCCCTCCCTCCTTCCTTCCTTCCTTCCTCATTGTCATCTCCAATGACTCCCTTTTTCCCAATAGAGCCCAAGTAAATGATGTTTAGCAAAACAGATCAAAACATTGGCCATGTCTGAAAGTGTGTACCTCCTTCTAGTCTACCACCTCTCTGCTGAAAAGCAAGAGTCATACTTTGCCATCATTTCATTGGAGGTCAAGATTATGCACTGAATTATCAGCGTTCTGAAGTCTTTCACTGTTGTTTTCCTTTGTATTATTGTTATCAGTGTGTAAATTGTTTTCCTGATTCTACTTATTTTATCATGCACAGCTCATACAAGGCTTCTCAAGTTTCTTTGAGTTCTTTGTAGCCATCAATTCTTACAGCTCAGTTATAGCCCTTTACATTTATTTTACCACAGTTTTTCAGCCATTTCCCAATTGATGCATACCCATTTTGTTTCCAATTCTTACTACAAAAAATGTTGCTCATAAATATTTTTGTATATAAGTGATATTTTCTTCAGTCTTTGACCTCCTTAGAGGTAAATATCTATTAGCGGCATTACTGAGTCAAAGTGTATGTACAATTTTAGTATAATTTCAAATTTAAACTTAATACTTAAATTTTTTTTTCTTAAGCCATTTATGTTGTCTGTCTTCCCTCAGATATATAGAACTGAATTGCTTTTTCTAGGAAAGTAGATCAATATGCTTACCTAATTTCAGCCCCTTTCTTGAGTCTTATGTTCTATTTTCTTCTCTTCCCCATTATATTGTTTTTGATTAAGCCAGAAATGTCTTCTCAGTGTGATATAATCCTGAACACTTGTGTAATATTCAGAATTACAGATATTACTTTTGCTGATTTATATGATATATATACCCATATATATATGTATTCCTAAAATGCTGTTAAATTTTTTTTTACATCTAGATTTTTAAAAATGCTATTGAAATGCCCTTTTATACCATCCTTTCCTCATTACTTAATTGTCATGTGGACTTTTTTTTCTCATGTACTATTTCAGAAATAGTATAGCCACTGGCCTTCAAAATATTCTTGTGCTTTATTTTCCATTCTCACCTTCTCTTCTTCTATTCTCTTATACCAGTAAGAATTTCTTTCCCCATTCTAAAAATCTTATTTATTTCAGGATACTATTTAAACCTAATCTTTACCTTACCGCGGCCCCAGTTCATTTTTTAATCCTTCCTTTTACTTGTCTAATACAAACTCTTTTTCCTTCAAACTGGTTACCACTGTACACACAGAACTCCTCTGTAGTTCCTGCCATCCTGCTTCTCTCCGCCTCATCGACTTTCCATCTCACTTCAAATCTCAGTAGAAAACATATGTTCTCCCTTGTCTATACCTCTTAATTTCTCTTTTCCACTGCTATTACTTTCTCTGTAATTGTATTATTTAACTTTGTAAAGTTTAGAATATGAACGATGCAGTTGAAAATAAAGTTGTATTATAATAGAATCATGTAGTATAGATCAAATTGCTTTCCAAGGAGAGTAGAAGTCTCGTGGTGCAAGTTAAAATGATTTTATTTTTGTACTCATTGGCTGCTAGTTTAAAACTTCAATTTATTTTAGAGCATTTGTCATGATGATCTAAGCAGATGATGTAACAAAGGCCACCTGAGTTCTAATTCCAGCTTGCTGTATAACCAGACAAAATAAATATTTCCATAGTCGTTCTTAAGTGGGTGTAAAAACAATAATAACCTTTTCCATATATTGTGAACTTAGATTACCATAGTAATTGGACAAAGTCATATTACTGTAATAAAAGTACCTTGAAGGGGAAGTTTGGGCACACATTTTAAAAAGACTATAAAAATCTTTTTTTAAAGAACATGAAGAAAATGCTCTAGAAAGTGTCAAAGTGATATTTTGCAGTCACTCTTCTCACAAAAGTCAGGGTGCAAATTACTACTTGTCTATATGCCCTTAGATAAATAAGCAACTTTGTTGGTGGATGCTCTCCTGATTCCCACATTCCTATTGAAACTACCACATCCTTTGCAGATTACATTTTACCAATTAGTATGTATAAGCTGGCCATCACAAAACATTCCTATGCCTAAGGAAAAGCCCAGAAATATATGAACAGTTTAGAGGTATACATCAGTGATTTGATTTAATTCAACATTTGTTACATGCAAGGTACTATGGTAGGTTCTAGGGATATAAAATATAACAGTTTTTGCCCTCAGTCAGCAAACATTTATTAAGCATCTGCTAGGTACCAGGGATTGTGGTAGACTCTTTGGATACATAGACAAAAGTGAAACAGGCCCTGCCTACCCTTAAGGAATTTACAGTCTAGCTATACGTACACATACACACACATACCTACACACACACACACACACACACACACACACACACACACAGATACATTCAAAATAGATAGCTAGAGGTAGTGGGGGTGGGTCAGGGAAGGCATGTAAAATGTTATACTTGAGTTGAACCTTGAAGGAAAGTAGGGTTTTAGGAGGCAGAGGTGAAGAAGGTGTGCATTCCAGCGAGGGAAAGACAGTCAATACACAAGGAAAGAAGAGAGGAATAGTGCCACATATGAGGAACAACAAGAAGGTTAAATAAAGACCACAACATGCATGAAAATAAGCAATGTATTATAGTGATTAATACAGGGTGGGGCCAGGTTGTGAAGGGCTTTAAATGTCAACCAGTGTATGTTTTATCATCTAGGTAATAGGGAATAGTGATGTTTATTGAGTTGAGGAGTGACATAGTCAGATTGACTTTTTAAGAAAATTGCTGAGGTAGTTGTGTGGAGAAAGGATTGGAGGAAGGAAAGATTTGATGCAGGGCAACTAATTAAGAGGTCTCATACTATTTCAGGCAAAAGGTGATCAGGATGACTTGAACTAGGTTGGTTAATGTGCCAGTAGAATAAAGGGCATAGATGTGCGCTAGAGATGTTGTGGAGATAGAAAAGGAAGTATTTGGCATAGACACGTGGGGTGAGTGAGCCTGAGCAGGCAAGGATAACCCTGTGTTTGTGAACCTGGGTGACTGGAAGCGTGGTGATTCCTTCAACTTAAAGCGATATGGAAAAAGAGTTTATTTTGGGGAAAAGATAATGAGTTCTCTTTTGAATATGTTGATTTTGAGATGCCTGTAGGACTTGATATTGGAAGTGGCCAATAGCCAGTTGGTAATGCAGATCTGGAGCTCAGGAAAGAAACTAGGAATGGACATGTAGATCTGGGAGTCATTGGCAAAATAGTAACAGTAACGCAATAATAACCTATGCAAACTGGTACGAGAGAGAAGAGGAGAAAAGGGAAAAGAAAAGAGGACTGTGGGTAAAAGCTTGTGGCACACCTGCAGTTAGAGGGCAGCATTTGTATGATGATCCTGCAAAGAAGACTGAGCAGTGGTCAGACAATTACATGGGAATGTAACATGTACACAGGTAAGTATAAGAAGAGATAATTTGAACAGTGAGAGACCACTAGCAGGTGAGACGGTAGGGAAGGCATCAAAGAATAGGTGACAGTTGAGCCAAGCCTTGAAAGAAGATAAGAATTCTGGTTTTTTTTAGGTTTTTTTGACAGGTCAGTTGGGGTTAAGTGACTTGCCCAAGGTCACACAGCTAGTACGTGTCAAGTCTCTGAGGCCGGATTTGAACTCAGGTTCTCCTGACTCCAGGGCTGGTGTTCTACTCACTGCGCCACCTAGCTGCCCCCGAAGATAAGTATTCTGACAGGAAATGAGGATGGAATACCTTCCATTCATAGGAAATGGCATGGGTGAAGGCACAGAGATGGAAGATGGTAATGTTCATTTCTGGAAACAGCTCCTAGTTGAGTTAGGCCAGAGACTATAGACACTGTGAAGGAGGACAATGTGAAATATTTTACGTCTAGAAAGGTAGATTGGAGCCAGATTTTAAAGATTCCTGAATACTAAGCTAATGACTTTATGTTTTATCCTATAGGTGGCAGGAAACAACTGAAAAATTTTGAATAGGGGTTAGACCTGTGTTTTGATAACTGTATGAAACGTGGAGTTCAGATGGTAGAGGCCCAAAGCATGAAAAACAACTAAAGAGACTGTAATTGTAGTCTAGGTAAGAGATGAGGTCCTGAACCAGTGTGGTGGTTGTGAGAAGAGCAGAGGGGATAAGAAGACATGTTATAGAAATAAAATTCTACCCATCTGTTCCTCCAAGGCTGTGTTCTGCCTCCTTTTTTCCTCTTCTTTTTTGAGTAAACTGGTGGCTACTTTATTTCCTCTTTTTTGTGCCTTTTCACTCTTAATCAATTCTCTATGTCTCCATAATTTTTTGGCTTACATTTACCAAGGTGCTTCATCTCTGTGAGCCTCAGTTACCTTATTTGTGAAATGGAACAATACTTATACTGTCTACTTCAGAGAGTTATCCTGAGGAAAGTACTATATAAGTGGAAGTTTCTTTTGCTACTGTTAGTTTTATAGAGTGCCTAGAGCCAACGAACGATGCTTGAAACTAGGCTTGAATATTTTATTTATTTGTTTGTTTGGGTGCCTTGTTTAATTTACAATAAAGTCTAAGTTAACGTCTGTTATAATCTTATTCAGCATCACAGAAAGCACACTTAAGTGAAAGGTTTTCAAAGTAGTCCCTTGCTTGAGCCCAGATCTTTTTAGTTATCAGAAGAGCAGTACTGGAAAAATGCCATATAAATGTAACGGACATGTACAGCCTTCACCCACTTATCTCTTACTCTATATTAGAGAATTTCTACTGGGAAGAAATCTTATTAATGTAATCATTATGGGAAGGTCTTCAGGTAGATCTTTGTAGACATGAGAGTATTCATACTGGAGAAAAGCCTGGGCAGCTGGGTGGTGCGGTGGATAGTATTGGGCCTAGAGTCAGGAAAATCTGTGTTCAAATCCTAATTCAGACACCTGATAGCTGTGTAACCCTGAGTAAGTCACTTAACCTATGTTTGCCTCAGTTTCTTCCTCTGTAAAATGAGGATAGTAATAGCACCTGCCTCACAAGATTGTTGTGAAGATCAAATGAAATAATTTAAAAATGCTTAGCACAGCGCCTAAGCACATATATTAAGTTCTATTGACTATTAACATATATATGTTAGCCATTATCATTATTATTATTACAGCTATTATTACAACTAGAATATGTTGTTGCTTCATCAGTAGAACAATTTCTTGCTATCCTGTTCTATCCTCCTCCAGATCTTTCCCTCAGTTATCTCCTGTACTGTTAGCTTCACTTCACTTTGAGGATTTATAGTTCATTTCTGCTAGACATCCATCTAGCTACTTACTCTTCCTTCAGTGTTCATCTTTGAAAATCTGAATTGGTTGATAAGTTCCTTAAGCATCCTCCTTGACCTTTTTGGACAACTTCCTTTTTTTTCTCCCTTAATTAAATTTTTTTCTGTGTCTTTTTGTCTTTAGAATTTGTGTCTTTAGAATTTTACCCTTGAGTGTAAAAAGAAAAAAAAAATACCACAGTATTTTTTCTGATATATTTCTGTTTTTCCTGGGCTAATTGAATTTTAGGCCATGGGATATTACCTATCTTTATCTTTCAAGGAGGTGTTTGGTATACTCAGGTGATAGCATCACTTTTGTTTTCGCCCCTGTTGTTCTTCATCTAACTTCTCCACTATGCTTTTCCCCACCAGTTCCTAGATTTCCTTGTGTGGGCATATCAAGATCTTTTTAATATTCAAAGCTACTCTGCCCTCATTTTACTTACTCTGTTTGTTTTGTTTTTTGATAATGTGTGCTGTTCCGTTTTATAATCCAGTCATAGGCCCCACTAAGCCTCATTGATATCTAAGAGGTCAAATTTAGGTGGGGTAGTGGATAGAGAGTGGGGCTTGGAGCCAGGAAGACCTGAGTTCACATGTGATCTCTGATTCTAGCTCTGTGACCTTGGGTAAATCTTAACTTCTGATGCCTCAGCTTCCTCAAATCCGTCTTACAGGGTTGTTGTGAGGATCAAATGAGATAATACTTGTAGAGCACTTAGCACAGTGCTTGGCACATAGTAGGTACTATATAAATGCTATTGTTGTTATTGTGATTGTTATTATAAATTTCCCTTCTCGTGTTAGGATTTCTAATTCATCATGCCTGTTAAGCCATACTTTCTGCATTTGTGTATATAGAGAGCTGAACCCATGGGTTTTATTACTGGCTCTGTTCATGCATTTTGTCTTCTGTGAGCTTCTGTGTGTTTCAGGTGCCATACTTGCTGCATGGTAGTTAACACTCTATTGTAGTCTCTCCTTGGTGGATATACATTGGCACATTTCTCTCTGCCCCTTCTTTTTCAGTTTAAAGCTGTCTTAATTAGATTTCCGAGACTCTAGACAGTTCTCGCTAGCCCTTGTTAGGTATACTTCATTCCTAGCCGGGGGGCTTTTCATTCCTATGTTGAAGCTATGGCTTAACTTTTTAGAAAAACATCCTATTAAATAGTTGTTCACTTCCCACTCTGTTTTTCTCTCCTATATCCTTTGCCTTTGATGCATAATTAAAGCACTACTTGTACCTCTAAGGTGAAGTTTCCCGCCAAGACTTTCATAATCTTTGGCAGTGCTTTCCTGGTTTCTTCTGGCAGTATCATTTATACCCATGTAAATTACCAGAAGTGGATAGTAGTCACTCACTTTGACAAATCTTGAGAGGCTTTCTGTTCCATCTTGGTTATATGCTCTGGGAAGATAGCAAACCTCTCTGTTAACAGGTGAACACATAGTTGTACCTTTCTATAAGGAAATAACCAACTATTATTCTCTTCTTTTCCCCCCAACTCTTACTGGATTATCTTTCATTTGATGGCACCTGGGCATTTAATTTTTCATTCCTTGAAGGGCATTCATTTCATTCTTTTTTTGCAAAATACAACTTCCTTTTCTTCTGGAAAAGTCTTAAATTTGTTTCTGATCTCCAAGTGTTTTGAGGTCTTTCTGATACCACCTTCTATTTCATATTGCATTCCACCATTCCTCAGCCTCCTAACATAGATCTGAAATAGCTTTTGCTTCTCCAGATACATTTTTCTCCTTCTATTTTCATACTGAAGTTCTTTTTTATGTTTTGCTTTATTTTATTTGTCTAGCAATACTTTGTTATCTCTGACACATGGAAGTATGGAGAGGTATTCCTCAAACCCCCTCTTTCAGGAGAGTGGCCGACTTGCACTTTGTTTTTTAAAATAAATTTTGTCAATTTTTTTTTGTTTCAGATTACTAAAATACCCACTACAGTGAACCAACCCATACTTGGAGCAGAGATAACAGTTACTTGATCGAATCAGAAACACCAACATCACACATTGTCCTTAATTTAAATTCAACAGTGGTCAAGACTTTACTTGTGAAAATCAGGTCAGCTTAATTTTATTGATCACGTAGGCATCTTTAAATATTATCTCATAACTGTACACAATCATTATTTCAACTATATATATAAATAGTAAGGTGAACATTTAGTGAAGAGTTTAGATAATCTGTGACTGAAAATATAATTAATAGTTGTGAAATAAGGACATGTGAAGTTCATTTACCAATCTAATAATTCTTAGGTGATTTGGTTTTATAAGTTGGAAGTAGAAAATACCTATTATTTATTATTAACAAATCTCAAACTTATGTCTTTCAGATGAAAATTATTATTTTAGCTTCTACATATGAAATCTGCGTAGAACTTAGAATATTCCTCTATTCTGGACCTATGGATGAGTGCCAACTTCTAAGTTTCTTTTGGGTATCCTGTGATTTTCACATGTGGGGTGAGTGATTTCTAGACAAACTGGCAGCCTAGCATAAAGTGCTATAACAAATAATGCTAAGAATTATAAGTTAAAATTTTCTAATAATCTGTAATTTATAAGGTAGTTAATTTATTAGGTCTTGATGAAATATCAACTTCAAAAAGCTATATTCCTTTAATGTAAAATCTCTGCCTTATATGTTTGGAAGAGAATAGTAGTTAGTGATAGAGATTGCTAAAATTTGAAATTGTTTCAATACTAAAGACAGCTTTTTAGATCAAATTTGTTTTAGATCAAATACTTATGTAACATACACTATTACATATTCTAACTAAGTAGTAAATTCCAAGACAATGTTTCTTGAAATATGCTTATTGAGATAACACATAAAGAAAAAAGATTTCTCATTATTAACATACTTCTATCTACTTATATTATCTATGTATTTCTAAGATATAGCTTCTGTGCAGACTAGAAAAACATGAATGAAATTAAAATTCCATTTAATGCTAGTAGATTTATTAAATATATTTATTCCATCAGATATCAAATCTTTAGTCTCTGTGTATCATTTGAAAATTTTGGGGTTTTTCTGACAGCTTAGATTGAAGAAAAGCCCATTTGTTTAATTTTAGAATGTGTTTTTCTGACCTGTTTAAATCATTCTACTTTATTTAGCACTTCTCTTTTTCAGAAGATCCTTCAAAGAGTTAAAACACCTTACTGAGGACACCTGACCTTTAGAAGCATCATAATTCATATCTAGATGTCACCAGTGTTTCCCATGTTAACAGTTCTGACTATGTTTTATTATATATGCCTTCGGCGTCGAGCCAGGACAGCTACAAGAGGAGAAATGATGAACAGCCGTAGAACTATTGAATCAAACAGCCGAACTTTACCTATTAATTCAGAAGTAGTCCAGTATGCCAAAGAAGTATTGGATTTCAGTTCCCATTATGGCAGTGAAAACAGTATGTCATACACCATGTGGAATTTGGCAGGCATACCAAATGTATACCCAAGTTCCGGGGACTTTACTCAGGCTGCTGTATTTCGGACTTACGGAACATGGTGGAATCAGTGTCCCAGTGCTTCTTTGCCATTCAGGAGAACTCCACAAAACTTTCAGAGCCAGGACTATGTAGAACTTGCTTTTGAAGAACCAGTATATCCTACAGCTGTTCATGTTCTGGAGACTTATCATCCTGGGGCAGTCATTAGAATTCTGGCTTGTTCTGCAAATCCTTATTCCCCAAATCCACCAGCTGAAGTAAGGTAAAACTTCATTCAACAATATAAGTAAAATAACCCAAACCAAGTTGATTGTAGTTTTACTTTCAGATCAAAGGAAAATATATACAATGTCTAGCACTATATCTATACATATACATATATATACGTATATGTACTATATATATATGCACTATATATATATATATATATATGAATGAAATGGAAATATGCCATGTTATTCTTAAATGAGTTTGTTTTAGGGTTTCTTTAGTTTTAAGGCAATACTGTAGGAGAAGTGAACATTCACATAAATTAGTAATCTTGACATTTAATGACTTCTTCATATGAGGCATTTACTAACACCATCTCCCTTCTTAAAGACTTCTCCCTCCAAACCAAGAATCTGGTAGCAAAATGACCATGACAAATCTAGGAGAAAGTGTTGTTGTGTTGGTACATCAGACCTTAAGTCTTTGCTGAGCTCCTGTAATGACCACATCTGCTATTTGGAACACAATTTTTTCAAGGCGTTTATTTAATTTAGCCTTCCTGAGTCAAGTCCAGTGTCATATCCTCCAGTATGTAGTGCTGCTTTTTAGCCTAAATTGACTTCAAACCAAGGATTCTTGTCCCAAGCTCCATGGACACCCAAGTGATCTGTGGATAGATTTCAGGAAATCTTTGAACTTGAATTTGAAAAAAATGATTACATCTTTATTTTCACTAATCTCCAACTGAAATTTAGCATTTCCTTCAGTTGAGTTAAGTAATATTCTGAGAAGGGGGTCATCCACAGACTTCACCAGACTGCCAAAAGGGTCCATAATACAAAAAGATTAAGAACCCCTGCTTTAGACATTTTGAGCTGTATGTGCTTAAAGCCCCTTTCATTTTTTCATCCTATTCTCAGCTCTGAATAGCATCATATACCTAGTATATCTAAGCCATATCATTTTTTTCTAGTCCCAAATGTTCTCAGTAGTAGCTTTATACTATTTCTTACATGCAAATCTTCCTTGGTAATATTCCATAACTTTTTATACCAAACATGCATCTTTCTGTTGCCCTTTGGACCACTTAGAGTTTTGAGTCTTCTTATATTTATTTTTATATCACCAATCAATCAATCAATAAACATTTATTAAGCACCTACTATATTCCAGACAATGTGCAGAAGAATATTTGTATTCAAGAGATGGATTTCTGAAGCATCAAGTAGCTTAAAATGAGTGAAAGTATGATAGCTTTCTAAATAAGACATGGACTGCTTAGTTTTTGATGTCCAGTTCATTGTTTATCTTTAGCACTTATGCAAGATATGCATATTAATTGAACTAGCTCAGTGAATTGAACTAATTCTAAAAATCAAGGGCTAAGGCAATATGCATTTTTCATCTTTGTTTTTCCAGTATAGATGCTTAAACTGATGTTTTTCTAATAGAGTTTTCATTGGGTCTTTGCAGTATTCTGGAGTTCAATGAAATTAGCATCATATTATCTTCAAATGGGAGGATTTGCAGATAACACTCTCATGATTATTAGGGAATTGTTTTTCTCTCTGGACTTGGAGTAAGACATCATCTGCGATACTGTTGGATATCCCAGATAATCCAGCTTTACCACCAGGACCAGCATCCCTGGATGTCAGGGCAGGGAATAACACATTTTTTCCCCTTCCACAAACCAGCCAACTATTGCTCATTGCCATTTCTCACTTTTAGCTGGATGCTGACGACTGTCCTCTCCTCTAACCTCCATCTTCATCCCCACCTCTATCAGAGGTGTCTTACAGCCCAGCTCTACTCTAAACTTTGGAGCTACTATTCTCTTAGTTAGAGACCATTTGCCCTGCCATTGCTTCCCAAGCTTCTTGGGGCCTTGTCTTCTAGCCATTCCTTGCCAGAACCTGAGTACACCGAGGCCTTTCCATTTGCCATGAATTGAACCCTTCTTTAGGCATTGTCTCCCCCAGTTACAATATAAGCTTCTTGAAAAAAGAGACTGTCTCCCATTTTTATTTGTATTCCTAGCTCTTATTATCGTGCTTGACATGTATTAAGTGCTTAACAAATGCTTTTCCCTTTTTGTATGTACGTATATATACACATATATACATATATATGTATATATCCATCCCTATTGTTTCTCTCACTTGATGTTAATTCTAAGTGGATTGTTGAACAGAATTAATGACTGTTGTCCCATCTCTTGTAGCATCCTCTAATATTTTGACAAACGTAGGAAAGACATATTGTATGAAAAGAACCTTCAAGTGCATCTTGTTCTGTTGATAGACACACACACACCTGTAATACACATACGCATATATATTCTGTTGGTATACATATATATTGTATACATATGTATATTCTGTGTGTATACATGTGTGTATGTATACATATATGTATACATATATATATATATACACACACACACACACACATATATATATATATATATATATATACAGAAAATAAAGCTGTACAAAAAGTATGTTTGGAGACTAACTTAGATGTGGTGTGCTATAAAAATTGTCACAAAACTTTGCTTATTTCTATCTCATGTATCCATCAAGAATATCATGCCTCTTGAGGCATGCATAGTATCATATCATAAAAATTTTATGGAGATGAGAAAGCAGTATAAACAAGCCTGCAGTTGCTGATGTTTTCTTAATAACTGGGAATGCAGCTCAGAAACAGAATGTGTTCTGTACCAAGTTCAAACTCTTACATTGTATTTGCCTTGGAAGATAGTATGGTTTAGTAGAAAGAACACTACAGTTGGAGTCATAAGACCTGAGGTTTAATACTAAATCTTTCAGTTATTTCCTTTGTAACATTTGGACAGCTCATTTAATGTCTCTGGTCCTCAGTTTTCTCATCTATAAAATGAAGGAGTTGAACTAGGTGACTTAGACTACAAGACTATAACCCCACCCCCCCCTTTTTTTTTTTGGTAAAAAGTATTATCAGTCAGTCAGTATATATTTGTTAAATATTTACTATGTGTCAGACACTGTGCTGAGCACTGTGGATTCAAAGGAGGGTAAAACCAGTCCCTGACTTCAGTGATCTTACTTTCTAACAGTGGAGACAACATGCCAACAACTATGTAAAAATAAGCTAGGGGTATATTGGAGACAGTCTCAGAGGGAAGTCACTAGTATTCAGGGACTGGGAAATGCTTCTTGGACAAGGTGAGATTTTAGGCGACCTATAGGAAGCCAGGGAAGTTGGGAAGCAGAGCTGAGGAGGGAGAACATTTTAAGTATGGGGGATAGCTGATGGAAAGGCACGAAATAAGGAAATGGAATATCTTGTTCAAGAAACAGCCAGAAGGCCAGAGTCACTGGATTGTAGAGTACATAGAGGGGAATAAAGTATAAGAGGACTGGAAGGTAGGAAGGGGATGAGGGGATTTAAGAGCCAAATAGAGGATTTTATATTTAATCCAAAAATAAGAGGGAGCTACTCAAATTTATTGAGTAGGTGGGTTGACATGGTCATTGAAGTGGAAGATAACAAGTAAAACATTTTTTTTTAATATAGCAAGAAAAAAGATGTTATGTGTACTTAACTTTTCTCCAAGCTTCTGGATTGTATGTGTCTCTTTGGAGGTTAGTTTGAGAGTTTGGATGGGTATTTCTGGTAAGCATGTTTAGGATGTTTGAAAACTGCACCCGAGAACTTAGAAGGCTACGTGTAGCCTTGAGATGGCAGGTTCCCCGTCCCTGTTGTAGGTCCTCAAGCGTAGCCCTTTGACTGAATCCAAACTTCACAGAACAAATCCCCTTAATAAAAAGATTTGTTCTTTGAAGTTTGGATTCAGTCAAAGGGCTGCATCTGAGGACCTAGAGGGCCACATGTGACCTTGAGGTTCACCACCCCTCATTGTTATCTCCCATCCTCACTGTTACGCTTCTCAATATTCCAGGCATCTATAACCATTAGAAGAAAAGTCTGCTTTGATAGTAGAAATACTAAGGAAAAAAGGGGAAGGAGGAGGAAAAATAGATCCTGAGCAGTAGGAAGACTTGTCCACTGCTACTTCTTACCGTCTTTGCCCAGCTCCCCAGGCTTCATGCCTTCCTCAGTTGTTCTAAGTTGTTCTACAATCTACAACCCCCACCCCCTGGCCCAGAAACAGTACTTTTTTCCCACTTTATGCCATGCTCCTTTAATAGCTACTGACTGATCCCTCTTCCTGTCATTGAATGAGGTTTGGAACAAGTGGCGAAAACATTGAGTATTGAAGAGGAACTAAACACAACACATCTTTTTTCTCTCTTGTTTTTGGTTCATTATTGGGGTTCCTGCATAAGCACCTCTTAATCTCTTCTGATTTTTACCTTAGATTTTTCAAAAAATCATAGCATAATAAAAAGGAAACTTTCGTTTTATTATGCTTATTAAAATATTTTTTAAAAATTAAAAAAGTGAATAGAGAATTTATATGTTTTATTTTTTTCTCTTCTGTACTTTTTGAACTGGTAAATTCTATCATAAATTCTCAAAGACCAAAATTCCTCTACTTTTTTTATGTCACCAGCTTGTCATTGCAAACCTTAGATTGCCCCCTTCTGATGAATAAAATGGCCCAATCTTAGGGACTACTTTCTACAGTGCAATAGCAGTAACATGTGTTCTTCCCAAATAGAAAACTTTCTTAGGAATATTAGAATATGATTCATGGTTCTGTAATTTTTCTTCTTTTTTTTCAAATTATTTATTTGATATATTTAGTTTTCAGTATTGATTTTCACAAGAGTTTGAAATACAAATTTTCTCCCTATTTCTACCCTCCCCCCAATTCCAAGATGGCATATATTCTGGTTGCCCTGTTCCCCAGTCAGCCCTCCCTTCTGTCACCCTACTCCGCTCCCATTCCCTTTTCCCTTCCTTTCTTGTAGGGCAAGATAAATTTCTACGCCCCCATTGCCTGTGTATCTTATTTTCTAGTTGCATGCAAAAACTTTTTTTTGTTTGTTTTTGGACATCTGTTTTTAAAACTTTGAGTTCCAAATTTTCTCCCCTCTTCCCTTCCCACCCTCCCTAAGAAGTCAAGCAATTCAACATAGGCCACATGTGTATCATTATGTATAACCCTTCCACAATACTCATGTTGTGAAAGATTAACTATGTTTTGCTCCTTCCTAACCTATCCCCCTTTACTGAATTTTCTCCCTTGACCCTGTCCCCTTTTGAAAGTGTTTGTTTTTGATTACCTCCACCCCCATCTGCCCTCCCCTCCATCCCCCCCCCTTTTTTATCTTCTTCCCTCTTCTTTACTGTGGGGTAAGATACCCAATTGAGTATGTATGGTATTCCCTCCTCAGGCCAAATCTGATGAGAGCAAGGTTCACTCATTCCCCCCTCACCTGCCCTCTCCCCTCCTCCCACAGAACTGCTTCCTCTTGCCACCTTTATGTGAGATAATCCACCCCATTCTATCTCTCCCTTTCTCCCTCTCTCAATATATTCCTCTCTCATCCCTTAATTTGATTTTATTTCTTTTAGATATCTTCCCTTCATCTTCAACTCACTCTGTGCCTGCTCTCTCTCTCTTCTCTCTCTCTCTCTCTCTCTCTCTCTCTCTCTCTCTCTATATATATATATATATATATATATATATATATATATATACACACACACACATACATATATACACACACACACATTCATTTATATATATATATACATATATGTATATGCATATTCCCTTCAGCTACCCTAATACTGAGGTCTCATGAATCATACATGTCATCTTTCTATGTAGGAATGTAAACAAAACAGTTCAACTTTAGTAAGTCCCTTGCAATTTCTTTTTCTTGTTCTTTTTCTTGATTACCTTTTCATGCTTCTCTTGATTCTTGTGTTTGAAAGTCAAATTTTCTATTCAGCTCTGGTCTTTTCACTGAGAAAGCTTGAAAGTCCTCTATTTTATTGAAAGTCCATATTTTGCCTTGGAGCATGATGCTTAGTTTTGCTGGGTAGGTGATTCTTGGTTTTAATCCTAGCTCCATTGACCTCCAGAATATCGCATTCCAAGCCCTTCAGTCTATTAATGTAGAAGCTGCTAGATCTTTGGTTATTCTGATTGTTTTTCCACAATACTCAAATTGTTTCTTTCTGGCTGCTTGCATTATTTTCTCCTTGATCTGGGAGCTCTGGAATTTGGCGACAATATTCCTAGGAGATTTGTTTTTGGGATCTATTTGAGGAGGCAATCAATGGATTCTTTCAATTTCTATTTTGCCCTGTGGCTCTAGAATATCAGGGCAGTTCTCCTTGATAATTTCTTGAAAGATGCTATCTAGGCTATTTTTTTGGTCATGGATTTCAGGTAGTCCAGTAATTTTTAAATTATCTCTCCTGGATCTATTTTCCAGGTCAGTGGTTTTTCCAATGAGATATTTGATATTGTCTTCCATTTTTTCATTCCTTTGGTTCTGTTTTATAATGTCTTGATTTCTCATAAAGTCACTAGCTTCCACTTGCTCCAATCTCCTTTTTAAGGTAGTATTTTCTTCAGTGGTCTTTTGGACCTCCTTTTCCATTTGGCTAATTCTGCCTTTCAAGGCATTCTTCTCCTCTTTGGCTTTTTGGAGCTCTTTTGCCATTTGAATTAGTCTGTTTTTTAAGGTATTGTTTTCTTCAGTATATTTTTCAGTATTTTTTCGGTTCTCCTTTAGCAAGTCATTGACTTGTTTCTCATGGTTTTCTCGCATCCTTCTCATTTCTCTTCCCAATTTTTCCTCTACTTCTCTAACTTACTTTTCCAAATCCTTTTTGAGCTCTTCCATAGCCTGGGACCAGTTCATGTTTTTCTTGGAGGCTTTTATTGTAGGCTCTTTGACTTTGTTAACTTCTTCTGGCTGTATGTTTTGGTCTTCTTTGTCAACAAAGAAAGAATGCAAAGTCTGAGACTGAATCTGGGTGCGTTTTTGCTGCCTGGCCATATTCTCAGCCAACTAACTTGATCCTTGAGTTTTTCAGTGGGGTATGACTGCTTGTAGAGTTTAGAGAACTATGTTCCACACCTGGGGGGATGCGCCAGCTCTGCCACTCTAGCACTGCTCCTTCCCCAAGAACCCCCAACCCAGACTGGAGTTAGATCTTCAGCAGGCTCTTCATTCCTGCTCTGATCCGCCACCTAATTCCTCCCACCAGGTGGGCCTGGGGCCAGAAGCAACTATAGCTGAACTTCTGTAGCTGCCCCACCTCTTCTACCCCGGGGGCAGTGGCCAACCCGGGAACTCCCGCAGCTTTTCCCACTAGCCTTCTCCGCTGTCTTTGGTGTTTGTGGGTTGAGAAGTCTGGTAACTGCCGCAGCTTACTGATTCAGGGCGCTAGGGCACACTCAGCCCGGCTCCTGGTCTAGTTGGTCCGTGCTGCTCACGCTGTGCTCTGCTCCGCTCCACTACCAGCTCCCAGCTCCGTGCAGGATAAACCTCACCCAGAGACCATCCAGGCTGTCCTGGGCTGGAGCCCTGCTTCCCTCTGCTCTTTTGTGGGTTCTGCAGTTCTAGAATTGGTTTAGAGCCATTTTTATAGGTTTTTGGAGGGACTTGGCGGGGAGCTCACGCTAGTCCCTGTTTTCCAGCCGCCATCTTTGCTCCCCAGAAACAGTACTTTTGACTCAACCATTTCCAGACCACCCCTGCACCACACCAAGGGATGCACTGCCAGAGCTCTGCTTCCGTTGATCTGCATTACTAGGACTATAGCAGGGAATATATATTCCTGGGATTCCAAATGTACTTTCCCTTAGAAACTTTATTACAAGTGATAGATTAGAGTGCTATGTTTCAGGTAGATTAAGGGTTAAATGCACTTTTTTGGACCAGACTGGAAACCAAGATACTATTTATATTTTTTATGGAAATGTCTTGAATTCCCTGAAACCAGCTTCATAATGAACTTTTGGAGGGCAGCCTTTTGGAGATTTCCTGTGTAATTCATTAATTCATTCGTTACTTTCAAACCACCTTGGTAATTTAATATGAACTGCTATTATTATTTATGAATTAATAAGAAAAAATTGAATATGCAGTTTTTGTCTGGGAATTGGGAAGTAAGTTGTTTGAAATCTTTTTGTGTATTTGTTATTTAGAATCATAGAATGTTAGTTAGAAAAGACCTTAAAGACTATCTTCATAGGACCCTTGTGAGCTTGTTTTATCTGCTTGCTACAAAGTTGCCTGTGTTTTACTTGAAAACTTGAAGACGTGTAATAGCATTTTTGCAGCAATCACTTAGCCTCCAGAAGTTGATGGCTGCATAACTGATTTTGAGTATAAATCATGCTCTTAGGTTTCTAGCTGAGAGTTGCACAGTGTTTGATTGTGATTCAAGTTAATATTAATTTATTTACTAATTTATTCTCAGAATTTGCCTACCAATTTTTTAACTTTATTCCACAACTCATCTTATTAAAATTCTTTTAAGTAAAAACATCAGTGATCAGTATGCATGTTCCAAAGTCATAGTAGAGTTGTTCCAAAGGTCTTGCCCAGTTGTTTAATCACAGCATATGACTTTGTGCTCATCTCAGCAGCTGTATGCAAATAGTACATACAGTGAGGCAGGATAGATAAGGCATTTGGTAGTGGGAGCTGTATTTGGTGAAACAAAACCTTAACAGATTACATATATTTCTACCTTTATTTTCCCATTTAGTCCACTTGTGATAGTTGGAGAGCTGGTGAAAGTGGTGATGGCAAATGTGAAAAAAAGCTGGGTGTGGTATTTATAGCCCTGTATTTGGAGTACACATTTGTGGCTGTACACATTCAATAATCTACTGGAACTTCATGGTCTGATGTGAAATAACATTATATTTGATATGAGGCATACATAATAGGCCAAATCCAAGACAAACCCCAAACTTATTTCGGTGGAAACTACAATAGCAAGTCTCTTCTCTCTAATCATTTTCTTCTGTATGCAAGGCACTGTTTTAGACACTGTAACAGATACTAATATGAATGATATTGTTGGATCACATTTGGGATACTGTCTCCTTGCTGGGTTTTTGTAACATTGTTCTGTTGTGGTTTTCTTAATACCTAGCTGGCTCTTCGTTTTCGGTTTCCTTTGCAAAATCAACATCCATGTCCCTTTGCCTATGAGTAAGTGTACCCCCAAAAGTCCTCTCTATGCTCTCTGTATTCTCTCTCATGGTTCTCTTGTCAGCTTCCATGGTTTCAATTATTTTTTCTTTGCAATGTTAATTGACTCCTAAATCCACCCCTCATCTCTCTGCTGGACTCTAGTTTTTCGTATTTAGCAATCTGCTTGACAGCTCTTCTTGGATATCCACAAATACTTCAAATTCAGTATGTCCAAAACTGTCAACTCACCCTCATCCTAAGTTCCTTAGTTATGTTTCTATTGACATTACCCCCATTCTTTGTCACCCAAATTTGCAGCTAAGCATCATTATCGACTCTGTATCGTTATTGGCCCCTTACCCCCATACAATGCCTTTTCGTTATGTCTTCATCTATTCTGTTTCTTTCATCCAAACCACAGCTCCTCTGGTTCATACTCCAATTAATACTTACTTAAACTTTGCCTCACTGCAGCCAGTCTCCTCCCTCGAAAATTCAACCACCACACAGTTGCCAAGTTGATATTTCTAAAGCACAGATCTGACTGTCTCATTCACAGTCAGCTTAAGAAAATAAAGCTTGGCACTAGAATATTTTGAATTGTGTTATATTTTGCCAGTAAGGAAACTGTTATTGAGAATAAATATTAGCCATACATATTGTTATACTATATAGTGTATCATTAAATGACAACTTAAAAAACTTGTACCTAAGTGACTTAAGGTTTGGTGGTTTTCCAAAATTCAAGTTCTGTTTAGATCCTTTACAGTGAATCCATTTTTTCTATAGATGAACTTCTCAAACATAATTGAAACCATTTGCCTTTTCTGTCATTAAGATCTATTTCATTACTATTAGAGGCTGAATTTTAAACAATATATTCATTTTAATGCACATGCCACAAAATTAATTTATATTATTCTCATGGTTGATACTAAATTAATTTCATACAGTCATAGGCCTATGAAGTAATTTTTCTGTGTTTTTCATTTTCTTTCTTATGTCACCTTGATATCCTGAAAAGTAATATAAACAAACTAATGTTTTATGTGCTGGTGGTGGGGTTATTTTTGTTTGTTTTAAGTCTTACTTTTTCTAGAGATATCTGTTAAGATTCATATAATACTGTACTTTAATCAGCGTGTCATATTTACAACTTGTGATTTGCTCACATCTAAATATATTTATGCCATATAGAAGTCAAATGCAAAAATTATGTAAATGTAACATTAAGCCTAATGTATTTCAACACAGTATCAGAAAATGTTAGGAAAGCCTTCACAAAGTAGCTTAAACCTACCAATCTTGAATGTTCTGTATATATAGATATAATTAAAAACAATGTTCTAAACACTAACTTTTAGATTTCTATTTCTAACATTAACATTTACATTAATTTTGTTTTCTTTTATGAAAAGAAAACTGCGTTGTAGCTTGTTACGTGCTTATGCTGGCTACCCTCACTTTATGCATATTTACTTACCACAGGTTTACATTTACTTTTAATACCCTTGGGAGGAATCATTTGCACATGTGATATTCTAGTACTCATTTTTTGTTGTTGTTCGGTTGCTTCAGTTGTGTCCAATTCATGTCTAGCTCTTTGTGACCCCTTTTGGGATTTTCTTGGCAAAGATACTGGAGTGGTTTGCTATTTCCTTCTCTAACTCATTTTACAGATGAAGAACTGAAGCAAATAGAGTTAAGTGACTTGCCCAGGGTCACAGAGCTGGTAAGTGTCTGAGGCTAGATTTGCACTCAGGAAGACGAGTCTTCCTGATTTCAGGCCTGGCACTATCTACTGTGCCACCTACGTGCCCCAATATTCATTTTAATAAGCTATTATTAAATGCTCGCTATGTGCAATGTGCTTAACTTAGCCCAGGGAAGAATACAAAGATAAATAAAGTGTAAAATTTGCTAACAGTATAGTAGGAGTATTAACATATGTGTACATATACAAATTCAGTCATCATGGCATAAGAAGGGGATACCAGTTGCCATAAGAGCACAGAAAGAAACTGCAAACTAGAGGAATGAAGGTCATGACAATTATCATAGAAAGCATAGAATTTGTATTAGGACTTGAAAGATAAGTATAATGTCAACAGGTAGAACAGGGAATGATATGAACAAAAGTATAGTGATGGTGAACAATTTTATTTGGCTAGAACATAGAAAAGGGTAAGATGTAGTAGTGGATTTGCAACCATGGTGTCATCTCAGTGTCCTTCCTTTCACTCACCCCATCTAGTAAGTTCCCAAATCTTGTCATTTTAACTCCACAACATTTCTTGAATATATTCCCTTCTCTCTTTTTACACAGCCGCTACCTTAGTTCAGTCCCTCTTCAACTCTCACTTGGACTATTGCCATAGACTCCTATTTTATCTCTCTGCCTCAGGCATTGCCCTACTCCAGCCCATCCACTACGTGGCCACCAAAATGATTTAATAATTAAATCACTTTGGGAATAAAATGCAGGTCTGATCATGTCACTCCACTGGGCTTCTTATTACCTCTATCATTGAATATAAACTTTTTAATTTTGTATTTAAAGCTCTTTGAAATCTGCTCTCTTCTTGCCTTTCCACTCTTATCCTGTATTGCTCCCTTCTATGCTCTCTGTAGTATAGCTGTACTGGCATACCTGCTGTTCCCCATGCACAACACTCCATTTCCTGTCTCTGACTATCCTTTCCTTAGTACTTACTATCTCCATGCATGGAATGCTCTCCCATCTGGCTTCTTCCTCCTAGAATCCTTGGGTTTCCTTTAGGACTCAGCTTAAACACCATCTAATCCCCAAAGGCCTTTTCTTTTTTCCCCCCTTCATCCCCCCCCCCCCAGCTGCTAGTATCTTCCCTTCCAAGGTTGCCTTGTATTTGATTTATATATATCTTATATATACCACCTACATATGTAGTTACATATGTATGTTATTTCCACCAGAATGCAAACTCTTTAAAGGTAGTGAGACTTCCATTTTTGTGTCTATATTCCCAAAACTGAGAATAGTGCCTGGCTCATAGTAAGTATTTACCAAATGCTTGTTGAGTGGCTGACAGGTTGACCAAATTGGAATACAGCTGTAAAGGCTATAGAGATCTTTATATGCCAGTTGAGGGTTTGGACTTTAATAGGAGATAGGAAGCTATTAAAGATCTTTGAGCAATAAGGAGACTATACAAGGTTATTAGAAAGATTAATCAAGCAGCAATATATATGTATACATAGACACATATATGTCTGTGTGTGTGTACATACACACACACACATGGCGAAGGGGAAGGGATGGGGAGGAGGGAGAGAGAGAGTATGTTAGTTGGCAGGGGAGAGTGGAGGTGGGGAGATTGGATAGGAGGCTATTAACAAAAAAAAGGTGAATGGAAATCATGGCCCAAGGTAGGTTAGTTATAGTGGGAATGGTAAGGAAGAGGAATGAATATGAAGAGATACTGTGAAATCTATCCAAAGTATTTGGTGACTGTATATATATAGTCTTCCTCATATACAACATCACCATTTTTTTGTACAAATTATCTCCCATGCCTGGAATGTATTCTTTCCTCATTTCTGCTTTTTAGAATCTGTAGCTCACTTCAAGACTTACCCCAAATGCTACCTCCTTCATGAGACCTTTTCTGATCACCTCAATTTCTGATCACCTCAAATGTTTGCTTGAAATCACTTTGTGTGTGTATGTATGTAAATATATATATATATGTGTGTGTGTATGTATTTGTTCACATACATACATACACACATATATATGTGTGTGTATATATATGTATAAAATTTTTTTTACTTGTTTTTCTCCGGTGGAAATGTAACCTCCTTAAAGAAAGAAACTATATATCTATATCTATCTGAAAAAAGGACAAAAATGGTAGGGATTTAACAGAAGAAGAAAAGATTAAGAAGAGGTGGTAAGAATACACAAAATAACTATACAAGAAAGATCTCAACATCACCGGTAACCCCGATGATGATCTGGTTACTGATCTAGAGCCAGATATCCTGGAGAATGCAGTCAAGTTGGCCTTAGGAGCATTGCTAACAGGAAGGCTAGTAGAAATGATGGAATTCCAGCTGAGCTATTTAAAACCCTAAAAGATGATGCTTTAAAGTGTTGTACTCAATATTGTCAGCAAATTTGGAAAACACAACAGTGACCACTGGAGGAGAAAAGATTAGTTTTTGTCTCAAATTCCAAGGAATGTTCAAATTACTGAACAATTGTATTCATTTCACGTACCCACAGTTATGCTTAAGATTCTGTAGGCTAGGCTTCAATAGTATATGAACTGAGAATTACCACAAGAGCAGTCTGGTTTTTGGAGGCAGGGGAACTAGAGGCCAAATTGCCAACATTTGCTGGATTAGGGAGAAGGCAAGGGAGTTCCAGAAAACAATCTCTTTCTGCTTCATTAACTACACTAAAGCCTTTGATTCTGTGGGTCACAACAAAATGTGGCAAATCCTCAAAGAGGTGGGGGTACCAGATAATCTTACTTGTCCCTGGGGAACCTGTATGCAGGCTAAGAAACAACAGCTAGAACTGAACATGGAACAACTGATTGGTTTAATATTGGAAAAGGGATGCAACAAGGCCGCATATTGTCACCTTGTTTATTCAACTTATATGCAGAGTACATCACGTGAAATGCCAGGGTGGGTGAATCAAAAGCTGGATTTAAAGTTTCCAGGAGAAATAACAATCTCAGATATACAGATGATAACATTTTAATGGCAGAAAGTGAAGAGGAATTTAGAAACCTCTTGATGAGGGTGAAAGAGAAGAGTGTAAAAGTTGGTTTAAAGGTTAACATAAAAAAAAAAAAAAACTAAGATCTTGGCACCTGGTCCCATCACTCCCTGGAAAATAGAAGAAAAAATGGAAGCAGTGTCAGAGTTTATATTCTTAGGCTCAAAGATTGCTGTAGCTGGCAGCTGCAGCTGTGAAATCAAAAGATGCTTGCTCCTTGGAAGGAAAGCTAAGGCAAATCTAAGACAACATACTAAAAAGTAGAGACGTCGTCTTGTTGACAAACAAGTCAAAGTCATAGTCAAAGCTATGGTTTTTCTAGTAATAATGTGTGGCTGTGAGAGTTGGACTATAGAGAAAGCTGAGTGCCGCAGAATCAATGCTTCTGAATTGTGCTGAAGACTTTGGAGAGTACCTTGGACATCAAGGAGGTCAAATCAGTCAATGCTTACAGACATTAATTCAGGTTATTCACTGGAAGGTCAGATATTGAAGGGGAAGCTTAAATAATTTGGCCACGTAATGAGAAGACAGGACTCAATGGAAAAAACTCTGATGTTGGGAAAAATTGAAGGCAAAAGGAAAAGGAGATGGCAGAGGATGATGTACGTAGTTAGTATTAAGGAAACAATGAACATGAACTTGGGCAAACTGCAAGAGATAATGGAGGATAGAAGAGGCTGGCTTACTATGGTTCATGGGGTCGTGAAGAGTTGACTGGACACAAATGAATGAACAACAATTATCTATCTATCTCTCCATTTGTCTGTCTGTCTACCTATCTATATCTCTATTGATCTCTATCGTTTCTCCCCTCTACCTGGATGCTTAATAAGTGTTTATTGTGTGGGAGGAGGAGGGGAGTCAAAAATGACACAATGGTTGGGAGATGGTGGTACCTTTAATAGAAATAGGAAGTTAGGAACAGTAGTGTGTTTCAGGGGAAAGTAATAATGCAGTTTAGATATATTGGACTTAAAATGTCAACTGGTGGAAGTGTTGAGTAGATAATTAGAAATCTTACTCAGTTGATTACAGCTAAAGATGTAGATTTGTAAGTCTTCCCACTAGAAGTGATTTTTACTAAAATCCCTGCCCACTGGAATTAAACAGTGAAAAAGTGGGAGCTGATTTCAGTCCCTGAATCCTTGGAGGCAGCATAGACAGTTCTAATTTTAAAGGGTCCTGAATTACCCTTGTTTCTGGATCTTCTAAGCTCTTGTCTAAAAGTTCTTCTGGTTTTTAAAACTGGGAATTTTTCTCACATGCATTTGTGAAACATCAGAAATATAGGACAAGCCTAGTCATGTAATTTCATTGGTATAAAGAACTTTAAGGTGAGGAAACTACCTCTACCCATGCAATTCTGCATCATCTCTGCAACTTAGAGTCTTAGAGAGTTGCCTGTCACTAAGAGTTTAAGTGACGGTCACATGGCATTGAAAATACATTTGAATAAAAACCGATTTTTTGTCTGTTAACTATCTCCGTCCTTCTTCTGCCTACTCCATGACACTGAAATAAATCAGCTATGATCTTCCTACTAAAGTAAACAGACAAAATAGACCATCTTTTTTAAGTAAGAAAAAGCATATCGTACTTTTAAGTGATGGAGATGAGGTTTATAATTTAGAATTTGTGTGTTTTCTGGGTTAGGAACTGTTGCTGCTACACTGAGCTAGTTGAAAAGATTCAGTCCAGTGCCTAGCACCATGTTTTGTACATTGTAGGTACTTAGTAAATGGTTGTTGGTTTGAGTACGTGGGACATTTGCTTACAGCTCTAAGAATGTTGGCTTAAGAGCTGTTCTCTCATTTTTCTTTGTTTATTCTATCTACCTCTTTCTCTGGTTTGCTTGGAATCCTTTAGAAAAGAGCATTGGTTACATTTTAGATCTCTCTCTCTTCTTCCAATGCAATTTGCTTCTATAAGTATGAGATGCCTAAATCAAAGTGTTCAAATAGCTAAAAGAATTTTATTGACACAGAAATCCACCGACCATTTGCAAAAAAAAAAAAACAAAATCAATCAAACCTGATAGACATTGAAAGGCATTGAAAAGCCATAAGAAATTATTCATCTTTCTTTCGTCTCTGAATATCAATAAATCAATGAACAAACATTTATTAAGCACAGAGGAATTGTTTTAATGGTCTCTTTCTCTGAAATAGGAAAGTTCCAGGAGAGAGTACAACCAGGAAGGCTGTCTAGATCAGTACCATGTACTTTAAAGAGCAGTTTATAGTAGTTACAACCTTTGTCATTTTTCGTTAATAATCAAATAGGCAAACAAAAACAATTAGTGCGAGCCAGTGCCCATAGCAAGGAAGAATTGTTAGCTTGCTCGCAAATTATTCTCTCTTCTGTCTCCCTTTTAACTTCAAATAAGTCATGCAACTGTTTCTTTAACAAATCCTGCTTTGAAAAACAAACAATTTTTTTTTGCCTTCATTACAGGCCACTAGTGGTCTTTCATAAATGAAAGTTTGGAGATTTTGCCAATCTTTATGTGATCATTAGTTAAACTAGTGAAGCCCCTCTTTGTGTAGTTACCAAGAGAGCTTAATACAGGATCATGGTTAAGTCTAAGGTAATTGGCCCCTCTTGACCTTCCCTCCTTTGCACGGTTTACTGGTTTTGAGGAAATACTCTCAGAATGCAACAGAAATAATCTTATCTTCATCTGGAGCCAGAACTTCTTATAAAAGTACAGATACCGAATGCACAAAGTTTAAATAGAGCAGGAAGCCCATGAGGAAAATGAATTGTCCAGGCAGCAGTGAAGCAGAGAAATGCCTGGAGAGGTGATCACTTCACCATGTCCCACAGCCCAGCAAGCAGACCTATCCAAGTAAATAGCAAATTCTGCGTAGACATACAGGTCATTCAGCCAGACAAAGCTCTACTTGCTCACAATTACATTCATTTTTGGGTAGCATTACGCGTCCATGCCATCCAGTCCCTTCTGTTATGTATCCTCCCTGGGCCTCTCTCTTCTCTGAAGAGAGTAAAAGTTCCTAGGATTCCCTTGACCATACAGTTTTGACCTCCCATGATCCTTCAGTCATCTACCTAGGAAAAACTACACTTCCCATCACCAATCACTTCTCCTTCCTCTCTGTACCTTACTAATAAGTGACTTACTCTAGCCTTTAACTTCTGGAATTACATTCATCATTAGATATTATTTATATTTATTTGTGTGCACATATGTTATATAAATATATGTGTGTGTGTGTATATATATATATATACACACACATATATCTTACCTTGAGGTTTGATAGCATCAGCTCTATTATTTTGCATAAGTTTATATCTTTTTTTATAGCCAGTGGGGAAGTCTTTTGAAAAAATGTCCTTGTTCCTAGGAAAATTCCATTGAAAGTAATTGTTTTAAATCTTTATGCCCAGGGAGAGTTAATATTTATAATATCAATCAGCACAGTATTTAATAAGATCTTCAGTGTAACCGAACTCTGCTAGGTGTTGTAAGATACAGAAGGCATTAGTATTTCACCTTAATAGTTTATAATTTTGTAAAAGGGAGCCAGTATGGTTTGCCATGATGAAGAACTGATGTACATCTTAAGTCTTCCTTAGATATTTATAGGAGATAGGGATTAGACCTGTGATTTCATTGTGTTGGGAACTTGCAGCTAAGGAAATTCCCTCCTCTACTAATGCAGGTCGGCACCTTCTCTACAATTTATAATCTTAGAGAGTTGACTAGAGCACTGAGGAGTAACTGAATTGCCCAGGGTCACACAACCAGTATATATCAGAAGTGGGACTTGAACCCAGGTCTTCTTGGCTTTCAAGGGTGACTTTCTATTTACTATGCCATGCTGCCTGTAGTATGGCTCAATTATTTTGTGTTTGAAGTCAGTTCCTAGAACAACAGATATATCCATATTGAAATATAAGTATAAAATATATAGACTAGAATCTTCTTTTATTTCTTCCTACTGAGTCTAGGGTGTATGACAGGATCATAGGTGAAAGTATTATCCTGAGATCCTTTCATTAAGCAAATATTTGCCATTAACCATGTGTTCTGATTTTATATATATATATATATATATATATATATATATATATATATGTGTGTGTGTGTGTGTGTATATATATATATATACACACACACACACATACACACATACATACACACATATATATACGTATACATACACATATACACACACACACACACACATATAGGGCCACATGCATTGAAGAATAAGAGTAGTAACGACTTGGTCCCTGTCCTCAAGGAGCTTATAGTCTAACTGGAGAGACATGAGAAACACTTGAGAAATTGAATACATTGAAGCTGTATGGAAGTAAGAGCCAAATACTGAGTAATGATTCACGTTTTTTTAGCACTTCATAATTTGCAAAGCACTTATCTCAGAGCAAATCTGTAAATATTATTATCTTCATCTGTATCAGATGAAGAAATTGAGGCTCAGGGAAGTTATTAACTTGTTCAAGAGCATATAACTAGGAAGCAGCTGAGCCAGTATCTGACCCATCTTTTTTGAATTCTAATCTAATCTTATCTTTCTTCCTGTACCACATGGTTTGCTTCTCCTTCAGTGTTAGATCCAACTACTTCATCCAGTGAGTTGAAATTACTATGACCACCATTCTTAACAGAACAAGTGATTTCACAGCTATCATGGTCTTGGTATAGATATGGAAAATGGATATCCTATTTTACCTTTATTTCATCTGATTCAAAGTTGGAATTTTTTTAAAGGAACTTTTGATAGAAACCTAATAATAGGAATTACAGAAGATCTTTCCACATGCAGAATTTTTATCCTGCCTCTATCTGTCTCTTGAAATCCTTAGTTCTCTTCAAGGTTCAGTTCAAATGCCACCTCCTAAATGAAGCTTTTCCTGATCCTACCAGTTTGAAATGTTCTCCCTCCCCATCTCCCACCCTGACCAATTACTTTGTATTTGTCTGTATTAACTGTTTGAATGTATGTTCTTTCCCTTTGGTGAAATGTAAGCTTCCCAAGAGCAAGAGCTGTTTTAGTTTTACCTTTATATTCTCACGGCCAGTACCAGGTCTGGCACCTTATAGATGGATTGTTTTTGATGCTGTTGTTGTTCAGTTGTTTTCAGTCATGTCTGACCCTTTGTGATCCCATTTGGGGTTTTCCTTGGCAAAGGTACTAGAGTGATTTGTCATTTCCTTCTCCACTGGATCCATTTTGTCAGGTAATCAGAGGTTAAGTGACTTGTCTGGGGTCACACAGTTAGGAAATGTCTGAGACTGGACTTGAAATCAGGTCTTCCTCTCTCCAAGCCCAGTGTTCTATCCACTGAGCCACGAGCAGCCTCTTAATGAATTATAATTAAATTTAATATCTTGGAAAGGTTTACCTCAGTGAATCAAATCTTTATCTCTCTAGACTAGTATCTGAGCCTAGACTGTCTAGAAACCATGTGATGTTGATGGTGACACCATCATTTCTGAAGCCTGTTTTTCTCGTCTTAGCTCACCCCATTATTTAGTAGACTTTATTTATTAGGCTTCCACTTCTTCTGGATTCAGAAATGGTGGCTTCCTACTAATTTCAGATTTAAGGGATGCACCTAACTCTCAGCTTATTTACAAGTCAGTGATTACTTGAGTAAAAGAAATTGATCATGTCTTTGCTGATTCATGTTATTTCCCTCTGACACTTTATTTCCGTCTGTCCCACTAACTCTCCCCCAGCCATCTTACCCTCCTGTCAAACACATGCCCCAAACTCCACCCTAGGGAATTTTTTCTTTAGGCTTCCACAGAAAAATATTTTACACATAGGAAAAGATAGAAATCATCCCTGCGTAATAAGGGGCCAAATGAGAGAAATGTTGAATGGTGGACTGGAAAGTTTAGATGGTCTTATAGACAATGGGGACTAAATCGCCATTCAAGTCAGTGAAGTGAGGTGATGAAAGCATTGTTTTGGGAAAATTAATTTGTTGATGTGAAGAAAGATGGATTGACAGAAGGAAAATATGAGACTGATCAACTCTTTAGCTTCTTAACAAAATTGAAACATGATATTGTGAGGTGATAGTAGTGAGAACTAAGAAGGAACTCACTATAAAAGACATTTCAGTAGAACAAATGGAAGGTTTTGGCAATGGGGGGCAGGGTTGGGGGGAGGAAGAATAAGTAAGAATAAAACAACATGTAGTTTTGAATCTTCATGGTTCTGACAGAAATGGGAATAATAGGAATGATGGGGTTACTATTTGGGAGGTAATATGATGAATTTAGTTTCTGTAATAGAGTCAGTTAGTCAACAGAAGTACTTTTTTTGTGAAGAAACTTTTCCTATTTTGGGCTACTTTCCTTTCCCTTCCTCTCATTCTCCCACCTCTAAAACTGTGGAAGGTGGAATCTGTGAAATAAAACATCTACGCAGTTGTGGCAAAATATCAAAGTTCGTTGAATCATAGCTATATTTAGTTTTTATTTTTCTATAACTTGGAAGTCACTAAAGAACTTAGAAGATCTGAGACCATCATTTTACACTCTAACAAAGTGTTTACTTTCATGATTTAGATTTGAGTAAACAAACATTTCCATCCATCATGATTATCACCTTATTATAGGTAAAGTTTCTTTCTTTGGCAGATGGGAAATTCTTTGGTCAGAGAGACCTACAAAGGTGAATACTCCCCAGGCTCGCCAGTTTAAACCTTATATCAAACAGATAAATTTTCCTTCAAACCTCATTCGACTGGAAGTAAATAGCACTCTTCTGGACTATTACACCGAATTAGACGCAGTTGTGCTGCACGGTGTGAAGGACAGACCTGTACTTTCACTTAAGACTTCGCTCATTGACATGAATGATCTGGCTGAAGAGGATTATGAAGAGAAAGATGGCTGTGGAATGGAGGCTCTTAGGAAACAGTTCAACTGTACTGCCCTCAGGGAATGGACAAACAATGGCTATTTTGATAAACTACCTTATGAGGTAAGCCAAAAATATCTTAATAAAAATAGAATAGAGAATATTTCACTAATAGAAATATAAAATGCCTAAATGTGCAAACAGATTAGTAATATGTAAGGTTATAGAAGAAATACTAACTCCATTTAAGAGATTGTACTTTCTTCACGTATTCTTTTTTATTTGTATTTTAGTTATATTTAATTTGCTAAAATAACAGTTCTTTATGATTCAATGAAACAGATTTCAAAAGGCTTTTACTTAGTAACACATTTTAAACAGTAATGTGAGGCAATTGAGTTTTTAAAAAATCCATTCGTACTTATTGATTCAAATTAGCATTCTTAATCAATAAGCATTTGTCATTATTAATAAATTCTGTTAATGTATTACCAATTAGACTGATTCTGTGAAGCTTTACTATATCTAACAGCTGTCATGAAATTTGCAATATTAGAAAACCTAGATAAAAGGCATAGTACTGGACAGGGGCCAAGGTAAAAAAAAAAAGTAGGGGAAGAGCTTTGACTGTTCAACTCCATTTTTTGCTCCTCAGCTTTAAAGGATCTTTGTTTGCTTATTTGTTTGTTTTCCCAACTAGAGTTCTCTAGCCCTTAGGATGAATGGAGTAAGAAAGAGGAAGCTAAGGTGGTAGAGAGAAGGAGGGAGGATAGAAGAGGAAGAGAAAGTGGAAAGAGACAGAAAGAATATTTATATTAGGAAGAAATAGGACTAAGCTGAGCCATCAAGGACTCCAAGAAAGTACTGTGCCATTAGACTTCATATAATTGCATCCATAGATACAGCTTGGGAGATGATTTGGAGAAGACTGGAGTGCATAGTCAGATGAACAGACTTTTTTATTTTTAACTCCTCCTTCCAAAATTGAGAATTAAAATTTTATGAACAAGTTTAATATAGTATGTTGAACTTATATTCCATGACAACTATGTGTATGTTATTGATTTGGCTTCTGATATATCATGGGCCTTGTTTTACTTAATAGATGAACTAAACATTTTTTACAAATTGAGTATTTTAAATATATTTAAGGAGCAAGCTTTTAAAAGTCATTTCATTGTGAATACATTCACTAAGTGAAGAGTCATTCCTTAAAGCAAATAATCTTTTATCTAATTTGTTTTTCGTTTATTTATGGATTTTTATATATTACCACTTTTCTTCAAAGCAAGATAACCCAAGTTGTCTCTGAGTACTGAGTTACTGGTATAAAATAGTAACACTTTTCCTCACTTTTCCTCATTGTTTTTCTGTTAAATTTTTTTGTTTGAAATCTTAGGTTGCTTGATTTTGACACTTTATCAAGAATACTTATTGTAAATCTTTTCTTCTAATGAAAGTTATTTCGAGTATGATCAGATTTACTTTTTAAAAAGCTTCCCAAATTCCATATTTTATCTGAGAAAAGGCTTCTGCTATAAATTCTCAAATTTAGATCAGTTAATACTGAATTTAATGAATACAGTAGCATTGCTGCTGTATTCAACTATTATCAGGATTGACATAGAAGACTGTGATATGAATGTCAGGATGGCTCTCATCATAAAGTAACTTCTAGCTCACAAAATGAGGTTAGTTTTTCATTTGTAGGCAATTCATCCCATTTAAATGGATGAAAAGATTATATGTAAACAACTACTAAATGTATGTATAGCATCTTAAAATTTACAGAGTGATTTAGATGCATTATTTCTTTTACTCCTCACAACTAGCCTGTGAGGTAAGTACTACAGCCATGATGACCTCTATTTTACAGGTAAGGAAACTGAGACTCAGAGGAGTTATATGACTAGCCTGTAATAATACATCTTGTAAATATCAGAGCCAGGATTCCAATCCAGGTCTCTTGTCTTTATGGCCATTGCTCTTTCACCACACTGTGCTGCTTTTCTACACCAAAATGTTGCAAAGCATAATACTTCACTGATCAGGAAAAAACAAACAAACTAGGGGGGGAATTGTATTGAAAGGATGCTTTTTAATAATTAAATTAACTTTATTTGGGGATTCCTTCTGAACATACCATGTCATGTATTCATTATGGTATCAAATTGTTCTTTATGCTAGGATAGTCATGGATAAAGAGCAGAATTCTGACAGACACCAGAATCTATGTTGATAATGATTTATAGACATTTCTCCATAGCCTTGAAACCTGTTATCTTTTGTTTAATCATAGGTAAAAAGTTCTTTACTTATATTTTAATGCCATAATCTTATTTACATTTCACTTTATTGTTTCTGTTTTTTTACTTTCCGCTAGTGTTTTTCCAGTTAATATCATGGAATATTTTTCTACATCAAAAACTGAACAAATGCAAAAGTGTGTATTTAGAACTCTACCAAAAATTCCTTGAGAACTAATCTTAATTAATGTTTACTAGTGTTATAAGTAACATAGGTTATTTAATGTTCAACCTGAAGATGTCATTCTGTCAGCCTAAACTCATTCATTCTTTAAAATCTCAAAAGTATTTCCAGTTAAAATCAGATATATAGTTTAGACTGTATAACTAACATGACAAGGGATTGATAAGTTTGTTCATAATGGTTTGATGACACCTTTTGTAAAACTAATTTTGAAATGTTACCACTTTATGTATTTAGAATTTATGCAGTATTTTTGGTCATTGTAACATTTAAAGATCATGTGGTATTTCCTACTATGGTTTTATGTTGCAAATCATTCTTTCAACATAATTCTAACCAAAAATGAACAGTTCGGGGAATATGGTATATTCATCATTTTTTTCAAATGTCCAAAAAGTAAAGATTTTTAGAACAGGGAATTTGTAATTTTTTTTTACATCTAAAACAATTACATCCCATTTTCTCTACTATTAAGAAATCAATCATAAGAAGAGTTTTTTTTTGGCCCTTTTCAGATTTATCTTTCTAAATTTATAAACATGATTTTTTTTCCTTTGTGTTTCTTGGAAATTCAACCATATTCAGTTGTACAGCAAACTGACTAGTGCTTAACATCCAAATATGCTTGACTTTCAGGCCATTAAATAAGATAAATGGATAAGTTATGGGAAGGAAATGAATCAGCATTCAAAACTTTACTCTTCATGTTTGTACCACTTAGAAAACATGCTAGTTATTTATTGTTCACCTTGAATTTTGGTAGAAACCTTATTTTAGACACAGAGCCTAAATGCAACTTTAAAAATAAATAGAATAGTCAGAAGGAGGCGGAAATACTTTGCGTTTTAAAAACCTCTGATGCCTTGTTATTGTGATGCAAATGGTAGCCTTCGTTTCGATATTTATTCTTTTCAGTGTTTAGCTCATTAAAAGTAATGTTTTGATTACTTCTTAATAATTTTACCACTTGACTTTAATAATAGTTCTAATTTTTATCTTGATATCCTTAATGTTTTTTATCTTTTACGTAGCTCATCCAGTTGATTTTAAGTCATCTTACACTACCTGACCTGTGTAGATTAGCACAAACTTGTAAACTACTCTACCAACATTGCTGTGATCCTCTACAGTACACTCACCTCAATTTGCAACCTTACTGGGCAAAACTGAATGACACATCTCTGGAATACCTACAGTCTCGCTGCACACTAGTCCAGTGGCTGAATTTATCTTGGACTGGAAATAGAGGCTTCATCTCTGTTTCAGGATTTGGCAGGTTAGTGTCCCAACATAAAGAGGTTCACTAAAAGACTGTGGGTGGTTCTCATAATGAAGGTTCAAAATACCATGTAGTGCATATTTATGAGAGTAAAATAGAAATGTAGTTTGAATAGTAGTAGATTGGTTTCTATTAAAAGTAATGTCTTGTAGCATACTCTTCTGGTTGAGCAGCTTAAAAACATCATGAACTATAATGTTATTTAGTGAAACTATAGCTTTTATGAAAAAAATTTAAGCATAAGTCCTTTTTTCATTTTTATGCCCAATGAAAGTTTTTTTTTAACAAAATATAAAGGCTTTTCTAATCTCATGGTTTCAGATTATATGAATAACACATTAAAAAAAACTATTTCAAAATCAAATCTACCTCTCTAATGTGATTTGTCAGAAATGGAAAACAATTTATTACAGAACATTTTTAATTAAATCTTAATTACATGTGCGATGCATCACCCAAATTTAGAAGCTCATTTGAACTAATTATGTTGAAAAATGCAATTGCACGCTAAATAGGCGACCACACTTGCAGACCTGCCCAGGTGTTTCTGCTCCCTTCTATTTAGACACTTGGTTTCCTTACAATTAAATGTCACCTGTTAAAACATTGGAAGGTTACACAATTCCTAAATTTAGGAATATAGTCATTTTATCTTATGTTGTAAATTTGTTGTAAAACTAGTTCCTTGTTGATGACAGTTTCTATTATTTTTCAGAAAATAATTTTCTTATTTTTATTAAACTAAATAAATGATCACTAAAGAAAAAAACTCAGGAAATTTTATGAAATTTGTGTTTAATGAAAAATTTTCTTATTTTGAAAAGCTAAAAACAAACTAGAAGTATCCCTTCTTATTTACGACAACATTATTTTTGAAAAGTCCTATATGAAGGAATTTAATTAAATTCCCTTAACTTGTTATAAAACCAAAGATACATTTTCATGGATAATTTTTTGGTGTCAAGATGTTTGAGAATCTGATAATAGTAATAATGCTTAAAGTGGTTTTTAACAAAATATTCAAAATGCTAACATAAGTGAACAGTATTGAAAAACGGGGAGAGGGGAGAGAGGGAGGGAGGAGATCAATTTAGAAGCTGTTGCAATAGTATACACAAAAGGTAATGAAGGTCTCAACTAGAATTGTAGCTGTATGAATAGAGAAAAGAGAACACATCCAAGAGATGTTGTAGAAGTGGAAATGCGAAGTCGAAGATGATGTTTAAGTTAAAAACTTGGAAGACTGGAAGAAAAGTGGTACCTTCAACAGAAATAAGGAACTTTGGTAGAGGGGTGGGGTCACAAAGAAAGACGATCAGATCCCAAAACCAATAATTCCAATTTGACATAGCAACAATTGTATTCTAAAACCAGTAAGTACACCTCAATGTAACAACAAGGAAATTATAACGCAGTATCACAGCAAAGAATCAAGTCATCCTGTAACCTTCCCTGCTGCTGGGATCTTCCCATGAACATGAATCCCAACTGTCTGCTTGCCTGAGTTCCATGAGTTCTGTAGTTCACTAGTCTGCAGATTCTCAGCTCTATCATCTAGGAGTTCTTACTTCTTCTCTTTGGGCTGAATTCTAACCTTAATTGCTACCTTCTGGGTATATACACTCTTCTTAGGGCCCCCAAGGGCCTCATGCCCAAGCAGCAAAAGGGTGTAGGCCTGGGGCTTAGCACTTAGGAAGTAAAGGGGATAGGCCTGCCTCTAATCAAGCCTCCCTTAGCCCCACTTGAAGCCTGTTGAATGGGCAGGGAAAGATCTTTAATGACTGATTGGCATCACACTAACACTTCTGGTATGCACCCCAATTCTGTTTCCATAGCCAATTACAGAGGCTTCTCTTCACATGTGGTTACTGGACCAGAATGTGCATACCTCAAAGTCCATGTAGATGATGCATTAATTGAGCACTCTGTGCATGCTCATAAAGGCTGGGCTCATTGGTCAGTCCCCCAGTTTTTCTTATTTGTAAAACTAATTCTAGTACATAAGAAGAAAAAGGGAAGGAAACAGCAATTTGCTTTTCTAGGTTTTAGGTTATTGTTTTATGGATAGAGTTCCTCTAAAAAGCTTCATTTAAAGCTTCATTTTTTTAAACTAGAAATTTAGTATCTGTTGTCAGTTCACTCAAATTAGTTGCTTGAGCTTGTTTAAAGAATACCAAAAATGAAAAAATGAACATAAGTACTTTATATTTAATGACAGTATTTTACTCAGTAAACTATTTGATCTTTTAAAAATGTTTTATTGATGCTTTTTAAAAACTTTACCATCATGCTCTATCCCCTAAAATAGCATCCTTTCTTGCAATAAAGAAGTACAAAGCAAACTGGCACATTGACCAAAGATGTTCAATGTTAATATCATCCCTTTAATCCTCATTGTTTATATTAAGTGAATATTTATTAAAGGGAGGAGGGGAGTAGCATTTTTTCAAGGGGGGGCATTAAAAGTTTTTCTGACTGATTGCTGTTGGCCCCTTTACTTTGACTACTGAATTGATAGTCATTATGATTTGTAGGCAGCATTCCCAGAATAAACAATAAATATTCATAACTTGATTATTAATGAATAATCTATGAATAAGTATGGTCATTACTGCTCATTACTGTGAACAAGATTTATTTATAATAATTTTAAGAAAAAAAGTAGATTTTTTTCCAAAGTAGAGATGTGTTAAATGATCAGTTTCTAGAGAGTTTTTTGGAAAAAGATTGATGTAGCTCCTTCTTGTTGCGGATAATTCTTACATAGATACAAAACTGTATCTCTTTAAGTTGAAACTATTTAGCATGATTTTTCTTATGAATTCTTAGGAAACTCTATCCCTAAAGTATTCAGCAAGTAGATTTAGGTGAAGAGACTAGTACTTAAAAACTTCTGTCAGAATAGGTAACTCTGTCCTTTCTGTATAGGCAGATCTGTAAATTAATCACTTAATATATTGCCTATATTTATCAGTCTGTATGCAATTTCTTATTAAAATCAAATTTATTATAATTTTCCAATTCTTAAGTCACAAGAATCTAAATTCTTTTAGATTCTTAGATCCCTAGAAATTCTTATTTCTACATTAGTGTATGTATATTGAAATATAACCATACTCAGTTCCAAGATTTGCCCTTTTCTATTTTTAAACTCTGTGTAATTTGACTAAAACCAATTACTGATACTTTCATTTTGGTAGTAAGTATTTATTACACACTTACCATATACCAAGCACTGTGGTAAGTGCTAGAAAATATAAGGAAAGGCAAAAGCTGTTACTGCACTCCCAGAATTCACATGTTACTAGAGAAAATAATATGCAAATAACTATATACACAATATGTAAAGGAAAATTAATCTCACAGGGAAGACATGAGCAGTGGGAGGATTGGGATGGGGTGGAGGAGTAGGGCAGTCTTCCTGCTGAACTTGGGATTTGAGCTGTGTCAAAGTAAAAAAAAAGCAGGATGCAGAGTTGAGGTAGGAGAGCATTCTATTTCTTCTGCATTATATCATTTCATTTGTTTTACTGTTGTTTCAATATATTCTTCTCAGTCTTCTCTTATAGCCTCATTTTTGCCCCAGTCTCTAAAATGCATTACCTTATTCTGTGTGGAATTTTCCAAAAGTCCGAGCACATATCACTTCTCAAAACTGCAGTGGTTCCCTATTGCCTCAAGGACAAAATATAGACTTCTCTGACATTTTAAAGTCCTTCACAAATGGCTACCAGCAAGACTTAAGCGTAGGGCATTAATGCCCTTTATCCCCTCTACGATCCTACCAAACTGATCTGCTTGCTGTTCCTTATGTACAACATTCTGCCTTCTTTCTCCATGCTTTTGCTGTAGCTCCCCCCACACCTCCCCCATATCTGTAATGTTCCTCTTCCATAACTCTCCCACTTGGAACCCCTAGCTTCCTCTAAAGTTCAGTTCATCTACCACCTATAACCATTAGTGCTCTCCCCTTCCCCAAATTTAATCTTAATATAATAGAACCTTGTACTTGTCTTGTATCTATTTGTTTATGTGTGTGTGTTTATTTATGTTTACTTAAGTGTACATTGTGTTTTCCTCAACATCATATGTGACCCTGAGCACTGAGACTTTGTCATTTTTTGTCTTTCTATTCCCAGACCCTAGGACAGTGCTTGGCCCATAGCAGACATTTAATAAATGTTTATTGATTGATAGATGATATAAATAGTTTATTATACATGAACACTTCAACTGTTTTCATTCATTTGTCTATCTATTTTGTGTATCCATGTCTGTGTTAGTATGTCTCACTTCTGGAGGAAACAATTCTTTCAGATTCTCTTTCTACTATACCGTATCTGTCACTGGGTACACCTGGGTGTTCAGAAAATCTTAGTACAACTTCAAGCATTAATTTTTAATAGTGTAAAACTTCAATAAGACTTTTGGGATACCTTGTATGTGTTAAGCATTTGGTGGCTACTTTTTAATAATCTTTATAATGTTTTCTCTGGAATAGATATTGTATCAAATAAAATTACAGGTTATTTAGAATAACAATGAGTTTAAACTCTTTCAAGACTCTTTACAGTATGAATAATATAAGCACACAGTTAGGAGTCAGGAGGCCCAAGACTTTCATCTGATGCTACTACTACCTTCTTACTAAAGAAGAATACTCTAAGGATTAGTGCCTGATTCTGGGATGAGTAAACTGATATTAAATTGTTCGCTCGTGTGATGTTAATTATTCCAGGGTACAAAATATCATTTAGAAAATGACTTCTTTCTATGTACTGTGTATTACTTCGGAAAGATTAATTCATCTCATGAGGATAAGCAATTTATTTCTACATTAGAAACTTGTTTACTTGATAGCATGAGACAGTTTTGGATTCCTTATTTGAAGACAAACCTATTCAAGATACCATCATCATCATCATCAAGAATTATTTTGTGAGAATCTACTAAGTGTATCACAGGCTCCTGTTGTTGGGATGGGAGACAGAAAATGGAAAAGCTATAAGCTTACATAAAACTAGCTATTTCAAGGTGACAAGCTAACTATAACAAGTTAGCTGTTTTCAAAGCTAACAAGTAGCTTGTTCAAGGTGACCAAAGAGTTGGCCAAGATAAAAATGCTTGTTATGTGTTAATGAATGGGGATAGAAATAATAGTTGGCTCAAGATAAGTCTGTAGATCCTTCTGCCTTCTTGGGAGGTATGTGCTTTGGTAAATGAAGTGAAAAAGAAATTAATGTAGATTTGAACTAAGTAAAGAAGAGAGAATATATGATTGGATTATTCAGTTAACCTGTGTATACCATCTGTAACATTTTTGTTCAATAGAGAAATCAGGGTGAAGGGGAGAAGGAAGCAAGGCAAAAATCATCATTTTTAATATAATATCTGTATCTCTTATTTCTTTAAATTACCATGAAAGTTTTTCATTGTCCATTTGGGTTTCTGATGCTTAATTTGATGATAGTCTATAAATTCTTTTCTAGTATCGTAGTAGTATCTAATATACTGGTATCTGGTATCAGGAAAACATAGTGCCTAGGAATTCTGGACAAAAAACGTAAAACATATTACCATGAAGTGTAATGGAAGTTCTTGAAAGTTGTAATCGTTGGAAACTTGATTCTGAAAGAATTGATTTACTTTACAGGGTATCATTTTCCATATAAATCCCTAAACAAAGGTTTAGAAAAATAGAATGTTTTATTATGTGGGTCAAATATAAAGGCAGGATTAAGAAAATTACTTTTCTTCCCTCTCTAACAATGTGTTAAAAGTAAAAAATTTTTATAACCTGTTTCTAACTTGCACATGTGTAAATAATTTGAAATTCTCGCTGTTCCACAGTGTTCATGGTTGGAAGAGTAGAGAAAATATTATAGTTTTCCATGAGATTTTTAGCGCTAGAGCTGCGTAGGATCTCAGAAGTTATCTAGACTAATCCTCTCATTTTACAAATGAGGAAACTGAGGCTGGGGAGGGTTAGTGACTTGCCCAATTTCATACAAATAGTAAGGATTAGAGATGGGGTTCAAATGACCCTCTGACTCTACAGGTATGGCACCTTCCACGGTATTACATGGATCTGAACATTCAGAGGCTGTAGCAACATCACCCTAATTGAAAAAAGGCCTTATTAACTAAACACAAGTGTCAGTCTGCTCCAGTTAACCATCTGATCAGAGAAAAGTAGAAGATTGGTTGTTGGTTTGACATAGATGAGAAACAAATATTTAATAGTAGGGGCTGGGGAAGAGGAAAACTCAAGTAGGGAGGCAGGGGTCTTCACAGACAAAATTCTAGTCACAGTAATTGAAATAATACTTTGCCCAAGGGGAAAAAAAAAGATCAAATAAGATGGTCCAAAACTTTTAAATCCTTTTTTTTCTTTCTTCATATTCATCTCCCTTTATATGTCCTCTACCCTCACTCCATTCCCTGGAGCCATCCCTGATAACAAAGAATAAAAAAGAGGAAGAAAAGCAATTTGACAGCACAAACCAACCCATCAGCTAAGTTAGACAGTATGTGTGCATTCCACACCCATATCCCCCCACCTTTCTAAAGAAGGGAGGGAGGGGTATGCATACTTCTGTTATGGCTAAACTTGGTCATAATAATTATAGTGTTCAATTTTTTTTTGCCTCCTTCATTTTAGTTATTTTTCATAGATTTTTTTTTCTGGTTCTACTTACGTCAAATGTATTCATTCATATAAAGCTTCCCATCTTTTTCTGAATGTTTTTGGTCATCATTTCTTATGGTGTAATAATAGTTCAGCATGTTCACATGCCACAATTTGTTTAGCTATTCCCCTCTCTATGACGTCAGCTTCATCTCTAGTTCCTTGCTACTACAAGAAGTGTTCCTATAAATTTTGGTATAGTATAGGACCCTCCTTTCTATCTTTGATCTCCTTGGGGCATATGCCTATGTTAAAGAGTATTTTGGTTACTTTCTGACCCTTATAATTATCTAGTCTCTATTCTCTGCATTCCTCTTAGAATCAACACTTCTAAGATATTCATTCTAGGCTCTCCACTCTAGGGAGTTTTTGTCTCTGTCTCAAAGAACTTACTGTAAGGATTCCCCTTTTCCATCGTGTCTACCGGAACAATGCCAGTTCCCACATAGGACAGAGAGAACACTGCCCCAGGGTAGGCCGTTGTCTTACTATGTCCCTGATTATGTAGCCTATCACTGATCTATACCCTCCTGCTCATTATCTTCTTTTCCCTGTTCACCTCAAAATCTCACTCTCCTGGATGCCAGTTGCCTCTAGAAGTTCCAATTCTATCCTAAGGTAGTCTTACTGACCTTTTCAAGCATGAGATCCCCAAGACCATACCCAGCACAAGGCCTGAATCTATGTCCCTTTATAGAAAGTCTCTCTTTACCTATATGAGCATTCATCAATGGAACCTCCTCCTACTACCAAAGCAAAGCCTGCTCCTCCCACCCCCCCCATCCTACTTTTCAACCCCTCCTTCCCTCCTCCTCCTCCTCACTCACTCCTCTACAGCTTTTCTCTTCCTCAGACCACAAGGGCCATATTTCCCTCATTGTTAGTCTTCAGTTTGACCCAGGCCATCACACACTACCCTCTATCACCCTGCTTCTGCGTCCCCTTTCATTCACCCTCTTATTTTGTAATGTGGTTCTTCAAAAAATATTGATTCCCCTGTAGGCAGGTTGTCACCAAATTGTATCCGTAATGCCCCAGGACCATCTCTTCCCTGTTGTTGCCACCTGATTTCTGCCTTCACCTCAGTTTCAATATGTATATCTAGGAGGGAGTCTCTTACTGGTCTCTCTGCTGTCACTCTGTTGCTGTTGCTGCCCTTGGCTGCTGCATTTTTTCATTCCCCCTTCATTTTTTGTTATTTGGGGAGTCCAAGAAGCATATAACCTCTTCAAGTCTGGTTTTCTTCCTAAGAAAGTTTCAGATGCCTCTTTATTATTAAACACCCATCTTTTTTCATTTATAGTTAAACTTAGATTTGCAAGGTAGGTCACTGGTTCCACTGGGACCTTTGGGTCACACTTGGGACACACTATTCCGTTCCCTCCTGCATTTTCAAATTGGTACAGAAGAGTCTTGTGTTGTTCAAATTTCCGTCCCTTTGAATTGAAGATCTTTTCTCCTGGTCATTTGCAGAACTTGTTTTTGAATTGAACTGTTAAATTTAACCACATTGTACCTTAGAGTTTACAGTCTTGGGTATTTTTCTGGAGACAATCTTTGAACTCTTCTGATTGATATTTCATTTTCTGTGTCAGGTAAGTTCTCTTATGCTCAGAAGTTCATCAGTTCTCTTGTATTACAATGTTACTATGCTTTTTCTTTTGTCATGTTCTTCTGGGACACCTGTGATCCATATATTGTATACATCCTGTTTTTGAGATCAATATGTTTGCTTGGATATTTAATGTATTTTCTTTTAATGCTTTTGTTCTTTGCTTTTCTTCTTCTAGACTGTCCTTCACTTCTGTGTATTTGCATTCCCATTCTATTGTTCTTTCTCTTTTTGTGGGATGAGAGTTGTCATTGTAGATTCAGATTTTTCTATTCTGCCCATTATTTTACTGTGCTTGCTGTAAATTCTGGTTTCATAGTTCTCATTTCTCTTCTAAACCACTCAAGAACAGCATGTTGTGGTTCCATGTTCTTCTCAAATTCCAGAATCCTTTGTCTCATTAAGTGTTGGATCATTTTTCTGTATTTATTCATAGATGCCTGAACTCATTTACTAGCTCTAGAGACCATTTTTCTTTCTGCTGTTAAAGTCTTCCCTATTGATTCATCTCCTTATATTCAAGATCTCTGCATTTTTCTTCTTCTTGAGATCTTTGGTAATTTCAGTCCTCCCCATTCCCACCCTAATTTTCTCCTGTTGCTCACTTTCTGACTCTCTCCCCTCTGATGGTGGTTTCCCTGGAGGTTAGATCTCAAAGTATCTCAGCCTCCTCCCACTCTGGGCAGGTCAAAGTTCACCAGCCTAAGTCTCTGTCTCAAATGACTTTTGGGAGGACAGAATTGGATCCAGCAGGATGCTGAGCTCTTTGCCTCAGGCTTAGTAGAGTACCCCATAACACACCCCTCCCTCCCATATTCCTGTCCTAGTATCCTGTCTCATTCCCTCTGTCCCTCAGTCCTCTACCTAAGCACCAGCATTTCAGAGAGATGCCATATTGATGTTATAGGGTTGGTTTCTGTAGTCTAAGTCTTCAAGGCTCTGAAAGGAGGTGGGTATGAAGTGTGGGGTTGAGCTCTATTTCAAGCCCAGGCATATGTCCTCCCCCTTTCTCTCTATTTCTCAGCTTGCCTGCATAGAGCTTTTGCAGCACAGAATGTTGCTGGAATGACATTATTTTTCATGGTCCCAGCAAATTTCTGTGTAGCCTGGAACCTGGATTTCCTTGGCATTGGAAGAAGGAGGGGGGACTGGGGTGTGTGGTTGGGTTTTGTTGTAAATCTGTGTATTGAGTCCTCGGGTTTTGTTGCAAGCCCATGTATCAGGTCCTTGAGTATAGCTTTGAAGCTCATAGCATGGTGGTGGTTGGGAAGGAGGTGTTGAGTGAGCTCACAGTAGATATCAGTTCATTGATTTGGATTTTTTTAAAGCTTCTTTTGGGTGTAATATCATGGAGACAGTTGAAGTTGCTTTATCTTTGGCACATAATTTCTATTTTGAAGAGATTTGGAAGGTAGAGGGGATCAGAGAAAATGCCTAGTCCTCTATCGTGTTGGTCATATGACCTGGAAATCTTGATCACTTTCTTAGCATAATTCCAAATTCTTCCCAGAATGGTTAAGCCAATTCACAGCTCCAATAGCAATATATCAGTGTGCCTGTCTTTCCATAACCTTCCTAACATTGTGTAGTTCAATGTTTTTTCATCTTTACTAATTTTCTGAGTGTGAAGTGACACCTCAGAGTTGTTTGATTTGGACTTCTCTTACTGGTGATTTAAAGGTATTTTTCATATGATTGTTTAGCAATTTGAAATCCTTTTGTTTATTTGTATTCTTTGACCACTTTTTCACTGGAGAGTGGCCTTGGTTTCAATTTTAATGAGTGAACTTTACTCAGTCATATATAACACAAGGTTTATGTTTCACTTGCTCCTAATGAGTTTACTGCCTATATCTTTGATATGGTGCTGCTAGATTATTAACAAAGAATGTTTGATAGTCATGTTGTACTTGAAAGGTAGCATGGGATAATGAATAGCTAGAGAACTGACCTAGAAGCCAGGAAAACATGGATTCAAGTCCAGCCTGTGGCACTTACTGGCTTTGTGACCCTGGGTATGTCCCTTCATTTCATAGTGCTCTAGGCAGCTAAGACCATTAAGTACAGAGAAGGTGCTGACCTGCATTGGCAGAAGGTAAGGTGTTTCCTCACTGCACCAGTGAAATTACAGATTTCAGTCCCTGGCCCTGTTTTACTCAAATGCAAGCAGCTGGTTGCATTGGATAAAAATATCTGATTGTGAATATTGAGTTCAACTTCATTCATTGCTGATTTCTAAGTCATACCATTTCTCTCCTGAAGATTTTTTTTAAAGAAAATGGCCTATTAAAGTTAATATATAGTCATTTTAAAATAACATGGAAAATACATTATGAATTATATTTTATTATATCACACTCCTTTAGAAATATCTCAAGTAACTAGAATTAATTACTTCAGGCCCAGGGTAGGAGGAGATACTTTTTGTCCAATTAACTTTCAATATTGGAGGATGGTTAATTTGGCCTTTACTTCTGATCTCTGAAATAGTGCATTAATAAGAACAGTTTCATCATACTAAAAGTGAACAACACAGTTGATTGCAGTTACCTATGTAAATTTGAGAAGCTCTCTTTTAGTTCTATAGTTCTGTGATTCTGAGTCTTATTAAAATGCTTACTTATACATGGTTAGCTATAAAATGTACTATACTGTTTGTTTTTGAAGATTCATACCCCTCCCAAGTAAAAAAAAATATCAAGACCAGATTAAATCATGGTTGGCTCATAGCTCTTCAAATAATTTTTAAGTCACAGCTAAGAACACTAAGCCTACTCAGTGTCTTTCTATACTTCTGAACTCAAGTTTTATGTAGATTGTTTAAGCTTCAGAGAAATACAGAGGGCAATTGGGAACCAAAGAGGGTATGAAAAAAGGTTTTAGGAAAACATTCAGAAGCCATAATATCCTAAATTCATCACCGCAAAGTGTAACTTTTGCTAATTGATGTCCAATCAATAAAATAATATAATGGTTATTTTTCTTATTTTCTTTTACTATTCCTATTTTTACATTACAAATTATTTTGCCTACTTTGTCTCATTAACATTTGTAGACTACAAATTTCTCATTGTAAATATTGCCCAATTTTGTTTTGGTGGTGGCTGACTGAACAAGCTAATAAAGCATATTTATATGTATGAATGATAGACATGTCTTTACATGTATGAGTATGTAAGTGTAATCTATATAGATATGTATACATCTACACACACATAGACACAAATATGACTTAAGAATTGTAGCAAGATAAGTTAGGTTGGGAGAACTTCAAAGAACTTGGTGTGAAACAGAAAAGCTGTCCCATTTCGTATTTCTCAGCCTGAAATTTAGGTTGTAATAACTAATAATAAAAGTTAGTGTTTGATTATTAACATACTTCAGTAACTTAAGCAAGTGTTCTAAGGCTGAACCTCATTGTGAGTCTTCAGAATTCTTGACAAGAACTAAAGGTGAAAATTTATTCAAATTAATGAAACTGAAAAAGCATTCTTTGTTAATAATCTAATAGAGCTATATTGAAGATATAGAGAGTAAACTCACTAGGAGCAAATGAAATGAAAACATAAACCCTTGTGCTATATATAATATGACTCTAGTTTTTACAGCTTGCTAAAGTTAAGACTCTTCCTCTCATGCCAAGAATACTTGGTCAGTCAGCAAGCCATTTAAAACTAAAGCTGGGTGAGGAACTTTTGATTCCTGTTCTCCATTGTTTCCAGCTGATAATTGTTTGCTTTGATAGTCTATTTTTAAGTTGATCTCTTGTGCAAATCATTCAGCTTGTGCACATCTACAATGTTAGAGTTATCCTACATATAAGAGAACAGAAGGTGAGAGTTAAGATGGCCTGCCTGTCATGCTTGCTCACAGTGGCAGAGCTGTAACCACAACCCAGGCCTTCTCATTTCTATTTTTATTCTTATTTCATTTTACAAATGTGGTATTTGAAAAAAAAAGCAGTCTTTTTCGAATGCCAATTATAAAACAGTTGAAGAGAATTGTTCTGAGAGACAATTTTAAAAAATGTTCATTCGTTTCTCCTCATTAAAACTTGAGTTGAAATTCACCTTTATCAAAACAAGAAATTATAACAATACTATTGGTACTTTTTGCTGGAGCCCCAGTAAGTGAAGTCAGAAATTGGCCCTGGCTATAGTGGGAAACTGTGCTACAGAAGTTCTGTCAGTCTCTTCTTCATTGTGAATGAGGCACTGAAGAAATTGTAAGGTGTTTTAGGAAGTAGTGTTTCAGCAGTAGAGAGTTATCTCAGACACTGAGAGGTAATGTGCCTTTCCCAGGGTCACATAGCCAGTAGCAGGACATGAACTCAGTTCTACATGACTGTAAGGCCAGTTCTTTCTCTATTACCACATGCTGCCTCTCAGAAGGCCAATGCTAGTCATTATTTTGTTTCTTTTTAATTTTCTAGTTAGTTAGAGGTGTGTAGTTAAATTAGCTGTCCAGCCTTTTTTTCAGAACACATAAAAGCAGTGCTAGTAGACAGCAGAAACCTTGACGTGGTAACTTGGCTCACTGTTTAAAGTAATAGGTTTGCTCTGTGGAAAGGATTCCTTTTGGCTTGGAATTCTCTTAGGTCCCCAAGTCACTTCTAGAATTTCAGGGTAGGCTAGTGGCTACCTGGTGTGAGTAGAAAAGCTCTTTTTCCATCTGCATCTAGTTTTGAAATTTTGATTACTGTGCTGATATGGATCTTACTATAACCCTTTGTTGACCTATAGGTTGGATTATTTCTTTTTCTTTTTTTTGAAGGGGGGAAGGCAGGGCAATTGGGGTTAAGCGACTTGCCCAAGGTTACACAGCTAGTAAATGTGTCAAGTGTCTGAGGCCAGATTTAAACTGAGGTCCTCCCGACTCCAGGACCGGTGCTCTACTCACTGTGCCACCTAGCTGCCCCTTGGTTGGATTATTTCAACATGTACTGTATTTTCCCATGTATAAGATGCACCCTTTTTCTGAAATATTTGGGGTCTAAAAACTGGGTGTGTCTTATACAGTCGTTGTAGATTTTTTTACTTGCATTTCCTGCTTTTTCGTGCTTGTTTTTGCACTCATTGTTGTAGATTTTTTTGCTTGCATTTCCCACTTTTTCATGCTTGTTTTTGTGCTCATTGTTGTAGATTTTTTTACTTGCATTTTCTGCTTTTTCACACTTGTCTTTGAGCTCATTGTTTCGCATTTGTTACCAATATATTAGGTTGCTTTTTGCCACGTTCTGCCCAGAAATGGCTCGGAAAAGATTTTTGTACAGTTCTGAATTCAAGTTAAAAGTGATCCAGTTTGCAAAAGTGAAAGGAAATTGTGCTACTAAACTTAAGTTTGGTCCTCTTCCAACTGAGAAAACAATCCGAGGCTGGCTACGAGAAGAAGAAACCCTACTGAAAACGCCATGGCAAAAGAAGGCCATGAGAGGCAAGTCAGCAAAATGACCTGATTTAGAGAGGGAATTAAAGATAAGGATTGAAGAGCAAAGGGCAATTGGAATTCCTGTGTCCACAAAGATGGTTTAGCATGAATGAGGCAAGAAGAATTGCTGATGAAAAAGAAGTTACCGATTTCAAAGGAGGACGCACTTGGTGCTTCAAGTTCATGAAACGGAATGGACTAAGCATGCGTATATGCACAAGACTTGCCCAAAAGATGCCTGAAAGCTATGAGCAGAAGGTCCTTGAATTTCATCATATTATTGTATGAGTTTTATGATGAATAAAACTTGAGTTCAGTAACTTTATGTAATAACAGTCTTTTTCAAATTTCAGGCCCCAAGGGTAGCTAGGTGCTGGAGTCAGGAGGACCTGAGTTTAAATCTGGCCCCAGACACTTGACACATTTACTATCTGTGTAACCTTGGGCAAGTCACTTAACCCCAATTGCCCTGCCAAAAAACAAAAAACAAAAAAACACAAAACAAATTTTGGGCCCCAAAATTAATGTGCGTCTTGTACGTGGGGAAGTACAGTAATATGAGAAGCTACCCCTCAAGAACACGTAGTCATTTCAGTGGATACAAAATACAGTGGCTTAGCAGTTAATAATATCAGCTTCAGAGAGTACTTTATAACTGTCTACTTCAGCCAACCTAGAAGTTTATGAAGGTAGAAATAAGGCAGATACTAAAGTTTTTCTTATGTGATTTGTGGTAGTTTAATTTGCAGGGTGTCCCTAAAGTTTGGACACATAGGAAAAAAATGCATATTTTAAAATATTTGGAATATTAACAGACCTTAGTCCCCTTGACTTCTTTTTCTGGAATATGCTAAAGGAGAAGGTGTACTCAATGAAAATCACAGATGCAACACACTTGATTGAACACATAAAGAGTGAATGTGCTAAAATTGACAGCAATGTGAAGTTATTGCATTGAGTTCACGTGAATCTTGCAAAGCACTCCAACCTTTGCATCACAAATGATGGAAATCATATTGAAGATGATATTTGTTAATATTCCAGTTAAATAAAATCTTGTTGAAAACTTCATTCATTTCATTACTTGAAAATATGAATTTTTGCCTATGTGTCCAGACTTTAGGAACACCCTGTAGTACTGTTTTTTTTGTGGTATTTATTATGTGATATCCATGATTGAGTGGGCACTGTTATGAAAACATCTCTTCCAAGTTTCCAGAAAATCCGGAAAGGAAAGAAATTTATCTAGCTAAGTTGTGCTTACTAGCTAAAATGCGAATGTCACATATGTAGGAGAAAAAGTATCCTTTGCTCTGTTAATTTCCTGCTGTGTGTTCACTGAATTTTTTCAGTGAAGTGTAGCCACTTAATTTACTTTCTCAGGTTAATTTATTTTAGTCTAACCATGCATATTTTTAGTATGCAGATGAATGTAAGAGAATTTAAGTGTTCCAAGTTATAAATTTGCCATAATAGAAATGCATACTTGTAACAGCATCTGTTTAGAATTGACAGTATTCCAAAGCCCTGCAAAAAAATTGAATTAATTTTTTCAATTCACTTGAAAAATATTTTTCACAGGTTCCTGAAAATTTGTGGATCTGAATTAGTACGCCTTGAATTGGCTTGTGGCCACTTCCTCAATGAAACTTGTTTGGAGGTTATTTCTGAGATGTGTCCAAATCTTCAGGAATTAAATCTCTCCTCCTGTGATAAGTTACCGCCTCAGGCTTTCAATCACATTGCCAAATTGTGTGGCCTTAAGCGACTTGTTCTTTATCGAACAAAAGTAGAGGTAAGAATTACTCATTTACTTTTGTCATCTTCCATGACCAAATTATAAGCTTATCTTAACTAGTGTTGTTAGTTGGTTCCATGGCAGCATGATGTTAGATGAAATATTGGTTCAGAGGATGGTTAGTTCATAGTAATGATGTTATAAATGAGGGATGTATTCTTGAGGTAGGGTTTAGTGGATGCCCAGATGGAGCTGCTATAGCAACTATAGTGATGGAGGGAAAGGGATGGGGCAGGGCCTAGGCCTAAGCCTAGTGGAGCAAGAAACAGTCTGTTCCTGGTTGATGTTAGTGGAAGCAGCGACCCTAGGCAGAGGGATGTACCTGAGGAGGGTTCAGTGCTAAAGAAAATAGAGCCATGCTTGGGAATGGTGTTTAGTGAGTTTCAGATATGGAAATACATAAAATACCGAGGAATTAGGATGAATCTAGGCATGGGGGTGGTGGTGATGGTGGAAAGTCAAGTTGTGGGATGGGGGAAAGGGAATATTAGCTTGATGTCTGGTGATTAAACTAACAGCAAAATCTTCAATAGCAGAACTTTATAGTGTTAAAGTGGAGAGTGGGTTGTAATGTATTAATGAGATAACAAAATTTCCTTTGTTTGAGATCTATATATGGCACAGGTAACATGTAATTAATTAGTTGACCACTTATATTGTTAACATGATTTTCATTTTAAGAATTTTAAACAAATTAAAATTTCTTTTGCTCTAAATATTATAAAAATTGGTAATGGTCTTGTCATATTTGCATCCTGCATCTTGTGATATGGGAATGAGAGGGTATAGGGTGATGAAATAGGTCATTAACTTGGGGGGGAGGCTGAGAGTAAGTACTCTTGAAAGAACCACAACTTTAATTTTTTTGTATTTTTTAAAAAATCGGAACTTAATAAATATCAACTAAAGTGAGTACTTCTCTGTAGACAGTAAAGCATAGAGTATTGTACATGAAAATGAGTATTATGTACAGCTTGCTTTTCTTTTTAAATATATAATAAATTCAACATATAACTTTCAAAGCTGTCCTTCCTTCTGGCCTTCCTTCTGTTCTCTTCTATGCATTTCAAAAACATATCTCAATGACTCTCTTTTCTTCTTTTGTTTTTCTTTCTCTTTTTGGGCTATCCCTTTCCAAGCTCCTCTCTTTTTTCTCAGAAAAGGGAAAACCAAACCTTTGTAACAAAAATGTGTAGGCAGGCCACAAATACTCATATTGGTCATGTCTGAGAGTATATGTCTTATTTTGTATCTTGAATCTGTCTCTCTCTTTCTATCAGGAGGTAAGTAGCATGTTTTCTCATCAGTCCTCTGGAATTATGGTTGGTCATTACAGATCAGAGTTCTTAAATCTTTCAGAGCTGTTTGTCTTTATTGATGTCACTGTTGCATAAATTCTCTTTCTTCTGCTCACTTTTTTCTGCATCAATTCATACAGGTTTTTCCAAGTTTCTTTGAAATTATTCCCTTCATAATTTCTTAGGGAATAATAATATTTCATTACATTCATATACCATAATTTATTTAGATATTCCTCAATTCATGGGTACAACTTTAGCTTCCAGTTCTTTACTATAACAAAAAGAGCCACTGTAAGTATTTTTGTACATATGGGTGATTTTCTTCATTCTTTGATCTCTTTGGGGTATAGGTCTAGCAATGATATTGCTTGGGTCAAGGGCATGCACAATTTAATGACTTTTGGTGCATAGTTTTAAATTTTTTCCGTCATTATTGGACTAGTTCACAGATCTACCAATAACAGTGCATTAGTGTGCTTGTTTTCCCATAGCCCTTCCAGGAATTTGTTAGATTCTTTTTTTGGATCATCTTTGCCAATCTGAGTTATAAAATGAAACCTCAACATTGCTTTAATTTGCATTTCTCTCATTTTTAGCAATTCGGAGCATTTTTATATTTGTTTATTGATAGCCGTGATTCTTTCATTTGAAAATTGCCTGTTATACCTTACTATATTTTTATATTGGAAAATTATCCCTATAAATTTGAATTGCTTCCTTATATATCTTGGTTTTGAGGTCTTCATCAGAGAGAATTTCTACAAAGATTTTTTTTGTAGTTAACTATTTTCCTTCTAATTTTAACTGCATTGTTTTTGTTTCTTCAAAAAATAAAAACAACAAACAAACAAACTACAACTTGGAAATTGGCATTATCTAGGACTGGTCTTTGAGGAATAGTGTTTATGAGACCATAATTTAAGGAGGACCAGTTTTTTCCTCAAAAAAAATTACACACACACACACACACACACACACACACACACACACACACACACCCCTATGGTCTATGACTTTTGCATTCAAGGAAATAAAGTAGTAGGAATACACAGAAGAAAAACTAAATACCCCTTTCTCTCTAGGAGCTTATATTGTACTACAGAGTATAGGCAGTGTACAATATAGACACAGGAAAGTTGTTGAGCTTAAGACATCCATAGAATATCCAGGTTGAAGTATCCAGCAGGTAGTTAGAGATGACTGGAGTTTAGGAAAGCAATTAAGGCACAATATCATATAATAATGATTGGAGACTTTAGCTGTCCAGAAATTTACTAGGTATTTTTCTCTGACTAAAGGAGAGCAGCTGATAATATATTACCTTGGGGATTTCATCCTTCAAAAATTGAAGGAACCAAAAGGGCAACTTGTATTCTGGACTTGACTTTCACCAGCAAGACAGAACTGGTTGTTGGAGATGTGGAAGTGATGAGAACTTTGTCAGGGAAATAACCATTCCAGTTTAGAATTTGTGATAGAGTAAAACTAGGTGCAGTCTCACTTGCACCCTAGATTTTTGGGAGAAACATTCAAAGAAAGCATAAGTAGGATCCTATAATCTAAAATTATACAGTGTAAATTTAACCCACAAAGGACAGAAAGCCCTGCATGTTGAAATTCTGAAGACACAAAGAGAAACAGTTCCATCAACTAGCATGGGAATTTGTTTTGCTTGATTATTGAATATTTGTCATAAAGGTTTTGTTTTACTTTTTGTTTTTATTAGGAGAGGGTTGAGATGGAGAGAGAGAAAGTAGGCTTAACATGGAAAGAGAGAGAGAGTAGTGGAAGGATATGGTTGCCAAAAAATAAAACAAAATATCAAAAAGCACAAAAAAGATCACAGAGAAGAGGAGAAAAAAATGCAGGTAAGCAGTACAGCTTTGAAAGTCACATGTATTTATTATTTATTTTAAAAGAAAAAAAAGCTGTAAATAACAAATTTGCAGTTTCACATGCAACCCTTTTCTGTTTTATGAACATAGAAGTACTTTTTAAATTGATATTTGTTCACATTATAAAAAATTCAGATGAGTAAAACACATTCCATGCCAGTAAGCTTAATTTCAAAATCATGGGAAAATTCTAAAATGGTTTATTAAGCAATTGATTAGTGATCATCTAAAAAAAGAAGTAGTAATCATGGAGAGCCAACCTGACTTCATCAAGAACATTTCATGGCGCTATGAATTCATTTTCCTTTATCATGTGGTTAGTAAACTGGTAGATTAGATGAATGCTGTATATATAGTTTACTTAGATTTTAGCAAAGAATTTGTCAAAATTTCTCAAAAAATTGTTATAGATAAGATGGCTAAATGTGTGGGAAGGAATAGTACAGTCAAATGAACTTGAAATTGGTTGAAGGGATAGAACATGAGTCATTAATATTTTGGTATGAATTTGAAAGGAAGTGGAGTAGTTCAGGAATCTGCTTGATTCTCTTACTAAGTTTGTATGTGGTGCAAAGCCACGAGGAATAATTAACACGCTAAATGGCAGAGTGAGTGTTCATAAAGATACCAGCAGGAATCAGATCAAACAAGATGAAATGTAGTATGTAGAAATGTAAAATATTACCTGCTGGTTCAAAAAACTCAATTTTATAAGTACAAAATGAAACAACAGCAACAACTTTCATAAGTACATAAGGCATGACTCAAAAATTTTCCTGAAAATGATCTGGGAGTTTCAGTGAACTATACGTTTGATATGAGTCAGCAGTTTGATGTGGCAGCCAAAAAGAACTAATGTGATCTTAAACTGCATAGAGAGGATTAGGGAGATGATAGAACTGCTATAATCTGTCCTCCTTAGACCATATCTGGGGTATTGTGTTCAGTTCTGGATGTCCTCTTTTAGGTAGAATATTGATAAGCTTGGAGATCATTGGGAAGAGGAAAGCCGGTATGGTAAAAGGCATTAAGTTCAGGCCATATGAGAATCAGCTGAAGGTACTGGCAATGTATGGTCTGGAGAAGAGAAGACTTAGGGAAAACAGGATACCTGTCATGAAGTATTCAAATGACTATCAACATGGAAGAGACATTAGACTTCATCTGCTTGACCCCAGAAAGCAGAAACAGGTGAAATGAATGGGTGGGCAATTCAAAGAAGAAAAGTTAGGCACCAAGTAAGGAAAAACTTGTAATAACTAAAACTACCCCAAAGTGGCAGGAATTCACTCTAGAAGTCTTCAAAGTTTGGATGACCACCTATCCGTTATATTTTAGAAGAGATTCTTGTTCATGTATAAGTTGAATCAGATGCACTCTGAAGTCTCTCCTATTATTCTGAGTTTCAGGCAGCACAATGATAGGGCTAGAGCAAGGGATTCGTAATTTTCCTGTCATCATTGTAGCTTTTAATGATTAGGTTCTTTTTGTTTGTTTGCTTGTTTGTTTCTTTGTGCATTTTTTTGGTGCTGCTGTTTTCAAAGCAAGTTCTGGGGGGTCTGTAAGTTTTTGGTGTTTCCCAGGGGGTGTGATCCAGTCAGAGTCATCTGTATGGGGTCGTGGCCCACAGTTTCAGAGTGCTGTTATATGAGTGTGAGCTCATTGGGGGCACATAATAAGAACTTGTTCACTTGATTTCTATTGATTTTAAACATTCTGTTGTAATGGTTTTGTAACTCACGCATATGATTTTTTAACAAAGAATCATAGAATTTCAAAGTTGGAGGAGGCATTGGAGGCCCCATCTACTTTTAGAAAGTTCTAATTAGAAAAATATCTATTTCTATCAAGCCTAAATCTGCCTCTGCAACTTTTATTCATCGCAGCCCTTAATTCTGTTCTCTGAAACTAAGCTGAACGAGTCTAATTGCTGTTTCCATGTAACAACCTTTCATACATACATACATATATATATATATTTTTTTTTTCAAGCAATTGTCATGTCCCACCTAAGTCTTCTCTCCTCCAGGCTACATGACCCTAGTTACTTCAGCATGTCCTCTTAAGGCATAAACTTGAGGCCAGTGGCCATCCCAGTTTCTCTCCTCTGGATACCCTAGTTTGTCAATTTCCTTCTTAACCTGATCCACTACTCTGGTTGTGGTCTGACCAGGGCGAGGTATAGTGAGATTTTACCTAGTCTTTTCTCTAATTCTTTACATCAGGTGTCAAACATCCAAACTGGGAAACTCCCACACCAGATTAAAATTAAACTGGAAAATGTTTAACAAGATAAAAATATAATGCAACATAGATGATTTTAATTTGTGGTTTTCTGAGTCAGTATGGTACCCACAGGAATGTCTTTCTGTTTGAGTTTGACACCACTGGTGTACATTATTCCTCTCAGTGAACTTAAGATCCTGGGCTTTTTTGTTTGCCATATCATCCTACTAACATTGACTCTGCAGCAGCTCACCAAAAACCCCAGATCTTTTTCAGATGTACTTCTGTTTAGTCATTTCTCCTCCAATTTGTATGTGATTTTTTTGATAAGTTGATTTTTAAAAAAACAATATAAGACTTTATTAATGTTAAATTTTATTATATTTTATTTGGCCCAGTATTATAGCCTAGATATCTCCAAATTAGAGGTTATAGCCATCAGGGAAATATAATTTTATTCAATTCAGTCCACTAAACATTTATTAAAGTACCTACTGTTTTCTCAAGCTCTATGCTAAGTATTGGGATACAAATAAGAAAAAGAAAGCCAATCTTTGTTCTCAAAGAGTTTATATTCTGATGAGGAAGACAATACACAAAAGGAAGGGGGTGGCAACAGGGGCACCCACTGTGTTTCATGGAATCCAAACCAAGCAGAGGTGCTAAAAGGAAGGTAGAAGGTTAGAAGATTGGTGAGAATGCAGAAAGAAAATATGAGCTAGAGCCTCCCTAGTTGAACTTGGCGTATTTCTGGCAAAAACTGCTATATATTCTGCAGCTCCCACACAAACATTGGACTTCTGCTGCAGCAGAAAAGACAGATGTAGGCTGCTGAAAAAGCCTAGGGAGGGGGGAAGGGACAGTAACCAAGAAAGGGGACTGAAGCAGAGGCAGAAGACTGAACTGGTCTGAAGCTTGGCAATTTGAGGGACTAGGGTAGTAGAGATGGAAGCCATAGAAGACTACCCCCAACAGGGTAGTCCACCAGCTATGTTTCTTCTTTCCTCCAAGGGCTGGACAGATGGTTGATGGTGGTGGAAGCAAATGAAGACTAAGTAAGGGGCCTGGCGTAGCAGGGAGAGGTGTGTAGCAGAAGCACAGACACTAGCCAAAGTCCTGGGCCCTGCTGGTGGTGAAGGATGACAGTAAATATCGATTAAGTACCTGCTATGTGCTTTGAGTGGCAAAATGGTATAGTAAACGCAGAGCTGGTCTCAAAGTCAGATAGACCTGGGTTCAAGTTCTGCTTCTGACCGTATGGCCCCAGGCAAGTTATCTAACCTCATGTATTCTAGCAACTCTTCTACATTGGTAGAGGGAAATTCCTCATTGGGAGTTCACTATACCATAAATAACAGGTCCAGTCCTTTTGCCTTTTCTTACTCTATGCTGGGTACTATATTGTGCCTAGTAATCAGGGTCAAAAATGAAACTGCTTCTGTCACTGAGGAGCTTGCAGTATATCAAGGGGAGAAAATGTATACATACGTAGGTTACATGAGAGATAAAAAATAGATTCTTGATAATTTGGGGAAAGGAACTAGTAGCTGCGAGAATCAGGAAAGGCTTAGTATAGGTGGACCTAGAGTTGAGCTTTGATGACAACTAAGGAATTTTTTTTAACTAATAGGGATATGTGATCAAAAAGTTTGGAGACTTCTGTACTAGCCTATCAGTATCTTTCTGAAATCTAATTCTGTCTTCCATTGTTTTAGTTATCCCTCTGAGCTTTGGATCATCTGCATATTTGATAAGAATTCTATAATTATTTTACCATTCTCTCCTCATTCTTTCCTATTTCAAAAGAAAAGATGACCCCACTATTTGCCAAGGATTAGTTCTCTACCCTTATATCATCGCTTACCATTTCCTCTATGGTCTTGCTTTATCAGTGACCCCCTCTCTCTCACACATCATTGGTTTATTCCTATATACTTATTTCTTTCCATATGCCTATGAATATGCTCAGGTCTCTCCAATCCTTAAAATAACACATATACATATACAGCCCCCCCAATGTGCTCTACCAATATATTATCATTCCATGTTCATCCTTACTTTAACTTCCAAACTTTATGGAGAAAATACAGTTTATATTTGATCCTCCCTCCTTTTTTTCTTTCTTTTACACAGTTCAGTGGCCTTTTCCCAATCCTTAGCCTCCTTTACCTTCCTGCAGAAATAGATGGTATTGGCCATTTTCACTTCCTTTAGCTTTACAGACATCAGTTTCTCCTGGTTCTCTTCCTGTCTCTGACTACTTCTTGATGTTTCTGATCCTTTAATGTGGGCAGATATTCCACAGTGACTTTTCTGGCTTTTGACCCATGTTTCTTTTTCCTACCTGTCTCTACAAAATGGCAGATTTGAACTGTTATTTTGTCCTTCTCTTGGCTGTCACCACCTGTATATTTTGGGGATACCAGATACTTAATATTTGTAAAACAGAACTTTTCCTCCAAAAATAATGCTTTCCTCCTATTTCCATTAATTCAACCACTAATGTTCAGAATCTTTTCTTTTGTTCCCTAAGTTCTCACATCCAATCAGTTGCCAGAGTCTATAGAGTCCAACTTCATTTTATCTCTTTCTGTTCCTTCCTCTCCATTCATAGTATTCAAGCCCATGTTACCATTTGAGACAAACTACCACAACTTCCTTAACTGATGTCCTTACTCTCTTCCTTTTAATACTTCCTTGAATCTCTTCCATCTTTAAAGTGTTATCACATTAATCTTTCTTATGCACAGAAATGATCATATCATTCCAGTGTTCAAAATACTTTATTAGTTCCTTTTTGTTGACTAAATCTTGACCTGAAGGCTTTCTACAACCTGGTACCTCCCTTGTTGCCCAATTTATCTTGTTTGTCTCCCAACTCCACATATGCATTATTCTCCATCCAGACTCATACTAAGTTCTTTATTGCTTCTGCACCTTTATTTACATTATCTCCTATAACTAGAATGTTCTTGTTCCCCCTTATCTTCTAGTTCCTAGATCTTCTATTAGCTAGTTGTATGAACTTGGGCAAGTCACCTCACTTAGGTAGGATTGGTAATGAATGTTAAATACAACAAGAAGGTGCTGTTCATGATATTGAGGATAGGAAGTAGAGAAAAGAAGGATATTATGGTGCTAAGAGATGACAGAGAAGGCAGAAGTATTCAGTTCTTATTTTGCTTATTTTTTATGACGTATACAATGGGAAGGATAAAACAAAAATGATAAACAGGTAACCAAAAACCAAAACCAAATGCAGGAATAGTTAAAGAGCGCCTAGATTACTGAAAGAGGAGGAACTGGCAGATGTATTTGAGAAGCTGCTGTTAGTAAACTTTCCTAGATTGTACAATGGCTGTCATAAGACTGGTGATAGGCAGGTATTCCAAAAAATGTAAGATGTAGATACAGACTATAGCATTGACTGTATTTCTTGGCATTATTCTAAAACTTCTTTTATAGAGATAGTTGGTAAGCATACATAAAGAGAAATGGTGATCACTGAGAGCCAGCATGGCTAACCAGAATAACCTCATTTCCTTTAAGGGAGGTAGGTTAGTAGATTTGGATTTCAGTACAGCATTTGACAAAATCTCGCATACTGTGCTTATATACAAAACAGGGAAATGTTGGCTACATAATAGCACAGTTAGGTGCGTTCAAGTTAAATTATGTGATCCAGTACTTATTAATGGGAAGAAAATCTCTACTACTCTATTTTGTTCGACATTTTTGCCAGTGGCTTAGAAGAAGCTATAAATGACATGTGATTGTCAGGCATGCAGATGAGATAAAGTCCAAAGTGAAAATCCCCAGTCAATCTTTGGATAAATCAGTCAGGTTCCACCAGATTTCAATTGCCCGAAAGATGTCCTGAATCTAGTAAGATGAAATTTAAATGGGGTAAAAAAAAGTCCTGTACTTAAGTTCCAAAGGTCAAGTTCAGAAGTATAAGATAAGTGAAATATGACTAGACAACAATTCCTGGGAAAAAGATTAAAAAAAAAGCTTAAAAAAGAATTAGCAATGTGACATTGTAGCTTAAAATGTTAATATGAACCTAGGTGTCATTGAGGAGTTTTTTTTCTAGCACAAGGGAGGTTAATAGTCCTGCCGTATTCTGTCTTAGACCATATCTGGAATTATTATATTCAATTCAGGAAGTACACAGAGAACCCAGAATAAGGTGACGAGAGTGATAAAAGAACTAGAGACAATGCTATATGAAGATTAGTTGAAGAAACAGGAGATGTTTAGTTTGGAGGAGGAAAAACTTCGATAACTGTCTTTAAGTATTTGAAGGACCATTGTGTGGATGAGTGATTAGTTTTGTTCTTGGGCCCAGAAGATAAAACTAGGAACAATGGGGTAGTAGCTGCTAGAAGACAGATGTAGGCTTAATGTAATGAAAAATTCTTAATAATTCTAGGAACAGCTTTGTAAGGTAGCGAGATCACCTATCACTGAGTCTTTTTCAAGCAGAGAATGGATGACTACTGGCTAGAGATTGGGTAGTTGGAATTCTTGCCTCATTAAAGACTGGTACTCTGAATACTAGCTAAACTCTGAGTTCCTTTCCATCTGAATTTTTGCTATTCTAGAGGAAGGCTGAAATTTCCTCATAGGACATGAAGGAGTTGGACTAAATGCTCTTTAAGTTGCATTCCCACTTTAAGTAAATGTTCTTTGAGTCTGCTTAAAATATCATATAAATGTAAAAACTGTAAACTAAGGAATGTGTGAAAAATATCCTTTATTGATCATCTAATGTGTACAAGATATTTATAGTGGGGAAAGATGGCCTTGATAAAGAAAAAAAAATAATGTTACTTCTCTTGAGAAAGTGTGTGAAATGAGATCCTATCAGGTACTATTCATATTACTTTGGTCATTTATGAGAAACATTTTTGTAGGAATGCTTTTAAGTTTTATATGCTAGCATGATCTAAATGCATTAGGAAGTGATTAGTCTACATTTTTTTTGTCAACAGTTGAGTACTTCAGGTGATTAAAGGAGTATAGATGTTTATGACTAGGTACATTAAGAAAAAAGTAGTTTTTAAAAAAAATTTGGAAGTCATTTCCATGGCTTAGCAACAGTATGTATAATATATATTACACATGTATTTATTAGATAATATGTATATCCATACCTATGATACAAAATATATGCATAATAAGCAATAAATATCAGAGCCTAGATATATACATATATTAGGTATAAAACTTCATACTACCTTTGTTTCACTTGAATTGTTTATTTCATTTCAAGTTATTGTAGCATGTGTTATTTATCTTTGTATATCCCCCTCCCTCCAGTGCATGATGCCCACATAGTACACTATACCAATAAATACTTGTTGAGTGAATATATAAAAACAATTTTTAAACAGAATGTTTTCTAAAATTATACAAAGCATATACAATGATTTTTCATCAACCTATGATTAAACATCTTAAAAATGGAGCCAATGCAAATGATTGAAATGGTGAAATTTAAAAAGAGAAAAACAGTCTCTGATTTTCAGTGCTTTCATTATTAATTTAAGAATGCTGAACAAACCAATTTCACTTCTTACCACCTTTATCTTTACATTCCGTGGTTTCTGAAATGTGGACAATATCTTACATGAGTGGAGAGAAAAGCTTATTTATTTTAGAGGGCAAATAAAAGTACTGTGCTCATATATATGTCCAAATATTCATTTATTACACAATGATTTTGTCGTAGGCACTGGGAATAGAAAGATGAATAATACAGTTTCTTCTGTCAAATAGCTGATAGTCATAAATGGGGATGAGGTAATTGGTGAGAATAAAATGTGTTTGTAAATGAGTAAGAGGTTATATGGTATATTAGAGCTTAGAGTCAAGATCTGGGTTTGATTCCTAGCTCTGACACTTGCTAGTTGTATGACCTTAAGCCTCAGAAAGTATGACTTCACCTCCCTGGATCTCAGTTTCCTCATTCCTCATCTATAAAATGAAACAAGGGACTAGATGATCCTAAAGGTTCCTTTCAGTTATTATATCGAGGGTAGTTGTGATGTACATAAAGGTTGCATATGATGGGAGGAAAGGAGAAATTTAGAAAAAGCACCCACAAATCTTTTGAGGAGAAAGAAATCATTTTAATTTGGGAAATCAGGGAAGCCTTCAAGAAGGGGGCTGCTGGGCTGGGCTTTGAAGGAAGAGTAAGATTTCAACAAACAGAGGTGAAGAAACAATGTATTGCATGTGAAAATGCAGAGAAATGAGATGACAGAATGAGATCAGTGCTTAACTAGTCTAGCTTATCTAGAATATAAAGGATATGAAAGAATGGAATATTGTAAAATAAAACCAGAAAGGTAAATTGAAGCTAAATTATTGTGGGGTTCTTAAATACTGAAAGTAAGGCATTTACATTTATTCTGTAGACAACAAAGGGTCACTAAAGCTTTTCTGAGTAAGGAATTGATTGGGTCAGACCTGTACTGGAAAATAATTTGTCAACAGTATAATTAATGCGAGGCAGTATTTTACAATAGAAACATGACCAGCTGACTCTGTAAACAGAAGACCTGGGCTCAAATCCTGCCTTTGGTGCTTATTACCATTATGTTTGGGCAAATCATTTACTGTCTCTGGGTCTCATTCTCCTTATCAATAAAAAGAGAGGCTTTGACTAGATGGCTAGTGTGTGACCCTTCCAGTTGTGTAATACTATAAACATTGCAAAAATGAGGATGGCTTTGGAAAGCAGAGAGAATAGAGATTCAGAAAACAATTAGGAGAGTATTATAGTTATGAGGAGGCGATCCATTTAGGATATATTGTGGTAGTAGACTCAATTGGACTTAACAATTTATTGGATATGAATAAATTCTACTTTTAAGAATATATTTTATTGATATTTTCTGTTTCTTAAATCACCATAGTATCTTTTCCTCTCTCACAGAGTCATTCCATATGACAAATAGTACATTTTAGAGAGGACAAAAAGTAAGTCACCACAACTGATTCATACATTGAAAAAGTCTGAAAACATGTGCAATGTGTAACACCTGTGGGCCTCCTACCCTCGCAAATGGAGAGGTTTAGGGCGGCTCCTCTCCTAGTTGTTGTTGTTTGTCATTCCTTTTCAAAAAGGACAGTTGGCATCACAGGGTGATGTCTTGACTTGTGGGTGAATTGTACTTAAGTGAAGCGGATTTACATGAAATTGTCAGCCTCACTCTCTCTTCCTGAGTCATGGCAGTGCAAAGGCAAGACAACAATCAGGATGTCTGGCAGTATCTTGGGATGCAGTGGATAACCTTGTCACCTTTGATGATTGACCAAGCTCTAAGCACTCCATAATGCCTGTTTCAGCTGCCTTCATGGCCATTGGAACAAATTGTTATTATCCACCCATTCTTCACATGCTTAGGGCACATATCCTCCTAAGTCAGCAATGGGTTTGAGACTTGTTGGTCACCTACAGCCTGGTTTAGCCTGTCTGCCAGGATGGTTTTTTACCAGGATATGGCTGCTGCACATGCTATAGCTTTTTGGAGCCATAGGTGAGAGTTGGGTGAAAGGTAAACACCAAAAGTGATGAGCAGCCTGGAAAAGGGCTTTGGCAAGCCTTCACACCAGAGGTGCTAGTCCTCCCTGAACACTCCATATGCCCTGGTGTCTCCTGTCTCTTCATTTGAGCCCCACTTGATCTTTATAATTATGTTACGTTTACTTTTGATTTTTGGTGTGTCTTTGTGCTTTCCATTTAAATTATTGTATTTACTGTATATAGTGTCTTCTTGGCTCTACTTACTTCACTCTGCATCAGTTCATATAAATCTCTCCTTGTTTTCTGCATTCTTGACACACATCATTTCTTACAGCATGTTATATATATATGCATATATATATATATATATATCCATCCATTATATTCATGTATCAAAGTTGGTTTAGCCATTTCCCTAATTGATGGATATCTACTTTGTTTCCAATTCTTAGCTGTCACAAAAAGTGCTGCTATTAATATTTTGGAGTATATGGGAACTTTTTTTTTAATCACCAGCTTCTTTGTGGTATAAGCCCAGTAATGGAGTCTCTGATTCAAAGGAATTATTTGCATAATTCCATATTGCTTTCCAAAATGATTATACCATTTCACAACTCCACCAACAATGTATTAGTGTACTCATCTTTCCACAACCCCTCCAACATTAATTGTTTCCATTTTTGTCATTTTCGCTAATTTGGAAGGTGTGAGATAAAACCTCAGGGTTGTTTTGATCTGCATTTCTCTTATGATGAGTGATTTGGAGCATTTTTATTTAGTTATGAGTGCTTTGCAGTTCTTTTGAAAACTATTTATTAATATCCTTTAACCATTTATCTGTTGGAGTATATATATATATATGTGTGTATATATATGTGTGTATATATATCTATATCTCTATATATATCCATATATATCTATATATATATATATATTAGTTGTTTATATATATTGGAAACCAAATCTTTTATCAGAAAAATTTGATATGAAGATTTTTTCCCCATTTGACCATTTTCCCTCTCATCCTAGATGCATTCATGTTGTCTTTACAGAAGTTTTTCAGTTTCGAGTAATCAAAGTTATCTGTTTTATCTTTTGTAATTGCCTCTATCTCTCTGATTAATAATACATCTCTTATCCTTAGCTGTGAGAGGCATATAATTTGTTTTTCTTATTTTTTATACTATGATCTTCTCTATTTAGAATATGTTGTGGAATGTGGGATGTAAGGTGTTGATTTAAGCCTAATTTCTTCAGACTTCTTTCCTGTATTCCCAGTAGTTTTTTTTAATCAAATAAAAAGTTTCTCCCTATGTAACTTATGTTTTCCACTTAATTAAACTTTGAGTTATTGAGTTCTGTTGTTTCTGATTCTCCCTTGTCTATTCTGTTCCATTGATCTACCTCTTTATTTTTTAACCAATAACAGATGGCTTTGATGACTACCGTTTTATAATATAGTTTGAGATCTGGAAGTGCTATTTCCCCTTTATCCTTACTTTTTATCATTTCCCTTGATGTTCTAAATCTACTGTTTTTCCAAATGAATTTTGTTATTATTTTATCAATCTCTGTAAAGGTAAAAAAAACCTTGGTAATTTGATTGGTATAGCACTGAAAGTTTAAATTAATTTTGGTACTATTGTTGTTTTTAGTATATTGGCACAGCCTAGCCAGAATATTCTTATAGATACTTAGGTTGCTCTTTATTTGTTTAAGAAGTGTATTTTAACTGCATCTATACAGATCATTTGTGTGCTTTGGAAGGTTGATTCCCAGATATTTTATGCATTTTGTAGTTATTTGGAATGGGATTTCCCTTTCTTTTATTGCTTCTTGTGTTTTGTTATTATAATATCGAAATGCTGTTGATGTTTGAGGATATATTTTGTAGCCTGCAACTTCGTCGAAGCCATTTACTGTCTTGATTAATATCTTTGCTAATTCCCTGGGGTTTTCCAAGTAAACCATCTTTATCAGTAAACAGGAGTAGTTTTATGTCCTCTTTACCTATCTTTATTTCTTTAATTCCTTGCTCTTTTCTTATCACTATTTGCCAATATTTCCAAAACTACATCAAATAATAGTGGGGAGAGTGAGCTTCACTCCTGTATGTATTAGAAAAGGTTTATCCCCATTGCATATCACGCTTGCTTTTGGTGTTAGATAGATGATTTTTGTGATATATTTGTACAAGATTCTTCTATGCCTAGACTTTGTAAGATTTTTAGCATAAAAGACTACTTTTCAAAGGCTGTTTCTACATCTGTTGAGATGATCATGTGGTTTTGGATGTTTTGGTTTTGTTGAACCATCCTTGCATGTATAAATTCCACCATAATAAATGGTTTCTTGTGTAAATTGATGTAGTCTGATAGTATTTTGTTGAAAATTTTTTAATCAATGTTCTTTAATGACATTTCTCTTATGTTTTTCTTACCATGTTTCATCTTACCCTGGTTTAGGTATTAAGACTGTATTTGTTTCATAAAAGGATTCTGGTAGCAGGGCAACTAGGTGGCACAGTGGATAGAAGTCAGGAAGATTGATCTTCCTGAGTTCAAATTTGACTTTACACTCTAGCTGTGTGATCCTGGCTAAGTCACTTTAACCCTGTTTGCTTCAGTTTCCTCGTCTGTAAAATGAGCTGGAAAAGGAAATGGCAAACCACTCCAGTATCTTTGCCAAGAAAACCCCAAATGGGGTCATGAAGAATAGGATGCGACTAAAATAACTGAACAACAACACAAAGATTCTTTCTTTTTCAGTTTTTGAGAATAATTTTTGAAGTATGGGCACTGTGCTTTAAAAGCTTGATGCAATTCTTCTGTGAGAATTCTCCAGGATTTCCAACCCCCCGCCCCCCAACTTTGGTAATTCCTTTACAGATAGATCTATTTCCATTTCTGAGCTTGGGTTATTTATCTATCTGGTCTTCTGATAGTTTGAATATTTTATATTTTTAAAGGTATTCTTCTCCTTTGGGTTCTCTATTTTGTTAGCATACAACTATATAATGTATTCTAATTATTCTTTTTATTCTTGTTTTGCTGTGATTTCACCTTGTTCTTTTGCCACCTTATTGATTTGATTTTCTGCTCTCTTCTTTTTCATCAAATTAACTAAAAGCTTATCAGTTTTATTAATCTTTTCAAAAACAGCTTTTAGTATTATTTATATGGTTGTTTCCAGTTTACCTATTACCCCTATAATTTTAATACCTCCTTTTTGTGCTTATTTTAGGCTTATTTGTTGATTTTCTAGTATTTTGAAATGCATATTCAGTTAATTAATCTTCTCTTTTTCTATTTCTATTAATGTGATTATAAGGATATGATTTTCCTCCTAATGACTGCTTTAGCTGTATCTCAGAAATTTTGATGTGTTGTTTCATTATTAAAATTTTCTTTTACATAGTTACTAATTGTTTCTATAATTTATTCTTTTAAAGATTTCATTGGTAAGTCCCCATTTGGGTCTGTATCTTTTTTGTGGTCCCTGAACCAATTTCTATTTTAATTGCATTATGGTTTGTAAAGGACATATTGACTATTTTTGCCTTTTTACATTTGTTTCTAATATCTCTGTGCCCTAGTACATGGTCATGTGTCTCTCTATTTTCTCTGTATTCTTTATACAACATCATAACTTCCAAGTATCCAATCTAGGTTTTGCCTTTTAGGTGCTTTCTGCCACTGCTTTGTAGGGCTTAGGCCATGGATTGTTTTTTTTCCCATTATGCCCTACTCTCAGAACAATGTCAGTTATTATTGCAGGTGTCAGAGAGGACACTGCCCCATGGTAGGACCCTGTCCCCACCTCATTGATACCTTCACTTGTTGATTTTTGTCTACATTTGCCTTGAAATCTTCCTGTGTCTATAATCTCCCATTCCTCCAGGTGCCAGTTGCCCCAAGGGGTTCCAATTACCCTCCTCTCATCATGAGTAGATTTTTCAAGCGCTATAGCTCTCAGGCCTTATCTAGTATTATATCCTCATCTCCCTTCACCCACAGGAACATTCATCAGTAGAATGCCTACCCATCTCCAAAGTAAGGCCTCCTTCATTTCCCCCTCGCTTTTCAATCTTTCCTTCCTCCTCCTGATCCATTTCTATAGAGGCTCTTGTCTTTTTGAGACCACATGGGTCATCTTCTCTTCAGCACTAGCCCTTGATTTGATCCCTGTGCATCACTTACTCATCTCTATCATCTTTTCACCCTCCCCTTTTCATTTACCCTCCCATGTTGTAATGTAATCCCACAAAAGAAGCATTCACTTCTAGGCAAGGTGTAACCAGGTTCTGTCCATAATATCCCATGGCTGCCTCTTTACTTTTATCTCTACCAGATACCTGCCTTTACCTCTGTCTCCTTCTATATGTTTTAGAAAGGAGTCTTTTACTGGTCTTTCTCTTCACTCTGTTGTAGTGGCTGTCCTCGTGTACTGAATTTGTTCACTCCTCTTGCATTTCCTTTGTTTCAGGTGTTCAATAAGCAAATAATCTCTTTAGTTCTGATTTTCTTTTTTTACATGTTTCAAACTCTTCCTTATTATTGAACATTCATCTTTTCTGTTGTGTGGTTGTTAAGCTCATATTTTCAGGATAGGTCATCCTGGGCTGCATCCTGAACTCTATTGCCTTTTGGAACACATGATTCCATTCCTTCCCTTTTTATGGTGGGTGAAGGATAGTCTCTCATTATTCAGATGCCCTTTCCTTTGTATTTGGAGGTCTTTCTCCTGATGGCTTACAGAACTTGTCATTTTTGAGTTGAATTATTGAATTTAACTATGATGTTTCTTGGAATTTTCAGCCTTAGGCTTTTTTCTAGAGGCAATCTGTGAATTATTTCGATAGAAATTTCATCTTATTTCTTCAGAAGTTCTAGGCAATTCTCTTCTATTAGTTTCTTCATTGTACTGTTAAGGTTTTTTATACTATTATGTTCTGAGAGACCTATGATCCTTAACTTGTCTCTACACATCCTGTCTTCGAGATTGTTATGTTTTGCTTGGATACTGAGCATATTTTTTTTAGGGTTATTATTTTTTTGCTTCTCTTCTAGGTTGGCCTTCACTTTTGTGTATTTGCATTTCCAGTATATTGTTTTACTCTTGTTTCTTTAATGAAGCTTATCATTCCACAGATTCAGGTTTTTCTATTCTACTCATTTTGCTGCTCTTTTCTCTGATAATTCTCATTTCTTTTTAAAACCACTCAGAAGCAGCATGTTGTGGTTATATGGTCTCACATGTCACAGGGTCTGCTGTCTTGGTGAGTATTGGATCGTTTTCCTTTATTTTGCAATATTTATTTATAAATGCTTGGACTCTCTAGAGGTTATATTTCCTTCTGTTATTAGTTTTTTCTGTTGACTTATCTGTTTCTATTTAAGGTCTTTGAGTTTTCTTCTTCCCAAAATCTTTGGTACAGTAAGTCTTCCCCCTACCCCCGCTTTATTTTCCCTAGCACTCTGTTCTTGACTCCCTACTTTCTGATTGTAGTTTTCTTGGGGGTTTGATCTCAAAGTGTCTCAGTGTCTTCCCACACTGGACATTTTAAGGTTCACCAGTCTAGGTATCTGGCCCAAATGGCTTTTGGCTGGATGGAACTTACCCTAGCTGGGTGCTTTGCTTTTGCTCTCAGGTTTGGTAGAGTGCTGCACAAGTCCCCACATGCATAGTGTCCTGTCCTGGTGACCTGTCCCACTCCCTCTTTTCCTCAGTTCTTTGACCTGGCACTGGCAGTTCAGAGACTGTTTTCCCTAACACTGGTAGTTCAGCACTTTTTAACACTGATGTTTCTGGTGTATAGCCCCTAGCAGGCTTTTGCTCCTGAAGGGCTGTGACCAAATTGGCTGTTGCATCCTGAGCAAACTTATGCAAATCAGAGCCAGGGTCTCCATGGCACTGGAAATAGGGAAGGGCAGCCAGGGCTTAGGGGTAACTTTGATGTAAGCCTGTGTTGTGTCCTTGGCTCTCCTACCTGTAGCCTTGTTGCTGGTATCATGCAAAGTAAGAGATGAGTTCTGAGTAAGCTCAGGGTCAGTGACCAAGAGTTCCTGTTTTTTTTTTAAACCTTCTTTTGAATTCTGGATGACTTATATCATGGACATAGTTCAAGCTGCTAATCTTTGGTACATAATTTCTATTTTGGAGACGTTTGTAAGGTCATGAGGATCAGAGAAAATATCTGGTCTGCCATCTTATTGCTCATGAGGCTTGGAAGCTCAGATAAATTTTATTTTCATGGTGTTGAATGTGAGATGCCGATGACAATACTGTTGGAAAAGCTTAATAAACAATTAGTCATGCAGGACTGTAGTTCAGGAGAGACACAAAGGCTGAGTAAATAGTTTTGAGTATGGGAGCCAATGGGACCATCAAGAGTGTAGAGAAGGAAGAAAAGTGAGGCCAGGATAAGGTCTTGCAGACAGACACAGTTAGAGAGAAGGAGAACCAAGAGACAAAAGTTTCAGAAAAATTCAGAGAGGAGAGAGTGTCTAGAAGGTAGTCAACAGAGCTAAGTACTGCCCACATTATTGTTAATACAGCTGATATATTTTCTTTAAGTGTATAACAAAGTAAAACTGCATTTCATTACATTATCTGTACATATTATAGGACATTGGGATCCCCTCTGCAAGAGTTCACAATCAATGTATATAGAATGTGTGTGTGTAGAGTGGAGAGAGCACTAGACCTGGAGTCAGAAAATCCAGCCCTGGCTCTACAGCCAATTGCTTTGTGATCTTGAGCAGCCATGTATCTCCTTTTCTGTATAATGAGGTGAGGCTACTTGGCAAAGGCCATGTTCAAGCTGCATGGTGATTAGAAAGATCTAGACCAATTAATAAAGGATATATCTTGGGAAGATTCTGGGAAGATGGCGGAGTAGGTCAGAAAATTCCAAGCTCTCAAGATTTTCCCCCACAAAAGAGTTAAAATAGCACCTTAGGGCTAACAAAGTGTGGGAGGAGACAAAGAAAAATAAGGGCACAACCGGGATCTTCCTTGGACAGTTTGAGAAGATCTGAAGAAAAACCCCAGGACCAGGTTTGGTCCCTTTGAGGGGGCTAGGATCCATTTCAGCAACAAGTGGCAAGCTGCTTAAATAACTAGCAGTGAGCCCTAGGGGTAGTTGGTTTGAGAGGCTGCCTTGGCCCCAGCCACTGGAACTTTTCACCCTGGGATGGTGAGGGGAGTTGTGCTTTGAGCCCAGGAAGATTGCAGAAACTTTTGCTGATGAGGAACGCCAGACCCAGCTGTGCTCCGAAGAGCTGTGGGGGTGAGAAGGAACCAGCACACTCCCGGTGAGTGCATAAGCAGTGAGGCAGAAAGCCCCTGGCTGTGGGCACTTACAGGAGGTTGGAGGTTTGGCTTTGGTTCCAGGGTAGAGGAGAAAACTGAAGATTTGGGGCAAGAGGCACCATTTCCCAGGGCTAGAGGTAGTACAAAAATCAAGTCATTACCACACACACACACACACACACACACACACACACACACACACAATGCACAGGCAAAGGAGAAAGAATTCAACTATAGAGACCTATTATGGGAATAGGGATGACCGGGGTTCATCTTCAGAGGAGGGTATTGAAGTAAAGAAACCCCAAAGAGCAGTGTCAAATGGTCATTTGCCCAAAAAGAATTTATAGAAGATCTTAAAAAAGACTTTAAAAATCAAATGACAGAGATGGAGGAAAAACTAAAAAAAAAAAAAAAAAAACAATCCAAGGAAAACAAGAAAGTTATGATAAGAAGGTCAACCAATTAGAAAAGGAGATCAGAAATCTCAAGGAGGAGAATGACACCTTGAAAATTAGAATGGGGGGCAGAGCCAAAATGGCAGCAGGAAAGCAGGGACTAGCATGAGCTCCCTGCCAAGTCCCTCCAAAAATCTATAAAAGATGGTTCTGAACAAATTCTAGAACTGCAGAACCCACAGAATAGCAGAGGGAAGCAGGGCTGCAGCCCTGGACAGTCTGGATGGTCACTGGGTAAGGTCTATCGTGTACGGAGCTGGGAGCAGAGTGGAGCAGAGCCCAGCGTGGGCAGCGGCAGGACCAACCAGACTGGGAGCCAGGCGGAGCGGGCCCTAGCACCCTGAATCAGTGAGCTGTGGCTGTTACCAGACTTTTCAACCCACAAACGCCAAAGACAACAGAGAAGGTTAGTGGGAAAAGCTGCTGGGACAGAGTGAAAGGAGTTCTCCGTTCGGCCACCGCCCCAGGGGCAGTGGGGGTGGTCCAGCTATAGAACTACAGCTGCAGTTGCTTCAGGCCCCAGGACCACCTGGTGGAAGGAATTAAGTGGTGGATCAGAGCAGGAGTGCAGAGCCTGCTTAAGATCTGAGTCCAGTCCAGGTTGGGGGTTCTTGGGGAAGGAGGAGTGCTGGTGTGGCAGAGCTGGCTGTAATATCTCTGAAAACAACAGCACATCCCCTCAAGCTTGAAATAAAGTACTCTTTACAAGCAGTCATACTCTGACGAAAACCTCAAGGGTCAAGTAAGTTGGCTGGGAACATGGCCAGGCAGTGAAAACGCACTCAGATTCAGTCTCAGACTTTGGAATCTTTCTTTGGTGACAAAGACGACCAAAACATACAGCCAGAAGAAGTCAACAAAGTCAAAGAGCCTACATCAAAAGCCTCCAAGAAAAACATGAACTGGTCTCAGGCCATGGAAGAGCTCAAAAAGGATTTGGAAAAGCAAGTTAGAGAAGTAGAGGAAAAATTGAGAAGAGAAATGAGAAGGATGCGAGAAAACCATGAAAAACAAGTCAATGACTTGCTAAAGGAGACCCAAAAAATACTGAAAAAATACTGAAGAAAACAACGCCTTAAAAAATAGACTAACTCAAATGGCGGAAGAGCTCCAAAAAGCCAATGAGGAGAAGAATGCCTTGAAAGGCAGAATTAGCCAAATGGAAAAGGAGGTCCAAAAGACCACTGAAGAAAATACCACCTTAAAAATTAGATTGGAGCAAGTGGGAGCTAGTGACTTTATGAGAAATCAAGATATTATAAAACAGAACCAAAGGAATGAAAAAATGGAAGACAATGTGAAATATCTCATTGGAAAAACCACTGACCTGGAAAACAGATCCAGGAGAGATAATTTAAAAATTATTGGACTACCTGAAAGCCATGATCAAAAAAAGAGCCTAGATATCATCTTTCAAGAAATTATCAGGGAGAACTGCCCTGATATTCTAGAGCCAGAGGGTAAAATAGAAATTGAAAGAATCCACAGATCACCTCTTCAAATAGATCCCAAAAAGAAAACTCCTAGAAATATTGTCGACAAATTCCAGAGCTCCCAGATCAAGGAGAAAATATTGCAAGCAGCCAGAAAGAAACAATTTGAGTATTGTGGAAACACAATCAGAATAACCTAAGATCTAGCAGCTTCTACATTAAGAGATCGAAGGGCTTGGAATACGATATTCCGGAGGTAAGTGGAGCTAGGATTAAAACCAAGAATCACCTACCCAGCAAGACTGAGTATCATGCTCCAAGGCAAAATATGGATTTTCAATAAAATAGAAGACTTTCAAGCTTACTCAGTGAAAAGACCAGAGCTGAATAGAAAATTTGACTTTCAAACGCAGGAATCAAGAGAAACATGAAAAGGTAATCAAGAAAAAGAACAAGAAAAAGAAATCGCAAGGGACTTACTAAAGTTGAACTGTTTTGTTTACATTCCTACATGGAAAGATAATGCATATGATTCATGGGACCTCAGTATTGGGGTAGCTGAAGGGAATATGCATATATATATATGTATATATGTATATGTGTATGTATATGTATACATATATGTATATGTGTGTATGTGTATGTGTACATATATATATATATATATATGTATATATATATAGACAGAGGGCACAGGGTGAGTTGAATATGACGGGATATCTAAAAAAAATAAAATCAAATTAAAGGATGAGAGAGGGAGAAAGGGAAAGATAGAATGGGGTAAATTATCTCGCATAAAAGTGGCAAGAAAAAGTAGTTCTGTAGGAAGGGAAGAAGAGGCAAGTGAGGGGGAATGAGTGAATCTTGTTCTCATCAGATCTCACCTGAGGAGGGAATACCATACACACTCAATTGGGTATCTTACCCCACAGGAAAGGAGGAGGAAGAAGATAAAAAAGGGGGGATGATAGAAGGGAGGGCAGATGGGAGAGGAGGTAATCAAAAACAAACACTTTCGAAAAAGGGACAGGGTCAAGAGAGATAATTGGATAAAGGGGGATAGGTTAGGAAGGAGCAAAATATAGTTAGTCTTTCACAACATGAGTATTGTGGAAGGGTTTTACATAATGATCCACATGTGGCCTATGTTGAATTGCTTGCCTTCTTAGGGAGGGTGGGTGGAAAGGGAAGAGGGGAGAGAATTTGGAACTCAAAGTTTTAAAAACAGATGTTCAAAAAAAATTTTTTTTTGCATGCAACTAGAAAATAAGATACACAGGCAATAGGGCGTAGAAATTTATCTTGCCCTACAAGAAAGGAAGGGAAAAGGGGGTGGGAGAGGAGCGGGGTGACAGAAGGGAGGGCTGACTGGGGAACAGGGCAACCAGAATATACGCCATCTTGGAGTGGGGGGAGGGTAGAAATGGTGAGAAAATTCGTAATTCAAACTCTTGTGAAAATCAATGCTAAAAACTAAATATATTGAATAAATTAAATAAATTTAAGAAAAGAAAATTAGAATTGGACGAAGTGAAGCCAGTGAAATTATAAGAGATCAAGAAATAGTTGAACAAAACATAAACGATGAAAAAATAAAAGAGAAAGTGAAACATCTTATAAGAAAAACAAAGATTTGGAGAATAGATCAAGAAGAGAAAATATAAAAATAATCAGAGTAACTGAAAGCTATTATCAAAAAAAGAATGTTGATACAATAATACAAGAAATAATTAAAGAAAATTGTCCTGAAGCATTAGAACAAGGCAGGGAGTTAGAAATAGAGAAAATCCATCACACACCACTTAAAAGAGATCCTATGAGGAAAACTCATAGGAATATCATAGTCAAATTCTGAAACTCCTAGTTCAAGGATAAAATATTAAAAGCATCAAGATTAACACAATTCAAATATGATGGTGCCACAATTAGAATTACACAAGACCTAGCAGCAGAGACATTAAAGGACCGCAGGTCTTGGAACACAATATATTGAAGAGCAAAAGACCTGGGACTCCGACTGAAGTTATCATACCCTTAAAATTTCAGTATTATTTTGAATGAAACAAAATGGGCATTTGACAAATTGGAACACAATATACTGAAGAGGAAAAGACCTGGGACTCTGACCGAAAATATCATGCCCTTCAAATTTCAGTATTATCTCGAATGAAAAAAAATGAACATTTGACAAACCCTCAGACTTCCAAGACTTTGTTAAAAAATCCTCAACTTAATAGAAGATTTGACATACAAGAACTAAGAGAAACATAAGGTACATACCAAAGACTGACTGTAAGGGATTTACAAAAACCGACTGCTTACCTTTTATATAACACAAAATGTAAAATGTCATAACATCCTTATTAATAATTGTCGAGCTTATAAGAAAGAGGGGGACAAACCTGACTATGGTATGAATTTTAGAAACAGCTAGAAAGAATAACTTTTATATGAGAGGTGCAAGAAGAAGAAAGGATACAGAGGATTTAGACAGGGGAGGAGGGCTGGTAGTTCTGGTAACCTACTTTCCTCGGGAATGGGTTTAAGAGGGAATAATACATATATATTTAGAAGAGTATAAAAGTCTTCTAAATTAGAAGAAATAAAATGGTAGGGCTTTAGTGAGGAGGAGAGGACAAGGGAGGGATTTTTCGAGGGGAGAATGAGGGAATAGGTAAAGGGTGTTTAGATCAATGGGAATGGGAGGATAGGGGAAGGATCTTTGGAGGGGGGAAGGCAAGTAATGGGAGGGTGATATAGTGGGTAAAAGCAAAGTAGAGGAGGCAGGAGGGATAGGAAACAAGAAATATGTACAAACATGAAAACAAAGATTGAGAGTAGAGTATGTGTGGGAAAGTATATGTCTATATATGCATGTATATATGTATAAGTGTATGTATATACCTGTATGTGTAATGTATCTATTGAGAAACATATCTAAACTATATTGTAACCTTCTGGGGGAGATGGGGGGAGGGAAAAAAAGTTAAAAAGTGCACAGCAGAGAATAAAAGAAAACACAGGGAAGCAAAGAAAAGATGGACAATTCTAAACACAAGGTGTATTATTTATCATACAGGCTTTCTTGAAATGAAAATTTAGTGTTACGTATTTTGAATCCTCTCTTATGTTCTGCTATGCATGTGACATGCTTTTTTTTTCTTTCTTACTTTGTATTTAAGTTTCAATATTTAAGTTTATGATATGCTTTTGTTTCTTTTCTCTGTTCTGCATTTGCGTTCTGGTAAAATAAAATAAAATTAAAAAAATAAAGGATATATTTTCTGACAAGTATGTGAAGTGGAAGGGGGAAATAACCATTCACCTTGTTGATCATCTCCTTGATGAATGGAACTTGTCTAATGAACAACTTTGTCTATCTCTCACTTTCTATCAGTCCCCTATAATTCCAAGAATTTTGTCCATAACAGAAACTAAAGGTGAATAAACAAACATGAGCGAAGAATGAGGATCAAGTAAATTTATACACTTATCCAACAATCTTTTATTAACAGCGTATTATGTGCCAGGAACTGTGCAGTACTAGGCATACAAAGATAAGACATGAAAGAGGCATTTGCAGAAGGAAACAGGGTAGCAGGTCAGCTTGCCTGATCCATAATAAGTGTATTGTAGTCACTCATAGGGTTGGAAGTTTCGATTCTGTAAGTCTATTGGCAAATCAATATGGTAAGTAGTTTTTTGTTTGCTTATGGTTAATAGCAAGTTCCATCACCACATCCAAAGTTGTCTTCACCTGCAGCCTGTGATGAAGTTGAAAAATATCCTTTGGATACTTTCTAGAATAAGATTTAGAACCCAACTTTACCAATATAAATGTTTATAGCAGCTGATAATTTTGTCTTTCTTTTTATAGTATATTGTTGCTCAAGTATTTGATCAGGAACACAACTCCCAATCAGAACATTGTTCCTATGGAAATAAAATCTTCTGTGTCACTGTCCATTTTATAGCATGGTTTTCAGGAATGCAATATGTCAAAAATGTCAAAAAGTGTATATATGTGTGTGTGTGTACACTCTTAATAGCACTTCCCTTAAGTAGTGTGAAATGCTAACATTGGCAGGCATCCAGTTTACCGTCATTGACTTGTCTCCCTTTGACTCTGACCAGTTGTGTGTCAGGAGGTAAAAATAATGAGGAAAGAGTAGATTACTACTGTATTCTTAATAAATTTGTAGTGGCTCTCAGGTTATAAAGATGAAAATAAGAGAGACCTACTCTCCAATTCACTCTTGTGATTAATTCATCTGATCTTCTTATACTTTAATCACAGTCATTAAGGTATTCCCATCACCACATCTCTCACTCTTCCCCTATTCCCATTTCTTCCCATCCTGATCACGCTCTCTCTTTTCCTTCTTCTTTGTCTCAATTCTTCTTCTTAATCTTTCTTTTCTACCACCTCCTAATTTAAAACGTTGAGAAGAATTGCTATTGCAATCAAAAGGAATAAGAGGGAGCAGTATCATTCACAATCCTCAATCAGTAAACCTGGCAATTATAGCATAGAATTAGAGCTGGAAGAGACCTTTGTCTAATCCATTCTTTTTACAAATGAGGAAACAGAAGTCCAGAGAAATTAAGTGGCTTACCCAATGTCGCACAAGTAGTAAACATCAATTGTGGTCCTCTGATTCTAGAGCCATTTCTTTATCCATTGTATTGCACCTAAACCCCTGAATCAGTTATCAGTTCCTTCTATCCTGTTGTCACCTTTAGATAGATTAGTCCAGATTCAAATACTGATGATCTATCATCTGAGAAAGAATTTCTAAGTATATACTTGAACCATATTTATTAGGGATTTCAGCCCTGAAATATTCTTCTAAAATAAACTGTTTTAATTGTGTTCATGAATCCATTCCTACTACTTTGGATGTATATTCAGCATTGCAATTAAAAATCTCTTGATTAAAATAACAGCAAATAGCAATCATTGGATCAGCCACAAAAATAAAATCAGTCCCCGACTATTCTGGTCAGCGCCATTAAAGATATGAGCCTTGCCGGCAAGGAGGTTATATATTAGTAGTACAGAGAAGAAAAATTATTATATAATCATCCTTCCCTTTGGCCCTTCTAAGCCCTCAAGCTATTCACTGCCAAGAATAGTCTATACTTGGTGTTTCTTCCTCACTATATCCTCTTTGCAATCTTGTTTCTATTCACTGCCATTTCTCCAGAAACCATTTTGTCCATGGGCATCCATGATCCCTTAATTGCCAAATTCAGTGACTTCCTACCACTTTTTATGTGTTTCCCCAGTGCTTAACATTGTATGTTACAGTGGAAGATGTTGATTTGAATTTTGTCAAACTCAAAAATGTGCTTATAAAATTAAATATATAATTTTAGGGGAAAACAATATCCTTTGTTTGCTTAGGAAGTTACATTGAAGAAATACACCCCAAACCGGCGGAGAATTTTTATTTTACTTAATTTCACCCTCATCTGTCAGGTAGCGTGGCATTGTCAGTGATTTGGAGCCAGAATATTTGAGTTTATTTCAATTCACTATAACTTAGTTGGCATTTATGGAGTAGCTGCTGTATTCCAGGCCCTGTGTTATTGTTCAGTTATTTTTCAGTTATGTCCAACTCTTCATGACCCCATTTGGGGTTTTCTTGGCAAAGATACTAGAGCGATTTGACATTTCCTTCTCCAGCTCATTTAACAGATGAGGAAACTGAGGCAAACAGGATTAAGTGATTTGCCCCAGGTTACACAGCTAGTAAGTGTCTGAAGTCCTGATTTGAACTCTGGGAAATGAGTCTTCCTGACTCTAGGCCAGCACTCTATCCATTGTGCCACCTAGCTGCTCCAGAACAAGGTAGACATGAAAACAATTCTATCTCCAGGGAAACAGTCTACAGAAGAAAAACAAAATATATACATATAAATAAATACAAAATATATAGTTGCAATTTCTAAGAGGAAGTGTTATCAGTGGAACCAGAAAAGCCTCCCATAAGAGGTTTCACTCAAGCTGAGCCATCAGGAGACTATTTATTACAGTAATGAAACTACAGATTCCATGGTGGCAGAGAAGAGGAGGGAGAGCAGTACAGCCGTGGGCAACAGCCTATGCAAAGGAAGAAGAGAGATTTTTGTGAACAATAAGTGTCTAGTAGACCAGATTAACAGAGTGTGTGAGAGAGCATTGGCAGGAGTGTTTATATTTTCTATTGATAGCTTTGGTTTTTTCTTTGAAAACTACCTGTTTATGTCCTTTGACTATTTGTCAATTGGAGAATGTGTCTTATTTTTATAAATTTGTCTCATTTTCTCTGTATATTTGAAAAATGAGTATTTTATTAGAGAAACATATAAACACTTTCTTTGTTCCTGGTTTTCTTCTAATTTTGGCTGCATTGGCTTTGTTGATGCAAAAACATTTTAATTAACATAAGCAAAATTAACCATTTTACCTCCCGTGAATCTCTTTCTCTTGTTTGGTCATGAATTCTTCTTCCCCTGTCAATAGATCTGATAGGTAGTTTTCCCCCATACTTCACTATTTTGTTTTTGATGTCACCCTTCATGTCTAAATCATGTACCAATTTTGAGCTTGTCTTGGTGTATGGTATGAGATATTGGTCTACATGCCTAGCTTCTGCTAGACTATTTTTCACTTTTCCCAGCAGTTTTTGTCAAATTGTAAGTTTGTGCTCCAAGAAGTGGGGTCTTTGGATTTATCATACAATAAGTTATTGTGCTTATTTGCTTCTGTATATTATGTACCTCATCTATTCTTTTGATCAATCACTATTATTCAGTACCAAATTGTTTTGATTGCTTTCTTCTAGTATAATTTGAGATCTGGTCCTGCTAGACTTCCACCTTCACATTTTTTCACTGATTCCCTTGATATTCTTGACCTTTTTTTCTTCCACATGAATTTTATTATAATGTTATAATGTCTTGGTAGTTTGAGTGGAATGGCACCCAATAAGCAAACTAATTTAGGTAGTATTATCATTTCATTATATTGGTTCAGCGTATCCGTGAACAACTTGATGGCACAGTGGATAGAGCACTCAGCTGAGAATCAGGAAGACTCATTTCATGAGTTCAAATCCAGCCTTAGACATTTCCTAGTTGTGTGACCCTGGGCAAGTCACATAACCCTGTTTGCCTCAGTTCCCCATCTGTAAGAATGAACTGGAGAAGGAAATAGCAAACAACTCCAGTATCTTTGCCAAGAAAACCCCAAAATGGAGTCACAAAGAGTTAAACATGACTGAAACAACTGAATAACAACAGCCTATGAGCAATTAATATTTCTCCAGTTGTTTAATCTGTTTTATTTGGTATGAAGAGAATTTTGTAATTGTGTTCATATTGTTCCTGAGTGTGTCTTGATAGGTAGACTTCCAAGTATTTTATACTGTGTGCAATTATTTTTTTTTTTTGAGAGGGAAAGGCAGGACAATTGGGCTTAAGTGACTTGCCCAAGGTCACACTAGCTAAGAAGTGTGTCAGGTGTCTGAGGTCGGATTTGAACTCAGGTCCTCCTTACTCCAGGGCCAGTTCTCTACTCACTGTGCCACCTGGCTGCCCTAGTTATTTTCTTTTTAAAAAATTTTAATAGTAGTTTTTCCAATTGTATGTAAAGATAGTTTTAAACATTCAACTTTATGAGATTTTGAGTTCCAAATTGTTCTCCCTTCCTCCTTTCCCTTTCCCTTCCCGAGACAGCAAGCAATCTGTTATAGGTTATATATGTACATTCTTGTTAAACATATTTCCACAGTAGTCATGCTGTGAAAGAAGACTCAGAACAAAAGGGAAAAACCACGAGAAAGAAAAAACCAAAACAAAAAAAGTGAAAGTAGTATGCTTTGATTTTCATTCAGACTCCATAGTTCTTTTTCTGGATGTGGTTAGTATTTTCCATCACAGGTCTTTTGGAATTGTCTTGGATCACTGTATTTCTGAGAAGAGCTAAGTTCATCATAGTTGATCATAGCACAATGTTATTGTTACTGTGTACAGTGTTCTCCTGGTTCTGCTCACTTAACTCAATGTTAGTTCATGTGGGTCTTTCCAGGTTTTTCTGAAATCCACCTACTCATCATTTGTTATAGCACAACGGTATTCCATTACATTCGTGTACCAAAATTTGTTCAGCTGTTCCCCAATTGATGGGCATCCCCTCAATTTCCAATTCTCGGCCACCAGAAACAGCTGCTATAAATATTTTTGTACATGTGAGTCTTTTCCCTTTTTAATTATCTCTTTGGGATACAGACCTAGTAGTGGTATTGCCAGATCAAAGGGTATACACAGTTTTATAGCCCTTTGGGCATAATTCCAAATTATTCTCCAGAATGGTTGGATCAGTTCGCAACTCTACCAACAATGCATTAGTGTATCATTTTTCCCACTTCTCTAATATTTATCATTTTCCTCTTCTGTCATAAGAGCCAGTCTGATAGATGTTTCATGGTGCCTCAGAGTTATGTTAATTTGCATTTCTCTAATCAACAGTGATTTAGAGCATTTTTTTCATGTGATTATAGATGGCTTTCATTTCTTCATTTAAAAACTGCCTGTTCATATCCTTTGACCACTTGTCAATTGGGTAATTACTTGTATTCTTATGAATTTGATTCAGTTCTCTACATATTTGAGAAATGAGACCTTTATCAGAAACAGTGGCTATAAAAATTGTTTCCCAGCTTTCTGCTTTCTTTCTAATCTTGGTTGTGTTGGTTTTGTTTATGCAAAACTTTTTCATTTAATGTAATCAAAATTATCCATTTTGCATTTGATAATGTTCTCTCTTGTTTGATCATAAATTCTTCCCTTCTCCATAGACTTGACAGGTAAACTATTTCTTGCTTTCCTAATTTGCTTATGGTATCACCTTTTATGTCTAAATAATGTGCCCATTTTGACCTTATCTTGGTATAAGGTTTGAGATATTGCTCTATGCCTAGTTTCTGCCATATTATTTTCTAGTTTCTCCAGCAGTTTTCATCAAATAGTGAGTTCTTGTCCCAGAAGCTGGAGTTTTTGGGTTTATCAAACATTAGATTACTATATATATTATTTGCTACATATATATATGCATATATATATTTGCTATGTACTATATATGGTATATATATGTAATTACTATATCTTGTGTACCTAACCTATTCCACTCATCCAGCACTGTGTTTCTTAGCCAGTAACAAATAGTTTTGATGATTGCCACTTCATAATATAGTTTTAGATCTGGTATGGCTAGACTACCTTTTTTCACAATTTTTTTTTCATTAGTTCCCTTGATGTTCTTGACCTTTTGTTCTTCCAGATGAATTTTGTTATTATTTTTTCTAGCTCTATAAAATATTTTTGGTAGTTTGATTATATAGCACTGAATAAGTAAATTAATTTAGGTAGAATTGCCATTTTTGTTACATTAGCTCTGCCTACCCATGAGCAATTGATATTTTTCCAGTTGTTTAGAGCTGACTTTATTTGTGTGAAATGTTTTGTAATTGTGTTCATATAGTTCCTGGGTTTGTCTTGGCTGCTAGACTCCCAAATATTTTATATTGTCTACCGTTATTTTAAATGGAATTTTCCTTTCTCTCTCTTGCTGTTGGGCTTTGTTGGGAATAATGTAGAAATGCTGATGATTTGTGTGGGTTTATTTTATATCCTGCAATGTTGCTAAAGTTGTTCATTGTTTCAAATAGTTTTTTAGTTGATTCTCTAGGATTCTCGAAGTATGCCATCATTTCATTTGCAGAGAGTGATAGTTTTTTTTTATTCATTGCCTATTTTAATTTCTTCAATTTCTTTTTCTTCTCTTGTTGCTATAGCTAACAATTCTAGTACAATGTTGAACAATATGGTGATGCTGGGTGTCCTTGTTTTCCCTCCGGATCTTATTGGGCATGCTTCTAGCTTATCCCCATTACAGATAATGCTTGCTGATGGTTTTAGATAGATGCAGCTTGTCATTTTAAGGAAAAAAGCCATGTATTCCTATGCTCTCTGGCATTTTTTAATAGGAATGGGTGCTGTATTTTGTCAAAAGCATTTTCTGCATCTATTGAGATAATATTATTTCTGTTAGTTTTGTTATTGATATGGCCAATTATGCTGATAGTTTTCCTAATACTGAACCAGTCTTGCATTCCTGGTATAAATTCCACCTGATCATCATGTATTATCCTGGTGATAAATTGCTATGATTTCTTTGCTAATATTTTATTTTAAAATTTTGCATCAATGTTCATTAGGGAAATTGGTCTATATTTTCCTTTCTTTTTTTGGCTCTTCCTGGTTTAGGTATCAACACCATATTTGTGTCATAAAAGGAATCTAGTAGGATTCCTTCACCTATTTTTCCAAATAGTTTATATAGTATTGGAATTAAATGTTCTTTAAAGGTTTCTTAGAATTCACTTGTAAATCCATCTGGCCCTAGAGATTTTTCTCAGGGAGTTAATTGATGGATTGTTCATTTTTTTTCTAAAATGGGGTTGCTTAAGTATTTTATTTCCTCTTCAGTTAATCTGGGCAATTTATATTTTTTATAAATATTCATCCATTTCACTTAGATTGTCAGATTTATTGGCATACAATTGAGCAAAATATCTCCTAATTATTGCTTTAATATCCTTTTATATGGTGGTGAATTCACCCTTTTCATTTTTCATATTGGTAATTTGGTTTTCTTTCTTTTTTCTAATCAAATTAACCAAAGGTTTATCTATTTTATTGTTTTTTTCCATAAAACCAGCTCTTAGTTTTATTTATTAGCGTAATAGTTTTCTTACTTTCAGTTTTATTAATCTCTCCTTTGATTTTCAGACTTTCAATTTGGAGATTTTTAATTTCCTCTTTTTCTAGCTTTTTTAGTTGCATGCCCAATTCATTGATCTCCTCTTTCTCTATTTTATTCATGTAAGCATTTAGAGACATAAAATTTCTCCTAAGAACTGTTTTGACTGCATCCCAAAAGTTTTGGTATGTTGTCTCATTATTGTCGTTCTATTTGATGAAATTATTGGTTCTTTCTATGATTTGTTGTTGGACCCACTCATTCTTTGGGGTTAGATTATTTAGTTTCCAGTTAGTTTTTAGTCTATCCATGACTCTTTATTACACATAATTTTTATTGCATCGTGATCTGAAAAAGATGCATTTAATATTTTTGTCTTTTTGCCTTTGATTGTGGGGTTTTTATGTCCTCCCTTCTATCAGTCTTCCCTTTCCCTTTTCTTTCCCCATTCCCCTCCTATGTCCCTTTAGGGTAAAATAAATTTCTATATCCATCTGAGTAGCAGGAAGTGATCAGTGGATTCTTTCTATGAGTTTCAATTTTACCCTATGGTTCTAGGATATCAGGGCAATTTTCCTTGATAATTTCTTGAAAGATGCTGTCTAGATTCTTTTTGTGATCATGGCCTTCAGGTAGTCTGATAGTTCTTAAATTATCTCTCCTGGATCTTTCCAGGTCAGTTGTTTTTCCACTTTTTAACATTTTCTTCTATTTTTTCATTCTTTTAATTTTGCTCAACTGATTCTTGATGTCTGGTAGTCATTAGCTTCCACTTGCCCAATTCTAATTTTTAAGGAATTATTTTCTTCAGTTGGCTTTTGTACCTCTATTTCCATTCGGCCAATTCTACTTTCAAAGGAGTTGTTTTCTTCAGTGGATTTTTTTTTCTTTTGGCCAATTCTATTTTTTAAGTAATTGGTTTCTTCAGTCAATTTTTTGTGCTTCCTTTTCCAAACTTTTCCAGTTTTTCATAATTCTCCTGCATAACTCTCATTTTTTTCCCAATTTTTCTTCTACCGCTCTTACTTGATTTTTAAATCCTTTTTGAGCTCTTCTAGGAGTATTTTTTTGGGCTTCAGACCAATTCATATTCCCCTTTGAGGCTTTACATGTTGGCATTTTGACAGTATTGTCCTTTTCTAAGTTTGTGTTTTGATCTTATTGTTGCCATAGTAGCTCTCTATGGTCAGGGCTCTTCTCTGTTTCTTAGTCATTTTTTAGCCTATTTTATGACTTTTAAATTTGAGCTCTGCTCCTAGGGCAAAGGGGGCACTGTCCCAAACTTCTTACATTGAAGGCCAGGAGCCTATTCACAGTGGCTACCCAGTGGCACCTGCTGTGCTGGGGTTCTGGGGCTTGCAGTTTGCCTTCAGTTCTGGAGCTGGAGTCCTCACAGCTGGCCTGTCCTACCACTAGCCTGCTGAGCCAGAACCACAGGGTTCTGGTTGCTAAGAGCCTCTCACTGGCTTGTCCAGACACCATCTGTTCTGGACTGCATTCCCCTTTTACCCAATTGAGACAGACCATTACTGAGATCCTTCTAAATTATCTCTTAAGCTGGAAAGTTCTTTCACTTTGTCTTTTTGTGGGTTCCGTCACTCCAGAATCTATTTAGAGCAGAGGTTCCCACACTCGTTTGGTCAAAAAAAATTACTCAGCACCCCTCTAGAAATGTACTTTCTTTAAACCTTTAATTTTTTTTTAAATTTGCACAATTTCAAAAAATATAAAATTTATATATTTTAAAATGATGCATCTTAAATTTAATAATTGTAAACTTGTGGGGTTTTTCCTACTTTGAAATTTTGATGATATAATATTGCATTATGTAACTGTGTAGTATCACATTGTAAACCAGTCATTACACAAACATATTCCTGCCAATACGTACTGGACTTCCTGACAATGTATGACAGGCTTGCCTGCCAACACTTGCATGCTGAGACTTGTCCATGGACTTGACCCACTGATTGGTTATAACTTGTATTTTGTGCATTTATCTGGAAAATAATGTAATCTATGTAATGTAATATAATACGTCTTTAACTCTGTTGTACAACAGATGAAACATGTACGAATGGTTTTTCAAAAATTTCTTCCCTGCTGTTCTTTCCTTATGCATCCACCACCCCCTTATTTTTATTCTCTGGCCCCCAACTGTACCTGACTATTACCACCCCCTGGATCATTCCAGCTCCCCTAGGGGGTGGTATTGCCCATTTTGGGAACCTGTAGTAGAGACTTGATCTAATATTGTTTCTGGGAGAAACTGGGGAGAGCTCAGGCAACTTTCTGGTTTCTCTCTGCCGTCTTGGTTCCACCCCACTGTAGTTATTTTCAGTAGAATTTCTCATTCTGTGTGTTGCTGCTGTGCTTTGTTGGTTATATAGAGAACTGCTGATGATTTGTGTGGGTTTATTTTGTATCCTGCAACTTTACTGAAGTTTTTAATTGTTTTGACTAGGTTTATTACTTAATCATTTTAAGAAAAGCTCCTTTTATTCCCATGTATTCTAGTATTTTAAATAAGAATAGGTACTTTCTTTTGTCAAAAGCTTTTTCTGCATCTGTTGATAAAATCATGTGATTTGGGTTTGGGTTTTTTTATTATTGATAGGGGATTTATGCTTATAGTTTTCCTAATATTACGTTTGCTGTGCATCCTTGGTGTAATCTCACCTGGTCATAGTGTATGATGTTTGTGCTATATTGCTATAATCTTCTTGCTAGTCTTTTAATTTAAAATTTTTTGCATCAATATTTATTAGGAAAATTGGTCTATAATTTTCTTTCTATTTTTGCTGTCCCTGGTTTAGGTATCAATACTGTATTTGTGTCATAAAAGGAATTTAGTGGGGGCAGAGCCAAAGCAGGAAAGCAGGGACTTGCTTAAGCTCTCCCCCAAATCCCGCCAAACACCTGTAAAAATGGCTCTGAACAAATTCTAGAGCTATGGAACCCATGAAATAGCAGAGGGAAACAGATCTCCAGCCCAGGAGAGCCTGGATGGTCACCCGGAAGTGTCTATTGCACAGTGCTGAGAGCAGAGGGCAGCCCAGTGTGGGCCACGCCGGACAGACCAGACCTGGAATCAGCCAGCTGGAACAGGCCTTAGGGCCATGAAACAGTGAGCTGTGGCAGTTACCAGACTTCTCAACTCACAAACGCCAAAGAGCAGGTTAGGGGGAATCTACAGGATGGAGTTCAGAGTGGTCTGGCCACCAGCTCTGGGGGTGGAGGAAGTCTGCAGGGGTGGTGGTAGCAGGAAGCTCCTGATGCTGCCTCCAGAGCACCAGTGTCAGCGGCTTCCCAAGTCCCTGGCTTACAAAAGGTAGGAGGAATCTAGCAGCAGATCAGAGCAAGAATGCAAGGAGCACTTTGTGGATGCAAAGGCAGGTTCTCTTGCTGTGCCCTGCCTGAATCTGAATTGCGGTCCTGGTTGATGGTTCTTGGGGGAGGAAGAGCGCTGCTGTGACAGAGCCTGGGGTGATGGTGGAGCAGAAGTAGCTCTGAAAACAGAGTGCTTGCACCCTAAAGCTTGGGACAAAATACTCTTTACAAGCATTCATATCCTGACAAAAAGATCAAGGGTCAAGTAGTTGGCTGGGAACATGAACAGGCAGCCAAAGCAATCTCAGACTCAAACTCTAGATTCCTTTTTTGGTGACAAAGAAGATCCAAACATACAGCCAGAAGAAGTCAACAAAGTCAAGGAGCCTACATCAAAAGCCTCCAAGAAAGATATGAATTGGTCTCAGGCCATGAAAGAGCTCAAAAAGCATTTGGAAAAGCAAGTAAGACAAGTAGATGAAAAATTGGGAAGAGAAATGAGAGTGATGCAAGAAAACCATGAAAAACAAGTCAATGACTTGCTAAAGGAGACCCAAAAAAGTACTGAAGAAAGTAACACCTTAAAGAATAGACTAACTCAAATGGCAAAATGGAAAAGGAGGTCCAAAAGACCACTGAAGAAAGTACCACCTTAAAAATTAGATTGGAGCAAGTGGGAGCTGGTGACTTTATGAGAAACTAAGATATTATAGAACAGAACCAAAGGAATGAACAAGTGGAAGACAATGTGAAATATCTCATTGGAAAAACCACTGACCTGGAGAATAGATCCAGGAGAGATAATTTAAAAATTATTGGACTACCTGAAAGCCATGATCAAAAAAAAGAGCCTAGACATCATCTTTCAAGAAATTATCAAGGAAAACTGCCCTGATATTCTAGAACTAGAGGGTAAAATAGAAATTGAAAGAATCCACTGGTCACCTCCTAAAAAAGATCCCAAAAAGAAAACTCCTAGGAATATTGTCGCCAAATTCCAGAGTTTCCAGGTCAAGGAGAAAATATTGCAAGCAGCCAGAAAGAAACAATTTGAACATTGTGGGAACACAATCAGAATAACACAAGGTCTAGCAGCTTCTACATTAAGGGATTGAAGGGCTTGGAATATGATATTCCAGAAGTCAAAGGAGCTAGGATTAAAACCAAGAATCACCTGCCCAGCAAAACTGAGTGTAATGCTCCAAGGCAAAATATGGATTTTCAATAAAATAGAGGACTTCCAAGTTTTCTGAATGAAAAGACCAGAACTGAATATAAAATATGACTTTCAAATACAAGAATCAAGAGAAGCATGAAAAGGTAAACAAGAAAGAGAAATCACAAGGGACTCAATAAATTTGACCTCTTTTGTTTACATTCCTACATGGAAAGATGATGTAATTCATGAGACCTTTCTCAGTATTAGGGGAGTTGAAGGGAATATAGACAGAGGGCACAGGATGAGTTGAATGTGAAGGGATAATAGCTAAAAAAAATGAATAAATTGAAGGGGTGAGGGAGGAATATATTGAGAGAGGGAGAAAGGGAGATATAGAATGGGGTAAATTATCTCACATAAAAGTGGCAAGAAAAAGCAGTTCTGTTGGAAGGGAAGAGGGGGCAGGTGAGGGGGAATGAGCAAATCTTAACCCTCATTAGATTCAACTTGAGAAGGGAATACCATACACACTCAATTGGGTATGTTACTCCACAGGAAAGTAAGGGGAAGGGGATAAAAAAAGGGGGGAATGATAGAAGGGAGGGAAGATGGGGGAGGAGGTAATCAAAAGCAAACACATTTGAAAAGGGACAGGGTCAAAGGAGAAAAATGAATAAAGGGGGACAGGATAGGATGGAAGGAAATATAGTTAGCCTTTCACAATATGAGCATTGTGGAATTGTTTTGCATAATGATACATGTGTGATCTGTGTTGAATTGCTTGCCCTCCTAGGGAGGGTGGGTGGGAAGGGAAGAGGGGAGAGAATTTGGAACTCAAAGTTTTAAAAGTAGATGCTTAAAAAAATTAAATTTTTTTTGCATGTAGCTGGGAAACAAGATATATAGGGAATGGGGCATAGAAATCTATCCTGCCCTATGAGAAAGTAAGGGGGAAAGGGATGGGGGGGGGGATGGGGTGAAAGAGGGGAGGGCTGACAGGGGAATGAGGCAATCAGAATATATGCCATCTTGGAATGGGGGGAGGGTAGCAATGGGGAGAAAATTTGTAATTCAAAGTCTTGTGGAAATCAATGTTGAAAACTAAAATATTAAATAAAATATATACAGAAAAAAAAAATAAAACAGGAACTGAGAGCTCATCTGACATGGAATTAGGCCCAAAGAGTTATTAAACTCCCTTATGCCCTTTGACCCAGCCACACCACTATTAGGTCTGTTTCCCAAGAGAATTAGGGAAAATGGAGCCCACATGTTCTAAAATATTTACATCAGCTCTTTGTGGTGGCAAAGAACTGGAAATTGCAGGTATGCCCAGCAGTTGGGGAATGCCTAAACAAATTGTGGTGTATGTTCATGATGGGGTATTACTCTGCTATAAGAAATGATGAGCTCAACGATTTTAGAAAAGGAGGAAGAGACCACCACAAGAAAATGAAGAGCAAAATGAGCAGAACCAAGAGAACACTGTATACAGTAACAGCAGTATTGCTTTAAGAACAACTTTGAGCAACCAAGTCATTCCAACTGTTATAAATACCTGAACTAACCTCAAAGATCCTATGAAGGAAACTGCTGTTTTAATCCAGAAAGGAATATTGCTGTGATATAGGAAATGATGAGCTGGTTAAATTAGAAAAATGTCGAAAGACTTGGACTTGCATATATGTGTATGAATGTATATATGTCTATGTCTCTATGTATGTATGAATACCTATACATATGCATATTTACATGTATCTCCACACTTAACTCTAGCCTTCTTTAGGGTGGATGGGAGAGGGGGGAAAATAAAGTAAAAAGTGCACAGCAGAGAATAAAAGAAAACTAACAAGGAAGTGTATCAGCAAAGCAGTAATCACAATATAAATGATAATTGTCAAAATACCTATGTGGTTTTGTATCGCAAAATATACAAGACTCTCTACATAGAAAGTAGAAATAAACCATTTATTCAGACACCAGAGGACCAGACCCCATAAGCCAATCTATCACAGCAGTAAAGAATTCAATACACAATATCACAGCATGGAGAAAAAAAAAGGAATTTAGTAATATTCCTTTACATTTTTTCCCCAGACTATTTCTCTAGTATTTGTAATTAATTGTTCCTTAAAGGTTTGGTATCTATTTGTAAATCCATCTGGTCCTGGTGATTTTTTTCTTGGGGAGGTCATTTATGAATTGTTCAATTTCTTTTCCTAAGATAGAGTTATATAAGTATTCTATTTCCTCTCCTGTTAATATAGGTAATTTATATTTTTGTACATAGTCATCTATTTCATATAGATTGTCAATTTTATTGGCATGTAATTGAGCAAAATAGTTGATCCTAAGTTGCTTTAATTTCATCTTCATTGGTTGTACATTCACTCCTTTTCACTTTTGATGCTCGTTATTTGATTTTCTTTTTTCCTTTTCAAAAATCAAATTAGACAGTGTTTTTAAATTTATTTGATAAAACCAGCTTTTAATTCTATTTGTTAGTTCAGTTTTTTTACTTTCAATGTTATTAATGTCTCCTATGATTTTTAGGGCTTGTATTTTGGTATTTGCTCCTGTTACTCATTTAACTACTCCTTAAAGAATTTAGATGCTATGCCATTTCGTGTGTGTGTGTGTGTGTGTGTGTGTGTGTATAATTAGATGTATGTGTGTGCATTCACATGTATTCAGTACTGATATTACTTCATTCTGTATGGTACCTTTTAGTAAAATATGGTTTCTTTTTTGTCTCTCTTTTTACTTTTGTTTTTTGTGAGATCATGATTGTTATCCCTGCCTTTTTTACTTCATCCGAAGCATAATAGATTCTGTTCCAGCATCTTATTTTAACTCTGTGTGTGTCTTTCTGTTTTAAGCTGTTACCTACTTCTCTGTTTGGTAACATGAATTTCTGAACCCATCTTTGTGTTTATACGTGTGTCTGTGTGTGTGTGTGTGTGTGTGTGTGTGTGTGTCTGTCTGTCTGTCCATCTTCTTGAACCAGTTCCAATTAGAATGAACTCCAAGTATTGTTTGCTTCCTTCTCTCCCCACCCCCATTCTTACACTTCATTACATAATATTTTTTTTGCATACCTTTTATATGAGATAATTTTCCCCATTCTTCCTCTCCTTTTTCTCTCTTCCCTGTGCATCCCTCTTCTCATTCTTCCACTATTCTTATAAGATCATCCTAGCATATGTTTTGCATAATTTCACATTTCTGACATGTATTGTATTTCTTGCCTGCTCAGTGGGTGGGATAGGGGCTTGAGGAGCAAGCAAATTTGGAACCGAAAATTTTAAAGTGAATGTTAAAAAAGATCATCTCAACGGAATAGACTCATTCCCAAGCCCATTAAGTAGACTCCTTTTTACTGCCCTAATGATGATATGGTTCATAGAAGTTACATGTACCATTTTCACATATAGGAATGTAAACAGTTTAACTTTTTTGGTTCCTTATGATTTCTCACTCATGTTTATTCCCTCTGTATACTTCTCTTGATTCTTTTGTTTGAATGTCAGATTTTCTATTCACCTCTGGTCTTTTCATCAGGAATGTTTAAAAATCCTCTGTCTCATTAAATGTCTATTCCCCCCCACCGTAGGATTATATTCAGTTTTGCTGGCTAGGTTATTCTTGCTTGTAAGCATAGCCCTTTTGTTTTCCAGACTATCATATTCCAAGCCTTCCACTACTTTATAGTGGTAGCTCCTAAATCTTGTGTGATCCTGGCTTAGACTCTGTGATATTTTTATTATTTCCTTCTGGATGCTTGCTCTATTTTCTCCTTAACCTGAGAGTATTCATTTTGCAATTTCTTTCAAGAGGAGAGGTAGCTTCTTTCCATTTCTATTTGCCCTCTTGTTCTAAGATATCTGGGCAATTTTCCTTTATAATTTCTTAAAATATAATGTCAAGGCTTCTTTTTTGTTCTTGATTTTTAGGTAAATCAATAATACTTAAATTATCCCTTTTTGAACTATTTTCCACATGTGTTGTTTTTCCTATGATATATTTCACATTTTCATCTATTTTTTCCAGTCTTTTGACTTTTTTGTTGTTTCTTAATATCTTATGGAGTTATTAGCTTTTCTTTGTTCAATTTTATTTTTATGGAGTTATTTTCTTCACTATTTTTTTGCCTCTTACCATGCTATTAATTCTGTTTTCATAATTTTCTTTCATAGCTCTCAGTTCTTTTACCAATTTTTTTTCTGCCACTCTTATTTGATTTTAACCCCCTTGCCCTTTTTTGCATATCTCTTTCTTTAGCTCTTCTAGAAATTCTTGTTGGGCTTGTGTCCAATCTGAACTTCTCTTTGAGGCTTGCTTCAACTTATAGCAAGGTATTTCATTAGCCATATTTGGAGGTTATTTTTCAAGTGAAATCCCAACTATGAGAATCTAAGCTACAAAGTAGCAAACTATTACTTTCTCTGAAAAGTACAGAATACTTTTAAAGAATGACTAAGAATATTGGGTAAGAAATCCTTTGACAACACTGTCCTATGCATCGACTGAAATGGTGTAAGCTAGTTTCATCAGTTAATGAGTTGTAAATGTTTATATTTCTTTGAAAAGAAAGGCTCAGGAGAATGTGATATGTGGTTGAGTAAAGATATTCTATTGTTACTTAGCAGCGAGTTAAATAACCAACTGATGGCTTTTAAAATGTTATAGCTACAAATGGAATATCTGTATACAATCTTGATTGCTCTGTTTTAAGGAAGATGGAGCACAAACTGAGAAAATTAGAAGAAGTGAAAAATTGATTAGTGGTATTATGGAAAAATGTCATGTAATGTCAATAGTTTTACTGTAAACTCAGTAACGAGGTTTACTATATCTATCATATTGTGTCCAAAACTTTAAAGGTCTGGGTGTTTCTATCCTTACAAACCAGTGTATCATCTTCTTTAATGGGCTTTAATTTCTACTAAGATATTAGTATTCTCTTCCCATTTTTCTTTCACTTTATACTTAGAATTTGCTGATGTAGAATATAGAATGAGGGCCTGCATTGCATTCTGTTGCCCCAAATTCCTGAACTCTACAACAAAATATACACACAACCTTGATAAGCACCGTTTAAGCAAGTAGCACATGTATATTTTTGATATGGGGAATATTAATTTATTTGTTCGTATCTCCAAATATGCTGGCAGATTGACTTCTTTCCCTCTGACCTAAAAAGGAAAGGTTAATAGAGGAACTATGAATACTTTTTCTCATATATGAAAAGATGGCCACTTAATAAAGTAGAATAAAAGAATAATTTTAAAAATGATTTTTCTTTTGATGCCTTAATCTGACTTAGGCAGAGATACATTGACTTTCATAATGTAGCTATCCTGGTTAAAAGTGATTAACTTAAGGTAAAATATGAAATAGATATAAGTAACTATTGTTTAAGGACAAATAGAACTAAAAATCACTTAATACTCTTCATTGCCTAAAATAACAAAGATAATAATGCTTGGATAGACTTTGATAGGTAATCTTGTGTAACCAGTCTGTCTTCAGTGATGGAATACACCTAACTTATCCCAAGCAGATGAATATTTATTAGAATAAATGGCACCATGTTGTAAATATAACTTTGCATTGAAAAATTGAGAAGGGAATTTTAGGGGATCCCATGACTGTCAAGATGATTTATTAGTCACTTTCTCTGGATCCTGTTAATTCTTTAACTCTTGAAAAAAAAGAAATTTCACACTAAATAGAGACCAATTACAGTGAAACCATGGCTCAAAGAAGAAAGAAATCCAATAAAGAAAAATCATTATGAAAGAACACTGGAACTCTCTAATCTATAAAAATCTTCGTTCAAAACCCTTCCTCCACCAGCCTATAGCGGATCTTCTTTGAGGGATACAAGATGAGACTCCTGCCTGGTCTTGCTCCTGGGGCATATCTTGGGATCTTCCCTGCTAGCAAAAAAGACTTTGTCAACACATCTCAACCCTGCCTTGCCCACCCTCCTCCCTACAAATGTCAAGGACTGACTGACTAACCACATGAAGAGGAAGAGGGTATGATGAAAATAGGCTATTTTCTAAACAAAGTTAGGATTAGGTTAGGAATCCCCAAAGTTGTCAAGTTGTCATGGATCTGCCAGATACTTCCTCCAACTCTCTCCCCATCCTGAAAGAAGCAGAATATGCTGATTAACCAAACCGTGAGAAAGAAGAAAAGAGCCAAAGGAGAAATTGGAATGCAGGTCCAGCATATGAAGCTCTCTCAGGTCCTGAAAGGAAAGGCAAATGAAACTCCTTTGATAGAGGTTTTATGTCCAAGATATGTAAAGAATAGTTCAAATTTCAATAGATTACTGGTAAAAGGATATAAGTAGATAATTTCAAAGGAAAAAAATTGAAACTATCGACAAGGATACAAAAAAAAATACTACAAGTCACTAATAATAAATATAGGGGCACCATGCCCCTATAATTACTAGAATACATACGTTTGACTCAGTGATACCATTACCCTATGTACCCATATATTTAAAGCAGCTCTTTTATATGGCAAAGAACTGGAAGCTAAGGAAATGCACATTAGTTGGGAAAAGGTTAAACAAATTGTGATATATGAATGTAACAGAATACTATGGTGCTGTAAGAAATGGTGAAAAGAAAGACTTCAGTGAAACTGAGAAGGCTTCTATGTACTGTTGGAGCATAATGTGATCAGAGTCAAGAAAGTAATTTATACTATAAAAACAACATCGGAAAGACAAAAAACTTTGAAATATTTTAGAACTCTGATCAATGCAGTGGCTAACCATGATTCTAGAAGGCTGATGAGGAAACATGCTATTTCCCTCCTTATAGAGATGTGATGGACTCATGATACAAAATAAGATATTTTTTTGACTTGACCAATATGGGAATTGTTTGTTTTGATTGATTATGTGTATTTCTTAGAAAGGTTTTGTTTTTCCTCTTATCAAAAATTTTTAGGGCAGAGAGTAAGGAAGGTAGAGAGATAAGCAGTTCTTTTTTAAGGAGAAAATAATCATTGAAGCATTTATTTAAAAATTCACAGAAGAGAATAGAAAAAGGCCAGAAAGAATCATAGACATAGAAATTCATTAAGGATGAATATAGGACAGAAGTTAGAGTTTTCAATGCAGCATTTTAAAACTCAATTAGCAGAATAGATAAACATTGAATCCACGATAGAAAATCCCTCTAAAGGAATAAAAGTGAGATTAACAGATGTGGAAAACAAAAATAACTGAAGTAGAGGTAGATCTGGCAAAAGAAAAGAAAAAGGTAACAACATTCCATACAAGCCAATGCACTTGTCTGTGAAGGCAATGTGCATAGACTGCTGAAAGATTATAGCTCTCTCAGAAGAGAGACTTACATGAGAAATCAAAAAACTTAAGTCTGTGATGCAGGAAATAATACGATAAAACTGTCCAGAATTCGAAAGAAAACATTGAGAGAATCTAAAATTTGCCTCCAGCAAGAAAGCCAAAACTTTTCTTCAAATACTGAGATGAATAATGGTTAACTTAACACTTTCAATTACAAACAAGTTATTCTAGTGACCAGGAGAAAATCCCTTGAATAAAACAGAAAAAATTCAAATAACACAAGGTTATTATGCAATGAGGCATTAGAAGGGATGAAATAGTGTATTCCAGAAAAGCAAAGGACCTCAAGTTGTAACCCAAAATGACTTAACCTGTAAACTTAAAGTCAAGCTGTCAACAAAATAGATTGGATATTCAATAACAAAAAGGCATTTGAGGCATTTCTGGAAAAAATGTGAGAATGTTTGATGTGCAGATTCCCTAGCCATCAGAAACATGGAAAGGTAAACAAATAGAATTACTAAAGAAAAATAAGTAGTGAAATAAATTACTTGGTGCTTAAAAGTTATTTTTTTTTAAAAAAAAGAAACACATAGATTAAAAAAGGGGAGCATAAAAAGATACTATCAAGGGACTAAAAAGCATACAAAGGGATAAAAATATGAAGAGAACTCAAAGAAACAGGAGAAATAAAGGTAGAAGAGCATAATTGAAACACTATGAACTAAACTCAACATCCCATTACTGCTGAGTCACAGTGTTTCATGGTACAAATTGCAGAAGAGGAAGGTAAATAAGTGGAAAAAGGGAGGTGGTGGACAGAAGGGAATGGGTAATGCATCATCCCTACCAAGCTCCATGGGTGACTAGCAAAGGGATAAAGATATTAGTTATATACACATGCATACACACACATTCATACACACATACACACAAATTATATGTTCTTACAGTGTTTTAGCAAGAAACATGGCTGAAGGAGAATGGAAGAGGCAGTCAAAGAGAAGAGAGGGATTAATTTAGGGGAACTAAAATAATAATAATAATAATGACAATAACAGCATCTATGTAGTAGTTTAAGCTTTGCAAAGTGCTTACTTTCTCATTCAACCCTATGTTGTAGGTGATATTATTATCCCCATTATACAAATGCCAAAACTGAGCCATAGAGTGAATGAGTGACTTGCCCAAGATTGCACAGCTAAGCTGTCTGTAGCCAGATTTGAACTCATCTCTTCCTGACTGCAAATCTGGCATTCTATCCATTGAGCCTCCTATCTTCCTCAACTAGCCGAAGGAAGGTAGGAAAGGAGAAAAGGGGTATCAACTCAGTAGTAGGAATGGAGTCCCACTGAAGAGCATTCCCAAGGAAGTATACCTATGATGGCACCTTCTTGGTGGGTTTAATCTTGGGGGAGTTGGTGCATTGGGAGGCCACCTTCATGGACAAAGTATTATGCTTACATGGGCAAAATCCTGACCAAAGAGAAGAGATGTTTGAGCTCCTATGGATAGCTGTCATCCAAGAGGGTGAGAGGATATCTTAGAGGGGAGATAAAAGCAGAACTATCATAGGGAGGGCAGGAGGTAAGTTTGGACCACTTCATTTGTGGTACAGGATACTTTTTACAATGTGGAATTGCCTCTACCTGGCATTCCTTCTTTTATACATTGAATTGTAGAGTTCTGTGATTCGTTGAGGATCTATAGGTCATGAGTTAGAGAATAAAACTTTAAAAGAAGTACCTCTTGGGGAAAGGCCCAGTTGAAAGAGAAGAGAGCAGGACAGATTTTTATTTAACCACTTACCTGAGAAAGGAAGGAAAAAAAAAAGAAGGGAAGAAATAGATAACTAAATAATTAAAAGAAGGAAAAAATCAACATGTTAAGTACTTTCCTCCCCCCCCCCAAAAGGGAAAAAGAGTAGGCAGTGTAAGGGAGAGGGGAGGTGAAAATAAGGGACGCTGGTAATACAAAATATTGACTAAAGGGAAAAGAGAAAAAGGACAATTTTTTTAAAGCATTAAAGAAACAGAAAAAAACCACCAAGTTTAACTCACAGTCTTAAGCTAGGAAAGCTGAAAGCATTCTGGCAGAAATTAAGTTTAGATGAACATATTATACCATATGCTACAATAAACTCAAAATGGATATGAGACCTGAAAATTAAGTGTCATAACATAAAAAATTAGGAAAGAACCATATTAGCTACTTCAGGTGGTGAACTCAACTAAATGAAAGATAGAAGTTATTATAGAGATAAAATAGATTGTTTCAATTACATGAAATTGAGAAGATATTTTCCATGAATGAAAAGGGTAATAATTGACTAGGAAGAAAATTTTTTTTTGGCAAATATCTCTTATAATGGTCTAATATCCAAAATATATTGGGAACTAGCCCAAATATACAAAAGTAAATACCATTCCCCAGTTGAAGTTGTCAAGCTAAGGTTTTACACCATTATTCCCTTTAACAGCCTACTCCTAGAAAAAGCTGTCTGCCCTCATTGCCTCCACTTCCTCTCCACTCCACTCTTTCTGAACACCAAGATTCACAAATTTGACTCCACAGTATTCCTTAGCCTGCACATCTAATTGATTACCAAGTTCTTGTCAATTCAAATTCTTTGTCATCTCTCATCTGTTCCCTTCTGCCACCTCAAAAGTCTACCACGTTAGATTAAGTTCATCACCCCTTGCCTAGCTTATCACAGTAACCTCCCAGTTGATCTCCCTACTTTAAGTCTCTTCCTTCTCCAATTCATCTTCTATTCCAGTACTAAAGTGCTCTTCCTTCTAGTCTCCTGATAACTTCTTATTACCTCTAGGATCAAAAACAAACTCATTTATTTTGGCTCTTAAAGCCCTTCCCAACCTGATTCCAACCTGCCTTCTCAACCTTATTTTTTTTTATTTCCCTTCACCTCTACTGCAGTTCAGCCAAACTGGCCTTCTTGCTGTTCGTCATTCATAGTATTCTGTCTCTCTCTAGTTTTTCTGAGGATTGGTCATCCAACTACGCAGCTAAAAACCTCAGAAAATTGAACAACAGGGAATAAGCACAAGTGTGGAAATAATAAAAAATAAAGGAGAAACAGATGAAATGAAAAGACATACTATAAAACCATTAAATAAAATTAAAAGCATGTCCTTTGAAAATGCTACCAACTCAATTAGCCTTTATCTAACTTGATCCAAAATAAGAAAAAACAAATTAGCAGTATGAAAATAGACATCAGTCACAAGAAATAGGAGAAATAAGAATTAACAGAATCTATTATACCCAGTTATACTCCACCAGAATTGAGAATTTAAAAGAAATGGAGAATTATCTCCAAAAATATAAAATTCCCAAAGTAACAACCTGTAATAAAGATTTTAAACAAACCAATTTTGAAAAATAAAATTGAATTAACAGTGAACAAACTACCAACAGACAAAGCTTTTGGTGCATGTGGGGTTATAGGTGGTCTATCAATTTTTTAAACACTAATACCTATAACAACACAAATTAAAATTTAGAAATAAAATAATCTGCCACATTTCTCTTATGATACAAATATAATTCTAATACCTAAAAAATCAAAGATTAAAACAAAGACAGAGGGCTGTAGACCAATATCTCTCACTGAGAAATATTAATATAAAAATTTCAAATAGAAGTCTAATAAAAATTACAGAGATATAACAAAAATAAGTCGTTGCTTAAACTAAATTGGGTTTATAGCATAGATGCTAGGATGGTTCAACAGGAGACAATGAATATAATCATGTTTTTAAAATATCCAAGTCACATAATTAAAAAATATATGCAGTAAAATCCTTTAGTAAAGTGCAGCATTGATTCATTTTAAAAAGACTTTACAAAGCATAGTCATGGGCCATTTTTAATTTAATGAAAAATCTATCCAAAATCAAAAGCCAGCATTGTATTCAATGTGGAAACACAAGGGAATTTCCCAATAATACAAGAGTAAAGCAAGGATGCCCTTTTTTCATACTATCACTTGACATGGTTCTAGAAATGTTAGCAATAGCAATAAGCAGAGAAAGAAATTAAAGGCAGAAAAATAAGCAAAGAGGAAACAAAATTGCTCCTGTTTGCTGATATCATGCTGATTCTTCTAATCATGATAACATGATACTGGATTAAATGGAGTTTTGCTAGGTTGATAGTTTGCTAACTTGCATTCCTAATCCTAAATGTAGCTGACCAAGCTAGTTCTTGTGTATGTAGAAATTTCCTAGTATGTAGGTGGGTCAATAAACAGTCAAACATGGAGTCACTTCTGTCAGTGAGGCCCTAACAATATGTAATTCCTCACAAGGACTTTATCTGTGACATCAGGGATATATGCAAATGATATTTTGAAGTTTGAAATGATAAGAATTGTCATATATTTTGAGTGATAGTGAAGAGTTAGGAATAACACTGCAAATATGAACCTGGGTAACTGAAAGGATGGTAGTGCCCTTGACAGCAATAGGAAACCTTAGAAAAGGAGTAGATTTGAAAGGAAAGATAATGAGTTCTTTTTTGGACATGCTGAGTTTCAGAAGCCTTACAGAATTCCCTGTCCAAAATGTTTAATAGGAAATTGGTGATATAGAACTTGATCAAGCCCAGAAGAAAGAGTAGGGCTGGATACGTAGATATGGAAGTCACCTACCAAGAGATGGTAATTGAACCCATGGGAGCTGTTGAGGTCATTAAGAGATTATAGAAAGAAAAGAAAAAAAGGGGGCAGGACTCAATAATCCAGTGTTCAGTAAACCCACAAACCAAAATTGAGGAAGAACTCTATTTCACAGAAATAGTGAGAAAACTGGCAAATATTTAAGTAGAAATTAGGTTCAGCCAATATCTTATGCCTCATATAATCATGAGTTCAAAATAGATACATGACCTCAATGTGAAAAAAAAAATTAGAAGAAAAGCATATCAAGTGCCTTTCTCAGCTGTAGCTAAGAGAAGATTTCTTAACCTAACAAGGGATAGAGGCAGATCACAAAAGGTAAAATAGGTAATTTCAATTACATAAGATTGAAAAGTGTTTGGTCAAACCAAAGGAGTGTAAATAGGAAAAGAAAGTAAGCTATTGACTGGGGAGAAATTTTTTGCATCATATCTCTCTGATAAGGGTCTGGTATACAAAATATGTAAGAAATGAATACACACAAAACCAGCAACTTTTCAGCAGTAGATGTGGTCAGAAGATTCAAGTAGTGAATGAGAAAACAATACAAGTCATTAACAAAATGAAAGATTTCTCCCAATCACTGACAGGAGAAATGAAAACCAAAATAATTCTGAAGTTTCATTTCTTACTCAGAGTAATGGCAAAAGATGACAAATGATGGGTATAATCAACAGTGGGAGGAGAGTGAAAGTTGCTGCAGAAAGTAAGGCACATATTAATACACTGCTGGTGAACCAACCATTGTGGAGAGCAGTTTGGAATTATGCTAAGAAAATGATTGAAATGCCCTTACCCTTTGACACAAAGGTCCTACTGCTAGGCTTATACTCCAAGGGGTCCGGTTACAGAAACATCCTACCATATTTCTAGCAGTACCTCTTATAAAAATATATATAATCATTGCAACTGGAGAGTAAATGGAAATTTTTCTTAAAACACACAAAAATTGAATGCTCTATATTTATGTTGATCCAAATTGTTCCAAAAGAAGAGATGAGAAAATATACTTTCCTCCCCTCTTTGTGAAGGTGGGGGAGTATAAGGCGTTCAGCACTGTATACATCGTCAAAGTTGGTTAGTATGTTATTTGGTATTTTTAAATTTTATTTTTAATTTATGGAATAAAACAAACATTTTCATAACATAGTACAATAAAAAAGATGATTGCACATGAAATTGCAAATCTACTCTGTAGAACTTACTATTCCTTTTAAATACACAACAAAAGTATCGTGTCAATTTCTGCTTTTTCCCGTCCTGTCCATCCCTCCCCACTCTAGAGATGGCTACCATTAGATACAAATAGGGATACATATATATACACACATACATACATATATACACATATATACATATACACATATGTAAAATTATTCTCTACATCTATTCATCAGTTCTTTCTCTTGATGCAGGTAGTGACTTTCTTCATATGTCCTTTATAGTTAATTTGGGTATTTGTAACAGTCAAAATAACATATCCTCTCAAAGTTGTTCTTAAAATAATATTGCTATTACTGATACAGTGTCCTCTTGATTCTGTTCATTTTGCTCTTCATCATTTTGTGCAAGTCTTTAAATATTTTTTCCAAAATCATCAAGCTCATCATTTTGTATAACTCAGTAGTATTCAATCACAATCATATGCCACAACTTGTTCAGCTGTTATCCAGTTGATGGGCATCCCTGCAATTTCCAGTTCTTTGCCACCACAAAGAGAGCTGCTGTAAACAATTTAGAACATACAGGTTCTTTTCCTTTCCCCCTAATTATCTTAGGAAATTGGCCAAATAGTAGTATTGCTCGGTCAAAAGGTATATCAGGGGTGGGGAAGAAGTGGCCTTGAAGTCCCATGTGGCCCTCTAGGTCCTCAGATGCTGCCCTTTGACTAAATCCAGTTTGGGTGGGCCTTTGTTGAGGACCTAGAGGACCACATGTGGCCTCCAGGCTGCAGGTTCCCCACCCCAGGATAGGTAGTTTAATAACTGTTTAGGCATAATTCCAGATTGCTCTCCAAAATGGTTGGAGCAGTTCACAGTTCTACTGACAATGAACTAGTGCCCCAATTTTTCCACAGTCCCCTCCAACATTTGTCACTTTCTCCTTCTATCATTTTAGCCAATGTGATAGGTGTAAAATGGTATCTCAAAGTTATTGTAATTTGCATTTCTCTAATCACTAGTGATTTAGAGTATTTTTTTGTATGTCTGTAAATTATTTTAATTTCTTCATCAGAAAACTGCCTGTTCATATCCTTTGGCCATTTATCAATTGGGGAATGACTCACATTCTTATGGGTATGACAAAGTTCTTTATATATTCTAGATGTGAGACCTTTATCTGATAAACTATCTATAAATTCCTCCCCAATTTTCTGCTTTCCTTCTGATCTTGGCTACATTTGCTTTATTTGTACAAAACCTTTTAAATTTAATGTAATCAAAAAGATCTTTTTATGCTTAACTTTGCTCTCTCTTTTTTTTTATCCATAAATTGTTCTCCTGTCCTTAAGTCTGATAAGTAACATGTTCTGTGTTCTTCTAATTTTCTTGTAAAATCTCTCTTTATATCTAGGTCATGTATCCATTTTGACTTTATCTTGGTAAGTGGTGTAAGATGTTGGTCTATACCCAGTTTCCACCACACTGCTTTCCAGTTTTCCCAACAATTTTTACTAAATAATGAATTTTTATCCTAAAATCTTAAGTCTTTACACTTTTCAAAAATAAGTTTATTATGTCCACTCTATTCCATTGATCTGCCTTTCTGTTTCTTATCCAGTATCAGATAGTTGTGATAATGACTGCTGTATAATATAGTTTAAGATCTGGTACTGCTAAGACTCCTTCCTTTACATTTTTAATTTTTAAAAATATTTTTATTTCCTTTGATATTCTTGACTTTTTGTTGTTCCAAATGAATTTTGTTATTATTTTCTAATTTAGTAAAAAAATGGTGATTTAATTGGGATGGCATTAAATATTATTTAATATTTTTGGAACAACATCCCTCCCTTTTTTACTTGTTAAAAGGGATGGTTATTTGGGTAGAGAAAGGGAAAAGGATATTATTCAGATATGAAAGTGGCCTAAATGTCTTTGTCTAGTGATGATTAAAAAAACTGAGTGTGTATCCATGGGAATAATTTTTAAAAAGAAGAGTTAACAGAAATTAGATTTGGATATACTTTGGACTTGTGATATATTAATAGCAGTAAAGAACTCTTTGCAAAACACTTTTCAGTCTTGACAGAATGGAATCAAGTACTTTATTCTGCATTGATCACCAATAACTTGTGTGAAGTTTTTAAATTTTCTCTAGTTCATACACTGGAAGTATTTTCAAATTTCCGTTCTGGGAAAGGATGTCTAAAAAGTAGCGTTAGTAAGAGTTAGAGACATCATAATGCAAGCAGAGGAGCTGTCTCAGGACTGATGAGTTGTCTCAGGACTGATCAGTGGTAAAAGTAGAAAAGAGAAGTTAGGTGAAGTAATGTAACTAATAGTTGAATCATTGCTTAAGACCTCCCCTTTCGCCCAAACAACAACAGATGAAAGCAGCTCTTTTTTTGTTAGGATTTTGGCAGGAATCTACTAATTATGGTTCAAAAGTAGCTGAACAAACTAGCATTATGTCATGAGAAGAACGGGGAAGCCTGCTATTGAAATAAGCCATATGCATAATCCCCAAGAGACTGAGCCCTGCAGCATAGTAAATAGGCAGAGCAAAAAGGTAGCTTGACATGAGAGTTAGGCACAAGAACTACCAGCAAGAATGAGAGAGAACTGAAGATCCCACTTCCAATAAGTATATAGTGTTAGAGGAATGGTTTTCAATTCTTCCAGGTCATCAGAGAGAATGAAGTTTTCCCTAAAGGAATGGAAGAAGTGCTAACAGGAAAATTAAAGAGAAAAATTAATCTTAAGAGGAAGAGGGAATTATTTGGTCTGTGTGCATGAGTTTGAGAGAATGTGACAGTGAAGGAAAAGAAAAATAAAGATCATTGAACGTTTAGAGCTCTGTAAGCCTGTGATGGTAATTAAGGTGGGACTTTTTTTTTTACTGTTTTCTCCTTTGGAATGCCGAGGTAGTCAAGTAACTTTGAGTTTTGCTTTTCAAATGTGATGGCAAGCAAAGTGGGCTTTTTGTTGTCTTTGTTTTGGAGTGCTTCTCAGCACTAAGGAATCTTTGATTGAATCGGGAGTCTTTGATGACCTGCTAACATCAAGTGAAGGCCTAGTTCTGCCCTCTGACCTGAGCAAGTGTTTAAGTCACAAGAAGGCTTAAGTCACATGGGTTTGAATCCCATGGTTGTGATGCCCTTTGACCCTGAAGAAGTGTGTATAAACCCAGAGGTTAGCGTTTTGCCTTTGGGGGCACACTCATCGGAAGAGTGTTGGTAGCGAGACTCTGGGAAGTCAAAGGACTCTGCCCCACTGCTTTGAAAACCCAAATATTGGACAGACAGCTGGAAGCCCATATACTGGTTTGTGTTATTTGCTCTGTTTATGTAATTTCTGTTTGTATTTGCTCAGAAGTTCAGGGTGCTGGCTTTTCCCCCTGAACTAAGTGAATGAAGTGAATGGTATATGTATGTTTAATTAAAGTGAGATTGTTAACCCCTTAAAGTTGCTTTCCTTAGAAAAGCAGATCAAAGAACCTGTGCTAGGAGCCCTCCTGTGTGCTGATGTTAGTGGCCTTACACATCCACAGTGCTGCAAGCAACTTGTTGTTACAAACCCATATGAGGCCTTCCCACAAAAACATCAGTTTTCGTCTTCTGAGGAGGAAAGAGCTTGTTGGATTACAGAAAACAATTACACAAACCCATAGATGGCACTACAAACAGAGATGCCACTAATAGGCCATTGCTTCTTGGGCAGAGAAAATAGTTACTGGAGACAGTGTGTAAAGTGTACTGAGGAAGAAAGTCAACTTGATGTTAACAATAATTTGTTATCCTAGCTTATCAGGACACATATGCAGGATTTCATAAAAAAGGCTCTCAGCACTTTGGAAAATTGGGAAATAAATAGCTACTTAAGAAGATGGTGTCTGATTACAGGATTTGGACTTCTGGAACATGATTTAAGAGATCCTGGTTCTTGAGAATGGGAAAAAGTATGTTTAACAAGAATTATTAAAATATACTTTAAAACCAAATATTGGGGGAAAGAGAGAACCACCCACTTACATCTGCCAAGCCAGCTACTACAGAGTAGCAGATGAAACAACACGAAGAAAATTATCAGCAGAAAGGGTCAGTAGTTCACAGATCATAACATCCAAGAAAAACCCAGAAACAAAATCTTTGATCAAAAACAGCTACGTATGAATGTATAAACTCTGGCTAATTTTTTTTAATATGAACTAAAAATTCAGTGCAGTGGAAGCAAATTTGACTTCATGGGTATTTCAGAGTTCCACTCCAGTGCCTCCCTGACAGGGTGGTGACTTTGAATTCCCAAAGACCATCCCATCAGATAATAGTTTCTAATAGGTCTTATCATTGGTTTTGAATATAATCCCAATGACAAGTTGTCAAGTTTTCAAGGACCAACTTTGTTAAGCAGGGAGATGCAAGCCACTACGTAATGGATTCTTTGACCATGGAAGGCCAGGAAATATTGGGGTAGGGGGCAGAATTAGGGGAAAAAGAGAGGCCTTCAGTCTTGTGGAGTCCCCTTTGTTGTCTCCCCATTCCTCACTAGCTACATTGCTTTTGGACTTCTTTTGACTTTTTCGTTATGCCTCACTGCTCCAAGGAACACATCATTGGAAAATCTCGTTATCCTGCAAGATTGAATCAGCTTTGATACTCATATCTCATCAATACTTTTTGCCCATCTGATTGGGCCCTCTAACTAGAGGGTTGAACCAGAGGTTTCATTGAATGAAGGGGTCCAGCACAGTCTTCTTCCCATTTTCTACCAGCTGCACTGATTTTGGATTTCTTTGAACTTTTCCATCATCCCCTTGAAGTGGTACCTTCCCTGTTCTGTCTCCCTTTCCCCCACTGATTTTCAGCTTCCTTTTGTGTGCTGTCTTCCCCCATTAGATTTTAAGCTCTTTGAGGGAAGGTACTGTCTTTTTTTTTTAATTATTTGTATCCCTAGCACTTAACACAGTGCCCAACACATAGAAGGTGCTTAATAAATTTTAATTGACTATTGTCTGAAGTGCAGAACACTGTATATTAGGTCAGTCTTTTTGAATGTGATAGTTGGGTTTGTTAAACTTCTTTAAAAATTCTTTGTTACAACAAAAGAGACCAATAAAAATTGTAAAAGAAAAAAATTCATTCTCTTTTCTCTGTCCATAGGAACCTAGAGAAGATTTTGCAGGGACAGGCTCAGATTAACTACATGGTTCTTTATGGCGATACATAACACACACACACACACACACACACACACACACACACACACACACTCACATACACAGACACACCTTAGAAAAAATATCATTCACAACTTTCCTTATCAATGTAATCTCGTCCTTACCATCCAGTGGTTTTTATAAACACTTTAGAAGTTTAAGTACTAATAAATTTCCAAAATAGAAGTCAATCAGAAACTTTTTTATTTATTATAAAGATATGCCTTAGCAAATTTTTCTTCATTTATTATATCTCTAAAATTCTTGAAGTTCTGAAAAATGATTGAATATAATAACACTTGACATTGGTCATATGAGTCTCTTAATATTTAATTGGTAATGTGTTACAGGCCACTTATACCTCCCATTTGCCTTTTTATTGCCCTTTGGGTTACCTGCAACTTTATTACTTCAAAGATCATGTTATTCAATAAGTTACAATTATACAACATGATCAGAAGATACCTACTTGTTCCCTGCTAGTTCTGTCATCCAAGGATATCCCATATAGAATGGTAGAGGAGGCATAGGTTTGTAGTTACTGATTTTCTTTTGGTCATCTTTTTTTATATTAATAAGATCTGAGATTTTTAGATGCATTGGTACATTCTCTCCTTCAGATATCTTGTATATCATCTGGTGGAACCTTCACAATTATATCTCCTACAGAATATCTTCTCTGTATATACTTCGTCCATTCTGGCTGATTTTTCCCATCTTTGGTTTCTTTAGTACCATTACTACTTCCAATACTGTGATGTTAAGTTCCAGGTGGAATGTTTTCACTGTTCTTAATGGAGAAAATTGTTCATTAAAATGTTATTTTGCAAATCTTTTACATTTTTGTTATTTGTAATCCTCTTTATATTTCCCCTCCTGAATGCTCTTGAGATGGCTTGCTTAGTTCTTTCTTGCCAAGTTTTCTTAAATTGGTTTTACCATACACTACTTCTCTGCTTTATGAGACAACACTGCTCATAATCATACATTGTACTTTTTAAAACAAGATCTTAAAGATGAGTTTATATTATAACACAGTGTTGCCTTTGGTAACCATCTCTCTCCATTAGGTAAATGTTGAATGTTTACTACTTTATGGGTTCTTTTGGTTTCCTTACCAAGTTAGTTCAACAGCATTTTCTTTTCTTTTCTTTTCTTTTTTTGTTGTTACATTTTGAGTTTTAGGTTGTTTCTCTCCTTCTCTCCCAAGATATATGGGGAACCATATAATACATACTTCCATATATCAGTTCTTTCTCTGGAGGCAGATAGCATTTTCCTTCATAAGTCCTTTGTAGTTGATTCAAATGATCATATTACTCAGAATAGCTTAGTCAGTCACAGTTACTCTTTGAACAATAGTGTTGTTATTGTATGCAATACTTTCTTGGTTCTGCTTGTTTTATTCTGTCAACATTTATTAAATGCTTACTATGTGCCAGGCCTTGTGCTAAGCACTGGACACAGAGAAAGATGAAAATAGTTCTTGAGAGGAAACGTACTAGCATTAAAGGGTACCAGGAAAGACTTCTCACAGAAGGTAGGATTTTAGTTGAGATTTAATGGTGGCCAGGGAAGCCCCAAGGTAGAAAGAAGTGGGAGTATTCTAGGCAAGAAATGCACAGTTGGGAGATGGGCTGTATAAGGAATAGCAAGGAGGCCAATGTCACTGGGTCATAGAGCATTTGCTTGCTAAAATTTGTACATAAACTTTAAAGTATTTCTTATTGACGTTTTATTGACTTTTATTCCCCAATAGAGGGGAATAAAGTATAAGAAGACTGGAAAAGCAGGATTGATATAATACTGTGTCAATTAATTTACTTTGATTAAGCTGCTGGCATGAAATTAAAATTGCAGTTAGTGTCCATTAGACTCTCCTTGAGCTCATTGAGAGCTCCTGAATGGTTTTTCACCCTTCTTTGTGTCCCCAGAACTTTTCAGAGTCTGTCACATAGTAGGCACTTAAGATCTTCCCCATGCCACAAAGAGAGATCAGAGTAGGACTTTGTGAATAATATACTTGTATAACCCATAAGTATTGCATAATTTACTGTTATATTATTCTTTTTTAAAAAATAGTTTATTAGGATCTCTACTTCCAGATTCAACTTAAGCATTTATTTTTAGGAAGTATTCATTTCCTTAACTCATATTTTCCTATTTATAGGTGGCATGTTTTTTAAAATTCTGAATGTAAACACCAAATAAAACAGGTACTTTCATACACATAGTAGAACCAAACCTCCCCCCCCCCAAATCCCCCCCAAAAAAGACTATGTATAAAACTCCAGGTTTCTATTACATACAGTTTGCTTTTATTTTTAAATTTCACATATAACTTTCAAAGCTGTCCTGCTTGTCTGATTCCTCCTTGTCTTTCTTTTGTTCCCTTCTGCGCATTTTAAGTGCTTCGATGACTTGCCTTTCTTTTTTTCTGTTGCTCTGTCCTAATCTCTGTCTCCCTTTAGGCCTCCCCTCCTGCTCTCCTTCATACTCATACACACACACCCATAATTGAAGAGGAAGAGGAAAAAAGAAAATGCTTTTGTTACGTATATACAGAGTCAAGCAAAACAAATATACCTATATTGGAATTGATACTTTGAATAAAGTTTTCCTCAACCTCAAAATATATGAAACTTGGGTAGTTTCAGAATTTTATGCGTCTCCAAATTCAGACTGAAGTAATACAAAACATTTTTAAAAAGTTTTGACATAAACATTTTGTAAAAAGAAAAATGGCTAATGATTATTTAGAATCCACCAAATAAAATGTGTCCATACTTGAATGTGCCAGGCATCTGTGACTGTTAATATGGACCTTTCTGTCAACACAGATCACAATTCATTTTCTGCCTTTGTAGTCAATCTTCATGAGTTGCTATGGTTGAAAAATTAATTATCCTATGAACAACCTGCTAATGATGCTCTTTGAATTTAGTTGTACTGGCCCTTGGACAACATTTTCAGTCTGTTATCTGGCATGTGCGCAAAGCTTTCCAACTTAGAAGGACCTGTGAGTTTGTACTCCATTGTGAAGTAGCTTTTGAGTACCTCAGATTACTTCATACCATGATGAGGCTTTTCAGTTCAACTCTAGGGGAAAATTCAGTATATATATTCCCTCCAATGTTAACATTTTTACAGATGCTTCAGACTGTAGCTGATGGTATAGTCTGTGTTGGTACTAAGGTTTGTTGGAACTCAAGTATAACTATAGTACATAAAATTGCAAAGAAATTCCTAACAGCAAAGTGTTAAAGTGGATTTTGTTTAAAAAAAACTTGATAGTATTCCTCAAAGGATTGTATTTTTTTTTAAATAAGCTTATTTTGTTTGAAGTGTCTCATTAATTTCTCTTCAGTGAGAATCTTAACTGGGCTTTGACTGGTGTTTATACTATGCTTTTCCAAGTGACACTTCTTAAAAAAAAGTGATATTTTTCACAGTTCCAAAAGGCTTAGAACTGGTTAGGCAAAGGTTATAGAATATCTTCATAACTTTGTTAGCAAGGTATGGTTTTTTGTTTGATTTATTTGAAATGCTAAGAATTTTAACTATGTAGAATACTTTAAGTAAACTTTAAAAATACTTTTAATATTATGGAAAGGGGATTAAAACCTGAAGCTTGACTTGAATTGTTATGAAGTCATATTTTTTAATATTTAAAGATAATTTTAAATGCCATGCTCAAGCAATAGTCTAATGTAACTTTTGGTTTCCTTAGCGGTAAGACACTTTTCAGTGTATAAAATGGATGAGGCTTAAGTGACAGAAACATGACTGTAAAGTACACATTATATTTGTTTCAGTCAGCATGTTCCTAGTGACAGGTGCTCAATGGTTGTTGGTATCCTTGTCAGCAAAGGAGAATCCTTTGACATTAAAGTCACCAGCTCAATCCTGATTCATTGTGACTCTATTGGCAGTTCCATCAGGCAGCAACTGATCAGTGAATGTCAGAGCTGCTGCTGTTCTTTAGGGATGTCACCAGCCCTCTGTGTTTTTTGGCTTAGCCTTACTTGTTGTTCAAACTTACCACACTTTCAAACAGTTTTCCTTTGGGAAATGAGCTGAGAGGTCATAGGGAATATGGGTATCTTCAGGGCATGCAAAACCATATCCAAAGTGACTTACATTGAGGCTTGTAATGATTACCTTGACTCTAAGCCAATCAATGGTTGGAGCACCTGGGGACTCATTAAATGGCATTTGTGGTTTCTGGAACCTAGGTTTTGAGCTATATTTCAGGGAAAGTGGTGACAGTCTTTAATGTCTAATTGACCTCTTCTCTTTGTTTCACTTTCCATATTTGCCTCTGATGTGGTCCCCAATGGCAGCAAACAGCGCTGCTCAGCATTTTGAACTTCTGTTCAGAGCTTCAGCACCTCAGTCTGGGGAGCTGTGTAATGGTAAGTATTTGAAAATATTCTCACTCCCTTTCCCTTTTGTGTGCACTACCCACCCCCAACACTGCTCCACATTGATGGCAAATTATTTTCTTTCATTTTCCTGCCCACCCACTTTCAGATAAAAATTTAAAAATTAAAGTTTATATAAAATTGAAATGCTGATGATACTATCTAAGGGAGGCAAGATGGCGCATAGTAAGTGCTTAATAAATGCTTCTTGCCTAACAGAATGGCATATAAATTAGGAAGACTGTTGGACTGAGTCAGCCTGATAAGAGGGTCTGCCTTAGCTCTGCTAAGAGACTTTAGGAAAGTCATTTAGTCCCTCTGGGCCTCAGTTTCCTCATCTCTAAAATTAGGGAATAGGACTCAATTATAGCTAAAGCCCCTTCTAACTCTAAAATTCTATGATTCTAAGTGAAACTGAAAGAACCTATTAGTGACTTTTCAATCTTTTTCATACTGATTATATGAGGGAAGAAGTATAAATGATATGAAATCAATTCATTGTCTCCCAAAGGATAATGGAATTCTGTTGTGCATACTAGAGGATCTATATATAGCAAAAAATTCCATGCTTATCATGAGATAACCCCATCCTTCATTGTAATATAGGATCAGAAGATTCCCCTCCCCCAAAACAATTTTAGTATTGGTCAGGCACACCCAGAAGATCTTTTTGGTTTTTAAACTCTTAGAGGAGGCCCTAAGTGGGGAATTTGGAGGTTCACAATAGCCAGAGTAATGCCACAGACTTGAGATGCGCAAATGATCCTTAAAACTTGTATAGACCAAGAAGAGAGGACCTGTAGCAGCTGTGAGTCACTAGTCCAGCTTTGTTCAGTTACCACATCCATAGAAGGCCTCTGGAAGATTCAGAGCTGCCAAATGGTGGGGAACAGAGGACAAAGAGGCTGCATGCCCTTTATCCCACAAACCCTGACAGAGAAGCTGACTTAATTGCCACATGTAGGTTCAGACCTATCAGAGACTCTTTGGCCAGTTTTGGTAATAGAAAGGAAGAATAGAAAAATCCATGTTAGTAACTCCCTGGATGTGGCAGTAAGTCAGTCTTTATGTTGGTTTGACTCTGATCTTGTCCTTGGAAACTACTTGGTATCTCAGCTCTTCCATGGCTGGGCCTTTTCCCTTGTACCCTAGTCCCCTGGTGAGCGAATTCTTGCCTCATACATAAGTCTTTTGTCTTGCACCTCAGTCTTCCAATATCTAGGTCTTTGAATCTGATACCAAGACTGCTATCCTGTAATGCTAATGACAGCTAGTGTCAATAAAGTTTGCTCCTACTGTGTACTTTTATTAACAGCCTCCTCTGTTTCTGCTTAGGTTGGCATCCTGGATTTTGGTCTTATATTAGACTTTAGCTAACAATACTAGCATCCTGCTTGCCCTCTCTCCCTTATGCTCTGCCATCAAAGTGATCTTTCTAAAATGCATGTCACCACCTACGCAGTAAATTCCAGTGGCTCCCTATCACTTCCAGGATCAAATATAACAATATCTATTTCATTTTCAAAGCCCTATTTAATCTGCCATGCCCCTCCCCAAAACCTTTTCAGTCTTTGTATACCTTATAGTCCTCTCTCCCCACCCCATCATACTCTGTGGTTCAGTGACACTGACCTTGCGCTTTCTCTAACAAGATACTCCCATCTTTCAATTCCAGGCATTTTCACTGGCTGTCCCTCCTATATAAAATCCTTTTCTGCCTCATGCATGTCTCCTGGCTTCCTTCAAGTCCCAGCCAGAACCCCACCTTCTACAAGAAGCCTTTCCCAGTCTTTCTTAATTCTAGTTCTTGTCTATTGTTTGTCTCCAGTTCTTCCTGTTTATAGCTTGTTTGCACAGTTGTTGTTGGTTCCTCCAGTTGACTGTGAGTTCCTTGAGAGCAGGGACTGTCTTTGCCTTTCCTTGTATCCTAAGTGTTTAGCACAGTGCCTGGCACATAGTAGGTACTTATTAAATGTTTATTGACTGACTGTGCTGATTTTCCCAGTTTTCAGATCTACTTTTTTCTGCCCTAAAATAATATAGCCCTGTTTATGTTCAGGTTGAGACCTCTGACCTTTTCCTGACTCTGTGTATCTGCCTAGATTCCTTAGCCTGTCCTTCTTGATCTGACACATAAGGAGAAGAACTGTGACTTATTTACATTTGCATCCTCTCTCCTTCCTCTTCCTCCCGGAGCTGGTACATTGAATATAATAGGTGCTTAATCAGCATTAGCTGGACAGTTTAAATGGATATGTGAACAAATGAGTGAATCCTGCTGCTACCTAAGACTCAGGGATAAGAGTCTCATCCAGTGGTCATTTTCACAGGCTTCTGAATAAGGCTGAAAAGGCCAGCTACCATGTGTTTATGTGTAGCTAATACTGAAGTGGACAGTAATCTGGCAGCAGTTACGTTTCATCTTGGCAGTTCCGTCTTCTTGCCTTTGGAAGGATTCTTTTGTATTTTTTTCATTGATTGAACTACTAGCTTATCCCCAAAATAGATATTACTACTACTGTGGTTTGTTTCGTAGTACACAAGCACTAAATAATTGCCAAAATGATACTTTCACCACCACCTATAAAGTGATGGCTTTCTAACGGTATTCCAAGGAGTGTTGGTCTTTGAAGTGCTGCTATTACTCACCACACCCCAATGCTTCACTACAGTAACTATAATCTCAGTTTACAAAACAAATGTCTTTGTTTTAAAATTTTAAACTCCTTTGACCAGGGCAGTGAGCTCGAAATTTGCATTCACCTTTATTTGATCCCATTATATTCTCATTTTTGGTGACCTTGTCTTATTGAATAACCTATTAGCTGGTTCTGAGGAAAAATTTCCAGAAGTCTCATAACAGTCTCCAAAATTCACCGATATGTTAAGGTAGAGAACACTTGCTACCAGTAGCTTAATACAACATTAATCTTAGTTTTTGCATGCTAGTTTGCAAGACGTATATTGGTATTCTTTATTTCTGGCATACTTGAAACAACATAAGATGTTCTTTGGTGAACCGTGTAGTGAATTGTTATAACATGCCAGGAATGAACCTTTCAGATAATTTTACAGTGTGATAGAGTCCACCAGAGCTTCCTTTCTTTTAGCTTCGCTTTTGAGAACCTAGGGTCACCCTTACACCATAATATAACACTGAAATAGCACTAGTAAATATATTGCCATGTTAATTTTATTTTTGTGTTGTTTATGACCATATGTAGCAGTAACCTGGTAAAGACTGGTTCTTGACCTCTTTCCAGGTTAATTTTCAGACTAACACACTATATTAACTATGAAGGATTAAATTTGTTTCCTATCTTCTATTGAATATCTTGATTGTACCTACTATAAAATAGAACGTTGGTCTAGGATTAGAACTTAAGCCGTGTTGGACACACAGAAGATTTTAGTGTTGAGATAGAATTAGGACCTTGGCCCTGATGAGCAGTTGATAAGGAGCAGAATTTTGTATTTGGAGGAAAACTTAATTACCAGTCTCAAAAGTGTCATGTAGAGTAAATCTTTGCAAAATAATTTTATTTATAAAATGAGGACTGAGACAAAGGGGATAAGGCAGAACAAAGTATAAAGTTGTACCTGCATTTACTCAGAGCTGGTGTTTATTGTTACATAGGTTCCTGAAACATGAAAGTTGAGTTGGGTATGGAGCACCCTAATTCATTCTTTTAGTGAGCTCCATACTGAGTGGTGAATAAAGCCATCAAAATGTTTACCTCATAAAATATTCAAATTACCCTTTGTATGTAGGATCACAACTACAAGGTTAGAGGACAGATGGGGATGATAGTTAATATATCATTCTTGAATATTTTCTGAAATTAATTTTATTTCCATAAGATGAGTTGACAATATTGTAATGAAAGTGAGTTCTAAACAAGCCTTCATCAGTGATCAAGCTAGTCAGTGTCATTTTTTTATCCTTTGTTTTACAGTGACTGTAGTATTAGTGAAACTCTTTGGAAAGTTCTCAGTTCTTAATATGAAGAAAAAGATTGTAGACTTTTCTGACCCCAAAGAGTGCTGCTGAATCAATGTCAGCCTGAAAGGAATTGTCTTTTGCAGCACCCTAGGTATCTGCATTTGGCCTATTTCCATTCGACACTTTAATCAATGACTTGAAGAATATATAGGGGACATACTTGTGAAAATTTGAGATGAATAAAGCTGAAAAGGCTAACTAATATATTGAGCAAATGAATTGGAATTTCAGCAGATTGGAATAATGGGATAAAACCAACTGTAAAGTCTTGTACTTGGGTTTAAAAAATCGTAAGTATAGGATGGAGGAGAAGTAGTTCATGTGAAAAAAAAAAGCCTAGGGATTTTAGTGAACATCAAGCTCATAAATGCACTTTGATTTGGCAACCAAAAGAGCTAATATAATCTTAGGCTGCATGAATAGAAATGCAGTTTCCACAGTGAGAATTGTTTCTAGTTCTGCACTGCATTTTAGAAGTAACATTAACAAGATGGAACACCTTCAGAGTAGAGTAAACCAGGATGGCATGGGGTCATGAAACCATGCCCTGGAGAAAATAGTTGAGGAATTGAAGATGTTTATTGTAGAGAAGAGAGGACATGTGTTGGTAAGCAAAATGGGCTCCTTAGCACTTAGTTCAACAAGTGCCCTTGAAGAGTTTGGCTTTTGTTTGCTTTGAGTAATTCAGTGTATTTCATTGAGTCTTACTAAGTGCTAAGCCCCAGGCCCAAACCTCTATTAGGTGTAAAACCTTAGTGGGTGTGGATTGGCAACTAAGGTGGGGCCCAAGGTGGGGCTAACTCCAGGGAGGGGCTAGTTTACATGTCTGGGACAGCAGAGGCTTTTAGACCATGTGGGTTTAAGTCGCCTCTTTGTGAGGATTTTAGGTCACGTGGGTGAGTTACATGTATGACTCACCCCTGACACTGAAAAAGATATAAAACCAGGGGTTGGCCTCCTCTTCCTCGGAGCTCCTACCCACAGCAGTGGTGGAATGTGACTCTGGGCCAGCCCTTGTTCTGAGCTCCCAGGCTGAACCTAGATGTTGGTAACTATGAATCTGTATTGGGTCTGTCTGTCAATGTTTGTAATTTGTTTGTGATTTGCTCTGAAGTTCAGTGTGCTAGTCTCTTCCCCTGAACTAAATGAATGATACTTGTGTGCTGAATTAAAGTAAGCTTGTCAACCCCTTCACCTTGCTTTCCTTAGTTAAGCAGATCAAAAGAATCTGTGCTGTTGGCAGCTTTCTGGGTGCTGGCTGTGGGTGAATCTTACACCCCCACAGAAGCTGCTAGCTGGATTGTGGAAACAGGACATAAAAAAGTAACATGGCATAGTGGAAAAAACACTCAATTTAGAGGTTTAGAACCTGTGTTTGAATTCTGGGCCTGTTATTTATTACTTCTGTGACCTTGAACAAGTCATGTAATCTCTCAGGGCTTCAGTTTCCTTATCTTCAATATAAAGAGGTTGGATTAAATGATCTCTGAGGTTACTTCTACTTCCAGAGCATGTGATCCATGATATGATAGTCATCTTCAAATTTTAAAGAATAGTAATGTGAAAGAAGGAGTAGACTTCCTTTGCTTAGCTCAGACAAGTAGAATTCTGACCAATGGGGAGATATCACAGGGACACCCATTTTTATTCAATATAAGGAAAACCTTGTGAACAGTTTTTAAAAAATGAATTGGACTGGCTTGATAAGAAGTTGGTGATGAGTTGGATTAAATAACTTCTGAGTTCCCTTCCAACTCTAAAATCCCATTATTTCCTTATCATCTATCTCTTTCTAGTTTAAGACTTTTTCTGTACACTATACTTTGTACTACTCATGGTAATTAGAAAATTACAGCAATGATAACTAAAATCCCAAAGCTGTAGGAAACAGAAAACACCATCTAGAATCTTAAAGATTTAAGGAACCTTTGAGATAATTTGGTTAGAAGATTTTTTTAGAGTTTGACTTACCTAAGGACACCTAGTACTTAGTAGCTTAGCTAGGACCACAACCCTACTCTGTCCTCCCAGTTTAGGCCTCTTTCTTCTACACTGTAGTACCACTTCACTTTGGCCAGTTTTAGCCTTCTTCCCTACCAAACCTTTTAATGTACTTTTTAGCCGTAGTAGTTTCTACACAGTCTTATATGTGGCAGATATGCTAAGTAGTGGTAAAATAGCCCATTGACAAAACAAGGAGAAAAAAAAAGTGAAGGGAGAATTTTAATAGCCTACTCACTTAGTAATAAGCCCCTTTATAAATAAAAGATGGCCATATACTCTATGTTTTGACATATGTTTTGACAGCTCTAAAAATACAGTGCTTATTTATCAAGAGATGGTCTATAGCCATGCTTTTACTTGGTTCTTATATAAGATTTCCTCAGTAATAGTAGTGTTCAGCTCATTTTTTTGCCTCTGAAGACTATCAGTGCCCATCTGGGAAGCTCTTGCTAGTGTGGAACAGGCAACACCATTTATATCAGAAAAGGAACCACCTACCAGTTTTACAATCAGAAGACTTAGCTTTATATTATTGTGTTTGATGCCCACTAATTATGTGACCCTGGTCAAGTCCTTTCCTCTGTACTTTATTTTTTTTTCTTTCTGAAAAGTTAAGTAATGAAACCTGGCCCTATAGAAATTGTTTTTAAAAGTAATAAGCATGGGAAAATCAATGTGATAATAAATATGAGAGATTTGAACTTTTAGGAGAAAAGGTGCTGTATAATTATTTGCTACTTCTTCAGAAGTACTATGTTGGTAGTGGAGGTATGTATGTATATACATGCATACATACACACACACATATCTTCACAACTTAAAAATATTTGTTCTCATTATAATTAGACCTCAGTTTCTTCAGATCACACCTGTTTTTCACCCTGTCAGCATTTCTTGCAGGTTACCTTTATTGAAGTGAGGCAAGGTATCAATGGTACTTTCTCGATTGACTATAAAGTTGCTAGAACCTAGTTTCATTCTTGTCACATCAGTCACAGAAACCTCTATATTCAGTACTGCCCATAGTTCTGATAGCAACTCAGTCTACATGCTATTTAAGATCCAGTGGTTACAAATTCAGCCTTATCAAGCTATTCCATTAATGTCAAAAATACTTTCTAACTGCTGGATTGTAAAATGTAGAACTTATTACATGCAGGTTTCTTCACTTAAAAGGGAACAAATGCCTTATACCCCACTTTGCCTTCTGGATTCCATTTTTTCTTCGATTCCCATTGTGAAAAAAGAAATTTTCTGCTAGTAAGAATTTTGGCCTATAGTTGTAACAAAGACATGAAAAACTTTTAAAATCACATGTTTTAAAATAATAACTTCCTGACAAAATATTATTTTATTAAATTTTAACAGCTATACTATACTCTATACTCAAAAATGAATAATGAAATAGATATTCTGAAAGTGAAGTATAAGATGGTCTGGGAAACTCTTAGCATATCATTCACTTCACTGTTGCCCATAAGGAACATAGTAATACTTAAAACTTTGGTAATTTTGCAGGATTTTTCACCAGCCTCAAAATACTTAAGTACTTTTACGTTACATTTTATACAAATCAACTCATTTACACATAATTTAAATTTTTCCTATCACCTTACTGTGTTTTTTTCTTCTTCAGGCAATTGGGCAACATTTATTCAGTATCCATCAGCAGCAAGAAATGGCAACACATGAAGCTAAGGACTAAAATGTTCAGTCTTTCGTTAGCAACTTCCAAACTCCAGTTTTGTAGTTGTCTAGCAACTTGTTAATACCGACAGATTACAGTAATAGATTATTTCAGTTGTATCCATTAAATTCCACACCTAATGGTTTGTTTAACTGATTACTGCTGTTCTTCATTAGGGCCTGTTCCCATGTATAGATGGTGTTTAATGAATTTAACAAAGTAAAAATTCTTGTTAGTTAAATAGCAGGTGCATGAAGTTTATAGTAACATATAGTAACATAGTAGGAGAATCTTCCAGTAAGTTGAAGTTCAAAAGTCCTGCTGTAGGCATAAAATGGCAGTATTCGGACCCTCCAATTCTATAAAACTTGATGATGTTGTTCCTTAAAATGAATTTGCCTTTAATTTATGAATTCATCATGTATAGAATTTCATGAAATAATTTCTGTTAAATAGTAAACATTCTTTTATGGTATGCTGAAGATGGTCAACCATTGTAGGCAGATCTTTATTAATAAGAATGTGAGTACACAGCCAACTTGTAAAAAGGTCATGTTTGACAAGTTCAGATGTAGGTTTGGTGTTGGAAACTTGAAACATTTTCCATAGAAATAGTGTTCTAAGTAGTGGTAGGTAATTTCCTCAAAATAGCCATGCCATCCTATGATCCATAAAAGAGTACTATAGAAGTTAATCATCATGTAATAGTGTGTCTATGGAGAGAATGTTTGCAGAATTCCAACTTGATATGCCATTTATCCCACTCTTCTGTGGTAGAAACAAGATACTCTCTTTCTTCACTTACCAGGCAAGTCCACTCATAGCCACAAATGCACTGCTACTGATGGCGGTGTCTCTAACAGGATAGGACTGGGGTGTGGGGGAGGTGGGACCAAGAATAAAGGATTCTGAGATTAGGTGAAAGGAAGAGATTAAAGTCAAATGAGGGACCAAGAAGGGAGTTGTAGGAGGTGGCGGTCAGGGAGCTATAAGGGTAGTGCCTCCTGATAATATAAACCCCTAGAGAAAGTTCTCAACTAGTTCTTACCCATCCCCTTTTCTTCCTTATATTTAGGTATTGACCTGCCTGCTTTTCTTTCCTCTTGGGAATTGGGTGGAGGCAGGGGAGGAAGAGTAGGTAGTTCACATTGATTCATGGAGTAGGCAGTAATTTGAAAGCCCCATCCTACTTTCCCTCACCTTCTCTTTTTTTCAGGCAGACATTGTAGAAAGTCATATAGGTAGAAAATGGTAGAATTTTTGTCATAAAAAAATAGGATGGGGTATATGGCCCTGGGATGAAGAACAGAACTAGTTCCATAAGGACTGGGGTTGAGGAAGTGGATGGAGTTGGGGTAGGGAGTAGAAATGCTACCTTATCATACTACACCTGGGGATCAACCGATTTAGTCAAATGGAAGAGGAGTGTCAGGGATTTACCCTTTCTTCTTTTACACTTGTTAGTCCTGCCACCTTATTCCCCAGTCTGCTCCTGCCTAGGGAACTAGGAACCATTAGGCCTAAGCAATTGGAGGTTAGAAGAAAAAGAGAAGAATAAGGGGAAGAAAATGCCAAATTATGGAAGTGAGGAGGAGGATTTCTGCAACAACTAAAAACCTTGGGGCTATAGCAACTATTCAAGTATTCCCTTGGTATGACAAAAACTAAGAAGCAATCTTTCTGTCTCTGTCTGCATGTCTCTCTCTCTCTCTCTCTCTCTCTCTCTCTCTCTCTCTCTCTCTCTGTCTCTCTCTCCCTCCCTCCCTCCCTCCCTCTCTTCCTCCCTCTCCCTCCCTCCCTCTCTCTCTCTCTCTCTCTCTCTCTCTCTCTCTCTCTCTCTCTCTCTCTCACACACACACACACACACACACACAAATCGTTGCATACTTTAGTGGGTAATTAAGACTATAATAGTGTTTTTGAAAGTTTATATTTCTGAGGATAGAAGTATATAAAATACTGATTTTGTTTGGTTCACAGATTGAAGACTATGATGTGATAGCCAGTATGATAGGAGCCAAATGCAAAAAGCTCCGTACCTTGGATCTTTGGAGATGCAAGAATATCACTGAAAATGGCATAGCAGAACTGGCTTCTGGATGTCCGCTTTTGGAGGAGCTTGATCTTGGTTGGTGCCCTACCCTGCAGAGCAGCACTGGATGCTTTGCAAACCTTGCACGGAAACTGCCAAACTTGCAAAAGCTCTTTCTTACGGCCAACAGGTCTGTGTGTGACACAGATATTGAAGAGCTGGCCAATAACTGCTCTCGTTTACGACAACTAGATATATTAGGTAGGGAATTGTTCTGTAAGTTATCTTAAAATCATGTTTCTTTGATATGAAAACAACTTTTGTGGATGGGGGGGGGAAGAACATCCTGACTGAGTACAAATTTGGCATTCTAAGTTGAGTACCATACAAAGTACAAAAGAATATAGAGATTTTTTTTTAAAGGATTCAATATATCCTTAAAATAATGCCATCATCATAAAATACAATTATAACCATAATGTTGATCATTTGAGAGATCTGAGAGGATGATCAGAAAAGAAGATGGGAGACAGTTACAAGACTGAATGATAATGTTCATTAGAAAGATTAAAATACCAAATCAGAAACACCTGGTTCAAGTCTCATGTCTAACAAATATAAGATCAAGTCAGGAAGACCTGAATTCAAGTGTGACCTCTGACAAATATTTACTGTCTGACCGTAGGCCATCATTTAAGCTCTTAGTTAACCAGACAACTCTCCAAGAGGTAAGTTGCATATATGTATTAGTAGATCTTAGGATCTCCCTACAGAAGTGAAATCAGGAGTCCAGAGGCAAACAAACAACAGGAACAAAAACAAATTGGATTGTAAGTAATGTAAGTACTAATCTGGTGAGAAAGCTGAATTTAATTAATAGTGATTTTCAAGTAAGTGAAGGAGTAACTAGATAGTCTTGGTGAGCATAGAATATTAGGAAGTGTACTTAAGCTTATGGTATAAAGGATGTATCTGTCTATCTATATGAACAATCTTAGATAAATTGAACAGTGAACTGGTTCTTAAAGGAAGTTGTGGAATTGACATCTTTAAAAATCTGACAACTGAAGACCTGCCCCAAATACAAATATTTTGAAATCCCTCCTCACTCTCTCATTCGTAGATTCATAACATTTATCATATGAAACATTCTTTACAAATACCTACAAGTTCATTATGTTTTGTTTAGGCATTTTTAGTCACGTCCAAGTCTTCATGACCCTGTTTGGGGTATTCTTGGCAAAGATACTGGAATGGTTTGCCATTTTCTTCTCCAGCTCTATTTTACAGAGGAAGAGCTAGACAAATGGGGATAAGTGACACAGGGTCTCACAGCTAGTGAGTATCTGAGGCCAGATTTAAACTCAGTAAGATGAGTCTTCCTGACTCCAACCCCAGCACTCTAACCACTGTGCCACCTAGCTGCTCATGAGTTCATTATATCTATGTGTAGGTGGAAGTAAACAGAAGATTGTCATATTGTTGTTGTTGTTCAGTTGTGACCGACTCTATGTAGATCTCCTTTAGGGTTTTCTTGGCAAAGATACTAGAGTGGTTTGCCATTTCCTTCTCTAGCTCATTTTATAGATGAGGAAACTGAGGCAAACAGGGTTAAGTGACTTGCCTAGGGTCGCACAGCTAGTAAGTGTCTGAGGCCAGATTTGAACTCAGGAAGATTAATCTTCCACTATTCCACTGTGCCACCTAGCTGCCTCACCTTATCAGTTTAAACAGAAGATACTGACTGCTAACTTACATATACAACGTGTGTGTGTGTGTGTGTGTGTGTGTGTGTGTGTGTGTATTCAGTAATACCCAGAAATTCAACCTAAAAAAGATTATCTCTACAACAAATTCAAATAGAAACTCAAACGGGAAAAGGTGGATTTTTCCACAAGGATTACATGAATACCTGGAGGAAATAAAATAAGAAGTAAAAATGAAATAAAAGCTCTGAAAGAAAGAAGCAGACAGAGAATAAATAAGTAAGAACAGAAAATGATGCACCTTGCTCAAGTAACAGATTTCCTGGAAAGTTATAATGACCAGACACAAATCAGTGTCTCCATGAAATGGCAAGAAATTATAGAACAAAACCGAAAGATTGAAAAAGTGGGGGGAAATGTAAAGTGTCTACTAAAATAAAAAACAGACCTGGAAAACAGCTCAGAGATAATTTAAGAGTCTTTCCATGCTTTCTTTAAAAGCCTAGAAACTGTGTTTCAATAAATAAGTGGAAATTACATAGATCTATTAGAACCAAATATAAAGTGAAAATAAAAAGAATCCACCAATCACTTCCTGAAAAAAAGAAAAAACTAAACCAAAAACCCCAAAGGAAGAGTCTCAGGAATGTCATAGTCAAAATCCAGAACTTCCAGATTAAAAAAAAATATTGCCAGCAGACAGAAGGAAAGAGTTCAAGTACCAAGGAAGCAGAATTAGGATCACACAAAACCTGGCAACTTTTACCATAAACGAGAAGAGATCTAACAATTAATAACAATATTTATTAAGTAGCTGCTGTGTGCTAGACTTTTTGCCAAGTGCTTTATAAATATTATTTCATTTAATCCTCACAGCAACCTTATGTTATTAGGGTTATTAGAAACTGAAGCAATAAAAGATTAAGTGACTTTTTCAAAGTCACATAGCTAGTAAGGGTCTGAGGCAAGATAAGAACTTGGTTTTTTCTGACTCCAAGCTTAGCACTCTATCCACTGCACCACCAAAAAAGCAAGAGATATAGGCTTACAACCCAGAATAACTTACCCTGAAAAAATGACTATACCACTACAGGGAAGAAAATGAATCTTTAATAGAATAGAAGGCTTTAAAGCATTCCTGATGATGTTGGGTTTAAACTTTGAAATGTATACCCAAGAGTCAAGAGAAGCCTAGAAAGGTGCATGTATTTGAGCAGTTAGAAGGGCCTGCATGATGTGGTTGTGCTAGTACTATAATAAGATGAGGAGAAATAAGTGTCATTTTAAAACCACTTACCATCTTCAAGGAATATCAAGGCAGTTAAATAAGACAAACAGAAAGGAGATTGCTTCAGTTATAAATCATTAAAGCTAATCACTTTCCTTAACTTTTATCACTTTATTGTAAAGGTGGGGAAAAAAAAACTAAGAGAGGAAACATTATAAGGATATAATGGAGAAAAATACGTAGTTAACAATCATAACACATCATGAGCATGAATAACATAAATAGCACTATCCAAGATATATAGGGAAATGATTCAAATATATAAGAACAAGAGCTGTTCCCGTTAGACAAATGGTTAAAAGATCTGAACAGGAAGTTCTCAGAGAATCAAATTAAAGCTCTGGTATAACAATCATATGAAAAAATGTTCCAGATTGCTCTTCGTAAGAGAGATGCACATTAAAACATCCCTGAGGTTCAACCTCACACCCATCAGATTGTCAAAGATGCCAAAAATGGAAAATGACATTTGTTGGTGGGGCTTCAGGAAAACAGGCATCCTTGTATACCGCTGGTGGTACTGTGAATTGATCCAGCCATTTGAGAAAGCATTTTGGAACTATACATGCCTTATACAATTAGATGAAATGATCTCTGAGGTCTCTTTAAACTGTGAAATCAGTGATTATGTCATAGAGATGGTCACTTCTGAGCTGATCTTGAAAGGAAGGAAAAGAAAGATTTCAACCAACAGTGGTATGGGGAAAATGTGTTTCAGTTTTATATATGAATGTACTGAGATTCAGTTTGGCTGAAATATAGAATGCATAAAGGAGAGTAGAACATAATAAATTTGGAAAGGTAGTTTAGACCCAAATGGTGTTGGGCCTTGAATAAAAGGTTAAATAGTTTGCATTTCATCCTACTGTCAGTGGGGACCACAGAAATTTTTTATATAGGGCAGTGGTGACCAATTCGAGGATACTCATTAGGAAGATTATCTTGTGGAAATGGGAAGGCACCAAGCATTTATTAAGAGTCTACTATGTGCCAGCCACTCTGCTAAGTGCTTTACAAATATTATCTCATTTGATCTTCACAATAATCTTGTGAGGTAAATGTTATTATCATCCTCATGTTACATTTGAGAAAAATGAGGCAAGCAAAGGTTAAATGACTTACCCAGAATACATAGCTGGGATGTGTCTGAGGCTGGATTTGAACTTAGTTCTTTCTGACTGACAGTTCTTTCTGGCGCAGTACTCAATCTACTGTGCCACCTAGCAGCCTCTTGAAAGATGGCTTTTAGAGGGGAAAGATGAGACAAGAACTTGTTATTCCTGGTGCTAACAAGGTGAGAGATAGAAAGAACCTCAATTGACTGGATAGTGTCAGTTATCAATACCGTGAAAGCAGAATATATAAATCTTGGCAACTGATTGAATTGGGGGTATGGAGAGTGAGGAGTCAAAATGTCTAAGGTTTTGGATCTGGGTGACTTTAAATGGTGGTGCCAATAAACAGAACTAAGGAAGTTGGGAAAGGGGCAGTTTTAATGAGAAAATGATGAGCAAAGATCAACTATTACAGAATGTTAGTAGGACCCTGAAGATTATCTTGTCTAGCCTCCTCATTTCACAGATGAGAAAATTGAAGCCTAGATATACAATGACTAATATAAGGTCATAAATTAATTAAAAATAGAATGATAACTTGAATCTAAGTTTTCTAATTCCAGAAGCAGTACTTTTTCCACTACACGAGTGAGCCATAGGTGGAAGTTAACAATCATCAAACCAAATTCTAGTGGCATATTTCTTAAAATGTTTTTAATAGAAAATAGTAATCTGTAAGAAACTTACACATACTTCTTAAGGTTGATTTTTTCCTTTTATGAATTTATAATCCTTTAAAAATCTTCCTCACGTGTCATAGCCCATTATTTGCCGAGGAGCCCTAGTTGGGCCAAAGTTACTTCTGTTACTGTATTACTTATTTTAGGATGAGAAAATAGGAATGCAGATGGCTGGCATTTTTCTTCATATTACATGAAAAGTATTGCCTAAATTCAGGGTCCAAACCTCTTAAAGAATAGGAAATCCAAATTTTTAGAAATAGAAGTCATTAAATTATATCAGGGACTTTAAGTGATCAGAAGTATGCAAATTTATATCAAGTCTTAAAAAGAGCAATTCATTTTCTGTGAAATAATAATACTTAATGAAGTCATTCCATTAAAAGCATATTTTTAAATAAACAATTCACAACCTTTTTTCTTTTTCTTGACAGGGACAAGAATGGTAAGCCCTGCATCTTTAAGAAAATTGCTGGAATCTTGTAAAAATCTTTCTTTACTTGATGTGTCCTTCTGTTCACAAATTGATAATAGAGTTGTTCTAGAACTGAATGCCAGTTTTCCTAATGTGTTCATTAAAAAAAGCTTCACTCAGTGACTCATCAGTCTATGTGCTGCCATGGAATTAATTTGACATTATGTGATTGGTTTTGTTTGTTTTGGGGGTGGATAGAAGTGGACATATACTTTTTAAAAGGAAAATAAGAAATGACTCAAATCAAGGAAAAAGAAAATCATATTTTCATAAAATATGGAGCATCTGTACAAGAATATAATATGAACATGCTGGGGAATTATTAATAATTCTTATTATTCTGTATCTAGCTGTTGTTTTACTTATTAATCACTGGTAATGCATGTTTTAATCAATAGTTACAAATTCAACCTAAAATAATTTACTTCTAATGTAAAAATTTTAACCCATATGTAAAGGAGCATTTTGTGCAATAAAGTACTGTGATATTTATGTAAAAATAAAGTTAATTTTCCACACCTAGCCAAGAGGAATGATATTTACTGAGTTAACGGAATTTTAAAATCAGCTTTTACTAGGAAGCTTTTGTGACCTGGCATGTAATATTTTATCATAGAAAAAAAATTTGATGGAAATTTTACTTCCTCCTAATTTTTTTTTGGGGGGGAATGGAGAATATACTTGGACTTACCCATTTTAATCTATAACGTATTTGGTAGGAAGTATGTATTCCCTTTTAAAAAGATGTCATACAATGATATTTTACAGTACACCTTTAATGATATAGTACATGTACAAAAGAACCCTCTGGGAATGAGTAGCAGAAACAAAAAGGAAAGAAAATTACCTACTACTTCTAGCTACTGTATATATAATATTGGCGTCAAGTACTTACTGTCACATAACTGATAATGTATAGAGAACCCCAAAGCAATTTTCTTCTCAAATTCCTGTCACCTTGGATTGTGTTGACTTGTGCTGCATCTGCTTACCATATGAAACACTGAAAAATATATGATCTGCGATAATATATCAGCAACTCTTCCTCAGATTCAATACTTGACTGATATAAAAGAGAAAACACTCATTTTGTGTAGAACAAGACTGTATCCAACTCTCATTCATAAACCGAGTATCTAGTTTGATACCTGTTCAGGACTTTTCCCTTCCTTCTGTTACCTTAATTTGGCAGTTTCGTTGCTTATAGTTAACACTAACATCACGGTATGAGCAGAGTAAACAAAAAACAGGAATGGGGAATTTAAACTGGTTAGTTTTCCAGCTATTTTTCAGTATTCTTAATGATTTTATAGAATAAGAACTTGAAAGTGATATGTGAGAATTCCCTAAGTTAATAACGGATAGGTTAATTTATATTTTACTGTTCAGGGAAATTATGCTTTGAATGAAACTTTTAAAAACTTTTTAACATTTAATTGATTATTTTTAATATTTTCTTTTTAAATTTTGAGTTCCAGATTCTCTCCATCCCTCCCACACCCTCTCACTCAATATGATATCAGTTATACATGTGGAATCGTGCAAAACACTTCTCTATTAGCCATATTTCCAAAAAAAGCAAGAAAAATAAAGAAAATGAGAAAACTATACTTCAGTTTGCCCTCAGAGTTCATCAGTTTTCTCTCTGGAGGTGGATAACATTTTTCCATCATGAGTCCTTTGGAATTGTCTTGGATCGTGAGCAGCCATGTCTTTCACAGTTGATCATCATTATAACACTGTCGTTACTGCGCATAATGATCTCCTAATACCTCTCACTTCACTTTGCATCAGTTCGTATAGGTCCTACCATGTTTTTCTGAAACTACGCCCATCTTCATTTCTTCTTGCATAATCCACCACAATCATTTGCCACAACTTGCATCACTCTCATTTCTTTTCCCAGTTTTTCCTCTACCACTCTTATCTCTTTCTTTAACTCTTCCAGGAATTCTTGCTGGCCTTAGTCCAATGAGCATTTGTTATAATATATCATTGATCTTATTGTGAAATGATATTGATCAGGGAGATATCATGATGGCTATGCCTGTATACTATGCTGGTATAATCTATAATTTTAGGGAGAAGAATCATTTTAGGTGTTGGTTAATAAATATTAAAACTTTTTAATATGCTTCTTAAAACTTCTCACCTATGTGTAAATGGCAGCTGGGTGGCACAGTAGACAAGAGTCTTGGACTTGGAGTACATAAGACTCGACTTTAAATCCTACCTCAGATACTCACTAGGTATGTGATCATAAACAAGTCAATAGATCAATAAACTTCTATTAGGTTGCCTACTATGTGCCAGGCACTGTGCTAAGTGATGAGATGCAGGTCACTTAACGTCTCTGTGCCTCACTTTGCTCATCTGTAAAAAGGGAATAATGATAGCACCTACCTACCAGGGTTGTTGTAAGAATCAAATGAAACTGACTAATGTGAAAATATGTTTAATAGGGATGTATATGTAGAGCCTATGTCAGATTTTCTTTGAGGCTTTTTTGATAGCTGTTTTCACATTGTTGTCTTCTTCTGAGTTTGTGTCTTGGTTTTCCTTGCCATTCTGATAGCTTTTTATGCTCAAATTTTTTATTGTTGTTTGCTCATTTTTCCAGCCTATTTCTTGACTTTGAACTTTATGTTAGATTCAGTCTCTGCTAACCTGGGAGTGGAGAGGCACTGTCCCAAGCTTCAGGTTTTTCACATTGCCATTTTCAGAGATAGTTCTAGAGATCTGCAGGTTTTGCTTCCAAGGTAGTGTGATCCTGAGAGAGGTGTAGTCACTGCTCTACTGGCCTGTGCCCTGGTCTTTACCCAGGAAGGGCCCCTGCTACTCCGTAGCTGCAAAAACTAGTGCTCGTGCTCACTTTGCCTTGGAATTGTGACCAGGGCCCCTGCTCCCTTGTAAGCTCTCTACCCTGGAACTGCGTCCCAGAACTGCATCTGGGAATAGATCTGCCTCTCATTGCCAGCTATACCCAGGACCAGCAAAGGTTCACCTATAATATTTGTAACTACTTGTTCTGACCCCCTTACCATCTCTGGGCTGTGAATTCCCAAAGCTACCATTTCTGCTACTGCTGCTGCACCCTTTGCGTGTGTGGGCTTCCAGACAGGCCTTCACGCCAGTGTCATAGACATCTTCTGCTGGCTTTTTAAGTATTTTTAGGCTGGAACAATATGTCACTTTGAACTTTTGTTGGCTTTGCCACTCCAAAATTTAATTTGAGGGGTTAATTGGAGGGGGAGGGGAGCCCTTGAGTATACAAATAATAATTACATAGCTCATTAAGGAGCATTCTGATACTAAAAGAATGACTCAAAATAGCAATAAGCCTGTAACCCCCCAAATTTGGAAGCAGTGATTCCAAACCATAATACTGATATTGCCAGCTATAAAAGATTTCATGGAAATTCTAATGGCCATTTTATTAAATTCTGTATATTATTTCTCTAACATTTTTACAAAATTTCAATAAGGTCCAAATACAAAGAAGAATACATAGATATCTGTTGTTTACATACATGTGTCACCATGCCTTTTCCAGCCAGGTACATGGATCTCATTTGCTTTCTGGAAATAAATAAAGTATTTTTAAAATATTTAAATCAACACATCCATTCTACAGACAAATGTCTGTCCTGTGGTGGTTCTTTGTATCATCTGACTGAGTTAGATATATTAATTTTTTTTAAATTTTTATTTTCCCCCAATTACATGTAAAAAGAATTTTAAACATTAATTTTTTTTTTTAATTTTGAGGTCCAAATTATCTTCTTTCCTCCCTTTCTCCCTCCCTAATATGGTGTAAGGGCAAGCAAAGTGGGACTTTTTACTGTTTTTTTTTCTTTTGAAGTACTTCTCAGCACTAAGGCAATCAAGTACCTTTGATTGAGTCTTGCCTTTGTTTGTAGGAAGGCCCTCACCCTAATTAGGTCATGAGAGGTGTGAAGCCCTCAGGCCCCAAAAAGGGTATATGTCCTCTGAGGGTAGCTTTTAAATTAGAACTCTCAGAACGGGGAGGAGAGGTTTTGCTTTGGGGTCTCACTTATTGGAAGAGTGTTCCTGTGATTTCACCAGATAAGATTCTGGATAGCCACTAAGGAGCCTCCTGGCTTTGAAAACCCAGATGTTGGTGCTTCTCTCTCTGGTAACTATGTATGTATTGCTATGGTCAGACAGAAGCCTGTCGATTTGTGTTCATTTGCTCTGTTTATATAATATAATTTCTGCTTGTAATTTCTGTTTGTGTTTTCTCCTGGTGCTGGCTTTCCACCATGAACTAAGTGAATGATATATGTATGTTTGATTAAAGTGAGACTGTAAACCCCTTAAAGTTTCTTTCCTTAGAAAAGCAGATCAAAGAACATGCGCTAGCAGCCCTCCTGTGTGCTGGTGTTATTGGCCTTATACAGCTACAGTAGAAGCAAGTAACATTGTTGTTACATATGGTAATGAAATTAATATAGGTTATACATGTGCAGTCATGCACAAAATATTTCCGTAATAGTCACAACATATTTCCACGTTAGTCTGTACTCTTATATAAAGTATCCACTGCCACATCCTGAAATCTAGAACCTTTGGGGGCTCTCTCTTTAACTAGAGCTCCAATTTTTTCCACTAATCATCTGGAATTTATTATAACATCATAGCACTATAAATAGACATTTACATAAGATGGAATCCAAGATTGTATATACGATACAAGTTGTAAGACTCAAGCTATAGACACTCTTAGCATCTATAACCTCCCAAACTTGGGGAATGTAGGTTGTGTAGGTAGCTTATCATACCAGCTTTTAACAGATAAGAAAAAAATTTTTTTTGAGTCCACTCTTTTAGCACAATCTATAGCTGCAAAATGAGTAAACCATAGCACTGTATGAGAAGATGAACCTATACTAGTAATTTGCTCAGTTTTGATTCCAAAATCCTTGACAGGCTAGGAGCCACATCTGGGAGGGTCCACAGCTGTTGCTTTCCAGCATCAATGTGCAGATTTATTTTGCTTGACTATATTTGTTACTAGAGAGGGCTTTTATTTAGGTGAGATTGAGGCAGGGGTTGGAGGCTGGTTATGGTTATCCAAAAGAAAGAAAAGAGCATTGGTGACACATTTTTAAAAACACAACACAGAACAGAGAACTTCAAAAGAGGACATAGACGAACAGGTTGGTATTCCAATCTTAAATTTAATATGTACTTTTTTCTAAAAGCTGTACTAGAGATTCATATTTTATATGCAATCCTCTTTTTCTTTGTATATAAAAGTTCATGTTTGATGTTTGTCAAGTATATAACAAAATAGAAAAGTTGTTAATGGAAATCATAAATGTTTGTTAAACTAAATATCTTTAGTCACCTCTGATTCACTGAAAAGCAATGGCTAGGAAGAGGGCAGAAATGCCTTGTGGCATGTTTTAACTGGTAAAATCTTACTAGACAGATGAAGACCTTATCACCTGTCCTTATCTTCCTCTGCATCAAAGATCTGATAGTATGTATTGCTTAAGTTTGACACTGGAAATCTCTGGCTATCTAGCAGATAGACTGAGGCTCCTTGAACTTGTAGGATGTTATGCCAATCCACCTAAGTTCCCTTGTTTAAAATCCTATAGTCTACACCAGTAGTATTAAAGTAAAATAGAAACAGTTTCCTGGGGACTGCATATTGACTGAAAAACCACAAAGCAACATTACATAATATACTTTTTTTCATTTGTAAAATATTTCTCAGTATTTAGCCAGCAGCAGTGTTGACTACACAAATCTGGATCTTCCCCTGCTATAGGGTAAATCATATGGACCAGAGGAGTTCTGTGATGGTGCAGTTGACTAACATTATTTTTTTCAAGTCATTCCAAACATCTTCAATCTCAGAGAAGACTGTTTTCCGAATAGAGGAAGGGAAAGGTAGATATCTATTACCCCATCTAGCAATTGACACCCTATATTTTAGGATTGACTCCACCTAGTAGACAAGATTTAAGAAGAACTGGGTTGGAAATGAGGCAGCTCTCAAAGAGTGATCAAACTTTGAGGAGAGAGACTAAGGAGATGAAGGACACAAGGCAATATGGTAATCAGGGAAGAGAGAGTGTCATTCCAAGTTTGGCCTGTCCTTGAACCCTACTGATCCACTAGCCATGAGCAATCTGGAAGAATTGATCAGAATCCTGTATAACCCAGATAATGACTAGCATGCCAAGAGGCAGTAAGAAGGAATATCTGAGGTTAATGTTCTGTGACAGATCTGTAAACAAAAAAACCCGTGGTATCAGGAACCTATTTCCTCTTCTTACTCCCTAGACTGTTACCCTCCTTGAGGACATGAGTGGATGGGCTTTTGTAAGCAGCGTTTTATTGTGTGAACTTCTTTACTTATTCCTGGAAAAGGGAAGCAACTGGTGGGACTAAATACCAGAATGTCTTTCCTAAAACCTAACCTCTCTCCTTCAACCAAAGACCTAAGCCTGACCTTCCAGAAAATGTGGAACTGGGGGTAAGAAAGTCACCAGCTATCCAAGTACTTCCCCTAAACTCCCTTTTTTTGAGCAAAGTATATGTTGTCCAGGGTGAGCATGGTATTTAACAATGCTGTGTTCTTTTTGTGAATAGGGTCGGGTTAGTGGTAAGAAGTATCACGTGGTGGTTACATTTTTTTTTAAAAAAAATTAGCAGACATTGGATGCAGCTACAAAGCAAATTCCTTGTTCTGTGTCTATTTTTCCTCCCTTCTCACTCTCTGGTGTGTGTGTATTTGTTTTTCCTTCTGTCCACCTCTTGTTTACTTATCCTGTGGGAGTTCCTTCCCAGTGTTTCTGAACTTCCTTGCTGGGAGTATTTGTCACTGGAATAATATCATGCTGCTGCATACAATCCATGAATATATCTCCTCTTTGAACTATACAAATGTTAATTTCTTCCTTAATGTCTAGAATTTTTAAAATTATTTTTTTTATAAAAAAGAACTAGAGATAAATCACTCCACCCTTTTCATGCCAGAGAGGTGATGTAGTTAAAATCCAGAATGAGATATGTATATTTGGATATGGCCAATGTGGGGATTTGTTTTACTAAATTATGCATATTGTTGGGATTTGTTTTGTTTAATGTTTTTTAATGGTTCTGTTAGGGGGGACAGTAGAAGGAGAAAATAATAAACATTTGTAAAGTATTTTAAAATAAACTTTAAATTTTTTTAAAATAAACAGTTCATTTAAAAAGGAAATGTTTTTCAGATTTGCAGAATGATTTAGGTAAATCAACAAACATGTATATACGTATATATTTATTACATGTGTATATATGTATTTATGTTTATCCATTAGTACTGTTATTATCTTTATTAAATGTAGTATAAAGGATTTGGAACAGACTGGCAAATTAGCATAATCCATATAACTAACATACAAAAATGAGAATTACATTTGTGAGTCAGACCCAAGGGTCATCTAGCCCCATGTTTTGTCTGACTGACACAGGCTTTAAGGCACATATTATAGAAAAAAATAATTGTCATCCTCCAAATCATTATCAAAGTGCCACCCACAATTTTCATTTCCCTGCTACTCATTAATTTATCTAATCCCTTTTGAAATGCATTCGGATTTATATTTCACCACTTTGTGTTGTTGTAAGCACCATAAGTTTGCTACCCACTATGTGATAGAGAATTTTGTGTTTATTCTAAAGTACACTCTTCAAATCATCAAGGGGTGCCTCCATATTATAGAATTTTAGAATTCTACCACTCAATCAGTATTCACCCTGTCCTCATGATTTTATAGACTTCAAACATATTTTCTCCTCTCTTTTATTTCAATTTGGTTCAATAAACAGCAAGTACCTACTTTGTGCAAGGCATTATGTTTCATTTTTTAAATCATCCATACTGAGGAATTCTAGTTTTATTTGTGGCCCGATACTACAGACTTGTTCTGCTTTTAAAAGCCTTTAAAAAATGTTGATTTGTGTGGTTATCATGACTAAAAGTAAGGGCTTAACATCACCCCAGCCAGTTTTCTGATGTTAGACTATGTGGTTCCTCTGTGTGGCATCTATACCGGAAAAGCTCTTCTTATAAGAGAAACATGAGGAGGCACCAAAAGAATGGCCTATTGGTCCATTATCCCCACTGACATCAGTTTGTGTCTTTATTTTGTGATAAATGTTGATTTCAGCATGCAGCTAAGAGAAATAATTTCATCAGGGGCTAATTATGGTGAGTGGAAACTTTCAGAAGGTAAACCTTGATCCCTGTTTAGAAAAACAATGAAAGAACAATAGATTGCTTAGTTTAACCTGCTGTAGAACTAAAATTTGTAATATAATGTACTTGTGTCTCTGGGAAAAATAACATTTTCAGGACTTATCTACTTTCTGCCTATAGATTGATCAACTAATGAGTCTCTTTGTAGTAAAGACAATAAGAAGGGAAAAAATTCTTTATAAGGTAATTTTATTTTACATTGTTTCTCATGTATACCTAAATTGACAAAACATTTAGGCAGCAGTACTCATGTAAGAATGTGTACTACTTCTAATAGAATAGGGAAGCTAATACCATGTTTGGTTGTCATTTTCAATAATGAATAATACAGATTGAATTTTTTTAAACTTTAAGAAGATGCTCACCACTGCTTCAGATTCAAAGTAGAATGCAAACATTTGGCAGATTTGCACCATAACTTTTCCTTTTCATTCACTTTCTATTGATATTTCATAAATAGTCCCATTTATGAAATGTTAATAAAATCTTGCCAATGACCTTAATAGAACACTAGTAATTGCCCACCCCCAAAAAGTTTGATTAGCTATCACTTTGTGCTTACAGCCTAGTCTTAGAGCAAGATATGTCACTAAATAAATGAGGTGATGGTTGGCAAGAAATAACCACAAGTTTAAAAAAAGATGCTTTTAATCAGAGCTCATGAAAATATACAACACCAATTTAAAGACTTGGTTCTCGACACTAGTTTTAAGTCTTAGAGCAATCAGAAAGTCTTTCTTTGGTAATTTTGGCTCTAAGTATAAATTTTTACTTATATTTTGTGAAAAACTGCAAGCAATATATTTGTTTATTAGGAAAAAATAGAACTACATTAAAACCAATTTTCAGGGGACATGATTTTATCGATGCATGGTGTATGGTAATAGCAATTATTCTTGATATAATGTGTATATATTTATCAAATCTGTAATGTTTTGTTGCTACAGAGATTTAGGTTAAAAATTGTGAAGCAATGTCCAGAAAACAACTGGTCTAATAAATAGAATTGTTTATTTGTAGATGATCCCCTTGTTTTATAGATTTAAAAAATCTGATAATCATCATATTTATGATAAAAATAGATAATTGACCTCTAGCTATTTTGTATTGTGCTTTGCATTTAGTATAAGTAGCCTATAACTTCATATTATTTCCATTGTTAAAAATGAATCTCAAGACTTGAGATTACTAAATCAAATTTCAGGAAGCTCTTACTGGAGCACCCAAATAGTTGATTTCAGAATTCTGTAGAATCTAAAGCAAAGTTTCTTGAAAATATGTATTTAAAACCACATACGAATGGAGAAGGCTATAATGAGCTGAGAAATGTGAAGCATCAGCTTTTATTTACTTTTTGCATAAAACCCACTCCTCCCTGTAAAATTAAGGACTTGAATAAAATAATTTCCCAGTTACCTTCTAGCTCTAAATGTCCATGACTCATTAATTAAACATGCTGCAAGATTCATCTCATTACGACAACTTTGGGATCTTCCTCAAAAAAAAAACATTCTTGAAAATAAAGTAGTTCCAGTTCCTTGTTTTAATGAAAAGCTAAGTAGCTGGACTTCTGTAGTATCATTCAAAGAATGGTGCTCTTCCAAATGTAAGTATATATTAGGAAAGTTGCTTTGCATGGAAGGCTATTTCTTTTTTATTTTTGTGAGCTTTAATTGCTAAAAGTTTCTGCTAGAGTTCCTGCATTAGTTTCTTACTCCATTTGTATGGAGTCACTATACCTCTTAATTCATTGTTCTAGAATAGTCTATCTTGTCAAAACCCATTTTATTTATTAATAATGGTGTTACATGAAATGTTGTAGAAATTCTACCAGAACATGCTACCAGAACAACACTATTATACTTGGATATGTAATGCCCTATGGGTGGGAGAAATGTGGAATATCTCAGGAGGGAAGTGTTATGAGTGATGGCAAAGCATCTTGAGAAATATAGTCTTTTTTTCTCCCCTAATCAGCTCAGGAGAAGGAGTGATGGGGCAGGGGAGGGCACGAGGCAGGGAGGAGCAGCATTAGTAGCAATGGTAGCAGCTGAGAAATAGGGCTGAGGACCAGAGTAATGACTGGAGAGCCATAAGATGGCCATGGTGGATGGGCCTCTGGACTCTGAGTATGGGGTGGCCTTGGACTCTTACTATATGACAAGGAACACTGACTGTGTTTGCTGGGGTTATAAAGAACATCTACAAACTTATTTTACCTACTCCCTTCCTTCTCTCCCCACCACCTGTTTTCTGTGCCAAGCAAACTTTTACTATTGACTCTCTGATGATGTTCTATGGGTACTTTTATCTTGATTGTTTCTCTTCGCATAAAATATATGATTGAACTCAGATGTGATTTCATGGTGTATAATTTGAAAACATAGAGAGTATACAAGAGGGATGGCCCTGAGCAGTTTTCTTCATCCCATGGAGTGTATAAGTTGGGAGTTTCTCCCTTCTGACTTGGTAACAGGATGCTGCCTGAGGATGTTTTATGAGCCATTTATTCTCTGTTTTAAAAATAACCTTATAAACTCCTACAGCAGAATGTAAAGTGGAAACTATGGCTTTTCTGTCCCCCCTTCCCCCTTTTCTACCTCTGGATATATAAATGAGCCTACACTTCATGGTCAAGGTAACTATGTATGTGCATTACCTTGAGATGATGGCTGCTAGGGCCCTGGTGCTACAAATTATTCTCCTCTTCTTCCCTGACCTAGGAGAAGGACAAGTGTAGGCAGGAGGGAAGAGAAAGCCCTACTTCCAAATGGGCTTAGTAGGCAAGTATAGGAAATGTTTGTGAGGATTTTTCTCTTGCTTCTTTCCCTGATGAGTGGGGAGAGTTTTCAGCCAACCATCCTTGAGATCCACAGCAACATCTATGGGCTACAGATAGAAAAAATGTTATATATTTTATGAACTCTGAAGAAGCACTTACTTTCCATAAATGTGTTTAATGCAGAATATGCCTTCAATTCATATAGGACTTAAAGCACAAGTTTGTAATATTGCCAAGAGGGTATTAGCATCTCTCATTGAACTTTTCTAAAGGATAAATAAGCAATTAATTTCAAAGTGAATACTTTTCAGGTAAAAATAATGCAGTCTTATAGAAAACATTCTATGTGTTTACTCATCAGTAACTATTTAAGTCTCTTAGGTAAATTATATGGAAGTGACTAATTGGTTTTGGTGACTTTTGTTTTCAAACAAACAAAAAAAGACTTTTCCAGCTTTTCCTACATATCCATTTTGTGTTTATGTTGAAATGAACCAGTCAAAAGAGCCAGTAATTCCTCTGTCAGGCATATGCCCCCAAAGAGATCAATCAATGGGGGAAAGAAAGGTCCTATATTCAAGAAAATAGTCACAGCAACCTCTTTGTGGTATTAAAAAACTGGAAACAAAATTGATACCCATCAATTGGTGAATGGCTGAACAAATTGTGGTGTAGGAATATAATAGAAATTATGTTTTAAGAAATTATAAATGTAAAGAATATGAACTTTTATGAACTGAGGCAGAGTAAAGAAATAAACAAGAGAATCACAAATAAAATTGCTAAAAATTGGTAACATTAGAAAGCAGTGAGTTCTGATGAATTCAAATAAAAAATAAGTCTTAGAGAACTGATTTAAAAAACATACCTCCCTTCTCATATTGGATGAGGAAAGGGTGTTAAGGTGAAATGACTGATATAAAAACAAGAGCCTATGATAAAATATTTTCAAAGTAAGAAATATACCAGACAAAGCCAGGACATTTCCATATGAACAATTCTAACAGACTATGATTCCCAACTCAGACCTTTTTTTTAAACCTCTGCCCTATTCAACCTCGACTCAACTAATAGGCATATATGGATATTAGTTTATTAGTTCATTCAATAAACATTTGTTAAGTACCTGCTATGGACCAGGTACTATGCTTAGTTGAAGGAATTACAGAAAAAAATAAGCAGGTAACAGGGTAATGAGGGGTTAATATGTTAAAACTAAGTAGCGATGTGTTTATATTATGTTACCCCTTTATGAAGTGTGAAGGAGTTATCCCTGATAGAAATAGCAGAGAGTTACCCATTGACTGGCAACAGATTAGCAATTCATATGAGGCCTTTAAAAATCCAAGTCTAAATTTGGAACTATGCCCAAAAGGCTATAAAAAATGTGCATACCCTTTGACCCTGCCATACCACTTCTAGGGATGTATCCCAAAGAGATCGTACAAATGGGGAAAGAACCCACATGTACAAAAATATTCATAGCAGCTCCTTTTGTGTTGACAAAGAACTGGAAAGTGAGGGGATGTCCATCAATTGGAGAATGACTGAACAAGTTGTGCTATGTGAATGTAATGGAATACTATTGTGCTATAAGAAATGATGAGCAGGCGGACTTCAGAAAAAACCTGAAAAGACTTACATGAACTGATGCTGAGTGAGGGAAGCAGAAGCAGGAGAATATTGTACACAGTTACAGCCACATTGTACACTCACTAACTTTGATAGACTTGTCTTTTCGCAGCAATGCAAGGTTCTAAGACAACTCCAAAAGGCTCATGATGGAAAGTGCTATTCACATCCAGAGAAGGAATTACAGTCTGAATGCAGATTGAAGCATACTATTTGCTCTCTCTCTCTCTCTCTCTCTCTCTCTCTCTCTCTCTCTTGTTTTGTTTTGTTTCTTCTCTCTTTTGATTCATTCCACTGGTTGTAATTCTTCTTTGCAACATGACTAATGTGAAAATATGTTTAATGTGAATATACATGTAGAGCCTGTATCAGATTGCATGCCATGTTGTCATGGGGAGGGAGGGAGGGAGGGAGAGAAATTTGGGACTCAAAGCTTGTGAAACTGAATGTTGTAAACTAAAAATAAATACATTTTTTTAAAAAATCTAAGCCTTACCAGCCTTGCATGCAGTCTAGGGACATTTGAGCTAAGGAGCAGCTTTGTGGCACATATAGTCTGTGCCTCTACCAAAGGACAATGGGAGAGAGGGATCTCTCCTTCCTTCATCAGCATGACTTCTTGCAGCAGAGCTTCTTGCCTGATAGGAAACACCACATACTTCAAGGATCATGAACTTTGAAGATGTCTAACAGTGGATTCAAGTGAGAATTAGCCATATCAATTGAGTTGAGCTGCAGAAAGATGCAGAACCCAGCTGAGTGATATGCCCAGAAGACACACTGAGGACACCAAGAGAAGAAAAAAGACATCAGCACTAGTAGCTCATTACCAGTGTCTATATGTGAATGAACCTCTGGTTTCTATGGGGATATTTGGTAGCTATTTTTTTTACCATCTTAATAAATGCCTTTGCTTTGAGTTAATTGTTTCCACTCAATGACTGCTATGGAAGCTAGGTGTTTTGGAATCAGGAAGACTCATCTTCGTGAGTTCAAATCTGGCCTCAGACACTTATTAGCTGTGTGACCCAGGGCAAGTCACTTAACTATATTTGCCTCCGTTCCTCCTCTATAAAATGAGCTGGAGAAGGAAATAGCAAAACAGTCCAGTATCTTTGCCAAGAAAACCCCAAAAGGAGTCACAAAGAGTTGGACAATACTGAAAATGACTCAACAATAGGCGACTGCTATAAGTCACAAATCACTGGTGGTGGTGGTGGTGGTAAGGGTCTCATAAATTAGAGTTTCAAGGAGAACTGTAACCCATGAGAGTAATAATCACCTTGGGAAGCAACCTGCAAACCTGTGAGTGCTGAGTTGGGGAGGTGCCCCAGAAGGGATGCCACACATGTCTTATATCAAATTTTCTTGCTTTCCTTGGCTTGTCTAAAAGTCTTGAAAATAGACTAATAATAGCTAATATAAATTGTCAGTTTAAACCACTGTAGGCAGACATATGCTAAATTGCCAGAATTTAAGTGCATATAAAGTATAGATCTATCTAGACCACAAGACTGCTCTTTAATATTGACAGATCCTCTTCCTCTCACAATTTGTTTTTTAAAAATATCTAGGCCCTTCATACACTTTTTTGGCCTTTTGCTAAATTCAACTACTACCACACTCCCCACTGCAACAGTAACAGGAACCAGGAAGTGAGAGTAGCAACATTATTTCTAGAGTATCAGGGCCCATTCTTCAATGCTCTCAACATGCTCAGGCCTCTGTGGTAAACCATTTGTTGCAATCTTAATTGTGTGATACATGTAATCCTGTCAAAGGGATCCAACCAAGCTGGTCTTATCTTAATTGTTACATATGAATAGTTTTACTACCAACATTTATGAGAAAGCTAATTTCTTGAAGTCGTTTATCTTATCATGACTGAAAAAAAATATAGTGGCACAGTAGCTAGTGATTTTCCTACACACTGAAGTAATTTTTACATGTTTCCAAGTGGTATTCAAATGTCATTTAAATTCTTACCTATCTTACCAAAACATTGCAAAAATAAAATGAGAAGCAATTTCTCTAAAAAAACTTTCCTATTATAGATTCCTTCCTTCCTTCCTGCCTTCCTTCCTTCCTTCCTTCCTTCCTTCCTTCCTTCCTTCCTTCCTTTAACAATTTATTAACAGTGACCTTATCAATGCTTATCTACTTTTGCCTTGGGGAACAGCGAGATTGGGGCTGAGCTTTGAGCCCCACCTCCCATAAAGGGATGATGTTGTAGAAAACTTAAGTTCATTGAGTGGTGATCAAGAGTTATGAGAGCTCGAAGCCCCAGCAAGGAGAAGAATGATCATAACCTTGATGGTGTGAATAGAGGTAGGGGTCTGCCTCCAGCCCCTCACAGTTTCTATGCCTAAGAAGCTTCAACTACAATGTCACATTCTCCATGTTCAAATGGCTTCAACCTCAAGGTCAGTCCCAGGGAAAATACTATGAATGACAAAGGACCACCTGGAGCCAAAAAAGAATCCCAGTAGCTGTCTCTGTTTGCCAAGAATGACAATGGTGAAACTCTGACCTTTCCACCTCTTTTTCTTCTCTAGCTCTTATGCGGATACTAGATTGCATTTCTTATTTCTTTTTTTTTTTAAGTCTGTTTGCTTTTTATGTTGGTCATGCATTCTGAAGCCAAACTAGTTTCTCTAAGATTTTGTTCAGTGTTTGTGTGTGTGTGTGTGTGTGTGTGTGTGTGTGTGTGTGTGTGTGTATGTGCGTGTCCTTGGGGGATTAGAAGTCACGGAATAGGAGCCTATGGTCATTTAGAGACACAGAAAGAGAATTTTTTTCTAATTGCTTTGATTTTTTCCCCAATTGGGGGCCTGACATGAACCAAAGAGATTTTTATTAGTACATTTTATTATAGTTTTCCCAAAGCAGAGAAAAGATTAAAAGAATCTAGACTGTCCTGAGTTCCCCTGGACACAAGATGAGTCAGCAGTGGCATTCTAGTGGTAGGAGGCTTGGTAAATACAACAGGACAAAGCTGTTCTGAAGCAGGACTCTCAGGCAACTCCCCTCCCCTATTTTCTTTCCCAGTTAGACTTACAGAAATCCATTCTCCCCTATTCAGGGATGGAACTAAGGGTGCTAAGAAAAAGAAATCATACAGGACATATTTGGGATATACTCTACCTACATGGGGGTGAGAGCCAGACACAGTGTAGTTAGTTTTCTTTAGCCAAACAACTCTTTTCCCCACCCCAATCAATTGGATCTATTGTGCCAAAAGCACAGAGCAATCCAGAGAAGAGGGAGTCTGCCTATAAGGAGCTTTTATTAGTGTCTACAAGAAAGAGAGCCCTGAGAAATACCCCAGAGGCCATGGAGTCCAATTCTACCATTTTGCATGTGGGGAAACAGAGGTACAGAGAAGCTAAGTAAGTTGAATACTGAAATATTTTGATTCTGTACAGAGAGCCAATGCAGAAATTATCACACTGGCAATCCCTCATAATATCATTTGTTATAGCATCAGTTTCAACATTAGCTAGATAATATTCTAGCTGGTATAGTAGGAAGAGCATTGGCTCTGGAATCAGGGCCCTGAGTTCAAATCTCACCTTTGACACTGACCAAAAATAATGGCTGCTTTTGTGGTTTGCATCTGGACTGCACGAATTGGGGGTTAAGTCATTTAACCTCTCTGGGCCTCAGTTATCTCATCTGTAAAATGAAGGTTTGAGGCAGCTAGGTTGCTCAGTAGTTAGAGTCCCAGGCTTGTAGTCATGGAAACTCATCTTCCTGAATTTAAATCTGGCTTCACACACTTACTAGCTATGTGACCCTGGGTAAGTCATTTAACCCTGTCTGCCTCAGTTTCTTCATCTGTAAAATGAGCTGGAGAAGGAAATGTCAAACCACTCCAATATCTTTGTCAGGAAAATCCTAGATGAGGTCACAAAGAATTGGACATGAAAGAACGACAGCATATAGGATTGATTATTCTTCACTTGAAGGGGTAGATACAGCAAAGATGGGAAATGCAGTGTTCAGTAATACTTTGTGGAATGTAAAACTACTCTAAGTAAGGGAAAGTGTCAGAAATCTACAATTCGGGCTGTCTTCAATATAATGCTGGCCTATTCAAACCAAGGATTTATAAACTAGGTAATGTTTTACAAAGGTTCATTTCCTTTTAAAATGTTTTCTAGAATGAAAGCTATTTTAATTTATTGCTTACTGAATCATCTTCTCTTTCATAGTCTATCTTTTCCCTCTTTTTCTACTTTGTTTTTCAATTATGAACTACAACTTATTTTGAGTTACAGCAATTTAAAATTGGTACTTCATACGCAACTAGCTTTAATTACTTAATTGAAATATGAAACTCCAACTCTGAATTCAGTGTTGGTGAAAGGGGCCAGATTTACATTCTCATAAAACTGAAGTCATCTCTCTTCACAGGATGGTTCAGGGATTGGGCAGTTATATTCAGGGCTTCTGGCTTCTGACTAGAAAAATCCCTGCTTTCCAAAATTAATGAAATAATTTGTTCTTCAGCCTTCTTGAACTCATGACATCTAAAAAAAAATCCAGTAGCGAAATTACTAATTGACCAAGCAACAGACTATGTATATACATCTGTTGTCTTAGGACAAAACTACATGAATTTGTAGAAGGCTCATCATCAAAAGACTGGCTACCCAATGAAGTTTTCTTTTTTTGTTTGTTCGTTTTGTCCTTTAGTTCATGAGGTACAAATACTATAGTGAATAAAAGCAGCTAGGTGGCACAGTTGAATAGACTACTGGGCCTTGAGTCAGGAAAGTTTGTGGTCCAATCCAGCCTGAGACACTTACTAGCTGTGTGGCCCCAGGCAAATCATTTAACTTCTGTCTATTTCCATTTCCTCACCTGTCCAATTGAGATAATAATAACAATACTTCCCAGGGTTGTTGTGAGGAACAAATGAAATAATATTTGTAAAGTGCTTGGCACTGTGCCTGGCACGTAGTAAGTACTTAATGAATGCTTATTTCCTTCCATCCTTCCTTCCTCGTGGGCAGACTCAGTAGAGGAAATACTCACATCATCCAAGTCATGGAGCCTCAAAATGATGACTACATGGAATCTCTGACAGAGGATTACATGTACTTTGGCACTGTATTGTAAAGTTTACTTGTCAAGTTTCAGATGATGTGAAGAAGGGAGGGATTGTTAACATATTGGATACAGAATCATGATGCAAAAAGTTCTCCACAGGCTAGATTTAATAAAAATAAGATTGTTGTTGTTTGTCCTTTGTTCTTGAAGAAGACTGATGATTTCATGAGAGTAATGTCTTGACTTAGGCATGAATTGAATTTAGGTGAGGCAGAGCTGCAAAATTGTCAGCCTCATTCTCAACTCGAGAGTCATTAGAGTCCAGTGGCAGGACAAAAGTCAAGATGACTGGTTATGGCCCGGGATGCTGTGGGTGATCTTGGCCTTTTAAAATTACAATCTTTCCAATGTCTGAGGTGATGCCTGTTCAATGACTAAAGGCTTGGGGGGAATTGATACAAAGGAGAGCTTAGTTTACCATCACAAAAGTATTGATATGGGAGGGGAAGACCCTCAGAGAAAACCGTTGCTATTTACACTCATTCTAAGCCATCAGATAAAAATGAATAGGAATAAATATGAAGTGCTGCACTAGGATTCTTAAAACCAACTTCGCAAGCACAAGACATGGAAGATAAGGCTAAATGTAAATCGATCTGGAGCTTTTAATGGAGGGCAAGCTCAACATGAGTCAACAGCATGACAATGACAGAACAGAAAGCTAACACCATCCTAGGTAATATCCAGAAAGGCAACTTGTCCAGAAGGAAGAAAGTAATAATCCTCCTGTCCTGTATTCTGGTAAAACCAAACCTGAAATATGTTCGGTTCAGGTGCCATGTGTTAGGACATAGAGAAGCTGGAGTACTAATTTAGCAGAGGGGAAACAGGGTGATAAAAGAAGTCATCTTGGACAAATCATTTAACTTCCCTTGGCCTCAGTTTCCACTGTAAAATGAGAGGAATGAATCAGATGCCCTCTGAAGTACCCTCCAACTCTAGATCCATGACTATGAGATAGGGGATCATTCCATACAGGGGTTGATTAAAAGAACTGGGGATTATCAGCCTGGAAAAGTTCTGGGATAGCTAATAGAAATGTCTCCAGTTATTTGAAGACCTCTCATGTGGAAGATAGACATACTACCTGATCCCAGAGCACAGAACTTAGAGAAATGGATTCAGTCACATCAGGGGGAAAAAGGTCCCTAACAATTAGCACTATTCAAAAGTGGAATGGTCTGCTTCACAAAGTAGTGGGCTTTGTCTCACTGGTTTTTAGCAGAGGCAGAACAGTTGTCAGTGATATTGTCAAGGGGATTCTTGGCCACTTTGAAAGTGGGGGAAAATGGTGGAAGGTGATTTAGTGAGTGTTGGGATAACTGAAAGGCTTTCACTAAAAAATAACGGGACTTAGTGACACTGACATGCTAATATGTGTTTTTCTAAGTAAATATGTATGTGGACTGCAGGGGTCCTTGAGTAAGGGTTAAAAGCCCATTTGTATTTGAGTTTGACACCATTGTTCTAGGCAACTCTCTAATTCTAAACAAGTTAGAAAGAAAGTGCCATTACATGGCTGAACAAATTGTGGTATATGAGTGTAATGGAATACTATTGCTCCATAAGAAATGATGAGCAGGCAGACTTCAGAAAAACCTGGAAAGGCTTACATGAGCTGATGCTGAGTGAAGTGAGCAGAACCAGGAGAACATTGTACACAGAAATGGTAACACTGTGCGATGACCAGCTTTGATAGACTTAGATCCTCTCAGCAGTGCAATGATTGAAGACAATTCCAAAAGACTCATGATGGAAAATGATATCCATGTCCATAGAAAGAACTATGGAGTCTGAATACAGATCAAAGCATTCTGTTTTCTTTCTTTTTTTTCTTTTTCATGGTTTTCCCCTCTTGTTCTGATTCTTCCTTCACAACATGACTAATGTGGAAATATGTCTAACAGGATTATATCAGATTGCATGCCATCTTGGGGAAGGGGGAGGGGAGAGAGAGAAAAATTTGGAACTCAAAATCTTATAAAGTGAGTGTTGAAAACTATCTTCATATGTAATAGGAAAAAATAAAATACTATTAAATGAAAAAAAAGAGAGAAAGTGCCATCACATTGGTAGGAGTTTTCTCACAAAGGAGTACCCTTTGCCAATGAAATCACAGGCCTAGTCCCTATCCCACAAAATGCCCTGAAGGTGTGTGTTTGTTTTGTTATTGCCCAGTAGCCATGACTTAGTACTAAAGTCTAGGTACATTCTAGATGAATTGGCTATTGTGAAAAACTAGAGCGTTGTTTTTATGGGGGAAAAAATGTGTTCAGAGTTCTAAATAGCTGCCCCACAAATGAACTTTGGAAGCACAAACCTCGTTATTGGTCATGGATTGCTTGGACACAATTAAGCTTTAAATACCTAGAGAGTAAACACTGTGATAATTTACTTGCCTTTGTATAAGCTAGAGCCTCATGTGTATAACCCAGCATAGCGCCTGGCACAAAGTGGGTGCTTAATAAATGTTTATTGGATTGAACAGGTTCATCCTCCACCCTCCCTTCCACCCCCTGTGAAAGACTTATATGAACTGATGCTGAGTGAAGTGAGCAGAAGCAGGACACTGTACACAGTAACAGCCAATGTGCAATGACTGACTTTAATAGACTTGGCCCTTCCCAACACTGCAAAGATCTAAAACAATTTCAAAGGACTCATGATGGAGGATGCCGTCTACATCCAGAGAAGGAACTATGGAGTCTGAATGCAGAGTGAAGGAGACTATTTTTTTTGTCTTGTTTTTTTCTTTCTCATGGTTCCTCCCATTCATTCTAATTCTTCTATACAACATGACTAACGTGAAAATATGCTTAATAGGAATGTGTATGTAGAGCCTATATCAGATTGCATGCTGTCTTGGGGTGGGGGGGGGAGGGAGAGGGAAAAAGTTTAAAACTTATGGAGGTGAATGTTGAAAACTAAAAATAAATAAACAAAAAAAAGAAAATTTCAAAAACAGATTGTAAAATATGCATTGTGTCTACAAATATATTTTTTATGATTTAGGGGATTTGTGTATTAAGGCAAATTCTATAAAATAAATCTAATGATTTAATATTATAGGTTGTAATATATCATTTTCCATAAATTTATAGCATTACTATTGAATTGTCCTAGAAACTGTATTCATTTCATATCACTCAGATATTTGAAGATTAAATCTATATCATGGACTAAACTTCCTTTTTTGGAATAGGATACTTTTTGCCCATAGCTCAGAACTTCTCTAGGTATTCTGCCATTATGTGGTTAGGCTAGTCTGAGAGGTTAGAGTGGTCTTTCAGACCTAGTGTGTCTACACGTAGTCATCATAATCAGAATCTAGTTTGTCTAAGCATAGGCCTCCTTTGGAGTTATCAAAATTTGCAAAATGAACTGCTAATCTCCTAGCTTTTATTCAACTTTTCTCCCCAATAGCTCTTCTCTGTGCTGTCTTCCCTTCACTAGATTTAACTAGGCAGTGATCAGCATTGAATCAAGAATAGGCTTTACATATGATGGACTAAGCTGGCTTTGGGCCATGGCTCAGGTTAAACAATCTGTCTTTTGGAAGCTGGGCAGGAGGAAAGGAAGATTGGGCATGGCTGGGATTCAGAACTGGGAGCCTGAAATAGACAAGTCACTGAAATGACTGGGAGCTCAGTTTTCGATATTTGTAAAATGAGAAAGTTGGTCTCATTTTGTAGATGAAGAAACTGAGTCATGGAGAGGTTAAGCGACTTGTCCAAGGTCACAGTCTTATTAAGTGTCTGAGGAGGAATTTAGACCCATATCTTCCTTTAATTGTATGTGTGAAGGGGCTGAGATTGGGGGTAATGTTGTATATTTCATCATCGGTTACTTTCGATGTGTTAAGTGCTTTAGCTGAAACTTTGTTTCTTTTTTCTTCTTTGCCACAAGAGAAGTCTTATCCGTTGGACAGTGGGAAGGGCATATTAAAAAATGAATATGCTGTAAAACAAAAGGCATAAATAAAAAACAAATCTTGTTGTAAAAAAATAAAGAAATGAAAAGGTTGGATAAGATGGCTTCTATGCTCCCTCCCAGCTACAAATATACGATCCTGTGATTTGTAGCCGTTGAGCTGCCAGTTTGGTTCACTTAAATTCCACAAGCATTTATGAAGCTTCTCCTCTGTGCAACAAAACAGAGATATTATTGATTGCTATCCACCAAACAAAACCAAAAAAGCTAGCAACACACAAGAATGACAAAGTATATACTGAATTACCTGTATCCGGAATCTTCCATGTGTATTAATGCAAATGATTCCTGTAGGCACCCAAAGAATACCCAGGCATTGATGTATATTTGAAATTTAGGTTTACTCACCTGACAAGATTTGGCTGGCCATTTATTATTATTTGACATTGTCTACCTCCATTCCCTTGATCTATTCTAACCGCTACTTTGTTTTTCCTGGGTCAAACTTGTTTGTTTTACTTGTATTTTGAGATGGGACTTTGTTATTGTCATTGTTCACCAAAGAAGTGAACCTCAGGACAGCTTTGGAACTAGCACAATCTTCTTTTCTGTCATTTGTATATGAAAATGTTCATATTTGTAAAGTTTGTGATAATTTTTTTTAACTTAAAAAGAATTGTTTAAAAAGAACTGATGGAAAGAAACAAGTGTCTCCTACATTCCCAGGCACTTTGCTAAATACTTTTCAAATGCTATTTCATTTTATCCTGCTTTAGTATTGGCTTCTTTTCAATTCTGTTAACTTATACTGCCCATACTACTGACACTTAATATCAATATTATCTGATATACCATTGTATTTCTTTATTTTTATCTATTCTGCATTAGTAATAGTTGTTTTCACTTTTAAAAGTATCTTTATGAACTAATATTCAAGGAAAGTTATTTGTTTCGCCCTCAGTGCTTAACATATTTGGTAGGATTGATTTCATTGTTTACCCTAATGATCCTGCATCTTAGTTGAATGTGAAATAAAATATAAATAATATTCCCAGAGAAGTATCTAATCTAATATAATCATTAAATTCATCACAAATGAAATTGAGCCAACTGAAAAAGGATGAAATGTGGGAGCATAGGCATGCTTTTGGTTAGTAGATTTGGACACATTTTTACTATTCATTTCAGTAACATTAATCAGATATTGAAGTTCCTAGAAAGATAAATAGTCCCATTTCCCTTATAATAGTTTACAAAAGAGAAGAGTGGAATTAAAGTGCAGCATTAACAGGCCTTCTACAAGAAAAAAAGTAATTTTTTGAAGTTCTTTCAAGGACAAAAGATAATGGATGTTTTTATAGTTTGCATCTGGACTAACTGTATTAGCATCATTAGTGGTAATGTATTCCAGAAGACATTTAATGTAATTATGCAGATAATATTTTTTGGTTAAGAATGTTGTAGAATTTCAAATAACTGCATTTTTAAAGGAAATCTTTTTTTCCTATTTAAGGAAAGGCCTTAGACCTGTTATTTCATAGAGAAAATAGAGTTATAACAGTTGTATTCCTCATTTGAGTGAGGAATATATATATATATATGTATATATATATATTCTGTGTATTCATATATGCATATACTTATGTGTATGTATATATCTAGATGCATATGTGCATATATGTATATGTCCATGCACACATGCATACACATATTTAATTGACTTCTATACTGGTAAACTCCTGTCTTCAAGTTGCTGTGTTTAGATAGTAAAACCTACAAAAATTCACAATGGACCTTCACTTCTAAGCCCTTTAATTAGAATAGATGTGCCTAAAATACAAGCACAGGCCTGTTAAAAACACAACAAACCTATTTTTGAAGAAAGCATTTTTTAAGCATTAAAATTTTTTTAAAGCATATAGTACCACCCCAACCCTACCTCCAAAATAAATATTGAGTGGAGGTATAATATCATACTTGCTAAAGCTACTAAGTTCTATCATAATCCAGAACTTGTCAGCCTTTCTTCAATGGTCTTAGTCTGTTTTATTTGCCTTAGTTTGAAGTTCTGTACCCATTATCCTGTAGCTCTTCTTTCTAATTGTAATTGGGAGACTAAGGGTGAATTGTACCACTTCATCTCCGGATTCCCTTAATGCAAAGGGTAGAACACTTTTCCTGAGCTAGTTTCTTGCAGCTCATAAAATGGATCAAAATGAATAAATCAAAGTGGCAACTGCTAAAAGACCTAGGTATTCATAAATATGCACACATGCTGGTCTATTTTCTAAGGCCTAAATACAAAACTAGGCTGCAAATTTGTATGGTCTATAGAGGCTCTGAAAGGTAGTAGGTGAACATTACAATTACCACCCAATTCTGCCTTCAACTTGGCTATATAGGGTTCTGAATTTTTTGGAATCATTTATGGTTTGGTGGGACTTTATAGCCTTTGAGCTGAAATATTGATTAAGTGGCATTCTGCCAGGCTGTGAAAAGTGCAGACCTCTTGATCAGATCTGCCTGTCTTCTGCATTCAAGATGACAGACTCTTTCCTAAAAAGAGCATGGTTTGGTCCAAAGTGAGAGAATTTACTGTTGTGGGAAGGTTCTTCATATTGTATCACCTGACAAGCATAACATTTGATTTAATGATATCTAAGATTCTTTCAGGGATAAACATTTTCTAGTTTCCAAAGTTGTCTTACTATATGGATAAAATAGAGCTCCCATATTTAGGCAGATATATACTATCCCTTTACATCACTCCTTTTCTCTTTCCCAAATCAAGGAAGGGTGCATATGAATAAAAGAAAACAGAATCTAATTCTTCCAAAGCTTAGCATTCCCTCTCCAATATTTTCACTGCTTCATAAAGATATGCTCAACTCCCCCCACCCATTTTATTCAAGTACTTGCTCTATGATCTTGTAAATATTTTCTATACAAATAATTTTGATTTGCAAGATGCAAGTTGGAACTGATGCAGAAAAGTAAATTTTATAGTGGACATGTATGGGGGAGAGGTGGGATTGTAGGTCTATTAAAAAATTTTAGTTACTTTAACAAATGACTGAATCTTAGTCATCTTTCAAAATTTGTTTTTCATCAGACAAGTGTAATAGGAAAGGTCCTATAACTGATGTTTTTCTTGATGCCACAGATATTAATCTGTTTTTTAGCAAAATAACTTTTTTATGTTGAAAATATTTCAGGGCAACATTTGGGAAGATTCTTAGAAATAGAGGCATCGTGGATACATTGATTTTAAAAACAAAATGGAAGACATCAAGTTTCTGTATATAGGAGGTTCACATAAAATCAACCTGTCAAGCATTTGTGGGACAGGGAAAATGTCTAGGATTGTAAAGCCAAGTGAAGTGAATTATATGGAACTTTGTGAAGATCAAATTCGCTATAGAAACATGTCAATACTATCAGGGTTTCTAATTCTTTGCTTTCATTTTTTAAAAGCAAACCTTCATCCTCTTTCTTTAAACACAGGCGATCCTAATTACCTAGTATTGTACTCAAGTGCATGCTAAAGTACCTATTCCACTGACCCACCGTGCAATATTTTAATTTCCTTCAGTATACTGAACCTTAAGTCATTTTCTATAGCATCACCCACCTCTTGAATATTAGGAAATCTTTAAGAGCCGTTTGTGCGCATTAAATTAAAAAGTGGTTTCGATTTTAAACTTAAATAGATGGATTCTTTTAAAAAATGTTATCCTTCATATTTTTAGCTACCTTGTTAAGTTTCAAAAAGAGTTTAATATCTAAAATTTCTCAGAGATGTGCTCTTTTTCTCTCACTTCCCCAAAGGGAAGTAAAGGTCAGCTGGATATGGACTGCAAAGGAAAAAATTAAAAAGCAAAAGAAGGGATATAGACAAAATTTTGCCTACCTTATCTGAAATCTTTTGTAAACCTGGTCTTATATAATAGTTTTGTTTTGGCCTTCTCCACAGTTTTTGATGTTCATTTATATACTGTCTCATTTGTGCTTCAGAGATACCATGTTCCTTTGGTTCTATTTAAGGTCAGCCCTACCAATAGGCAGAGACAACAGTTACCCAAAGAATCTGAAATTCCCTGTGGAATTTCAAAAAGTCTCCCTTTCTAGGCTTCCATAATCCCTAAAATTCCTCAGCATTCCTTCTCTAGAAATCCAGGGTGTTCCCAAAGATTTACCATGGTTTTAAGCTTTAGGGGCTTAAAACTGCCCTGACTTTCCAAACATCATGTACGTTACCTGGTGAAGATAACAAATATTAAGATGTTATAAAGCCTATTAACAGTAGTAAAAGTTAGACTAACAGATTAGTTGGGTCGAAGCAAACCTTGAGGTAATTGCACTTATGTTTGGGTATGGTAAAAAGAGGAGAGAAAGGCTTGTAGAGAAAGGTCATTCTTTAGGAAAGGTAAGGCCTCTTGGAACATTGTAATAGAACATCAATGGAGGGGAGATGGGCAACAGGAGAGTGGTGGGGATGAGGTGATGAAGAAAAGAAGCAGGAGATGCCCTATCTAATTTTCCATAGATGGTTTTTAGAAGTCAAAAGCTAGTTCTATGATTTGACTTACTTGTCTTCATCTGTCATTAATTTAATTCACGGAAAGGCTGTCATAATCACTCCAATCTTCCTTTAGGCTCATTCCCTATCCCCTCCCTTGTAAATGGTGGTGTGATTTGTTTGTTCATTTGCCTTTTCATTTACTTCTATAAAACATCCTTTAGACTCTACCCATTCACAAGGACTTAACACTAAGCATATCTAAAACTGAGCTTATTATAATAGATCACTCAGTGACTTTACAGTTAGAAGAACTGAGTTTAAATCCTTTTTCCATCACTACATTGGGAACTTTTGCTCTTATCAAATCTCTCTAGGCTTTAGCTCCCCATCTGTAAATGACTGCAGGACTTCTAGGGTCCCTTTGAATCTAAATCTATTTTCCTATGGTATTATGACCACAAAATTTTCACCCTTTTCCAAATTCCCACTTGTCCAAATGTAACCTTAGTCTTGTACATTTTTATTCGTTCTTTTGGGTTCCCAAATCTATCTGGTCCCTGAAGCCTGCCAATTCTTTTTCCTTAACATGTCTCAGATCTGTGTTAGTGCTGGCACTATCCTATTCTTGACCATCTTAGTCCAGGATTACTCCAACTACCTCCTAACAACTTTACCTATTTCTGATCTCAGACTCATCTCTATCCTGTTCCCTAATTGATACACAGTAAATATCATTTTCCTCAAGCATTATTTTGATTTGACTCCTTTACTGTAGATCTCAGTTGCCTTCACATCCTATTAAAAGTCCTTAAAGGCCCTCCACCAATTAATTCTGCATTCATCCATCTTCCCTTACTTTCTCTATTTCTTTGCTCCACTGTATTTCATCATATACTCTACCATACCTGTAAAAACCTGCTTGCAAATTTCAGACTCCTGCTTCCAGCCTTCTGTTGTACCATTACCCTCAATCCACATTGTCCTCATTACATCTCCCAGAACTTCAGGGCTACCATCCTTCCAAATGCTGCACAATCATCTTCATGAAGCATTCTCATGAGACATTCCTGGGTTTGGTTACCTCTCCATCCACTTCCAAATAATTCTGATTATGTTTGTAGGCTTTATTCCATGGGGAAATAGCTACTTCTGTGCTAATGATCTAGACTCCTTCAGGGCATAGGGCCAGGCATGACAAGCAGACCCTCTTACAGTGTGGATAGAGGTGAAGCTATGTTGTATTCTTGACTGGGCTGATTATTTTCCTTTCTCACAAAGGAGTGAAAACTTGTCTTGTGTAGCAGGAAGGAACCTTGAGTCAGGAGACTAGGGCCCTCATGAGGCTAGTGTTGGTATATTTAGAGTTCTAACCTAATGATTGGCTTGCCCCAATTTCCCTAGACAAGGGGTTAATCTCTTGGGGGATTGAGCCTCTTTAGGAGACATTTAAGGTTTACTGTGTACTTTCTCAATGATTATTCCTCTTTCCAGGGTTAATGTCATTTATTGCTCAACCCCCTTTAATGGCTTGGTAGTATGGATGAATTGGAATTGTTACTCATCCCTGAGAAATAGTACTCTGTTAGCTCATCCTTATTCAAGGCAGAACCATTGTCTCTAAAATAGAAGTCTAACAAGTGCCATCTGGATGACGTTTGAAGAGCCCTGCATCTTTGTTGCCTGCATCTTTTAGGGGTCTGCTCCTGCTCCACCTTGCCAGCCTAATCATGGCCACTAGTGAACACGGAGCTTCTACAGCATAGCACCTGGGGCCTCACCTGTAGGAATTAAATTGACCTGCGACTTTTTCAAAAAGCAGCAGCAGAAACATTCTTTCCAGTGTCTGAAAGAGTATAATCAGGGACACAACTGCACATCCATATGAGCAAGTTATTTCTTTGCTCTGACTCCTTTTTTTTTTCGGGACCCAGTCTGTGTTGCTGCTGCTCTGCAGCTTGGGGACCAGGAAGGAAAGAAGTTCAGTTGGACTCCTGGGATCAGTGCCTCCCCTGGGGAGTGGAGGAGGAGGTAAGGGATGGAGTCTGTAACCAAGTGGGAGAGGGAGGTCAGAAGACTGAGAAGGGGGCACTAGAAAGGATAGGAATAGGCTAGCCAAGAGGAGTTCCCATCTTTTCTTCTTCCGATCTCAACCCCAACTCCAGTTCTAGCCCTAGCCCTAGTCCCAGCCCTACCGTTTCTGAGTTTACTTTCAGCAAAAATCACACCCATAAAAGTTTCTGCTTCACAGATTTGTCAGCTTCAAGTGGCTTTTAAGAAAAGAGTGCAAGGAAAAGGCAGAAGAGACCAAGCCCTAGGCTTGGGGCAGAGACACGGAGAGATGGGAGGTGGGGGAGGGGCGGTGTGTGAGAGGAGGAGATGGAGAAAGAGGGAGTAGGTTACAAATAAAAATTTCTCCTGAGCTTCTGTTGCCCGGGTCCCAGGCCACTCCTAGCGCCCCCTCTCTGCCATTCTTACCGATCCCCACTTCTTCTTACTGGCTCGACTTCCCGGGCTGAGACTTAGTGCACACAAAATTCGCTAATTGGACTGCTAGTGGAAAAACACAGCATGCTGTCTCGCCTCTCTTGGAAATTTTAATATTTGAAAGGCTGATGGGTGAATTTGGTAGCCCACTCAAAGATTGAGGTGGAAAAAAGCGAGATGCAAAAGGTGGGTCCTCTTGGATCCCAGTGGAAAGAGAGGTACATCTTGTATAGAAATTCTAATAACCAGGGGGAAAAAGATTGGTGGGGGGAGGGTTGGAACTCGTCTTTCTCTGCATTGCCCCATGCGCCTCAGGATGAGTGAAGGTTCAGCCAGCTACTAAAGAAGGGATAGACAAGCGAGACTCGTGAAGTCCTAGGTGTTTTCCATCTCTACGGGCTGAAGCTGGAAAAATCTGAGGCCATCTTTCTGTCCTCCCAAGCTTCCCACTCCAGATTCTCTACTTGAACACGCTGCCTCTAACACTCCAGCAGCGGGTTTCTGGCTTTTCTTCACCGAGGGGCACTTCGGTTTGGGTTGGTATAACTAGTTGAATTGAAAGGGTCCCCTCTGCAACGTTGACAGTGACCGTGAACTCGAAAGGCCTGCGGGAGCTCCAAGCTCTACGGGAACACACGAGGGGTTAGGATAGGGTGCAGAAACTGAAGGGAGTCACTTTACCCGAAGCCAAAGCAACAGGCAGGGTGGAAGTGGATAGCCGAATGCAGCCTGAGAGCCGGTCTAGGATCCTGGGACTGAGGACAGTCCTTCAAAAGCAGAAGAATCTGTTCAACAGTGAGTGAAATATCATGGAAATCAGTAATTGAGCCACACCCCTGGGGAAGGTGGTGTCGCTAGCGGTTCTCTTCCATTGTAGACAATTTGCTTGAGGGCCCATTGAGTGTCTGATTAGGCCTAAGGAGAAAGTCAATCAGTGCAGGGCAACCTTGGAGGAGGCCTCGGCCAAGTGCTCGGGGGACAGCTTTCTTTATCTTGGGTTTTCGGGTCTACTTGGACGTCAGACGAGAGGGGGTGGGGGAGGGGGGAGCTTTAGGGGTTACCCCACGGAACGCTGGACACAGGAAAGAGGCAAGGCTGTGTATACTGTATAACCTGAGTTTACCTGGAATCTGGAACCCCGACAGGGCCTAAAGAAACCTGATGCGGGAACTGGTCGCCTAACAAACTTGATGTCACAGAAAGGGGGCCTTGCCCAGATTCAGGTGGCAACTCTCTACCCCAATGAAAATGGGGTGCTCTGAACCCATCGAACACCCAGTCTGTGGAATTTGGTGAGAGGAGTTATTCAAAGTCGCGTCGATTACTTTAAAAGTGGTTTTCTGGGAGACTTAAGGTTTGAGAACGGAAAACTGAGGAAAGGCAACAAGAGGGCCGAAGCTGGTCTGGGGACGGGGTGGGAAGAGAGATTTTACTACCTTTGTTTAGGGAATTCCCTTATTCACAAGTAGTCTTGGGCTGGAATTTTTGAATCCCTCATTCCAACAACACACTGGGAACAGACTTAAGAAATTCAAGCAAGGAATTAATTTACAGAGTCCCATTTTGTCAGTATCTGACGGCGGGGAGGAGGGGGGCGGCGCGGAGAAGAGGACTTGAATGGAGATTGTAAAGAGAGGCTAAAGGAGTGGGGAAGCGGGACGCGGTAGTCCTGAGTGTTTAAAAAAAAACAAACCAAAATTTACAAAAAGGTATTTTAGCCTCTTGCAGAGCCTGCGGGGAGCCAGACGTAATTCTGGACGGAGGCCACTGTGGGGCGCCAAAGCTCTACTAGGCCAGAGCTGGTTTTCGAAGCGGGTTCGGGGAAAGGAATCCGGGAGAACAGATGCACTTGGGAGGGAGGGGAGGAGGAGTGAAGAGGGACAAGGGAGGTAAGCGAGTGTGTGTGTTGAGGGTGGCGGTGGGGAGGACTTTTAGTCTCCAGTTAAATTCGCCAGGGAGACTTTGTTACATAACATATCTGTGCGTGGGGTAAGGAGACTTTGTTAAAGGAGAAGGGAGGGAGGGGAAAAAGGCTCCCAGGACACACATATACACACAAAAATTCAACCAAGGTCTCACGGCTGACCCTGGAGCAGAGAGCCTATGCTTCTTGCTTCAGAAATCCCGGGTCATTTTCTTCTCCCTCCCTGCCTAACTGGTGCCAAAAATCTGTCTTTAAGGGCGGAAAGACAGATTAGTGCTGCTCCCTAATCAGGTCCTAGAGAGTCCAAGGTGCTCTCTCCTCCCCATATATAGAGGTCAAGCTCCCTGGGGCTTTCCATTTGCACACTGCTCACTCCGTGCCCAGTTTCCTTCTTCCCCCACTCGGGAGGACCAGTTCCTGCTGGAAACTAAGATTTCTTTTCCCCCTTTGAGGCCCCCGCAGGGTTAGCCCGACCCCGTCTACAACCCCTGAGGACTCCAATCCTTTCCTTACAAAGGGCGGGAGCTGGGCTGAATGCACCCTCCCTGAGCCTTGGGAGCGCCCTGGATGCTCAACCGTCGGCTGCCAAGGAGAGCTGATTTCATTCAAGCCTCCCATCTTTAGATGCTGGAGAGTAGGAGGCGGAGAGCGCTCTGCAGGGCGCTGCGCGGCCGGACAGAGTGGGGAAGGGGTTAAGGAGGAGAGAAATGGGGGAAGGAGGCTGGAACTAAGGAAGTGTGGACACGACTTCCACGACAGCGGAGTCACGAGTGACATACTCTTAGAGACTTTTCGCAGATGCGCCTCGCGGGCTAGTTGTTGTTTTATTATTATTATATGCAGGCCATCGGAAAAGGTTAGGAACCCAGACTTAGAAATGGGATAATCCTAGTCTAAATATTAAAAGTGAAATCAGAACCGGACGAATATTTACCCAGAGACTACATAGCTATTTCGCTTTGCAAGGGGAAGAAAAGTGCTGGCTGCAAGGACTTCTCCGCCGGTTTTGCATTTTTTCCTTGGAAAGATAGAGGGACAATGAGGATAAAAAGCAGCTTTCTCGATTATGTTTATTTTCCCCGTCCCTTCCCCCACCCCCCTTCTGTCTGTTTTAGACCGCAGTAGCTCCCTGTGTTTCTCCAGTAATGGGCGGTTACGGGCCTGGGTCCAAATTGCATGCTTTGTAATATTCTCCTTTTTAAGTGTCTCGCCGGCCAACACAAAAGGTGAAAAAAAAGTACGTTGGATCAATAACCAAGATTGTTATTTAGATAACGAATTAATCTCCCTGTTATAATACTTTTTATAGTGAACTTTGAACCCCTTCTATGAGAAAAAGGAGTTTAGAGGAAAAAAGTCTCCAACAGGATTAAGGTTTTAATTACAATTCCCTATCGAAGTAACATGTTTGATTAGCTGATCTTATCAATTAATAGTAACATTAAAGCTTATGAAACAGATTCGCGGGAAAATATGCTGGGAGGTAGGGGGAGAAGGATCTTTAAAAGTAAATGTTGCCGGAGACCTTGTGGGGCTCCAGCAAACGAATACGTGCACAGGGACCTATTCGGATCCTATTGCCCACACACCTAACCAAGATCAAATTCTACTTAGAGGGAGAGAGAATGGCGAGGTGGAGAAAGGGGCAGTAGACTTATTCTGTTAGAAGAAGCGGCAGTACCAACAGCAGAAAAACCTTGCTAGGGAAAATAAAAGAAGTACGGCAGAGCTTCTCCCCAGCATGGGCCGGAATCAAAGTTGCTGCCCAACCGGGGCGGTATGCGGCTCATCGCATTTTGGTCAGCCTTATATTCGCAGGGAAAATAAAGTAATTTGAGCATGCATCAACAGTTTTCCATGAAATACGAGTTAAAAGAAGTAATAGAACTAATCACTGTCTCCTCAAATCAAGTAGAAAACATTTCAATGCACTAATTAGAGTAATTAGAATAATAAGCCTCTGCCTATATGTGGTAAGACAATGTGTACAAACAACTTTATTTAATGTATACTGGTAATCAGTGATGCGTGCGTGCTTGAATGCTTAGTGCAATAAAACTAACCTCCGTCCGCCCAAACAATCAAATACAAATTAGTTTAATGATTGTGCCTGCTGCATGTCTTAGAAATCCACAGGCAGAGGCGAGTAAATAGAACCATCCTTGTTTGTGTGTATGTCTCCCCTACTGACCAAGGAGCTGCTGCCGCCTCCATCCACTGGGCAATGAATGACTGCGGATGTGAATGAATGAATCCAGGAGTGAAGGAAAGGGGAGAATTAATGAATGAAGTAGGAAAACTAAAACGACCTAAACTTCTAAAATAAAAGGTTTAAACCAAACAAACCTACCCTGGAGCATAGGGAGAGACTACCTTGCTGACCACACTCAACCTGGCTTCCTGAACCACCTGACATCTCTAAATTTGAACATCTATTAGAAACGGAGCACTTCCCTAAGCTTTATTTAACAAACTTTGTGACCTAGGAGTAAGTTAGGAACTTAGCCTCTTTCTTTAGACAACCATTTCTTTAGAACCATTCTGTTCTTTGGGACTTCCACCCGAATCTCTTTAATGAATTCTCCAGATCCAGGTTCTTTCTAAGCTGTGTGATTTTCTTCAACCAACCAATACCCTCTGGTCAATCTATAGGAGTTAGTGAGATGTTCAGGCCAAAAGGTGGCTTCAAAGGCACCTACCATCCTCCTCTGGGTCCCAAGATATTTCTTTGCCATAGCCAAGTTAACCTACATAAACTTAAATGCCTTTCACCTTTTGGGTAGTACCTTACTCTGGCCCTTAGAATGCCAAACGGAGGAATTCAGCTAATTTTTCTTCCTCCCACAACACTGATTTTTCACCTGCTTCAAAATAAGAACAATTTCACAAAGAGTCAAAAGTGGCTAGTTTCTGGGGTCTCTCCCTGTTTTTCAATGTCCAATTTGGTCCCTTTGGCCTTTTTGCAGAAGAGCCTGAGAAAAGGAATACTTGCAGAAAACTTGCTGTGCTTGGAAAAACTCATTCTAAAACTTGTCTAGCATCTTAGAAAGAATACTGACTTCTTTCAAAATTATGGTAAATCACTTTACAGTGTTGCCCTTTCTCCTGGCCCCTAAGTTCCATTTCAAAGGGAATCATCTCCCTTCTGTATCTCTATTACCTCGATCCAGCGTTTTGCCTTTCTGACACTCTTCCTTTTGTTGACCTGTGCCAGATGATTCCTTCTTTATATTCAACAGCAAAGTACCATAGCAGGATGTAGTAGAAGCGATACACCCTGATTTGGAGGAAAAAAGGCTTTTTGTACAGACCTACTTCTCTTACTCACCCCATGTAAGCAAGCCAGCCCCACCTGTAACTGTTACCATGTCCAACAAGTATTCTCACTTTAAAAATCCCATCTTCGCAAACTCCCTAGCTTTGAGATACTTTCCCAGAAGTGGGACAAATAATTCTTTCCCAACCCCTTTCCACTTCATCTCATCCCCTAAACCTTGGTCTTGGTGTTAGTATTGGGACCAAGACTTCAGCCCAGCTCAGACTTCTCTAAACTTCAGCCTAGAATCAAAAAAAATGCATATTCAAAAAGCAATCTACTTTGTAGTCCAACACACATACACATACACACACAGTCCCACTCACTTTCCCCTTAATCCAGACCTCCCCCAAAGGCTCTGAATCCAGGGTAGAGAAAAGTAAGTAGCAAAGCTTTCACATTCATCTGTTCGAAACTATTGAAAGTGGCTTGAAGAATGTCAAAAAAATATGGGGAAGTGAAAATACAGGAAATAACCAGCCCTTCGGTCAAGGTCTCCTTATTTTTCTCTTAGGCCTTGAGACTGCAAAGCTCTAAGCTTTCCTTTCAACGTGCATACTCTAGCTAGCTAGCTTAGTACAAGGGTGAAATGTGCAGTGTGATGCAGATGAGTCTCATTTGCTTCTCTGTATAAGAAGATCGGGTATCTCTAATTCGTACCCCTCAACAAACTCACCAGCCTGTCCAATTCAAAGGCTTTACTACTACTATGATGGAATATTTTGTTAAAGGAACAGAAAAATAAGTTACTAAGGGTAAAGAATTCGCTTCAGAATCATGTGCCATGGAACATAAAAGATCACATAAAATTTCTTCTGATGGAACGAAATTTCCAACTGTGGAGGGATAAAACCCCATAACGCTTAGAAAATGTATTTTTCTTTGAAGGAAAACCGAGTGTCTTACAATTGGCGATCTGTGGTGGAAACCTAAAAGCAACTTTTCTTTCTCACTGTACTATACTCAAATAACTGAATCTATTTTACTGCATTTTTATTTTTAACAAAACAACAACAGCAAGAAATGTAAATATTATTTTTGTGGGAAGAAAGAATGTGATCCCTATCCAAAAGTACACTGAGTTCAAGTTTAACCTACCGATATATTTATCGCAGTCCTGCGGTACATAGAGAGTTAATCATATACAATTTATAACAATCAAAGGCCCGTTCATATTGCTCAGATGGGGACCTAATGCTCCCTCTTTCTTTTTAAAATCTGTGACAAGTACGCTTTTGTGAGGCATGTATTTTGTTTCCTTTTCTAGATGACAGTTATCCATTCTGAGGACTTGGAGCTGTTTACCACCAGCCACAGCCACTGTCGAGTATAGTCTTAGGCTTAGGAGAATGGAATATATAAGGTTTTCTTAAACCTCAGACAAAGAGCTATAAAAGCCCTGAAATACGTGGGTGGAATAAACTTTAAGAAAGATGTGCATTTTTTGTAATGGTATGAAATAGCCTCTCAGACATCTCTTAAGCAAATAGTATGTCTTAATTTTATCAATAACCAGAATTGTAGGAACAATAAGAAAAGAAGCTGGGGCTGTTTTGATGGAATTTAACAGTTACCACAAGCAGAGTTGTTTATTCAGACAAAGTGAAATTAGTACCAGATCAAGTTGATCCAACTAATAGAAAAAAAAAAGTAGGGTTAAGAAATCGAGAGGGAATAAATATTCTGGCTCTTCACCAAGCACATGAATGATCTTAAGATACTCTCTGAATGAACATTTGCTTATCCCTAGAACCAAACAAAAGCGCAACAACAACAAACAAAAACCAATCCCACCTAAAAAGACATTTACTAGAAATGCAGTAATCTCTCCTTTGATAAGAGGGAATGGAAATAATACAGATTCAGGAAACATGAAGCAATAAATTTGATGTCTTGCTAGCTAAATTGCTGGTCCTAAGGTACTTCTGCGTTGTTTGAAGGGGGAGAGGGGTGGGGATTCCAGGGAGGGGAGATATAATCCCAGGATTTCATCATCTCACCGCTTCTTGCTTTATTTTTTAAAGTAAAGCTCTGGAGCTGAGGAAATATATAAAACCTGGCTGAACATGACACCCTTATATCTATTGCCAAGCAGAAACTTCAAGATGCTTCTTTCTTATCCATTGCTTTCTTCTATGCTGTTCAGCTTATCGAAAGGTACACACTGCTCATGAAATATACAACAAATTTCCCTCCCTCTCTAACCTCCCCTTCCTCAACTTTCTCAGCCGATTGTCCTTCTGGATAAATAGTCTTTCCTTTCCATCCCTTTTCGAAGAATGCAAAAGGTAGAGGACAGTATTAGGAATTTGATTAAGAAACAATAAAGACAAATCATAAAGTCCAGTCCTAAGAGAATAACAACTGCTTCCGCTCAAAGTCCCATAGCAAAGAGGCCTGCTGCCTTGCTACCTTTGCAAATTATAATTCAGCTTACATATACATAGGCACTGATAGGTTTACTTGAATGTAATTTTCCCCCTTTCATTGTTTCTTCAGCACCTGCTTCATTTGCTCCTCTTGAAGGAAGAAGGAGCAAGACATGAATGACTTTATCATGGCCATTTCACCAGCAAACTCCTTCTGCCCAGCAGGCTTCAGCCTCCATTGGGAGCAGGAGGAGGGGAAGGAGGAGGAGAGAAGTGTGCTTTTGTTGTTGATATCTGAAATATAAATGAGGGTCACTTTATGGGAGCTGATTGTTCAGAAGTGACATTCCACAAGGATGGGATTCCATGTGACCTGGCCATTCATCCTACCTTCCTGGGACTCTTTCACATAATCACCCTTTCTGTCTCTCCCTTCTTTAAAAAAAAAAGCCACTCTCTTTTTAGGAAAACATAAGGTGTTCTTCAAAAATCTTTCCAGCCTCTATTGTGAATCTTCAGGGGCAAACAGGGGAAAGAAAGCTTATTTACTATGGCTATACCAAGGTCTCTGAGAACACAACTCTGATACTTAAACCAGGAGCCATGGCCTAAGTTGTTAGGGAGCGTTGCCTAGAGTTTGGTAGGGATTCTCACACTGGAATCAAGGTTCACCCAGTAGCTGTAGCCTTTTCAAGTCTAAAGAGGCAGGTGCCTATCAAAAAGAAACACAACAACAACAACAACAACAAAACCTTGTCCAGTTGACACGTGATGTTTTCCAGTTAGCATGCCCCTCTTGTTTGGAACAAAATGATTCCTCTCAAAGTCCACTAAAATGTCCTGCAGAGGGCAGATGTTGCTTGTTTTCTGCATAAAATTCAGTGAAATATTGACCAAAGACTCAAATCTATACTGAGCTTAAACATTTTACCCATCAGCACGTCTGCAGTCACCAAACACTTCTTCTTTCTGTCACTTCTCTGCCAGACTATTGATAAGATCATTTAGCTGTATCTGTTGGGGACCTGTGTAATATTGACTAGGAGTTAGAAAAGATGATCGGATCTAATAAGCCCAGAAACTAGCATCAAAAGAGATATTGTACTTATTTAACCAAAAGGCAAAGGGGATTTAACAAACAGCATATCTGTTAAATAACACAAAGCAGTTTGGACTTCTAACTAGTCTAAAAACTGATTTCTTTAAAGAATGTTTCCCCAGTCATTTGGAATCTTCATGAATTACATAATTGATGATGATAATGATGATGATGATGATGATGATGATGATGATGATAATGTCTGTTCTGGGCATTGTGTACTCAGACCTTCCCCAAGACCCTTCTTTCCTATGTTCTTTTCTTCCTATTTTATGGCTTCTTATTGCCTGAAGAGAAATAAACACTGTCTTGTAAACCATTGCTAAATCCATCTCGTTTTGTAAAACTAACGCGAGAATACACTTGACACGACTATAAACACTTGGCGAGCACAGTGATGTTGCATGGATTTCAGGAATATCCTTGCCATTAAACATATTTGATCACTTAAAAAAAAGAAAATAAATAACCCTTTTAAATAAGTTCCACCTTCCTTAAAGAAAGCTTTTATATTATATAAAGAGATGTGGGTAGAGTTTAACATCCACCAAGTTCCACAGATGCTTTCAAAGAAATGTGTACTCACACTGACTGGGTAATGCTAACCTGGAAAAAGGACACATACGTATCTATCTATTTATACTACACAAGACCCATTGGAAAGACCACCAAATAGTGAGGAAATGAAAGCTCAAACTCTCTGACCATTTGGAAGGAATGTTAATAACAAATTGATTGGCAGGTGCTGGGTTTATATTTTGGAAAGGAAATGAAACCATAACTTGTGCTCTACCAAAAGACTATGGAAGTTATAAACATGAAATCTGGCAGTATACGCATAAAATTTATTCTGAAACTTCATAAAGTTTAAAGGAAGTGAGGTGTTTTACACATAACTCAGCAAAAGGACTAGATTTTTACCCCTTTAAAATTTAAGAACTATGCAACTTGGCACTATCTTTAAAAATAAAATAAAGATTTTTCAATAATTAGGACAAACTATTAAGGTATTGTGCATTTGTTTTATGTAGATAATAAAATATTACTTTAACATAAATATATAAGGATCTCTGCGTTTTTATTTTTCCCCACAAGCACAACCAAATGTACCAAAACAAAGTATTTTTTAAAGACTGAACCAAAAAAAAAATTACATCCCATATAGATTTTGTTCACCTACTCATTTAAAGCTACAGAAAAAAAACAGTTTCCAGAACCTTTTTGCTTCAAAAGAAATAAATATACATTGAGGCAGGCCACTTAAAAATGATATGAAAATATTTCCCTGGGTAGCATTTAAAAAAAAAAAAGAAAAATAGACAAAGAAACATGTAAACTATTTCTGCATTTCAAAAGACAAATATTAAACATATGTACATTGTGGTAAGGTTCAGTGGTAACTTTTGTTTTAGTAAAACCTGTTAAGAGTTAGAGGATCTACAGACATATCCTCCGAACCCTATCTTCTGACCTTACCCACGAATTAATAAGTCTCTGAAAGTTCATTTCCTCCCTTTACCATTGGATATCTGCCCTGCCCTAAATTACTTCACTAAGGGCCAGTCCCCAACACTGAAAGAACAAGCAGCTTGATGCACCCCAAAGCAGCTCTGTGCCCTATCACTGTGATCATCGTTGGGGAAAGGCAATAAAGGCAAATAAACATGCCTGTTTTAAATCTCTATTTATCTGGCAAAACTTTGAAACTCAAATGGTCACGGGAGTCTGAAAATACAATAAAAAAGCATATTCTCTTAAAAACAAAACCAAACAAAAACCCAACCTTGGCTACTGATTGCAGTGTGAAGCTGATTTCATGATAGGGAGTTTCATTTAAAAAAAATAAAAAAGCTAACACTGGACAACAACAAAAACCTTTTTAGATTAAAAACAATAATAAAAACGTCTTTTCCATTTAGCGACCTCTTTTTTTGTTTTGCCAACTATGTTTTTAAAATGTAACTTATCACAGTTTAATGGTGTTTATTTCTCAATAGTTTCAAGTTTTCTCTGAGACTTCCCTGTAGAGTCTTTTGCTTTTGGGAAAGTTAACCATTTTCCACGAAGAGAAGGTCAAGAGAAGCACTTAAATCTATTAACAAAGGGGAGAAAAGGATGGATTGAAGATGGCAATTTTTCCCCCCACTTAATTTGGCTCCCTTAGTGAAAGAGAAAAAGCTGCCCAAGTCAGACTGGCCTTTCGTGCCACAAATGATGGAAAGAGAAGGCATGGGATGATACATTTTTTAATTGAAAAATAAAACCTGAGCTAGTCAAGATAAAATCAGTGCACAAATCGGAGAGAACTCCTATGTATGCACAAATGTATTTTATGGTAATAAATGCATACACCATTACATTCTCGGATTGTTTTCTTTTAAATGAAAACATTCACTCTTTCAGAGTTCCCAAGTTTAATTGCTGTCGTCAGCACAAATATTTCCTTGAGATGACGTTATGAAAACTGAAGGCAGAGAACTTTCTGTGGGGTGTCTGAGGGCAAATATTTCCCTAGTTCTCTTCAAAGTGCCACTCTCTTTCTGTTGGACAACTCTGGAAATGTATTTAACCTCCACATTTCCTCGGAGCTCTTTCACAATGGACCCGCCTGCTAAAATGAAGCAATCAGTCACTCAGTATCGATTTTTCTTTTTCTTCCCTCCTCCCTCTTCCCCCCACCCCCCCGCCCCAAACACTGCCTGAAAATGAAGTTTACTTTGTTGGTGGCAATCTAAGGAGGGCTCGACTTTCTGTCCTAGGCTCGGAACTTGGCTCGGATAAATTGGGGAGACGATGCACGTTTCTTGAAATCGGAAACTGTTTATTTTGTATGAAGCCAATCATTTTGCTTTGGTAAAAGGAGAAAATAAACGTTACACCGATGTAAGGGGAGCTGAAGGTAACCAAAATTCACATACAAGCAAGGAGAACAAGGGTCAACATACTCAGAAGAGTTGCCAAAGACTGGCCAACTCGTTGCTGAATAAAAAATACAAGGCAATTTCAAAGTGAACCTGTGGGATGGGGGGAATAGGGTGGGTGGGGAATATTTTCATGAATTGGTTCATGTAAACTTCAATTTTCTTGCAGTGCAAATTTCTACGGTTAAATACTGTTGACATCAAAGAATTTGTGTATTGTTTTGTCCTCTCTCCCGTTGGGAATCCACATTAAATAAACACCGGCAGCATGGGCGAGCTATGAGCTTCATTCCAGGTTGGAAACTGCAATTGTGTTTATCATAGTTTGGCAGATTTTTTTTTGGTAATTAATTTAGTTTTGCCAGGTATTTATCTCAGTGCCTGTCATCTCTTCCTCTCCCGCCTCTCTCTCTCCCTCTCTCTCTCCCCTCTGTGTGTGTGAGATACTCACTCCACTCCATTGCCTGGGTACTCGCCTGTAAAGGTCAAAACACATCGTTACACCTGCTACCCTTTAAAGGATAGTCCAGTGATTTCGTTGCCTATTTTTCCCCTGGGGGGGGGGGTTAAAAAAAAAGAACAATCAGAAGTTAAAGCGGGAACAATGGGGCTGGGGAGTGGATAAGGAAGGAGGGGAAGAGGGAGCGAAGGGGGGGAGGGATCCCTTCGTACTTCCCCCTCCCCCCCAAAAGAGTTCACTGGACTGGAGTCTGCACCCCGTGGTGTGGTGGCGTGTCCCTACTCCCCCCGTATACATCCTCGGCTCCCGGCAGAGTCCCTCCCGGAGGAGTCATCCTTTTCTCTTTCTGTCTCCTGTTACAAAACCAAACTCTCACCACCTCCTTCTCCAGTTGTAAGCTGTCCGCCAGGGAGGTGATCTCCTGGGCCGAGGGCTTGGGACATTTGAGGAAATGGCTTTCCAGAGCCCCCTTGACGCTCACCTCGATGGAGGTCCTCTTTTTCCGCTTGCGCCCCTGGGCAGCGATCTTGTCTATGCTGGTGGGACTGCCCGAGGACGAGTCCGCCTCCTCCAACCACTTGTTCAACAAAGGCTTCAGCTTGCACATGTTCTTGAAGCTCAGCTGCAGGGCCTCGAACCTACAGATGGTGGTCTGCGAAAACACGTTCCCGTACAAGGTGCCCAGGGCCAGTCCCACGTCCGCTTGGGTAAATCCTAGTTTGATCCGCCGCTGCTTGAACTGCTTGGCGAACTGCTCCAGGTCATCCGAGGTTGGCGTGTCCTCATCCGAGTGTGGATCGTGGTGGGGCCCCGGGTGACCCGGTGGGCCCTGCGGTGGCGGCGGCGGTGGCGGGGGCTGCTGGTGCGGGTGGGAGTGCGGGTGCGGGTGGTGCTCCCCGTGGTGCTGCTCGTCGTGGGCGTCCCGCAGGCCATGGTGGTGGAGCCCCGTGGGCTGGCCCCCAGCGCCCAACATGCCGTTCACGGTGAAGCTGGGCTGCGAGTAGAGCAAGCCCCCGTTGGACGCTCCCATGCTGGGAGGGAGGTGAGCCGCTGCAGCCGCGCTCCTCCATGCCCCGGGCCCCGGGTGGTGATTGGCGGCGTGGTGTACCAGATGCGGTGGCCGCTGCTGCTGTTGCTGTTGCTGCTGTTGCTGTTGCTGCTGTTGCTGCTGCTGCTGGTGTTGCTGCTGCTGCTGCAGAGACCCCGGCCCGTGAAGCTCATCTCCACGCCCCGGCTGCTGTACCACCACGGAGGGCTTGATGTCCGGCTGGCCCAGGGGGCTGGTGGACCACGGGGAGCCGTCCCCGCCACCCCCGCCACCGCCCCCGCCCCCGCCGCCGCCTCCGCCGCCACCGCCCCCGCCGCCGCCGCCGTGGGACAGCGCGGTGATCCACTGGTGAGCGTGGCTGAGCGGGTGTCCGTTGCTCTGCAGCGCGGCGTAGTCGCCCTGCACCAGGCTCTGCGCCTCCCGGTAGCCTCCAGTGCCTTGCTGCATGCCGCCCGGCGGCTCGGCGTGCACGATGGAGGCGCTGGAGGTGAGCAGGCTGTAGTGGTTAGACGCTGCGGTCGCCATGACTCTCGGAGCCGGACTGATCGCGCCGGTTAAAGGAGCCGCGCATTTGACAGTTACTTTTTCGCCTCGGGCTCCCTCTCCCTCTCTCTTTTCTCTCCCCCCCGCCTGATGCTCCAACGCCTGCTCCGACGCCTGCTCCGACGCCTGCTGGGGCTGCTACTGCTATTGCTGCTGCTGCTGCTCCAGCTTCTCTCCTTTCCTCCCTCCCTCTCTTTCTCCCTCCCTCCCTCCCTCTCTCTTTCTCCTCCTCTCCCTCCCTCTTTCTCCCTTGCTCGCTCCGCTCTCTACCCTCTCTCTCTCTAGCTTTCTCTCTCTCCCTCTCCCGCTCTCTTGGCAGCTCCGGCTCGCAGCGGCACGCGCCCGGGCCCCGCCCCCATCACCCCCTTCCATTGGCTCAGTACCTTTTGATTTACGTGGATACCATTAGCAACCGCCCGGGACGGCGGAGCTGATTGGACAGCCTGATTTTCCCCCTCCCCCATTTCCCCGCCTCTCCTCCTCCTGTCTTCTCTCCCTCCTTCTCTCCTCCTTATTCTGATTCTACACCCCCCCGCCTGAACCTCCCCCTCTACCTCCTCCTTGGTGGGCCCCGCCCCCCATCTGTTTCCAACGCGCGGAGAAGCGGGGCTGGAGGGCAGACCCAGCGCTCAAGTCAACTGCGGCCACATGGAAGAATTGGATGATGGGGTTCACGCCTTCTTCCCAGTAGACTATGTGAGGGAGGAGGGGAGGCAGGACGAAGGCTGGGTTGTACTGAACGGGAGGGAGCCCAATTCTTGTTCCTGCAGGGGACACGCGCGCGCGCAGACCCCCCCCCCCCCCCATCTCATTCAAACACCCTTAGACTTTCAAACCTAGAACCAAGAGGAGTCTGACTTGCCTCCTGTTGCAATAATCTCGGTGCCGTGTCAAGGGCCGAGAAGCATTTTCTCATTGCATCATTTGGATGCGCAGTGAGGGTTCTAGCACCAGAGCCTGTGGATTCCTTTCCTCCAGAAAAGTATCTTCCCCCCTTCCGTCCCCCGGCACCCCGAATACTCCCCTCCGGCGTGGACTGTGCCTCTTCAAGGTTAACAGATCTAGTTTTCTTCCCGCGCCTTTCACTCACTCCCACCTGCTTCTGGTAACTGCCAGTAACCAAGAGAGAGTGGAGCAGTCCCGAAGGTGCTGCTGCCTGGGCTTAGATTTTGCCATACAGTGAGGTTCTGGTGCTAGTATCACTTAGAATGTCCCACGCTGTCAGATTCATATAACATGCACGCAACTCAGCGGCGTGCACGCACAGCCTCTGGTTTGAAAACTTAAGTTACTGGGTGGGAAAACCCCCTCCCTTAGAGGTGGTGGAAATGCAAGAGTGGGTCGGCAAAGGCAGAGTGTACCATTCTTCGACCTCTTCTAAAGGTAATGTGTATCGCTCGGAGGAAACCTCTTGTTCTGGACATTTCCACATATTCTTAACATTAACCAATCATTTCCGTCTTCGGAGCTTTTCTTTGCAACTTGGTTGGATATTTTAAAAACAGAACTGAAGAGGAAGATATGTATATGTGGGAAAGGAGTATATAGGAAGCAATCTGTCTAAAAACTTTTGTTGGGTTTTATGGTTTAACACTCCGGTCAATATCTGGCTAAGTCCTGCTCCGTCTCCAGCCAATTCAAAGAGCAAACAACAAGGCATTGTACTGCCCTAACCACTGTTGCTACTGCTGTGCGGGGTAACGAGAGCATCTTATTGTTATTTCCAGACTAACTCAGTAGCAGGTGCCAGCCTAGTCCAGAAATGTACAGTGGGCAAGGATTTTGGCGATCCTGAAAGTTGTCTAGTTCCATAGATTTAATGTTGCTGCAATGTTCCATCCTGGAGACACTCAGGAGTATCCGTTATACATCAGTATGGCTGGAGACTTAAGAGCCAGGAGGACATAGTTCTCGGGACAACTGTAGGGTTAGGGGGAAGAGGGAGGGAAAGAGGAAGAAGGCAGACATATATAAAAGTTGCAGACCAAAGGGAGAGAGAAAGACCTGGGGGAAAGTGATCTTAGTCCCCTGCGCACAAGTAGCGAAGGCGCCGGAAGTGGCTTTTGTCCCTGAGTTAGGAGCCCAATAAACTGCTCCAGGGGAGTGGTTCTCTGCCTCAGAGCATCTTACCAGTGGAGTGGACTGGAGAATTTGTCATTACTAACGAGAGGCAGCGTTCTTCTGGGAATGGTTGAGTTTATAAATTACTACGTTTAACCACTCGGCAAGGCGGTCTCGCTGAAATTTTTCCACGTGTTCTATGTTTTTGAGTGTGTGTACGTGTGTTTGTGTATGAAATGGGTTGGGGGAGGGGCCAGCTCCCAGGCACACCATATACACTCGAGCGGGCAAACACATACACGCACAATAGACGGTGCAGGGGAAACTGTTCCCCAGGGTTCGAATAGGGTGAGCAAAGCTAGGACTCGCTAAGGAAATAGATCGGACACTGGTTAACTATGCTTTCTTTAGCACAAACGGTTATAATCTTTAACCGCGAAACTCTAGTCAGTACTTGTGTCCTCTTCTGATCCTAGCCCGAAGAAACAGGCTGGGAGAGAGGAGGCCAGCTCCTATAGAGTTAGTGACTTCCCCACCTTCTTCTCTGTCTTCTGCTTTGATTACCCCCCTTTCTCCCCGAAGAAACCCAAAAGCAACACACATACGCTACACATACCCCTCTTCTCTTTTGCCTATCCACTTGGAGGTGGAGCAGTGAAACTCAGCTCAGTCTACGCTCTGAACCCACTCATCCCTCCAGGATGCCAGCTGCCGCCGCTGCTGCAGTTACAGTCCAGCTGCAGCCTCCAGCACCAGCAGCCGGGGGAAAAGAATTCGCGTCTGCTGAACCCAGAGTCCAGTGGTGCTAAAGGGCACAGCTGGAAGAAAGAGTCAGGTCCTAGGTTTCCTCTCACTCCCCTTCAACCCTAACCTAGGCCAAGCCAGCACCCTCCTCTGCCTTGGCGCTGGATTAAATTTCTCATTTCTTTACATATTTTACAAGAAGGTGAAATAGAAAGATTCCCCTTCCCCCCCTTTTTAAATTTTATTTTTTTTTTTTTTAGTATGCAGGGTGATGTTTGGGAAGGAAGAGCTTTTTAAAGGCAGTTCAGGGCATCCCCCGAGAGAAAGGGCTAAGTAGTCTCAGCCTCCAGGGTGCGGAGTGAGAGCGAAAGTTGGCTCTTCCAAGGAGGCAACGTGGCTCCTTGTCCTCTAGGCGTCCGTCCCTCCCATCCCCCTTCCACGCCCTCCGTCCTCTGTTCGCCCGCTTTTCCTAACCAGGCGCCTGAACCCGTGCGGGTGACGCTCCCTTCTCTTCCAGTTCGGAGTGGGCTGGGGGGGTGGGGTGCCTCTTAGGGTGTGGGCGGGGACTGAATATCAACAATTATATCTGCCTATGAGGAAACCTCACTAGCGATTATTGATCTGAAAGCCGCCGCAAAGGGAACTTCACAAGCTTCTCCTTCGCTCTCCTCTCTCCTCTCCCTCTTTCGTTCGCCTCCCGCCCCCCCCCGCCCCCGTACATTTTGTAAGCAGGCGGGAAAAAAAAAGAGTAGTTAAAAATTGGGTAATACCATAGTCATCCTACCAGTTCTAATACACCTAACAAATCACCAGGTTATCGGGCCGCAGTATTAGTCGTGCAATCATCAAACTAGGGACCAGTGCAAACCCCACAGCCTCCCAAATTAAATTAACGATCTCTACGTCCCCATCTACGGCTGAGAGCACGGAGGGCGGCGTGCGAACTGTGGATTCCGAATAGATGCAGGCTCCGCCTTCTCGGCCCCATCATCATCATCCTGGTTAGCCTTGTCATTAATACTGTTTCTTAAGCATCCTTCATTCTGCTCGCTCTCTCCCTCCCCGGCGGAGGGAACCCCTGGCAGCCAAGCTCTTGATGTTGCTACCCTCTGGGGTTCTCCTAACCTGTACTTATTGCAGTTTTAGCCCTCAAATGGGGGGTGATCTAATAGTGCCACGGAACCCGGGATGTGAAAGAGACAGTCATGTGTCCCCTTTCTTTGGTGGCTGACCCTGCTGGATTAGAGGTTTCGCTCGCCTTTCTTTCCTTTCTCTGCCCATATAAAAGCAGGTTGAAGGTGATGCGGTGTCTCGGGCAGACACTGCAGTGTTTTGATTCAACTCAGCCCTTTTCTCTGTTCAAAGCAGCTGTTCAAATACTAGGGCTGCTTATTTTGACGTGGAGAGGATTTTCAAACAACCCTAAAATGCTTTGAACTGACAAGGCTCCTTGATATCTCCTTCATTCCAGTACAGCTATCCAAGAACATTTTTTTTTTTTTATAAAAATACATCTAGGCGGGTCTTAAACGTAGCTTTCTCTCCCAGGTGGGAGGTGGGGTTGACAGCACATCCTTGAGTTGCAGACTTGCCTTCGAGGGTGGCGAGGTCAAGAGACTGAGCCCACGGAAAATGGCATGGAAGAGACTCCGGCAATGCTTGCTCTCTCCCGACTGCAGTTCTCTTTCTTTGGTTCTGCTTAGTGGATTCAACTCTGTTGATTTTCTGAACTAAAAGGAGGATGGGCTGAACTTAATCTTACAATTCTGGACTGTATTGACGTGAAAATAATCGGGCAAACTCCATTTATGCCAAGGAGACATCCACATTCAACACACACACACACGTTTCTATTGTAAGCAGCGCCCACAATTCATTCTCCTGCAGTTTGTCTGAAAGTCCTTGCTGATTAATGTTTTACAGTCAGTCGACACTTAGCCACACTCAATCCCCACACATATACATAATGTAATATATTACAAACTAGCTACAGACCCTAGCACAAAACGATCGCTGTGCGTAAAAATATAATTACTGTGTGGGTGCATGTGTGTGTACAACATATACGTACACACATACATATAGCAAGGACAATGGGGGTAGCAAAAGGAACCAAGGTCAATGGTTTGCACATACTGAGCTGGGTAAGCAGACAACTGCTAACACTGAGGTGAAATAGTTACCCTTTGACTCCAGCTCCTAACTTCTTTTACATTTACTTGGTCTTAGGATAAAAGAAACAGGAAACTGAACATTTTCCTGGAAGGCAAATGGAGAAATCTTTTTTTTTTACAAGGAGTTTAGCCCTAGGGGAGAGCACGACCAGACTACTGCTTTCCAGATGAAATGGAAGGATTTCGGCTAGGACACGTTTAATGTAACCATTGTGGAATGGGGTTGTTTTGATCTCAGTTCCCTTTTTAACCTTTTCTGTGTGAGCCATTCAATCCTTTCGTTTCTGTCCATCTCTCCTGCTCTCACTCACAAACGCTGGATTTGAAGGAGAGCTCAATTGCATGAATGGAACTTAAATGCTAAGGGCCTACAGAGGGACAAAACTGAGGCCCAGGCTTCACAAGCCATTGCTTTAAACACCCAGTCTACACAAAGAGGCAGCTGGCTGCTTTAATGAAAACTGCCTTCAAGCTCCAAGAGCTGCAGCCTCAGGGATGCATTTATAAGATGACTGAGAAACAATACTTGCAAGTTGCCTCTGCTCCTCATTGATATAATAAAACATTTAACTGAGAAATATAAACAAAATGAGTGGAAATTAGTAAGCATAATAGTGCAGTAGCTTATTAATTTCTGAGATAAGACCAATATTTTACATGGATTTTCTATATCTACATCACATTGTACAGTCTAGTGCCCCTGTGTATTCATATTGTGTACCTTTCACTATCTAGTTAAGAGAAAGTTGCCTAAAAGTTATTAGTAATTTTCCTATTTTCCACATTTCTTGTAATTCCATTCTTCTGTCCACTTTTCATAGGATGACTATTCTATTTTATCTCCATCACTGTTTAAACTAGCGAGATATAATGCTCTAAGTTCCATATTTGAAATGAAATTATTTGAATTCACGGATATTAATCTTTTCCCTTCATCCCCCTAGTTCTGAATCTTGTCATTAAAACTGATCCACCCTTTGTAGTCCACAAGTGAATATTTTATAGACAGACACCGCTCTGAAGACTTCTAACACAACGTCAGCCAGTCAGACTTAGCTGTTTCAGGGATTACTTTGAGTAATTTATCAAAGGAATACTGCTAAATTTTGAGTGGTGAATATGAGGCCTGGTGGGGGGGGGGAGCATAAAGGACAAATTCCATCAGGCTGTGAGATAAATTCTACTTGGAGTTAATACAGCCTGTTTATATTGAAGTCTCAGAGAACAAGATGCGATTGGTGGTACAGAGTTAGCCTTCATGCAATTTCGTTTTCAAAGGACTTGCTGTTAAATGACCTCTTAACAATAGAGCTTAAAGGGAGTTTCTTCTCGATTTAAAGCAGGTGAATTGCTGGCAGACAGGAGGGGATGACAACTCTTTGATAAATTAAAGTGATTTCAACTGAAACCTTTCTTAGAACTAAAGTGTTTGGAGATGTACTGAGTTAAATCCCATCCCTCCACAGAATCCCATCCCCTTATCCTCAACCTTGTGCTACTATTCAGTAGTATTCTATGAGGAAAAAAAAAACCATTAGTATCAGTTTTACATAATGTATCTTTATACTCACATTTATGTGACTCTACATACATCTAATCCATTGACCTCTCTCCCTTGTCAACACCACTCACAAAATCCAAAGGTTTTATATCCGATTCTGCTTCCCTGGCAGGAGAGGAGAATTCTTCCTCCCTGATCAGATTAGAGTTTTGATGTCTTTCTACTCTTTTAGGAAAATACAAGACACCTTAATCTGAGTCTCCCCTCTCCCTTCTAATGTTTCTGTGGAGAATGTTCCAGGAACACCTGAAGAGTGGCAAGGAGAAAAGACTTCGAAGCGATACTGTGTCTTCATCTGAGGACTCAAAAAATGATGAACATTATATTAGCTGTAGGCCTAGAACTCTTTGGGTGCCTTCCTAGCCCTCATAGCCTCTAGAGAACTCCAGATGTTTTGAGATGATAAACAGTTTTGGCCATTAGAAAGTTAGGATTGAATATTAACGAAGACAAATGTGTGAAAATAGCACACACATGCATATAGGTATTAAAAGTGTATGCATACACCATCTTTTTTAAAATGGACTTAACTAAGAAATGGGAAACTGAAGGAGGGAAAGAAAGGAGAGATTTCTGAAGGTTGAAACAGAGCATTCTCTCTCATCACTTCCCAGGGAGTTTTAGATGATAATCTTGGGCAGGCGGAGGGAGCATTAAATGCAAAATATGAAAACATGACACGGCCAAGTCACAGGCCTGATCGTATTAATGCCCTAGGTCAGAGTGAGAGAATAATGAATAGCCGCTGTGCTCAGTTCCTGAAGGGAACTTAATTAACCTTGTGAGGATGAAAAAAGAAAATAAAATAAGAGATCACACAACCACAGTTTAGGGGCTCATTATTATTTCAGGGGAGGAAAACAGACTCTGCCTCTTGCTTTACGTTTACGTTTTTGTTTTTGTTGTTTTGCCCTCCAAGGATGATAGTGGAGGGTGCCAGAAGGACTTTTTGGTATACATATAAGTATACCGGCATCTGTACAATAACAAGACTTAACTAGAGTGTTGGCTTAAAGAGCTCAGGCAGGAAGCTTCTATTGCTTTGCCTTACATTGTGTGTGTGTGTGTGTGTGTGTGTGTGTGTGTGTGTGTGTGTGTGTGTGTGTGTGATGGTCTGGCCTGATCTCCACAGCAGTACCCAGAGAAGGACCGCTGTAGTGTAAAATTATTTTCAGAGAGTAGAATGGACTCCTTGGGGTTCCCCTTTGGGAAAGGGGAGAAGGTGGAGATGGTTAAACGTTTTCAAAGCACCAATGGTCCATCTTGGCTGTGATTTGGAGGAGGAAGAAGAGTGCAGCAAACAAGGAGGCTGGGCCATTGTCCAGGGAGGGTGCATTTTTGTCAAGATGCCTTTGGTTGCTATAGTGAGGAAGAAAAACCAAACAGAAGGGCTCAGTTCGCCTCCCTCAGCTTTCTCTCAGCCCCTGGGAGCAGCGTTCACCACTCCCAACCAAAATAAAAGTGCAACCCAGGGCCTGCCAGCAGCCTTCCCTGAGAGCTGGCCAGGGGCTCAAGGAGAGAGGGAAAAGGGAAAGGAGGAAAGTATGAAGGAAAATGCCCTGCAACTTCAGGACCGAAGTCAAACAGTTTTACTGTATAGTATCTAAGAATTAGCTACATGATTCTGACTGTCTGTCTCTGTCTGTCTCTCTCTGTCTCTCTGTCTGTCTCTGTCTCTCTTTCTCTCTGTCTCTGTGTCTCTCTCTGTCTCTCTCTCTCCTCTGTGTTTTCCTCTCCCTCTCCTCTTTCTTCTCAAGAAAGAACAAACCAAATCCCAGAAACGTGGAGTGCTTGGGTAGTGGATGGCATCAGTGCGTGCCTGGGCACGGAGGAAGCATTCTGTTTAATAAAGATAGACTTCTCAAAATTATAAAATGCACCTGATATCTGTTCTGTGTAGCTGATGGCAGCAGCCTCTCTCAGAGCAAATCAGCAGCAGTGTAGTTGCTTGAGAAAAGAAGAGAGCTTTACAAAACAATGATCCAAAGGAAAACTTTATTTTAAAGTAGTACAAATGCAAATATCTTTAAAAAGGCACATTTTGCAGTAGTGATTTGTTTTACTTTACTGGTTAGATAGACAAGTTTGAAAATGTAATGGCAAAGGGAGGTTCTAACGAAGGATATTTAAGATTTTGTTAGTTCTATAGTTCACTATTGCAAGAAAATGAAATACTTGTTTGACTGTGACATATTAGATTTTTATAGTGTCCTGGGGTCCGCTGGAGGTCTGTAAATGGGAGAGTGGAGTCCAGGAATGAAAGGGAACATAAGTTGACACCTGAATAATAGAAATTTAAGGTTTTATTTTTTTCTCCCTTAGGACAAGATAAGTGCATCAGAATTCTTGAGAGCTTGAGAGAGTAACTATCCTTTCTAATTCATCCTCTCTGCTATCCTGCACAGTGCTAAGGTAACACGCCTAGTTCTAAGTTCTTTTCTTACCCTCTCTTTAGCTGCCTGTCCTCAGAAGCTATACTCTTGCTTCTGACAAACCCAAATTTGTGCTTGGAAAAGCCATCTACTTAAAGATCAATCATGAGAAGCAGCTCCCTTTCTTCACCCTGAGATGAAATCTATCCCCTTCTTTCCAGTGGCAGAGGTGGCTTTCTTTTTTTGTTGTTATAAGTTTAAACAACTTTGTAAGATGTCACTTAATTCATAATGGTAGTCACATTTTAAAAAATGCTTGAAAGAAATCACGTTAATGAAGAGAACATTTGCAGTAATTTGGCGATAATTATCAGAATCACCAAATATTCGCAAAGGCTTCAACATTACGTGTTCAAAGAAAAGCAAAACACATTATTTTAATAGTCTGATATGCAAACTATGGACCATTCAATTACACAGCTTAATAATGCATACATGATGTGAGCTTGTTATTGGGACAGGGGGGCCTGCAGTCATTTACTCCGAAGACCAAGTGTGCTCTTACATCTAGTCAGTTCCATTGCCATGGACCAGGGGCCCCTGCCAAACTACATTTAAGAGAATAAAAATTAATGACTGAGAATTTGAGCGTTAAATTAACATTAATTATATGACCTGCCTGCTGGAAAGATTAAATTTCTTACGCCCTAATTAGATAACGTCTCCTCATACATCAAACAATTTCAATTTTCATTTCCAGATTTCAGGATTAAAATGCAGTATGGGAATAACCAGCAGTGGGTTGTTTTTTTCTTTCCCTTCATCTGTAGCCAAAGTCTTATGTTCATGACCCAGAAGTGAAGGGAACCTTCTGCTTTTTCTCCTTAGCTTAGTTTTGGCTACTTCTTTGAAAACCAGAAATTCAGGCAGAGAAGTGGATTTTCCTATCTCAATGACCTTAAGTGATGCCAGTGAAGCTGCTTGTTAGGAGAACAGGAGAGCCTGGTGAGCAAAGTGGTAGGTAGATGGAGAGTAGCCGAAATAACCAGGATATCACAGGTACTTGGGAAATTACTCTGTGAGGTCAAAGCTCGAAATATTTCAGAACTTGAGGGAAGGCTAACAAGGCTCAGTGTTCCAGAAAGAAAGAAGGGCATAAAACTGATTACCAACTAACTACCAACTAACAGTTCATGGCTTTTACCTCCGAAGTTAAAATCTGCAGAACAAATCCGACCTTCTCATCGAGATTGGAAGTAATGCAAGCAGTTTTGTTTTTCCCTTTAAAAAGCAGCTATGTGTTCCACCTTAATCAGAGGTGCATTGACCATCCATTTCATCTTCTCAGCATTCCATAACAGGCTTTTCTACATTAAAAGAGTAGTGAGCACAGGGATTCGAATCACCAAGCCGAAGAGTTCTTACAGTTGACACTTTTTGTGTTCTTATAAAACTGAAAGTCAATTAAGGGTTAACTTGCAAATCACAGCAATTGCTATTTGGAAGGCGCACAACTTTCACCAGGTTTGTGGAAGGCGGTTTGTAAAGCTGTTGGCGGGCCACGGGGGTGGGCTGCAGCCCCCTGAGCAAAGCGCGCTACCGCTTCTTGGTCCTCCTACAGGGACAGACGGTCGTAGCTTCCTTCTTTATGATGATGTGCTTCTGATATTTCAGCGTCAGTATTAAACTAGGACGTGAAGTTTGAGGGAAAAAAACACACTTTACTTACTTTGTAGAGCAACATTTTGGGAACAAAAAGCAGACTTGTAGATTAGGTAACATCACTTCTCTTTTTATGATTCCCAAATTCCCTCTCTCTCCCCACTCTTCAAAATTTTCTTAAAGAAATAATCCAAAGAGCACAAGAACCTTTACGAGCGCTGCTTAATGTTTTAGCCAGAAGGAATGAGACAAGATTAAAACTTCGAAGCTTCTGATTTTAAATCACCTAGAATAGAATTTTTTACGTGTCAGCGTTTCCATTCATCCATGTTCTTGTTTCTAGTTAAAAAAAAGGCAAAAGCTTGTGAACCTGGTTGCGCATCTATATCTATCTATCTAGTTACTTTTGGGGACACATACATTTCCAGAAGTGAGGAGGCAACATGATAATTTCAGGAGATAAAGCTCAATGAAGAATTTACTAACGACTAGGAGACATTGATCATTAATAAGAGAACTAAAGGCGTAAAGGTTTGAACAGTGAGAATAAAAAAATGTGACAGGTGGCGAAAGAAGAGAAAATAGAAGAGGGAACTACATCAGGGAGATGTAAATAAGAGACAGAAGAGAAGGGCTCGGGGTGAGGACCCGGGAATGGAAGAGGGCGGGAGAGGAGAAAGAGGCGAGAGCAGCTCCAGAGGCGCAATTCTGAATTACAATTCGCCTCTTTCCTCAGGCTGCTGGGAGGGGGCGCATCACTTGGTTCTTCCAAGCTGATGCTCACGAAGTTGAGTGACTTGATGAACTCCGAGACCCTGGGGCTTCAGTCCCAAGAGATGGATGCACGTAGCATAATGAAAATAAGCGGATCCGGGGAACAGTGCAACCTCTGACAGTGAATCGGGAAATGAGGGTGAGGCAGGGAAGACTTGTAAAGTATGTTGTGATTTTAGCAATAGGGCAGGGACTTTTGGAGCTCAGAGTTTAGGATCTGGTGCACTGAAGAGTTTTGCTTTGCTTTGAGGGGAGAGGAAGAGAACTGGCGGGAGTGCAAGGTGTGGTAAAGAAGAAATAGAGGGAGAGGCGAAACTAAGGGTGAAGGGAAGTGGTTTCCAGGAAATCAGAGCCAAGTCCTTAGAACTAGTAGTTCAGTAATCTGTCCTGGCCAGCCGAGCATCCAGCACCTCTCAAGCTCAGCCCGTTGCTCCTGTCCTCTGTATTCCACAGCTGTTCAGGAGGGAACTTTTCATCCCCTTTAGCACAAAAGAAACCGACACTCTGGCTCCTTTTCTTCCCTTCCTCCCACGCTCCCACTTTTCAACTGATAGTTTTCCTTTCACTGGCTACAGCAGCGCCTCTTTGAAACCAATGAATCAATACCAGTTTAACCCCTTCTGTGGAATGATACATTCATTCACTAATGGGCGGCGGCAGGGGTGGGGGTTAGGGGGTGGGGACTAGAGACCGAGTGCACAGGGTTGGGGAATCTGCATCTTTCTGGGGATGAGGTAGCCACTGCCTCATTGTTAGCTAGTCAGATGCCCATTGCAACTAGAAATTTAAGTTGATTCAAAGACGAGAAAAAGTCCCTTTGAATCTGAATTTTGCATTTGCTTTGCTCGTGCTGCAGTTACGAGTCCCAAGGTAGATCTCTTTATGCTCTCTTCTTCTTTAATTTAAGTCGGATAGTGTAATTGGCCAGATACATACTGCTGAAGTTTTCGTCTTTCCTGTTTCTTTCACCCCACTTTTTACATGGCACTTTGTCAGTTTTCAGATCGAATTTGTAGCCTAGGTGGCAACTAATTCCAAATTCTAGTTTGAGGAGTATTACCTGAGCCTCTCTGTTAGCTTAAAAGCTCTAACTCGAACTTTTCAAAAAGCTATTTATTACCAAAGAAGAAGATATTCAGAACAGATACAAGAGGGACTTGTATCTTTAAGAATCTTAGAAAATAGCTTTAGAGAATTCTTATTCAAAAAATATAAGCAAGAGATATTGAACATTATTCATTTTTATTCATTTTGGTTTAAACTTGCAGAACTTTTTCTCCCTTAAATTTAATTTAAACTATAGCTAAGCCTGTGGAATAAATTCTTCCCTCTGTGTCAGAATTTCTCTAGGTCATATCTGAGCCTTACACCAAATTTTAGGCTGCCAAGAAGTTTCTTCATTCCCATAGGGGAAAAAACAGTCAGCAAAATTCAGACCTGCTTTTCCATTTCTCTTATTCCATTCTCCTTCACTACTCTACCTGTAATATGTGCGAGTTAATGACTTCTTATATCATAATGAACGTAAAGCTTCTGCTCTATATAGCTTATTTCTATGGATCTCAATATGTAATGCCTTACTCTGTCAATTGTTAGAAAGGTGGAGCAAATTATTTTCCTGAAATGAGAATCTAATCAAGTGATTCATTGTAAGGCATAGAGATTAGTAGTTGGTGATAGCTTAGTGAATACATGGAGGGCCACAGCCTTTGAGTCAAATTTAAGTCAGTGTACCAGGTGACAGGGGAAGTGGTTTTGGACATGAGGGTTTTTCAGTAGTCCTCAATTTTTTTCTTATAGGTTTTCACCAAAGATTATTGAATGATGGCACCTGAAATGAAGAGGCTGCGTGGTGGTATTAGAGAGGGGAAATGGAAAGCAATGTGTTCAAAAGAAGTTAAAGAGAGAGTCAATTTATTGAAAAGTCCCATGACCAAGGGGAAGGAAGAGACAGTGGGTGAGGAGGTACGGCAAATGAAGCAGAGGAGCTGAAAAAGCTCAAATTAAACAGCCTCCAAATACTCAAGGAAGTAGGAGGCTCGGTAATCTATTACGTTTAGAAGGCAATCAGGAGTCAGAGAAGGGAAGGGAGAACATCAGAGATATGGGGGGACAACCAGTAAAACGAATGGAATCTGAAGATGGAGTATGGGTGTGCAAGGAACTGAGCTAGTGTGACTGAATTGTAGAGAGCAGAGGGGAGCAAACTGTAGAATGACTATAAAGGTAAGAAAGGCTCAGATTATGAAGGCTTTTAATAGGTTGTAACAATTTTCTACATTCTCCGGATGGATTGGATCTTTTCCACGTAGGAAAGCTACTGCTTTAATCATTTCAAAGAAACTTTTAATAATATTTTTCCTTTTGGGGGGCACTTCCCCCAAGGAACACATTTTACAGGTCAGATGCCTCCAGCTAGTGCATCCTCATGTTCTAAACTACCAAATGACCCTTCAGATGCAGTGAACCAGCAGTCTTTGTCCAAATTACAAGTGATTCTCTTGTCTTGGACAAAATGTGATTCTGAAGAGGGGGACCAAGACTAATCTCATTTTGGAAGAGTGAGGAACCTTGAGTAAGGAACTGCTTGCTACGGGAAGCAAATTCTTACAAAACCATTACATTTCTGAAACATTTTTAAAGAATGTAAGCATAAAAATCTCAGAATATTTTAAGAGCCTTGAGATGTTTCCACTATTGCTTAATAACCCCCGCCCCCAAACCTATGTACCATTTAGAATGGGAACAGTGCTCAGAGCAATCTGACTCTGTTTCTCCTTGTTTAATACATAAAATCTCTTTTGGCTTATGTGACTGGTCTTGATCTGACTCTTTGACAACTCTCTACACACTTTTAAATTTGCTAGAATCATGGATAAAAATTTGGAAATAACCTTAGAGGTTAGCTTGTTCACAAACCTCATGTTATGATGAAACTGAGACGGTCTAGTGATTTTTACTATGGTCAGAGGTGTCAGAGCCTGGGATTTGAACCCAGGTTCTCTGATTCTAGTCCAGGATGCTTGGCAATGCAACCTGCTGCCTCAAGGCTAATTCAGTCTTTCACTCAGTCAGATACATATTGGCTATTTCAAATTTGTTTTAATTTATTTACAAATAAGTTAAATATGGGAATGGTTACTAGTGCAAGAATGCTTCTTTTGTAAGTGCATTTAAGTTGGTATCATCTGTTTTAGATATTAATCTCCTAGAGGGAAGGAACCAAGAAAATTAAATTCTCTAAAAATAACACTGTGTACAAGTAGGGACTGAGGAAAAGCTTTTTAAAAATAATGGTAAGTTGTATAAACAGAGTGTGAAAATTTAAATAGAACAGGCTCAGGAATCCTCACTATATCTGGCTACTTGGTAGAATTTCCATGGATGACAAGGATGATTGGTCCCATTTGCCCCAGAGCACATCTTGACTTTGACCTCCTGCTCACCTTACTCCTCACTTCTCAAAAAAAGAGGGGAGGGAATATAAGGTATCCCTTAGGATATTATCTCGATACAGCCTAAGATTGTCTGACCCTGCTTGGATGCCACATGTTGTTGACTTACATTGAGCTTGAAGTCTACAATTTTTTTTTCAGATGAACAGCTGTTTGTCTAGTCATGCCACCCAATCTTGTACTTGTGAAGTTGATCTTTTGAACCTGTGTAATACTTTACATCTATCCTTATTAAACTTTTAAAAATTTTGCTTAAAATTCAATTTTATTTTTTTTCTGTTCTGAATTCTCTCCTTTCTCTTTCTCCCCCATTCAATGAGAAGACAAGAAAAAGAAAACACATTACAAATACGTATGGTTATGAAAAACAAATTTCCGAATTAGCCATGTACAAAAAAAGAAAGAGAAGAAAATATGCTTCAACCTGTACTACAAGTCAGCTGTTTATCTGAGGTGGGCATATTTCCTCATGAATCCTTTGTGGTTGTGGTTGGTCATTGCATTGATGAGAGTTACCAATGTTTTCAAAGTTGATTATCTTTATAATATTGCTATTACTGTATACATCATTGTCCTGGTTCTGCTCACTTCCTATCAGTTCATATAAGTCTTCCCATGTTTTTCTCAAAATCATCCCCTTCATAATTTCTTATGGCATGATGATATTCCATTACATTAATATACTATAACTTGTTTAAGTTAATAGGCATACCCTCTTTGCCACCACAAAAAAAGTTGTAAATATTTTTGTACATATATGTCCTTTTCTTCTTCATTTGATCTCTTTGGAGTATATTGCTGAGTCAAAGGGTATACACGATTTAATAATTTTTGAGGCATAGTTTCAAATTGCTTTCCAAAAACACTTGGACTAATTCATAATTCCAATAATAGTGCATTATTATACACATTTTCCCACATTACTCCAGCATTTTACCATTTTTTTTTGTTTCTGTCATCTTAGCCAATCTAACTGGTGTGATGCAGTACTTCAGAGTTGTTTTAATGTACACTTCTCTGATTATTAATGATTTAGAGCATTTTTTTCATATAAGTTTTATGGCATTCTTCTCCTCATTGGCTTTTTGGACCTCTTTTGCCATTTGGGTTAGTCTATTTTTTAAGGTGTTATTTTCTTCTTCTATTTTGGGATCTCCTTTAGCAAGCTGTTGACTTGTTTTTCGTGATTTTCTTGCATCATTCTCATTTATCTTCCCAATTTTTCCTCTATTTCTCTTACTTGATTTTCAAAATCCTTTTTGAGCTATTCCATGGCATGCAACTGTAGCTAGAGTGGCCTTTGTTTTCTTTGAGTGACTCAGTTTATCTCATTGAGCATTGCTGAGCCATGCCTGGGAGCAGAGAACTTCCTGTGTGACCTCTTCCGGGGCAGGAAACCCAGAAACCCATGCCCGGGAACAGAGGACTTCCTGTGTGATGAGTCATGGGGCTGACTGAGGGGAGGTGTTGACTCCAGAGCCACACCCTATTGGGTGTTAACCTAGTCTATGCTAGGGGAAGGGGCCAACCCAAGAACTAATCAGCCCCGGTCATTCAGGTGGCGCTTGATGACATCAAAAACTCTATAAGAGGGGAGAGGACAGCTTGAAGAACTCTCTTTCCTTTTCTGGTTGGCTTGGGAGCAGTGGGGAGCGTGACTCTGGGCCAGCCCTTGTTCTCGGGCTGAGCCCAGATGTTGGTAACTATGAATTGTATTGGGTCTGTCTGTTGATATTTGTAATTTGTTTGTATTTTGGTTTTGAGGTTCGAGGTGCTGGTTCTTTTCCCCTGAACTAAATGAATGTTCTGAACCTTAGGGTGCTGGTTTTTTCCCCTGAAATATGTCTCTTGATGCTTGTGTGTATGCTCCCCTGAACTAAGTGAACGCTAACTGAATGCTGGCATTTTTCCCCTGAACTAAATGAATGTTGTCTGTATGCTAACTGAATGCTGGATTAAAGTAAGCTGGTCAACCCCTTCACCGTGCTTTCCTTGTTTAAGCAGATAAAAAGAACCTTTGCTTTCCTGGCATCCCGGCAGCCTCCTGGGTGCTGGCTGTGGGGGGATCTTACGCCCCCACAGAAGCTGCTAGCTGGATTGTTAAAACAGCAACCAATTTATAATTTTCTTGGAGGCTTTGGATAGAGGAGCCTTGACTTCGTTGTCTTCTTCTGGTTGTATGTTTTGATCTTCTTCATCACCAAAGTAAGATTCTATAGTCTTAGTTTTTTTTCTTGCTGTTTGCTCATTTTCCCAGCCAATTACTTGACTTTTTAACTTATTGTTAAGGTAGGACTCTGCTTCCAGTTTGGAGGGTATACTGTCCCAAGCTTCAGGGGTTTAGTGTAGCTGTTTTCAGAGATACTTCTAGGGATCTGTAAATTTTCAGTACTTCCAAGGTGGTATGATCAAAGGAGAGGTGTTTACTCCTCTCCTGCTGTATGCTCTGGTCTGTGAGTAACCACAAGCAGTCTTTTCTGCCTTGGAACCATGAGGAGAATTCTCTCCACTGCTGCCACAAGTTCCACCATGCAAGTGCTCCTCTCTACCCCAGGACGGCCACTCAGAACTGCAACCCAGATCCAAGCACAGGCAAAGCAAGATAATCCTGACTCAGAGCCAGCCGAGAGATCTCTGCAATTCTCCTCTGATCATCCACTTGATCCCCCCACTGTCTGTGGGCTGAGAGCTCCAGAAGCAGCCACTGCTGCAGCTGCTGCCACCACTGCTGCTGCTACCACCTCTACCACCCTGGGGCTGGACCTTGCTCCTCTTTCACCCAGGTCCAACAGACCTTTCCTACTGACCTTCTAAGTTGTCTTTGGTGTTTGTGGGTTGAGAAGTCTGGAAACCATCACAGCTGCCAGTGATTCAGTGACTTGGGACCTGCTCCAGTCCTGTCTGTGCCACGTGGCTCACACTGCATGGGTTCTCCCAGTCCAGTGCAACAGACCTTTCCTGTCAACCTTCCAGGTTGTCTTGGGCTGGAAATTTGTTTCACTCTGTCATTTTATGGGTTCTGCTGCTCTAGAATTTGTTTAGAGTCATTTTTTACAGGTATTTGCAGGGATTTGGGGGAGAGCTCAAGCAAGTCCCTGCTTTTACTCTGCCATCTTGGCTCCACCCCCATATAACTTTTGATAGCTTACATTCTTTTCTTTGGAAACTATTTATATTCTTTGACTATTAGTCAATTGGGGAATGGATCTTTTTCTTACAAATTTGACTCAGGTCCCTAAAAATCTTAGAAGTAAGATCTTTATTAGAGAAACTTGCTTCAAAGATTCCTTCATACTTTCCTGCTTTTCTTCAAATTTGAGCTGCATTGATTTCATTTGTGCATAAACTTTAAATTTAATGTAATCAAAATGATTAATTTTGTCTTCTTTGAACTTTTTCATCTCTTGTTTGGTAATGAACTCTTCCCCTATCCATAGATTTGACATGTCACTTTTTTTGTGCTCTACTAATTTGCTTATGATATCACTTTTTATGTTTAAATCATGTACTCATTTTGAGCTTATCTTGGTATATTAAGATGTTAATCTATACCTAGTCTCTACCACACAGCTTTACAGTTTTCCCAACAATTTTTGTTCAGTGATGAGTTCTTAACCCCAATATTTGGGATTTTGGATTTATCAAACACTAAGTTACTACACTCATTCACATCTACATATTGTGTACTCACTCTGTTCTACTGATCAAGCTCCCTTTTGTAGTAGTTTTGTAGTGTACTTTGAGATCTAGCACTACTAGAATCTCTTCCTTCCAGTTTTTTTTTAATGCATTTCCTTCTTATTCTCGACTTTTTCTTTCTCCAGATGAATTTTGTTATCTTTTCTAGCTCTATAAGGTAATTAATGGGTCATTTCATTGGTATGATACTGAGTAAGTAAATTATTTGAGGTAGTATCATCATTTTTATCATATTTGCTTGGCCTACACATGAATATTTCACATTTTTCCAATTTAGCTCTGTACTTCTTTGTGTGAAGGAGTTTTGTAATTATGTTCATGCAATTTCTGTGTATGTCTTGGCAGATAGATTCCCAAGTATTTTATACTGTTTGTAGTAATTTTAAATGGACTTTCTTTTTTATCTCTTTGTGGCAGATTTTCATGGTAAAATACAAAAATGCTGATGATTTGTATGGGATTATTTTGTATCCTGCGACTTTGCTACTGTTGATAATTGTTTTGATTAGTTTCTTTAATTGACTCTCAAGGTTTCACTAAGCTTTCTCTTACATCATCTGCAAAAATTGATAGTTTTGTTTCCTCTTTACCTATGCTTATTCTCTTAATTTATTTTTCTTGTCTTATTTCTACAGTTAGCATTTCTAGTACCACATTGCATTGTTTTGAAGGTAGTGGACATCATTGCTTTACCTCTGATCTTATTGGATAGACTTCTACTTTATCCCCCTCATAAGGAGGGTTATATTTATTTCTAGTTTTTTTAATCAGAAATGAGTGTTATATTTTTTCAAAAGCTTTTTCTGTCTATTGAGATAATCATATGATTTTTATTGTTTTTGTTGTTAATATGGTCAATTATGCTTAGTGTTTGGACTAGCTCTGTATTCCTGACATCGATCCAACTTGCTCATGGTATATGATCTCTGTGTTTTCTTGGCAGAAGTATTGGAGTGGTTTGCCATTTCCTCCTCTAGCTCATTTTACAGAAGATGAAACTGAGGCAAACAAGGTAAAGTGACTTACCTAGCTAGTAAGTGTCTGAGGCTAGATTTGAACTCATGAAGATGAGTTTTCCTGACCGCAGGCCCAGCACTCTATCCACTGTGCCACCTACTTGCCCCATATAAAAGTTAGTATTATTATTACTGAAATATTTGGTAGAATTCACTTATAAAGCCATAGGATTCTGTTTTTGTTGGGGGGAGGGGAAGTTCATTTATGGCTTTTTCTTTTTTTTTCTAAGACAAGATTATTAAAGTATTCTAATTCCTGTTCTGTTAATGTAGGCAATTTATATTTTTGTTTTCATCTGCTTCATTTAGATTTTCAGTTCTAATGGCATATTGAAGCAAAATAATGCCTAATTACTTTTATTTCTTCTTCATTGGTTGTGAATTCACAGTTTTCATTTTTGGTACATGTAACTTGTTTTTCTTCTTTTAAAAATTGAATTAGCCAATGGCATATCTATTTTACTGTTGTTTACTCCCTCCCAACCCCAATCAATTAATTTTATTTATTAGTTCAATGGTTTTTTGTCAGCTTTTAATTTTGCTAATCTCTTTTATGATTTTTTGAGATATTTATTTTGATATTTAATTGGGGGGGGTTAATTTTTTTGACAAGCATTTATACAGAGTTTACTATGTGCCAGGCACTGTGCTAAGCACTTTATAATCATTATCTCATTTGATCCTCACAATAGCCCATAAAGGTATATACTATTACCGTATCTATTTTACAGATTAAGAAACTGAGCAAACAGAGTTTATGTGACTTGCCATGGTCACATAGTTAATAAGTATCTGAAGCTAGATTTGAACTCAGCTCTTTCTGACTCCAGTCTATCCACTGTGCCATCCAGTTGCCTATTTGTTGGTTTTCTAGTTTTTAAAAATTGTATACCCACTTTGTTGATCTGTTCTTCCTCTCTTTTATTGTTGTAAGCATTTAGAAATATAAAATTTCCCCTCAGTATTGCTTGAACTGCATCCCACAAATTTTGGTGTGTTGTCTCATTGTTGTTATTATCTTTAATGAAATTATTTATTGTTTCTTATTTGTTCTTTGACCTACCTATTCTTAGGATTGAGTTATTTAGTTTCCAATTAGTTTTTAATCTTTGCTTTAAAGGTCATTTAGTGAATGCAGTTTTTTATTGCATTATGATTGGGAAAATATACATCTAGTATTTTTGATTTTCTGTATTTGTGGGTTTTTATACACTAATACATGGTCAATTTTTGTGAAGGTGCCATGCCAGGCAAAATTAAAATATAGATAAGTTCCTTTCTATTCTTATTCAAGATCCTCCAGATGTCTATCTTATCAAACTTTTCTAAAATTCTATTCATCTCCTTAATTTCTTTCTTGTTTGTTTTATGGTTAGATTTACCTAGGTCTGAGAGGGTGAAATTGAGGTCCTCCTCTAGTTTATAGTTTGATTATCTATCTCCTGCAATAGCTCATTCAATTTTTCCTTTAAGAATTTAGATGCTATTCCATTTGGTGCATACATATTCAGTATTGATATTAGTTCATTGTCTATTGTACCTTTTAGTAAAATGTATCTACCCTGTTTATCTCATTGAATTAGGCTTGTTTTTGCTTTTGCTTTGAGATCACAATTGCTACCACTGGCTTTTTTTTTTTTTACTTCTGCTGAAGCATAATAGATTCTGTTCCAGCCTATTATTTAACTCTATGTGTATCTTTCTGTTTCAAATGTGTTTCTTGTAAACACCATTTTGGTGTTTTAATTCTGGTTTCTAATATATTTTGCTAACCTCTCCCATTTCAAAGATGAGTTCATCCCATTCTCATTCACACTTATGATTGCTAGCTATGTATTCCCTTCCATCCTATTCCCTTATCCTTCTCTTTTCTTATCTTTAAGAGACTATTTTGCTCCTGATGACTGACTCCCTTAATCTACCCCTCTTTTTATACTCACCCCTCCCCAAACTCTTCCTCACTTACTCTCCTATTTGTTGTTCAGTCATTTTCATCATTTCTGGTTCTTTGTGACTCCATTTATTTTTTGACAAAGATACTGGAGTGGTTTGCCATTTCCTTCTCTATCTCATTTTACAGATGGGGAAACTGAAGAAAACAGGATTAAGTGACTTGCCCAGGGGTCACACAACTAGTAAGTTTCTGAGGCTGGATTTAAACTCAGGTCTTCCTGACTCCAGGCCTGGCACTGTGCTGCCTGGCTCTCCTTACTTCCCTGTTAGGTAAGTTTAATTTCTCTCCCCATCTCTGTGTGTATGTATATCCTTCCTTCCTTTAACCAAGACAGATTAGAGGGAGGTTTGAGTTTCACCTGTTTCCTCCTTCTACCCCTAGGTTGTACAAACTCTTCCTTGTATGACACACTTATGTGAGATAATTTTTCCCATTCTTCTTCTTCCTCCCCCTCTTGCTCCCAGTGCATTCCTCTTCCCCATCTTTGCATTCTTCTTCTGAGATCTTCTCAACACAAAAGAATTATATGCAGGCCCTCTGTCTAATTAGACTCCCTCTAAGACCTCTGATGATTATGAAGTTCATCTCCCCATATGAGAATGTAAACAATTTAACCTCATTTAGTCCCTTAAGATTTCTCAATCATTTTTACCTTTTTTATGCTTCTTTTGAGTCCTGTATTTATTCAATTCTGATCTTTTCATCAGGAATGGTAAGAAATCTTATATTTCAATAAAGATATATCTTTTCCCCCTATAGGATTATATTCATTTTTACTGAGTAGATTATTCTTTGTTTTAAACCTTTGCCTTCTGGAATATCATATTCTAAACTCTCTGTTCCTTTATAATGGTGGCTGCTAAATACTGAATGATCCTGACTGTATTTCTGCAGTATTTGGATTCTTTTATTCTGGCTCCTTACAGTATTTTTCCCTTGACCTGGGAGCTATGGATTTTGGCTATAATATTTCTGGGAATTTTCATTTTGGAGTTTCAGAACATAACTGGTTGATTCTTTCAATTTCTACTTTGCCTTCTGGTTCTGGCCTCTGACATTTTTCTTTTGTGATTTCTTCAAATATGGTGTCTACGTTCTTTTTTCTTTATGACCTTTGGGTAGTCCAATGATTCTTAAATTATCTCTCAAACTATTTTACAGGTTGCTTATTTTTCCTATGAGATATTTTACATTTTATTCTATTTTTCCAGTCTTTAGATTTGTTTTTATTATTTCTTGATGTCTTATGAAGTTATTTGCTTCCATTTGGCCAATTCTAATTATGAAATGGTTATTTTCTTCTGTAAAGTTTTGTACCTCGTTTATATCAAGGTGTTAATTCTTTCCTCCTCCTCTTTTGCTTCTTGTTTTTTTCTTCTCCTTCTTCCTCCTCCTCCTTTTTTTCTTTCTCCTTTTCCTCCTCTTCCTTTTCTTCCTCCTCCTTTTTCTCATTCTTTTATTAACATTTTTAATGTTAATTATTAATGTTAAAGTTAACATTAAAGAACATTTATTATTAGTGATATAGAGTATTTTTTTTAACATGATTGTTGATAGTTTGAGTTTCTTCCCTTGAAAATTGCTTTGTCATATTTTTGGCCATTAATTTATTGGTGAATGGTTCTTGCTCCTACATATTTTAAGTAATTTCCTTTGTGTCCTAGGTATATACTTCATCAGAGAAATTTGCTATAATGATTTTTCTCCAGTTGACTCTTTACCTACTAATTTTAATTGCCTTGATTTTGTGTGTACAGAAACTTTTTGATGTTATATAATGTTGATGTTATGTAATAACATTTTAAAATTTATCTCCTGTGATCCTCTAAATCCCTCATCCAAGAACTCTCCCCTTATCCATTTTAATTTCTTAATGATCTAACATTTTACATGAAGGTCAGTTTTTCTGTACTATATGGTGTGAGGTATTATTCAGTATAATTTCTTCCAGACTGTTTTCCAGTTTTCCTAATAGTTTTTTAAACTTAATTTTATGTTTTCAATGAACAAAAAATCTACCCCCCTCTCATTTCCCTGTACCCATTGATAAAGAAAGAAAAACCAAGCTCTTGTATCAAATATGTATGATCGAGCAAAACATATACCTGTAGTGGCCTTGATTCCTTCCCCATCACTACATAAACTTTCCAAAAACCCCTCTAATATTTAGCATCCCCCCCTTTTGGGTTAAATTTGCCAATCTAATGGGTACAAGGTGAAACCACGGTGTTGTTTTAATTTACAGTTTTCCAATTATTAGTGATTTGGGATGTTCTTACATGGCTATTGATAGTTTGTATTTCGTTCTCTGAGAACTACCTGTTCATATCTTTTGACACTTTAGTGATTGCAGAATGGCTCTTTTTCTTGTGAATTTGAATCAGGAACATATATAGTTTAGAAATAAGTTCCTTTTTGGAGAAATTTGCTATATAGATGTTTTCTTAGTTACCCAATTCTCTTCTAATTTTAGCTGCATTTGGTTTTGTGTAAAACCTTTCAAATTTTATATAATCAAAAGTGGATTTTACCTTCTGTGATCCTCACTATCCTTTCTTTGATCATGAACTCTCCCTTATCAGTAGAACTAACAGATTATTTCTTTCTTGCTCCTCTAATTTGCTCATGATGTCACCTTTTATGTCTAAGTCAGGTATATATTTGGAGCTTATCTTGTATATATATGAGATGTTGATCTATACCTAATTTCAGCCAGATGGCTTTCAAGTTTTCTCAGCAGTTTTTGTACCCCAATAGTTGGGAAATTTGGGCTTATCAGACTATTGGCTACTATATTCATTGCTTCCATATATCATGCACCTAATATGTTTCACTGCCAGCAGTTTTGTTGTTAAATGAATCCTTACCCCAGTTATTGGAGTCTTAGAGTTACAACTCCTATGCTATCATAAGAGAAAGGGTCCACTGATTATCCCACCCAACTTAACAGTAATTTCCATTGTTAAGAAAGAACATTCTTAATTGAATCAATCAATCAGAACCAGTTGTAACCACGACTATATATCTCCTTAAAGTAATCAGAATTTTCCATTAGATGTCATAGAAAGTCTGTTTTGATTGAGTGAAGAGACTTAGTTGTGCCCTGAGGAACTTGTATAAAATTAATAGCTGTGTCAGAACTGGAGAGATTTCGAGGCTCTGGCAGCATAGAGGTATGAGTGGGGATATCAAGGACTGAGGTGGAAAGAATTAGAAACATGGAGCAACCAGAAAAATGGAGAAAGAAGAAGTAGGATTAATCTGTATCAGAAAATGGAAGGATAGAGTAGGGCAACTGGCTCAAAAGATATCTCAGAACAAAAGATTTGGGCTGACCCTGCCCTTAGTACTTACCTCCTCACAGACTAAGGAAAGTTCCAAGAAAAGGCCTATTCTTTCTTGTCTTTCCCTCCTACTCCATGTCTACTAACATCATAATATACCTTGCTGCTTCTTTACCAAAATATTTTTGGTAACCTGAATTTTGCCTCAATCACAGAGAGGCCAGGAGGTAGCTAGAGATAAATAAATAAATGTAAACTGTCAGAGAGCCAAATCTACCTAAATGTTACGTATATTCCCAACTGGAGGCTCAGAGTGATTGTGACTATGCTCCTAACTTTTCATTTAATATAAAAGCTATAAAGTGGTAGAAAAGGGAACTGTGTGGACTTAAGGGGCCATTATACTGGCCCCAGGCTTAAAACAAGCTAATTATTGTAACAGAATTACTTGTTGTCCCTTGTCTGAAATAAATATTGAACTCTTCTCATTTGCAGGGACCCCTGGAGAGATTTTCTACCCAGGAATTTAGTAATTGAATTCCCTAGTTTCGGGATGAACTAGAGAAAAATTGGCAATATTTTTTTTCTCTTTTGCTTTAGATTGTAATTGAACAGTGCATATTCTTGTGTGTTAAAAGTCAGATCAGTTCTTTTGAGACAATCATTGCTTGTTTGAATGCTTATGTACAAATATCTTTTGTGTTATCATTCCTAGTATGAATATTTCCTTCCTAACGTACTATTGCTGTCATTTCACCTAAAGCACTCAATGATAGCTCATAAAAATTCATGTTCTTTTTCTTTTTCTTTAAACAGATCTAGAACATTTGACTCATTTGTGACATTAATCCACATAACTTGTCAGAGATCTATAAGGGCTATTTTTTCATAGGAAAAGTGAACCTACTGGTCTGGAAACTCTTAGTAATTATCCCTAAGTTCTTAGTCCCTTTTTGAGAGTCCCATACTTCTTTGAGGGATTATTTTGAATAGACTTTCTTTTTAATGTAGCTTTTATTTTCTTTTACTTTTTTTCCAATGAAAAAACCATTTGTTTTCTCCACCACCCCCCAACTCTGCCCTCCCTATAGAGAAGAAAAAAAAGACTAAAACCCTTGTAAAACTATGCACAATCGAGTAAGACAAATTCCTACATTGGCAATGTCCAAAAACATGTGTCTCATTCTGCATCTTGAGACTCTTACTTCTCTGTTAGAAAGTTGGAGGTATGGATCATTATTGATCCTTTGGAATCATGATTGTTAATTGCATTGATCAGTGTTCTTAAGTCTTTCAAAGTTGTTTGCCTTTAAAATGTTGTTGTAACGGATGAGGGGGTGACTTCCAGTCCACCTCCAGGGCCTAAATCCCTTTGGAGAGAATTTCATGTGCTCCATCAGAACTAAGTTTCCCTTTTGAAAAGAAGCTTGTTTTCCTTTCCTTTTTTGCATTAATCAATAATGACTGTATATGGGACCTGAGTAGAGGAGTGAGTGAAATACCTCAATCTCCTATGGACTCAGTGCTAGCTTGCTTGTAGAACTTGATAACTGACTGAACCCAAAATAAAGGCACCCTCTAAGGGAGAGGAAGAAAGCAAGCACTGGAAGCCCCTTTTTAGCAAATGGACCAGTGTTGCTACATAAGTACCAAATCAAAATAGTTTCTCATCTCAAAAGTGGGGGTTGACTTCCAACCAACCCCATGTCCTGATTTCCTGCAGAGAGACCCCCATGTGCTCAGGGAAATCCCTAAAGAATCAGGCTTTCCCTCCAAGAAGAGAGGTTTGATTTTCTTTCCAGTTTCTTTTTTTTTTCAGAGTCAATAAACATTTATTTTTTATTTTGTAAACTTCTTTTTTATTTTTGGTTTACAACATTCAGTTCCACAGGTTTTTGGGTTCCAAATTTTCTCTACCTCCCTCTCCTCTCCCCTCCTTCCCCCAACATAGCATGTAATCCAATGCAGGTTCTACATATACCTTCACATTCAACTTATGTACATAATAGTCCAGTTGTAAAGAAGAATTATAACCAATGGAATGAATCATGGGAAAGGAGAAATGTAACCAAAAAAGAAGGAAAAAAGAGATCTAATAGTTTGCTTCAATCTTCATTTAGACTCCATAATTCTTTCTCTGGATGTGCATAGCTTTTTCCATCATGAGTTCTTTGGAGCTGTCTTTGAACCTTGTTTTGATGAGAGGAGTCAAGTCTATCAAAGTTAGCCCGTGCAGATACTGTGTGTCTGTAATCATGTATAATGATCTCCTGGTTCTGCTTCCCTCACTCAGCATCAGTTCATATAAGTTTTTCCAGGTTATAATGAAGTCTGTATGTTCCCCATTTCTTATAGCACAATAGTATTCCATTACATTCATATACCACAATTTGTTTAGCCATTCCCTAATTGATGGGCATCCTTTTGATTTCCAATTCTTTGCCACCACAAAAAGAGCTGCTACAAATAGTTTCTTTTTCTTAGAGGTTTTAAAAAAAATTAGGAGGGCCTTTTTTTTTACAAGCAATAAGAAAGGCATTAAACTGTTAGAACTTTGTAAAATTACATTGGTTTGTTAAATTACATCACCATGTACCTAACAGTATGGAACAATGATGATTTAGATTTGATTATGAACCATTCCACATTGACCCATTGTTGGGACTCTTTAGTATAAGACACTGGGGAAGAAATTTAGAAAGGATAATGTAGAAGCTCAAGTCATTAAAGAGCCATCCAGGAGTTGAAACTATGAACTTTGCAAAACTTCCTCCCAGAGATTTAGGACAAATCGATCAATTAAGCCATCCAACGTCTCCTAAAGTGATTGACAAAATGCCAGACCCTGATACCATAAGCAGATGTGCACATGTCTTAGTTTATCAATCAATCATAGGTTTTAGACTGAGAAAAATTACTTTTGCAGCTGGAGTGGCATTGTACAGGAAAAATGCTCTGATTGACTGAGAAAACTTGTTAACCATTTGTAGGGCCTACACAAAATCATGGAGGCAGTAGGAGCTAGTTCAGAAACTAAGAGAGGGATTTAAGGAAGCTGAGATCTGCCTTAAAGGAAGAACAACTTAGGTGGGTGATGGGGAAGTTTGGGGGATAGAAGAGAACACCATTGTTGTTGTGTGTGACTTGGGCAAAGACCCAGCAAAGGAGACAGAAAAGGAGTGGTCTGACAAGTAAGAAGAGAACCAGGAGAGGGTACTGTCATGAAAACCTAGAGAGAAGAAAAGTATTAGAGAGAGGAGGGTGGTCTATAGTGTAAAGGCTGCAGAGAAAGGTCAAGATGGATGAGGATTGAGAAAAGACCATTAAGTTTGGCAATTAAGAGATCAATGATAACTTTGGAGAGAGCAGTCTTGGTTGAATGATGATGTTGGCAGCTAGACTGCAGAGTTAAGAAAAGAGTGAGAGGAAATTACATGGAGAAACCTGTTATAGATAACCTTGTTAAAGAGTTTTACTACAAGAAGGAGAGATATGCAATGAGAGCTGGTGGGGATGGATGGAACAAGTGAGGTTTTTTTGAGGATAAGGGAGATTTGGGTATGCAAGAAAGAAGCAGCCAATGGAGAGGGAGACATTGAAGATAAGTGAAAACAGGAATGGTAGAGAAAGGCAATCTGCTGAGATGAGATGGAATGGGATCACTTGAGCGTGTAGAGGAGTTTGCCTTGGCAAGGAGAAGCACCACATCTTCATGTGACATGAGATGAAGGTAGAGATAATTGCAAAAGACATCTGAAATATGTGAGATGAAGAGGGAAGAAGAAGGAACTCAGAAAATTACCTCATTTTTTAGTGAAATAAGGCAATATTCTCAGCAGAGAGGGTTGGGAGGAGGAGAGCTACAGGAGGTTTGAGGAGGGAAAGATTTGGAAAAGCTGCTGTGATGAGTGAGATAGTGAGTCAATTAGGGATATATAAAAGGATTATCTTTTTTTGCTTAAGTGAGAGCCCAGTGGATGCTATGTAACATAAATGTGCAGTGGATCAAATCAGCACAGTTTCATGATTTTCCCCCAACTTCATTTAGCAGTATACAAAGAGAATCAAAGGCAGTGAATGGTGGGAAGCATCCAAGACTGAGGCTTCTTAGGGCAAGGTCTTCAAAGGATTCAAGTATATAGCATATTCAGGTATATATAGTTGAACTTATTCAAGAGTGTAGCCAGAAAAAAGTTGATGTTCCCAGAAGGAACTAAGGGGCAAAAGAATTGGAAATGATCAAACATTAAAAAACAGCATTTGGTGTTACAAGACAGAGGGAGAAGTGAAATGGTGATAGATTGTGAATAGATGTGGATAAGAAATGAGAAAGGAGTAGATTGAGGAACTGAGAAATAAGGGAGGAGTATTTACAAATATGTGGAAGTCTTCTAATATGAAGACAAGAGTTGGGGAGGAGAGAAAGACTGAGACAGCCACTAAACTCATTGAGGAAATAAGTGGAATGTCCCAGAAGTCAGTAGACAACAGCTACCACAATTTTATTAGGTGATAAATATGGATTGAGTGAACCTCAAAGGAGGAAAGGTTACTGAGTGTTGATGGTAGAGGATGAACTTGGAAGTGACAAAGGGAAGCAAGAAAATTTTCAGGTCTCCCCTCTAGAGGAGTGAGTCAGAGGGAAATGAGTGAAAGTTCACCCAGTGCTGGAAAGGGTGGCTATGGAGACTGAGTCATCAGGAGGGAGCTAGGTCTCAGTGAGAATCAGAAGATGAAAGGAAAGAGAGCATAGTGTAAGGGTGGGTAGCACTAGAGTGAGATATAGGTATGAGGTTGGGTTGAGGGAAATAGAAAGAAGGGAGACAAAGCTGATGACTCAGAATCACTGGATTAATTACCCAGTTTCATTTAACCAATTAACATAAACTAGCTTTTACAAAGGGATATTTACCCAGTAATAGCAGATGCACAAACTATTACCCCAAACTGGGGGCAAACTGTCCTCTATAGCAGCTTACTCCCTATACAGGGAGGGCTTAGACTTAAAACATTAAGAACTTGACCTAAGCCCACTTCTGAATACAGCTTGGTCAATAAACAAGGGAATCTCTCTTGTAGGGTTCAATATCTTGGCTATTGGATCAATCTATTTCTGGATAGAGTGCAGGTCACTCCTTGGGGATATGCTGGCAGACTGAAATCTTTTTCATGGACTCCTATCACCGAACTTCAGCTCCTCTGACCTTTCGAAGCTTACAAGGTCAGAGTCATATCTAATACTCTTTCACCTAAAAGTAGAAAAGAATAAATGTCAAGAGGAAAAGCTCAGAGGTACCTTGTATTAATGGGCCTCACACCAGCCAAGGTGAAGGGAGAATAAGCTCCTGGCATTGATATTATCTGTCTTAGCCCGGTCAAGTTTAGGCACCTTCCTGGTAGTTCTGGGTAAGAAAGAGCTTAAGGCTCCCCCCCAACCTGGAGGCCTAGAGTAGCCTATTCTCTTCACAGATATCAAGGAAGGAAAAAAAAGACTGAGTTGCCACAATGAGAGCTCTTTATTTGTGAGGTAATGCACACATTGTATGTATACTTTGGCTGGTTTAGCAGCCAATCAAAATTTAATTTCCTCTACACATGGTTAGTGGAATTCAAATAGTTACTGAAATCCTCATGAATATGTACCTCAAAACCCTCATGATGACTGCAACAGAGTCCACTGTTTATTTTCCTAAGGACTTGGATTTCATTGGCCAGTGCAGAGCTAGGGAGTGGACTCACATTTAAGTTATGTAGGTTAAGTTATTCTGAGTTATAAGATTTTTTTTTTCTCTTGCCTTTAGATTCTTATATGTTATGATTTCCTCTCCTTTATAATGGCCAAGTCTTATATGATCCTGATTGTGGTTCCTTGTTTCTTGAACTTTTTCTTCTTGTTTATGGCATTTTTCCCCTTTGACCTGGAAGTTCTGGATTTTGTCTGGAAATGTTCTTTTGGGGGATTTTTTTAGGGTGTGTGACTTTCAATTTCAATGTTCACTTTGTCTCTGGTTATAATAGATTTGGGCTGTTTTCATTTATTATTTCCTGAAATGTGGTAGCCAGGCTTTTTTAAAATAGGTCATGATTTTCAGGGAAATCTGATGATTCTTAAATTGTCTTATTGGTTGTTTTTGATCATAGATATCTTACATTTTCTTCTATTTTTAATCTTTAGCTTTTGTTCTAACATTTCTACTCTCATAGAGTCCCTGATTTTCCATTTGGTCCATTCTAATTTTCAGCTCTGGATCCTAATGACCCAGGAGCTTTCTCTTCAAAATATTGTACTTTAATTTTTGTGTTCCTTAGTACAAAGCCCTGTGGTCTTCATATACCCCTGGAGCATCTCTCATCTCTAGTGGTAGGCTCCTGGTTTATTTAGCTGTGTTCTCTTTAGGTTTTCTGGAAGGATCCCTTTTCCAGGGCCTGAAGATTTCTGGCTATCTTCTTGTGTAATCCTGGGCTGGATGAAGGCACTTACTATAGTTTCTTTTTGCATTTTTGATCAGTCTGGAAATCTTTTTAGGTTTTTGCTGTAGTATATGTGTAAGAGATAGGACTCTTCTTTAACCATTCATACAGCCATCTTAACAGAAAAGTGCTACCCTATCTTCTAAATATTTATTCACCACAATGCTGGCCACACAGAAATCACTCCATAAGTGCTTACTGATTCATCAGTAAGAAGGTCTTGGCAGAGTTTAATCCTATAGCACTACTAGTGAAACCAGTATCTGATCACTAGGTTGAAATCTCTGACTTAGCCAAGTGTAGGTTTGCTAGGTGACAATGCGTAACACATAACACATGAAACAATGGTCAAAATCCTCAAAGGATTTCTGGCTCTCCAGTGAATGAATCAGTTCAGTTCTTTAACTGGGATTATGCATGATGCCATTCATTTATTTAGGCTGGCCTTTCCCTCCTTCTTCTGTTGTATGAATTGATATCCCAAAGCCTGCTGTGACCCAAGCCTTCTATTTATGATGCTTTGTTGCTCCTGTCCTAGGGCTTTTAATGTGCTTACAGACACATTGGGTCACATATATAGCTTTCTTTTTCAGGGTATCTCATATCCTGGAGACTCTAAGAGTGTTTTGAAAAATCAACATAGTAATTATCTCACTTATAAAATGTGGCTTACTTCAAGGTAGTCTGGAAGTTGCACCGTTCAAGAGAATTACCACCTTGTTTTGGCTCCAAAAGGAAGTATGCTTAATCAAGTTAATATTGCAGGGGGAATTTTAAGAGCAAGTTTTCCTTAAAACTAGAAACAATCATTACTGGCCACTCCAGAGCAATGTGTAAGAAATGACCATCCAGTAAATAATATATTGTTTACATTAATATTCTCAAACTCTGAGACTGGCCAGCCTCCCTAGGAGATGCTCCTAGTTTGTCCAAAACAGACTTAAGTAAGTTCAAATCAATGCCAAAGGGAAGATCTCTTTTCACTTGCTTAATCATTTCTGTTTTGAGCTGAGCCCAAGCCCAATTGTCTATTGTACACAGACTGCTCAGTACATGGCCCTGAGTAAACTGAGCCCTTGGTGTGAAGGAGCCATCACAGTTAGGATGAAACACGAAACCCTTTGTTCTGTTTCACAATAGAAAGGATGTAGGCAAAATCTCTTCTTTCCCTTCTGAACACTTTCTTTTCCCTGGAGAAGCTGAGTTTATTCTTTGCTTAAAAGATGCTTCATAAAATGAATTAATTATGCTATAACTTTTCATTTAAAGGAAAGAAACCATCTTCTGGGTGTTCTCTAATCTCCCCCCCCCCAACCCTGCCCCTAGCATCTTCTTTCCTCTCCAACTCCCATAACAATACTCAGGGAATAGTGATATAAATGAGTACTGATCCTGTGATTTAATTGGCATAGGGAACTGGGTGAAGATTCTTCTCCCAATAAAGGTTGGCACCTTATCTGGAAATTATAGTCTTAACGAGTTAACTAGTTGACTGAGCTATTACAAGAATATGAATTTTTTCTAGGTCGAACAAAGGCTATTTTAAGGAATATGTTTGTAGATACCTTTCTGGTCCCAGCTGACCATGTAGGAGTTTTGGGGACTGCTTCCAGCCACATGGTACCCAGTGCTCAAAAGGCTTGTCATTTTACTATGCCTGAGTTAGCAAACCCTAAGTGGTTCCATGGACCTTCCCACCCTGTGACTTGGGTGTGTGGGGTCTTTTGCAATATGATTTTAAAAGTTAAAAAAAGAGATGGCTTTCTATCTGGTATTATTTTCCTTGAACTTTCCAGATAGCATCATATGACTCAGAGACTTCTACCAAGGAGTGGGGCAAGAACTGACCTTTCTTGATCTTAGGATCGTGGTCACTGTGCTTAAATAAAAATTAGTACATGGACATTCAACTACATGAATTTGCTCTTGAGACACTTTTTCCGCTTTTGCAGAAAAGGTCCCTAGCCTCTTTTTTCTATAATGTCTCAATGTTGGAAATACGAATTCTTGAAGGTGATAGAGAGGATACTATTCCATTGTAGGGATGTTTCTGTTTCCCTGATTGTATAGTTTATTATTAACATTCTTCTTTCTCTGTAGTCATTTTTGCCTGGCAATCTTTTCCCTGGTTCAATGCCCACTCACTCTTCTGGATGCCAGTTGCCCCTAGGAGCTCTGATTCCTTTTCCCCCGAGGCAAGATACTCTCTAAACACCAAATCCCTGCACATTATACACATTATAAGGTTCACATTGCCTCTTATAAAGGATCTGTTTTCCCCTATGGAAGCATTCTTCAGTGGGGTTTCCTCTCACCACTAAAATAAGATTTATCACTTTCTTTCTCCCCATTTTACTCCCTCCCTTTGTCTTCTCATCTATTCTCCTATAGTTTTTCTTCCAGAGAGACTATGGGAGCTATTTTCCTTTCATTGTTAAGCCTTGATTTAGATACATCACTATTACTGTCCTTCTTTCTTTTCTCCTATCCTCTTTTTATGCATTCTCCCATTCTGTAATTTAATCCCATACAATGTGATCTACTTATGGGTAGGGTGTTGCCAGATTTAGTCCATATTTCAGGTCTGTTTCTCCACCATCACGTCTATTTACTTTCTAGTTTTCCCTTTGTCTCCTTGTGTACATTCAGAAAGATATCTTTTAATGGTCTCTCTGGTGTTATTTTGTTGTTATCTTGGTCCTGAATTGTTTATCTTTCTACTATTTCTATTGTCTGGGGTATCTGAAAAGCAAATAGCTTGTTTAGGTCTGGTTTTCTTTGTAGGAGTATTTTTTCAAATGCCTCTTTTGGTCTTTTTTCATTTATGGTCAGGCTCAGGTTTCCAGGGCAGGTTATTTTGAATTGCATCTTTAGCTCATTTTCTCTTCCAGAACACATTATTCCACTCCCTTCTGCAGTTTCTGGTTGGTACAGAATAGTCTTGTGTTATTTAAATTTCCTTCTTTTCATATTTGAAGGTCTTTCTCTTGATTGCTTAAAGAATTTGTTGTCAGTGGAACAGTAAAATTGAAGTTTGCAGGATAGGATTTTTTCCTGGAGGCAATCTGTGAATTCTCTTAATTGGCTAGTTTGTTTTCTGTGCTTACAAGTTCTGGGAAGTTTTCTTGTATTATTTCTTGCACAATGGTGTTCATGGTTTTTTTTGACATAATATTGTGGAAGACCTATAATCCTCAAGTTGTCTCTATGAATCCTGTCTCCAAGATCAATGTGTTTTGCTTGTATGGAGATCATAACTTCTATTTAACATTATTACTTTTTGATTCTCTTCCAGATTGCTTCTCACTTCTATGTATCTGTCTTCACAGTCAGTTATTCTCTTCTGACAACTTATTTCCCATTCAGACTTCATTGATTTGTCCAGCCACATCCATTTTGGATTTCTTTTATTTTTCTATCATGCTCCCAGTAAACTCACCATTGGGAAATCTTGCAAGATTCAATCAGCCTTGGTGCTCACACCTCATCAGTACCTTCTGCCCCTCTGATTGGAGGGTGGAACCATGAACTCTTCAACCTCCATTTAAGAGAATAGCTTGGAAAGACAACTTCCCAGATATTTCCCCATCTCCCACCCAAAGGTACTCATTTTAGACTTTAACTTCTCTGGCTACATTTATTTTGTATTTTTTTTTTGACTTCTGAAGTTGTACTCAGTTTGGATTTCTTTGACCACCGTTCTTCCACATCCATATACCTTCCACCTTCTCCCTGCCCCACTTTTCAGCCTGTTTTTGTGTGTTTTCTTTGCTCCTTGAGGGAAAGGACTGTTTTCCATTTTTATATTTGTATTTCACTTTTATTTCTTTGTTGGTTTTTGCCACTATGGATTCAAGTTTTTCTATTCTGCCAATTATTTCTGCTGTTCTGGTCATAAATTACGCTTTCAAAATTCTTGTTTATCTTGTAAACCATCTGGCAACATCCTGTTGTGGTTTCATGCTCTCTTGGATATCCACAGGTTCCTCTGCCTTGCAATATTTATTCAGAGATATCTGGACTCATCTAGCTGATGTGGATTCCATCTTCCCTTCTGTTGTTAGTATCTTCCTCATTGGTTTATGTACTTATGATCATCTCAGCCTCTTTCTAGTTTGGATGATTCCTGTTTCTCTGGCTTCAGTTGTCACCCTGAGTGATTTCTGGCAATATAGAAATGGTCCCCAAATGGATGTTGGGCCTTTTGCTTCAGACACACCTGGTGGATCCATGTACCCTTTGGGGTGTTTCATAGACTGCTATGCTATCATGAATCTGTGAGTAGCCTTTTCTACTGTTAATTCATGGAATTTTTACGTTATTAGAGTTCTTGTCTTAGGCCATGGATAGCTGAAATTACTTTATCCCTGGAAGATAATTTCAATTTTGGAGAATTTTAAGAGATGATATGGATTGGAGGAAGTGTCTGGTCTTTTATCTTGTTAGTCACATGACCTAGAAGTAATTTTTTTTTCTCCTTTGCATTTGTTTTTTTCCTGATGTGATTTTTTTTCCTGGGTGAAAAAATATCTGTCTTCAATTGTATGTGTCCAGTCTTTGAGGCTGACTTGTGAGTTCAAGAAGTTTGGAAGTCCTGGGTCCCATCAAGTGGAATTTAAATGACAGAGTGGAACATGTCACAGGTTTAAAGAAGACAGTAAGTGACAAAAGAATTGGCTGAAGCCTGGCTATTTTACCAGCATACAAGTAATCTGGAGTTGCTTGATCAGTACAGAACCAAGGTGGAATTCAGTGTCTAATTAGAAGTACTGCAAAGTGCTTTATGTCCTAAAGTGATACAGGCTACCATTAGTTCACCTCTTATTTCATATGTTTTTGTATATCACAGGGAGGATTTCTATACATGGAAAATTTTGTTTCCAGGGAATTTTATACATGGACTCTTTTCTGTCCTATTAGCATGGGAACTTATTCATTAAACGAATGAGATCAGAAGATAGCTTGATCTCCTTCCTCTAGTACTGATAAAATATACAGCAATATAATGGATGGTAGAGATAAGTGCTGACACTATTCATAGAATGGTAGAATTGAATGAGACTTCAGAAATCATTTAGTTCATTCCATTTCTTGCTTCTGTTCATTTGCCAAGCTATTTCCTATACAGCTAGGTGCATCTAGCTAGTACAGCTAGGTGGTGAAGTGGATACAACCCCTGGAGTCAGGAACACCTGAGTTTAAATCTAGTCTTAGTCATTTACTAGCTGTGTGATCCTGGGCAAGTCACTTCCCCCTGTTTGCCTCAGTTTTCTCCGCTGTAAAATGAGCTGGGGAAGGAAATGGCAAGCCATTTTAATATCTCTGCCAAGAAACCCTGAAATGGGGTGACGAAAAGTCAGACATGACAGAAAATAACTAAACAATAACTTCCTGTAACTGAAATGAACTCTCTTTATCTCTAGCATTTGGATTCTTTTATTTCCTTCAAAGTTAATCTGAGTGTCAAATTTTCCATGAAGCCTCCCCTGATTTGCTTAGGTGCTGGTGCACACTCTCCTCAGCATAACTTATATTTGTTTGTTTACCTGTTGTATCACCATGAGCAGAATTTAATCTCCTTAAGGCAGGGACAGTTTTGCTTTTCTTTGTATATGTGATGCCTCAGAAAGAGCCCTGTGCATAATTGCTTAATAAATGCTTGCTGATTTGAATCTTGTGCCTTTGTTTTATAGAAGAGGATGCCAAGCCTCCAAGAGGAAAACAAAATGATCTTTTGGAAATATGTTTTGGGCATGCTATTTATTTTTACCAGGCTATGTAAGTATTGTAGGATTTAAAGAAAAAAATTGCTAGATGGAAAAGGTGAAGTGGGAGGGACAGATTAACTTAAAAAATGCTGGTTGCTTAGAAAAAAATGACAATACAATCAAGTGACTTGTCCAAAGTCAAACAGTTAGCTAATGTAATTTCATTTATACCCACACTAAAACCCAGATCTTCAGACTCCAAGGCCAGTGTGCCTTTCACCACATTTTATTTGTTATTATTTAGAAGAAGGTCAAAAAGATCTGCAAATCATTTATAAATGATTCCACAAATCAGAGGAGTTTTAAGGATGTTGTAACAGGAGTAAAGAATAAATTAGTATGTTTTTCGAAGTGCTGGAAAACAGAAAACTTTAAAATGCCTGGAAGAAAAATGTTTAGAAAAAAATGATTTTTAATTCAACTCTATCTTCAAACTCATTGCTAAAGGCAAATGTCCATATCATGGGCTATTCTGAAAACACTCCCTGTTATATAAGGACCTTGTCTATGGTTGTGTGCTCAGCCATCCACATATCAAAATGGGGCACTATTCACTTCAATATCATTTGCATGGAAACGTAGTAATAGCGCATGTAATTTTGGAGTCCAGGTTGAGGCCTCTTTTATAATTTGGCCCGTAGTGGTCAGACCTTGAAATATATAACACTATGCAATTTGGAGCTCCCCCAGGCCTTTGCAGGAATGCCATCTTAATCAGACTTGTATGGCTTCTCTAGTAACTTCACAGCATGCTCTTATTTCTTATGCAGGAACCTGTAAAAATCTAAATAGAAAGTATCTCTTTAAATTATGCTATTTTAGGCTTCTGTTTCCTGTAGTTTTTCTTTAGGAAAACTTTTGCCTCTGGAAAAGAAAACCTCAGCTCATCATAAAAAAGGGTATACTCAGGCAAAATATGTTTTCTATATTTTGTACTGATGTTTTATACATTAGCAAATGTGTGTGTGTAGTATATGTCTAAATCAAAAAGGGAAATTTGGAGGTGCATTGCTGAGAGGGTCCATCTGGAGTTTTTGCAAATAAGGATTATAAGCCAAACTCCAGTATGAACACTCAACCTGTGCCAAAAAAGGCAAGTGACCAACTGTATGCCTGACAACTGGAACTGACACAAATGCTCATGGAATAAAGAAGCATTTTATATCTTTAGTGGACTACAGTCTTCAATCAAAAATAAAATAGAAAGGAAAAGTTCCAGAAAGAAATTCCATTTTTTAAAGAATACGAAAGGGCATGGACAAAAAACTTTACAAGAAAACAAACACCCTTTAAAAATTTGCTTAAAGAATATACAATAAGTTGTTGATACTGGGGAGGCTGAGACTGGTTGAGTTTGGGAGTTCTTTGCTATGCTAGGGCTAAAGCCAATTGGGCATCTGAACTAAGTCTTGGACCAATATGATGAGCCCCCAGGAACAGAGGACCACTATGTTGCCTAAGGAGGGATGAATCAGCCCAAGTTAGAAGAATAGATCAGGTCAAAACTTCAATGCTAATCAGTTTTGGATTTGGGCCCATGAATGACTGCTGCACTTCCAATCTGGATGCGACAGAGAGACCCAGGGTCAAAAAATAAAATCGTTTTTTCAAAGTATACATGGTGATTGTAAAAATGCCTCCTCCATGTAATGTGTTTGTCTTAGAGATCCCAGAATGCTTTACAAACCTCCATTCTGTAAATCTTAGAAGTATCACTACTAGATCATGAGGCATGTGAGAGCAAACCTGAGAATTTAGTTGATCTTTGTATCTTTTCCAGCACTCTGCACGTTGTGAGTGCTTAGCATGTGTTTGCTTAATTAAATTCAATATATGATATATGTATGCTGATTTTTCTTATATTGCTTGAGCCTTTAGCATTTTTTTTTGTTGTTAATGAGATATTATTGAATTGATTTCATGACTTGCTTTTCTAAAACCATAGGGATCTAGGAATATCGGTTCCTTTTTTCTCACACATCCCAAAGTTGTGTAAGGTGCAACAAACCCTATTCTCTGAATGGTCATTGCTTTTGGTCATTGTCTATATGAAGGGGGTTTATTTTGTTGTAGGGTCACATTGGGAGCCTATCACAATGGAAGAAATGTAGGATTCCCGACTCTGCTATTTGTCATTACCTGTGTGACTTCTGTTAAGTTGCTTCATCTATTTAGATCTCAGGTTCTTCCTCTGTAGAGATGTCCTGGAGATGATCTAGAAAATACCTTCCAGCTCTAAACACTACTGTCCTATGAAAGCTTGAACAGCAAGGTATTTTAGCCTTTTGGTGTCTTATAGACATTAGGTCCTGGATAAGAATCAACATAACACAGAGGAGAGTGAGCCAGTTTCAATCGCAGGAAGCACTGAATTCAAATCCAGCTTCTACCATACACCAGCAAGTCACTTAACGTCTCAGTGTCCTGGTCAACTTTATATGCTGATTTACATTGATGGAGGGAATTTTCTACAACAACGAAATCACAAGTCCAGACTGTGCCCCTTCCCCCAAAAAAGAGCCTAGTTTGTTTTTTTTTTTAAAACTCAATCCAAGTGCGCAAATCACTTAAACTCTCTGGGTCTCAGTTTCCTTATGAGCAAAATAAAGGAGTTAGATAAGATGGCCTGGGAGGTATTTGGAGGGTTTGTGTGGAGAGTTTGAGAAGGGTTATTCATTCCAGTATATGAGAGTCTTAAATACTTTACAATTTTTATTGAAGGTTACTGTCGACTGTTGTGTTTTGTTTTGTTTTTCTAGCCAGGAACTTTTTGGCTCTAGGTTGAAGACTGAGTCTTGTTGAGCTGATAAATGAGTTTATATCAGTACTTCCTATCTTGGTTACTGATGCCAGTTTGGATCAAATCCAAGTTCCTACCTGCAAACCTTCATCGGATGTACATGGAAATATAACAGAAAGTGTTAGAATTCTTTCCTTCCTATAAACCAGAAATGTCCAATATTGTCAAATATTAGAGCTCCAGAGTGCAAATTTACTTCCCTGACAGGAATTTTCTTTCATTCAACTCTCCCATTGGATTTGGATTTGGTCCAGTATTGTCTGGCACATTTGTCTGGCATATCTCCTGCAAAGTGCTTTACAGTTATCTTTATTAGTTATTCCTGACAACCATGCTGTGAACTTGGCTAATAATATTCTCTCCATTTTGCAGATGAGGATACTGAGGCACAGTGTAATCAATCAGGTCAAAATAAGGAGCCTGATTCATTCTTTATCCCAAAATGTAGAGGGGAATGGTCTGCAGCAAATATCTGATTGTTTCATTTTCCCTATCAAACATAGTCACTGAATCCTCAAAGACTGTTATTAAGAAAGATAGCATGTATTCTGGAGATAGCATGGAAACAGTGGTGTTTCTTTAAATATACTCTGGCTCTGATCTGCTCCTGAAAGCCATGCTTAAGTACAGTCAGGCAGCTTTTATGTGTTATCAAAATGACAATTTTATTTGAAATTTAATTAAAAAAAGGACAAAAAGACAATTCAGTGATTTGATTGAATGGAAAAGCTGGTCAGATTAGCAGCTTGCTGTTGTATAGGCAAAATGATTGTTTGAATTGAAAAGTTTTCTTCTGATTTGTGTTGCTGTGACATGACATGACTTTTCTTTAGGGAGGTGAGCCAGGATCCAGACCCATATTTTCATCTAAAGAGCAAATTTCTGATGTGGAAATTTCCTCCACCAGACATCTACTTTAACTCAGACTTTTAGAGAGTTGCTTTAGACATTGGTAGGTTAAGTGACTTCTCCATGGTAATACAAATAGTATTGTCAGAGGAAAGATATGAGTGAGTTCAATCTGATGTGAAGGCCAGTCCATGCCCTATCCCATGCCATCTCTTTCAATATAACCACAGAGTCTCTCTATCTTCATCTGTCTCTGTCTCTCCCTCCCTCTCTCTCATATATACATACTTATACATACACATATACAATATGGATATATGTATATACACATACATGTGTGTGTATTTGTGTGAATGTGTGATATTCTCTCCCTCCTTTTCCAGTGTCATGCCATAAGAACAAGATTATAGATCCTGGGCAGAGGACTGTAGTGGCTGTTTACTTTTGGAAACCTGAAAGGGTCAAAGAATCTGAGAGAGGATGGCAAGCTGCTGGTGTTAGTTTAGATATAATGGGGAAAATGGAGTCCAGTGAAGCATAGATAGAAATCATTGGATTACATTAGGTTAGAAATTAGTATTCTATTTATGAGACGAAACAGAGTCTATAAATAGCTGGATTCAAACTGCTACCTTTTTTCATTGAAGTTGAAAAGCCATCCTCAAGCAATACTAGTAATTTTGGAGAGAATAACTAAACCAGTCAAGTTTTACAAAGCTGATGATTTCTCTCTTAAGTCATTTAATCCCACATTTAGTATTTTCGAAAATTGCCAGTTGTATAAAGAAAGCAAATTGATTACATGGGTATATAATACATATACATACATATATGTGTATATATATACACAGATGTTTTATGTACCCTCATATGCATATACATACACATACATACACACACATATATATACACACACCCACATGTGTGTGTGTGTGTGTGTATGTATGTATGACAGAGTATAAGTTTGGGCATGGCAAGTAAAGTGAAGAGTAAAGGAATTATTTGGCATTTGTCTAAAATGCCCAGATAACTGAGACAAAATCATGTTTTGGCTTAAATTATATCAATAATTACCTCAGTTTTCCATTTACTTTTTTCTGCGTAAACAATAGTTTAAAGGAAAAAAGTTGGAATCTTTTTACAAATTCTGAAATTCAGTGTTTCTGAATAGTGTATGTTCATATTCTCTAGTATGCCCATCAGTGCTACTATTCTGAAAATAAAACGATATGTATTAAACAGTTACTCTTTAAGAATCTTTATAGATTGCAAATCCTGCCTGTGTTGTAATTGTCATAGCACTGCATTGATCTACTACTTCCCATAGGTTATGTAGTGCAATCTTTCTGTATCTCTAAAAATTTGCATTTCCTGATGATTGATACACTCTGTGTTATGGAGTTGATGTCCTTTCTGCACAACACAGGTGCATGATGAATCTCCATTTGAGGAACACTATTATTTACTGCCAAGGTTATTTCATAAATTCAGTTTTGTACCCCTAATTCAGAATCATATGCTTTGTACTGTAAGCAGCCTGTTATTAAATCTCACATTTCTCAAGAAAACGTAGCTTCACTAAAAGACACATTTAATAGATTGGCTTTATTTTACTACCTAAGTGCTGAAGTATTGTTTTATTATACATTAAGAAATGTGATTATGTGTGATGATGTCTTCTGATCATGTCAGCAGATGAGTATCACCTTTCATTTTCAGCTTTAATCTGGGTGTAGATAATGCTTTAGTTTTCTAGGGAATTTATTAATAAGGTTTGGGAAATATTTTAAGTCTATAGTTGAAGGGAAAAAATTTAAAATCGGGGAACAGATGAGTATGAAAATCCAGTCTGAGTGGGAGCTGCCAAACACTACAAAAATGGTACTATACATAACTAGATTACCTAGTTCACTTGATTTCTCAAAAAGAAACCACCTCCAAATTTACTGCTATATAATGCTTTCATACATCCATGACCTCTTGCTTGATTCTGTCCTTTAAAGTTCCTAAATGGATATTCCAAAACGTGCCCCAAATTTTGGGGAGCATAAGTTACTTGAAACAAAGATAAAAGCTTTCAGGATTTCAATGGGAAGAAGAGAGAAGAATCTCAAGATTTGACCCATGCTCAGATACTGTTTTCTTCATGAAGGTTTCCTTGATTTCTCTTCTTCAATATGGAAATGAAGATACCCTAAAAGGAACTTTTGTAATGGTCCATAGCATTATTGATTTATATATTTAGAGATGGAAGGGATCTCAAAGACCATCTAGTCTAGAAACCAGTCAGGGAGGGAAACTAATGTAAAAGGGAAACATTTAAATGTGAAAAACATGCAAGGCCCACATATATTCATTTTGATTTATAGTTGTTTGCGCATAAGTACTATTTCTCTTATTGAATGTTAAGCTTCTTTAAGATAGAGACCATTTATTTTTGCATTGAAACATACAAGTTACTTAGCCCAGTATTTTGCACGTTCCCCTGCCCACTTCTTAGTGACTTAGTGACTTAGCCACTCATCTGCAACTTTATAGTCTTAGAGAGATGCTTGGAGCATTAAGAGGTTAAGTAACTTGCCCTTGGTAACATGGCCAATATATATCATAGGTGGGACTTGAATTCAGGCCTTCCTGAATTCAAGGTCAGCGATCAATCCAAATATGCCAACCTGTCCCTCATTAAGGTAGCAGGCATATTACCTGTAATGGGCGTTTGTAAAATCACTGACTAATTAACTGAAAGTTCATTGAACATGGCATAGTTTTATAAATTTGGTAACAGTGGAAAAGCCCAAGGGATGGGAGGATGGGGCGGAGAGTCATAGGGACACCTCTGAGAATCCTTATAGGGTATAGAATTTGGCTTGAGTAGACTCTTGTGGCAACCTAAAAGCATTATTTATTTAATCAGTACAATGGCATACAGTCCCCGGAATGTCACTGTAGGCAAAATGAAGATTGAAACTTCAAAGTCATCCTTGACTCTAAACTCCCTGACTTCTAACTCTCCAACAGACCTAAACTTGCTGACACAACATCTCTTAAATCCATACTCTTCTCTCCACTCAAATGGCTATCACTCTGGGTCAAGTCTTTATTACCTTTTTGTTTTTGTACTCCTCATTACCTTTCACCTGGATTATTTTTTATGAGAGGAAAGATAAATAAGGGGAAAGATAAATAAGTCCTTCTAAGTATGCCCATGGAAGCAAGTGTTAATAAATAAGGTTAATAAGATCAATTAATCAATCAACATACATGCATTTATTTATTTGTTTCTTTCTCTTTCTCTTTCTTTCTTTCTGGAGGGGGGAAAGCAGGGCATTTGGGGTTAAGTGACTTGCCCAAGGTCACACAACTAGTAAAAGTGTCAAGTGTCTGAGGCTGGATTTGAACTCAGGTCCTCTTGACTCCAGGGCCTGTGCTCTACTCACTGCACCACCTAGCTACCCCACAACATTTATTTATTAAGCCCTAACAATGTATCAGGCACTGTGCTAGATGTTGGGGATATAAGTACAAGTAGAAAGAATGATATAATATTTACTTGTGATGAAGTTACATTCTAATGGACTCTTTGTAGCATAACATCTATGTGTTCCCCTAAGCTATGTTCTCTTATTGCTTATTAAATCTCTGTTTCAATCATTATTGCTTCCAGATTCTCCATCTTGTTTGTGACTTTTGTCAGTTCCTTATTCCTGCTGCTGTTTAGCTCCTGGGACTGTCTTCTGCCTTCTAATCATGGACATTCCTGTTTCCAGGTTAGATCTCTAGATAGTCCTCTTTTCCACATGGCCAGTATTTGCTCCCAATTGGCCACATTGCTGCCATATTTCTGTAGTTTTTTGACTGGCTACTGCAGGCTGCTTAGTTCAGTTAGCATTTCTAGCTCTACATCCCTCTCTGTTGCTAACTTTTTCTCCTTACCTAGACTATTGTCATAGGCTCGTAACTAACTTTTTTTGCCTGAAGTCTCACTCCTCTCTAATTAGTCCTTCCCATAGCTGCCAAAGCTATACACCTAAAGCAGTGGTCTGACCATGTCACTCCACTGCTTAAAAAACCCCTATCAGGGATCAAATACAAAGTCTTCTGTTTGGCATTTAAAGCTGTTAGCAACCTAGACTGAACAACTTACCTTTCCACATTTATTATACATAGCCCCACTTCATGCAGTCCAAAGTCCAACCAAACCAGCCTTTTTTGCTGTTCTTCTGACATACTATTCCATCCCCTGCCATTGATGCTGTTGTCCCCCATACTTGAGACACACTCCATCCTTGCCTACACTTTTTAGAATCTCTTGCTTCTTTTGAAGCACAGCTCAATCAATTATCTCCTATAGGAAACCTTTTTCTGATCCTTCAGTTGTTATCATACCCCTAAAATCATCATGAATTTACTTGGGATCTATTTTGTATGTGTAGCACATAAAGCCCAGAATGTAATCACAGAAAAAAAGAACAAGTAACAAGAGTGTTTAACTATAGAACTGCTACCATATTAGTGCCCTCTTTAGAAAACATGTTCTTCCTTGATTGAATTTGAAGGAGACCCTGATCATTGTTTTGGGAAAATATTAGCCATGCCACTGAGTGGCTCTTAAAACTTTTGAACCAGTATTGAATTGGTCAGTTCTAATCATTTTAGGCCAGTAGCCTTATTTAATGTAATCTTTGAACTTATTTTGTTGTTCGGTCATGTCCTATTCTTTGTGAGCCCATTGGGGGTTTTCTTGGCAGAAATGCTGGAGTGGTCTACCATTCCCTTCATTTTCTTCTCCACTTTTAACCTCTACTAGTGGGTCAAATCAAGTCAAGGGAACAAGCATTTATTAAGTGCTTATTGTCTGTCAGGCCCAGAGCTAAGCCCTGGGAATACAAATACAAACAGAAAAAGGACAGTCTAGTTGGGGAAGAAAATCTAAAAGGAATCCAGAAAAAGAATTGGGGAAGGGGAGAGAGGGTGAAGATACTTGGTGTACAGAGTCAAGAGAGTCAGCAGTATAGCCTGGGGAGGAATGAAGACATGGTTGGCCTGGGCATCCTCCTTAAACTGGAGATTTTGGGAGGAACCAGTTAATAAGAGGGAGAAGCCATAGCAGGGGTAGAGGGTACTTTCAATAGGAGAAGTCCAGGGATATATTGAGCTTCCAGGGTCAAGAGGTTTCTGTGGCATGACAGAGAAAGACTCTTGGAGAGGTAGGAGTGTAGCCTTGAGAGGAATGTAGCATTTATTGGAAAAGGGAATGTCCCTCTTCTGCTATGATTATTCACGGTGTCTCACAATGGAGCTATTTACCCAGTAGCAGATATCCATCCAGCAGTTCTAGAGTCAGTTGAGAGAGTTCAAGGTATAGTTAACAGAAAAGAGATGTTGTGATTGGGTTCTCCTGTCACAGGCTTTCTTCCCCCCACCCTTCCGCTTTTCCAGCAACAGAGATGAGTTTTCCTAAAAGGCAACAGAACTGGACCTGAGATATAATTGGTCTCTATCTTCCTTGACACAGCTTCCTGACCACTTCATGACATAAAAAGTCTTACTTACTTCAGTAATAGAGTCAGGTAGATGTCTGACCACTGGAGTCAGCATACCCTACTCAGCTGAATAGACCATTTCCCTATGGAGACAAAGGGGGGCAGATTTATGGAAGCTAAGTGTCACTATATCTTTGTTATATATCCTTACAATTTTGGGGGGGAGGGAGGGTTTAAGTAAACCACCTTTTGTTAACTGTACAATGTACTTATACCTGAACTAACAGACTAACAGGGTGCTGGTGTAAGGCCTACCCTTAACAAACATTCTCTAGTCGGACACAGAGAGGCATTGTTTCCAGGGAGAATCCATTTTCTAGGAGCAGAATCCTTGGCAGCAGAGAAGAAAGTCTAATGTGGATTCAAGGAGGATTAACTTTGATAATCTAGAGAAAATTTGTGGAGAAGAGACAATCCTGGTTGTCCAGTTGGTCGCCAGAAGAGGTGTGGTATGCATGGGGAAGCTGCATGAGGATTCCTCAAAGAGAGAAAGGATACAGAGACCATACATTATTAGAAGTCTGAGTTACCTTGGCCACATGTGTTCCCTACATGTGTGCCTCATTACCACTGTATTCTACATTTTTGCCAACTCTTTGCAGGTATTCTGTGTTTATTTTGAGCACATCACATGTTTGTGGGGTGAATGTTTCGTAGCTGATGTTCTTGCTATGCTAGGAAAACTGTTTCTTAGAGGAGAGGAAGGCAATGAGCAGAGAGGAGTTGAGCCAGAAAGAAGCTCACAGGACCAATGGGTGGGAGAGAGGAATAAATGTGGGCATACAATTTCTTTCTTATTTTAACTAATTATTCTTGCTAGCTAACTTATAAGTTATTTTGTTTTATGTTGCTGAAGTATTGTAAGTGTTGTTAATGACTGCTAAATTATGATATTTAGGATGAAGGTCTGGTTGCCCTGCCCTGCCTCTGAATTGGGGAGGGGTACTATTAAAAGGAGAAAAGTGTTACAGAATGGGTAAGAATCTGTGTATTAGACAAATTTGCCTAGAGTATACCCTGATCCTAATTCACTCTACTGGCACCCTAATTATGCTGAAATTAACCTTGATAAGTTTTGATCTTTGTTGCCACACATAAGTAGTCACTAGGGAGCTTTCTTATGATACCTGTCAGCTAAATTAGAATTATCAATTAAAAGTGAAATACTTGGAGACACAGCTAACCTTCTGATTCCAAAATGATGAAAAAATATTTTTTATATCTGATGAAATCCTCAAATGAAGGATGCATGCATTGTTAAGATAGAAAACACCCAAAATATCAGATGCTGTTACTCAGTCCTACATATCATTCTCTTACTTATTACCTCATTAATGTTCCAAAGTTTGGTGGACTAAGCATGCTCCAAGAACAGTGCCACAGAAACAAAGAATCTCTGAGCTGGAAGGGACCTTAGAAACCATCTGACCCAATCCTATCCTGAATGAAAATCCTCTCTACAATGTACTCAACAAGTCTATGTACAAGCTTTGATGGAAAACTTCCAATTGGGGAAGTCCATCCCATTTTTTGTATGGATTTATCTCAAGCTTAGATATGTCTATTTACAACTTCTGCCAATTAATTATTCCTAATTAATCCTGCTCTTTGGAGCCAAGCAGAAAACATCTAATTCTTCTACTACATGACAACCATTGAAATACTTGGAGACAACAACCATACCCTCTCATAAATCTTTTATTTTTCAGCTTAGAAATCTGCCTTCCTTAGTTGATTCTCATATGTCATGATATCAAGACCCTTCCCCATCTTGGTTGTCCTCTGAAGATGTTCTTGCTTATCAATGTTCTTCCTAAAACTTGGCCCTCAGAACTAAGCACAATATTCCACAGGTGTCATGACCATATCCTGGATGACACCAAGCCTTCTTCAGTCATACCACACTGAGTCTTATTGGGCTTGGAGTACATTAAAATTCCTAGATAATTTTCAGCCTCCCCTCATTGCATCATTATAAATATATCCATGTACAATGTCTGATCTTGTCAAGGAGAGAGGAGAAGTCTCAAAGTCTCTAAAGTCTTGGACATAATGCAGGTCCTCACATTGTTTTTTCTCTTCTTTTCCCTCTTTCTCTCCCCTCTCTTGACTTCCTTCCAGCTTTTCCAGAAACATTTTCATGTTATATTCTAAAGCTTTTTGGGATATGCACCCATTCAACAGTCCACTCTCAAAGGAGAGGCACTCTAGTCCATTACATAGATGATACATGTCATACTTTTGTATTCATTCTCTGTTAGGATAGTTAAACTAAGGTATCAGCATGAGAAGTCTCAGAATCCATGACACCTGTCTGTGTAACTCAGAATTAAACAAAGTTGCCCAATATAATTTAAAAAATTAAGGGTAATCAAAAGAGAAGGAATTCCATGATGTACTGTGATCCCCAGATTTTTTTCATGCTATGGAATGGGTCAACACAGCCTAATTAACATTGCCTTCCCCCAACCCAATTCTGGGATTTTCATTGTTCTAGCCTAGACTTGAGGTTTGAGCTTGGTCTAAGTTTGTTTCTAATGCCCTAAGCAATTCCTGGCCCACACAATCTCAGGGAGGTTAGGTCAGTGTCAGGATAATGATGGGGTGGGTTTCTGGACTCCAGTATCCTTGTAGACAACATGCTAATATGTATTGTTCACAAGGCATTACTATTCACTCTTCTAATTAGTCCTTTTAAAGATTCTTCTCTCTCTTCCCCCATTCCCCACTCCTGACATCTTTGGGAGCACATAAGAATTTTCCTTTCCCTCCCAGTGTCTCTTCCTCCTCCCAAACTAGCTCTGAGTTCACAAATTTGTCTCTTCAAATGGCCCCAGGGAATCTGACTAATGCCCTTCATGTTGTTGTACTTCAAAGATCTCAAACATTCCTAGATTCCTTTTGAGAGCCAATTATGGAGCTATCATCCATGAAATTATCTAAACCTTTCATGGACCTATTTATATTTTAGTCCTCTTTCCTTTGGGAGTTACAGTTCCTCCTTGCATTAAGACAAAAATTTCAGTAATATTTAATTTATTGCCTATCTTAACCTCTCAGTTTTCCTTCCCACCCACCTACCCCAACTCCTACCAGTACTATGGTTTCAATCTCCAGGGGACCGAACTCAACAAACTTCCTTGGTTTCTCTCTTCCTGAAATGTACTTTATCAGAGTTTTCTTAAAATAAGTATTTCTTAGAGTTGTGGGAGGGCAACTTTTTGCCATGCAGATTTTTATTGTACTGATATTTGTTGTAATGATATTTGATTCCTCATGTGATTGTTTTATTTTTATTTATTTTTGGATCCAAGCAAGTCATTCTGATTCATTTACTCTATCCACTATTTTTATGTACTTAAGAAGAGAGGAACTTCAGAACACCATCTCAGATTAAAGGGCATATAATACTCTGTATATACTTAGATTATATTAGAGTTATTTGTGATGTGACGTTCCCCCTTACTAGACTGTGAGCTTCATGAGGGCAAAGACTTTGCAGCATCTAAACTTTGTATCTTCCCCAGAATGTTCTGCACAGTAGCTGCTTAATGAGTATTTGTCAAAATTGGTTAACTTAATTGAATTGTCATTTTGTACTTGGATTAGCTTTAAAAAGATGGGATTGGATGGGATTGAGAGAGGGAAAGCCCCTCATTTTCCTTTTTTCCCTTAAAATTAATTTCTCCTTCGTTTTGCTTTCACACTCCTCTTTATAATCTTCCACAGACTTTAATTAAAATCCTCTTCTTCCAGACTGTTAACAAAGAATTAAAATAAACTCTATTTGACATCTATGTAAAACCACATTGGATTACAGAAAAGCTGTGCATTCAGGATGGGTTATGTTTGCCATATTTTGGGCAAGTTTCATTACCTCCTCCTGCTCATGCCTTGCTAAACACAACCCAGGATTCCTCCCATCATCTGCCTATTCTGCTCCTACACACATGCTGTGATCAGAGGTGGAGAAAGTCACATAACTATGCTGATTTGGTCCACTATAAATTAATGCTATCTAATCTCAGTTGGGTCTTTATTACAATCTTCTTTTACTCCTACCTCAATGATTCTCTATGCCATTCCTTGTAGTATCTTTTTCCAAGATTCTCTTCTCTCCTCAAGCCTCCCATATAGTACTACCTTCCTTCATCTTCTCAGTTAAGACCTGTCCTCAGATTTTACTGAGAAAATTGAAGCCATTCACGGTACACTCCCTATTCTCTAGTTTTCTATATCTCATAACCTTTCGTCATCATCCACCATCCTTTAGTTCTTTGCTCTAGTCTCTGATCATGAAGTACCTTTTCTTGTCAAGACCAACTCCTTTACACATACCATCAATCTCATTCCTTCTTGACATCTCCACCATATTTGCCCTACTACTGGCATTCTCCTAGTCATCTTAAATCTTAATCTTTTTACCAGTTCCTTCTCTGATGTCTACATACATATCCAAATCTTCCCATTCTTAAAAACCCTTATTATCCCCTAGTCATCCCCTCTAGCTGTTATCCTAGATGTCTGGCCCCATTCTCAATGAAATCCTTTGGGGAGAATATCTATATTACTTTTCTACAAATCTACAAAGAAGAGAAATATGTCATGATTTTGTAACTAACAATGGAATTTCTTCTAAACTTTGAATTAAAGATGGCCTAACCCTACCCCCATCTTGTTGATGAGGAAGCTCAGCATTAGAGAGATTATTCTACCTCCTGAGGATTACATGGAAGCTAAGGAGTAGCCAAAATATGACTAGAAATTGGGTCTAGAGATGATGTTAGGGTGGTACACCAACATCAGCTAGCAGACTTGGAAAATTTTGGGTTAACCTGTATGAAACTGAGTCCAGGCTTCATTTTCCTAGAAATTGGCAACTTGGAAGGCAGAGCTGCTTTTCCAGAGATGATACCAGTAAAAGACATGAGGGAAATGTGGGCCAGAGACTGGAAGTTATGGAATGAAATACGGATGTGATGTTCTTAGTATTGTGGTAGAGTAATTTGACCAATTATAAGACCCCTTTTAACTCCAGATGAAGATGCTCAGACCCACAGAGGTACAGTGACTTACCCAAGGTCCTACAGCTTATTAGTAGCAAGTTGGATGGGACTGAACCCAGCTCTTTTCTCAATCATATTGTGCTATAAAGGTACTATGAACTTGATCATTCATGAGGGTGTACATTTTGGTGTTAGTTTTAATTTTCCACATCAGCCAAAAGAATATTCATATTATTTGTTATTTTTGGAAGATAGTATATTGTAGTCTTTGCTGAACAATATTTCAATGAGTTGCGGTAGCATATTCTCTGCTTAGGTGTTCTGAAATATCTCAGCTATTGAGAGGTGATGCGTTCTTGCACCTTGAAACCTACTTTAGATTTTGTTTTGGAGCCAGTCCAGTGAATTTCCTTTTGTGATGTGACTTTTCCTTTAATATAATGTTTTCAGAAACATACTTATTAGTTGTTTATGCCTTTTTTCTTTCTGTAAATCAAAGTTGTTTGATATCCTGGGAAGTATGGACTAAAGCATGGAAGTGTAAGAAAAAAAAACTTCTAATAACTAATAGAAATACTGATATGGGAAATTACATGACTTTTCATGAAAAATAAAAGAAACATTTCAGACTTTTTGTGTTGGTCTTCAATGCATTTATAGCTCTCAGTGCTAATTTATGAGAAAGATATTATGATTTGTGATATTTTATTTAGAGAAGCTTGATTGGTGACCCCAAAATGGCCTTTGAGCACATGAAAGATTTGAAGGGAAGATAATATGAGTTCCTATACTTCCAAATCAAAGACAGTACGAAAGGAAGTGGATTTTACACGTAGCAAGCGATCAGCAAATATTTATTAAAAATAAGTTGTGACTGGAACTGGAAGTCATGGCATGAAATACGGATGTGATGTTCTTAGTATTGTGGTAGGGTGATTTGACCAATTATAAGACCCCTTTTAACTCCAGATGAAGATGCTCAGACCCACAGAGGTACAGGTACCCAGGTACCCAAGTTGTGGTACAGACACTGTGCTAGACCCTGGGAATAGGAAGACAAAAATGATGCCCTCAAGGAGTTTACATTTGGTTGGAAAAGAAAACATGCACATTTAAAAGACTGTAGAAAACATGTACTAAATAAATACAGGACTCCAGAAGTTAAGGAGATTGGGAAAGGCTTTTTGTAGGAGGAGATAGTGCTTGAACCAAGCTTTGAAGGAAACTAGGGATACTAAAAGGTGAAGATAAGGATGGAGTATATTCCCAGAATGGCTAAGGCAGAAAGGAAGGAAAATAATAGAATACAATAATCATAGAATTTTAGAGGTCAAAAAATCACTGCTTCTATAATTAGAGGACCTAGGTAGAATTGTGCCTCTCATGCTTTCTCTCATTGTGGACTTGAGCCTTTCTGGGGCTCAGTTTTCTTATTTGTTAAATGAAGAGATTAGATAAGATGGCTTCTGAGGTTCCTTCTAGTTCCAAATCTGTAATCTTATGATACTAAGTACAGATTATACTTGAAGCAGGAACTCTTTCTAAAACATCTAGCAATTTAATTAGCCAGCCATTGGAATATTGCTTAATGAGATGGAATGTCATGTGTAAAGAACATCAAGAAGGATAGTTTGGTGGGACTATAGATTGTGTGAATAATATGATATGTAATACATAATAATAATTTGGATATATATGTGAATAATATGTAACATACAATAAACCTATAAAGGTAGGTTGGAGACAGATTTTGCAGGGCTTTAAAAGTCAAAGTTAAGAGTTTGTATTTGACCCTACAGAAAATAGGAAAACAAAGGAATTTCCTGAGCAGGATCTTAAGCACAGGTAGATCAAGCCTATGCTTTAGGAAAATTATTTTTGTTACTGTATGGAGGATGAATTGGTGGCAGGAGAGACTTGAGGCATAGAGACCAAAAAGGGAGGCTATTGTAATAGTCTAGGCAAGAATCCATGAGAATATGAAGTGGGTGGTGGTCATATAAGTTGTGATAAGGGAATGGAAGTAATATATGATGGAGGTAGAATTTACAGAAAAAATCATGCTAGGTAATATAGCATTGCGCTAGGATGATTAAGATCACAGAGCCCACTAAAACACTTCATCAGATCTTAGAGATGAAATACTCTATTAAGACATAGGAAGAATAACTTTTAGAGATTCCCCCATCCAACCAGAAATCCACTGAGGAAATCTTGGAGTCTTACAGAAATCCTGGGATAAACAAGCCAATGCCAGTCCAGGATGAATGGACTTCAGGGAAATGCCAAACTCCCTAATTTAGCTTGGCAGTACTCACTCCTGAGCCCAATAGTAAGAGGGATGTAACCAATGCAAGCAAGCATTCTGGAAGTGTTTAACATGGCACTCACTACTTTGGCCAACAGCTCTTGAACCCAGTGCTAGCCTCACAGAAAGAGTAACCTCAGGAAGTTTCAATAAGTCCAGGTGGCACTCATGTCCCGGGCTTACCTGTGGAAGAAAGATCCTAGGCAAAATCTAGTCTTTGATTTCCATAAAGTCATGTGATGGGAAGCCAGCACAGGAGTACCACCTGAGTCCAGCAGTCGGGAAAAGGACCCCAGGTATAGCCTTCAGGAGGGAGGGGTCTGGAAGTCCTTTAACAAGAGAGTCCCTAGGCATAGCACATCACATAAGCACTCCCAGAGTCCCTTGAAGTAGGGCCTAGTCTAGTACAGTATACACAGGAATAGGCAGGTCCTGCCTATACCATTTGGTTGTGGAACTTGACACGTGCATAGGCCCCACCATGACCAAATGGAGGAAAACTTCAAATATCATGAGGAAATATCTTGGCTTCTCCAAGGCACTTTTCCCCTAAGGTATTCCATCTTTGGAGAGATGCTGAAGGGGTAAACCTCAAAGTGGATAGTAATTTCACAACAAGTGAAATTAAAGCCTTCAAGAAAAAATGCCTTGGCCACAGGAACTGAAAGAGTACACAGAGAAAGTAAAACAAAAGATACAGAAAAGAAAACTGAGGGAGGAAAGGATGACAAGGAAAATTGACATTTTAGAACATATGGTGGAAGACCTCACTCAAAAACTGAGTGCCCTAAAAATTAGAACATTCCGACAAAGATCAATGATTTATGAGACAATAAAAATATAAAAACAAAGTGACATTACTAAAAAACCCAAGAAATTCTAAGAGATATAATGTCAAAAACAAATGACTTGGGAAATGGGAGAAGAGGATTGTTTCAAGGAGAAACAATCCAAGACTAATCAGACTATCAGGAAACTTTGATCAGAAAGAAATCTGGTAACTTATTTGAAGAAATTTTAAATGAAAATTGCCCAGGAATCTTGGAACTAGAGGTCAAAGTGGAAATAGAAAGAATTCACTAGTTACCTCCAGAAAGAAACTCCCCAAATGAAAACACTGAGAAACATCATAGTCAAATCCAGAGGTTCCAAAGTCAAAGAAAAAATACTATAAGCACCCAAAATGAATAAGTCAAAATGCCACAGAGCCACAAAAGGAGACTTAGTTACTACTATTCTAAATGAGAGAAAAGCTTGGAATATGATATTCTAAAAGGCAGGAGATAAAGGTTTACAAGCAAATATAACCTATCTAGCAAAATTAAGTAGAATCCTATAGGCAAAAAATAGGCCTTTAATGACATATAGGATTTAGAAATATTCTAAATGAAAAGGCCAAAGCTGAGAAGACCTTTGAAATGGAAATGTATGTGCCAAGAGAAATATAGAGAAGTACAGATATTTGTGTGTTTAAAGGGGAATGTATGGGGATGAATTATTTACATGTGAACAGGAGGTTGGAAACAGGTATCCCCTCAGAACTCTAATATCGTTAAGGAGCACCAAGAAAAGTTAAGATGACAAAGAGTCTGTGGGTAGTTTTTTATGTTTTAATAGGTTTTAGGAGAAGACAAAAATGGGAGAGATAGGAGACTATCCTGGAGAGGAAAAGAGTAAGGACAGAGGAGAAATCCTTATTGCACAATAGAGGTGCATAAGAGGAAGAGTATGTAGCCATAAATGAAGGGGTGGGAAGAAACAAGCATCCCATGGACCATATTTTCATCTGAATTGGATAAAGAAATACTGAACACAATTACTACAGCTTAGTAGTATGCTGGCAAATTTTAACAATAGGCTCTCTGGAAAAAATACACACAATACACATTTAAGTTTAACTTACCTCATTAATATTTTTCCACAAATTTCCTAAATCTAAACAATTAACAAGACTATATCAAACTCTGATTTTTGTTATTTGTCAATTTCTTAGGTGTAAATGCTAACATTGAAAATTTATCTATCAGCTCTCATGAGTAGCCTTTAGTAGGTTCCAACTCACTGGTAAACATACCCTCCCTCCATATAGAAATATATATTAAACTCATAAGGTAAATAGGAAGGGAAAATAACAAAGGAGGGGTAAGGGAAAGAGTAAGACAAATAAAAACTTATTCATACATAACAATCTTGAACGTTGGAAGGAAGAACATGAAGGGAGGATTAAAAAGAAAAGAAAGGAGAATAAAAACCTGGGATCAAGGGCAGCAGAAGGAGAAAAGAAGAGTTGCAAAGAGAGGAAACAGGCTATTTCATTTATAAGATAAGCATCAGGCAAACTTTTATTTTACCACTTTGTTGTTTGTAAAGGGGGAGATGGGAGCGAAGAGAGGAAACAAAAGGACAAGATGAGGGAAATACATAATTGACAATGAAAACTATGAATGAGAATAGGATGGACTCATCCATAAAACAGTCAAGAAGATAGAATGGCTTAGAAAGCAGAATCTTACAATACGTTGCCTGTAAGAAACACACTTGAAACACAAAGATTTGTAAGAGTTAAAATAAGGGGCTAGGGCAAAATCTTCAGTTGAACTAAAAAAATAGATGTAGAAATCATGATTTCATATAAGGTTAAAGTAAGTATCGATAAGATAAAAAAGACAAGCAGAGAAATACATTTTACTTAAAAGGATAGATAATGAATAAATCAATATCAATACTTCATATTATATAACATTGCAAAGGAAAGGGAAGGAAAACTTAATTTAATTGGATGCTAAAACTATAATAATGGAGGACCTCAATGTAGTTTTTCATGCCTAGATTAAGTTTAATCAAAAGATAAACTAAAAGAAGTGAAAATCTTAAATGGAATTTGAAAAAATAAAAGACGATAGATCCCTAGCAATTGCTAAATAAGAATGTAAAGGAATTTACTACTTTTAAACTGTATATAGCACCTTTACAAAAAAATGATCATATTAGCTTTAGCAATGGCAAAAAAAAAGAAATTGATAGAATACGCATAGGTAAAGAGGTGAAAAATGACCAGCTTTTGCAAATGGTTTTATAATTTCCTTAGAGAACCATAGAGAGTCAATTAAAAATTAATTAAAATAATTAATATCTTCAGCAGAGTTTCAGGATATAAGATAAATCCACATAAATAATCAGCATTCCTATATATAACCAACAAAACCAAACAGGAAGAGCTAGAAAGAGAAATTCCATTCAAAATAAGGACAGAATCTAGAAAATATTTAACATTTCAACTACCAAAATCTGTCCCCTGACACTACATGAATCTAATGGTAAAATGCTTTGCTGAAATATAGATCTAAATAATTAGTGAAGTATGAGGAGGTTTAGGTAATGTAAGAAAATCACAATATTGCCTAAATTAATATACTTAGTTCTAAACCAATCAACTCCCTGAAATTATATTTTGTAGACCTATAAAAATAATAATGAAATTCATCTATAGAAACTATAGGTAAAAAAACCTGTGAGTAATAGTTTAAAAAAGTGGGAACAAAAGGGATTTCAGTAGTCATTAAAATTTTTTGGTTCTGGTTCATAAAAGAGAGATCAATAAGTATAACAGACTAGGTATACAATGTATAGAAGCAAACAAATCTATCAGCCTTATGATTGGTAAACTGGAAGGAAAGACTCACTATCTGACAAAAGGATAGCCATTTAACTGAAATTAGGCTTACACTAACACCTCAACTTGAAATGAACTCTAAAATGGATGTATGACCTAGATATATGTCATGTCACAAATAAACTAGAGGAGCAAGGAATAAATTACTTTTCAGATTTATGGAGAGGGGAAAGTTAGTGACTAAGGAAGTTACAGAGAGGATCAAAAAAGATAAAAAAGGACATCTTTATTATATAAAAATTAAAAAGTTGTAAAATAAACTAATGTAGAATATTAGAAGGGAACCAGATAACTGGTAAATAAATCTTTGGAATAAGTTTCTCTCATAAATTTTTCATATCCAAGATATATAATGACGTGATTCAAATTTATAAGACTAAAAGCCATTCCCTAACAGTTAAATGATCAAGGGATATGAACAGATGGTTTTCAAAGGAAGAAATCCAATCAATAAATAAATGCAAAAATACTTTAAATAGCTAATAATTAGAAAAAGCCAAATTAAGTTAACTTTGATGTTCTACTCTACATTTATCAGACTGAGGTAGATAGCAAAAGTGAAAAATGACAAATATTTGAGGGACTGTGGGAAAATAGATAAACTTATACATGGTTGGTGGACCTGTGCATTGCACCAGTCATTCCAATAAGTGATTTGGGACTATGTACAAAATGAGTATGCCCTTTGACTCATTCATACCACTAGTAGGCCTATTCCCCAAAGAAATTAAAGAAACAGGAAAAGTATTTATATGTACAAAAATATTAATAGCAGCTCTTTTTATGGTAGTCAACAACTGAAAATTAAAGGGCTTTCCTGTTTTGGAATGGCTAAACAAATTGTGGAATACAAATGTAATGAAATATGTGTCATAAGAAATGATGAAATTTTGACAGTTTTGGAGAAAATTTGGAAGACCTTGATGAACTGATGCAAAGTGAAGTGAAGAACACTAAAAACAATCTATATAATGATAATATTATAGAGAAAAAAGAACTTTGAAAAATTTTAGAACTCTTAGCAATGAAGATAATTTTAAATTCATAACAAACTGTGAGCCTAAAAGAATGAATTCAGTCAGTCAATAAGCCTTTATTAAGCACCTATTACATGCCAGACATAAGAGGATCCTTGCCCACAAGAAACTCATAATCTAGTGGGGGAGACAACATGCAAATGACCATGTACAAACAAGATATATACAGGATAAATAGAAAAATCCTCAACAGTGAGAAGTCAGTAAAATTAAGGGGAATTGTGAAAGGTTTTCTGTGGGAGGTGAGATTTTATTTGACACCTCCTGATAAAAAAAAATTAAAATGCAGAAAGAGGCATACTTTTTTGGACGTGATCAATATGACAATTTGTTTTACTAGACAGTGAAGCTATGCATCGATTGTTCCACTTTTTAAAAATTTAAAATGTTTTATTTGCTCATTGTGGGTAAGGACATGGGGGAGGAACAGATTAATTTAAAATAAGGAAGAGTTTGCTGGATACTCTTTGTGAAACTTTGGAACAAGTTTCCACAGGAGTTATATTAATTTTATCTTGATGCCTGGAGATATTGTTTTATATCTAATTTATTTGGTAGAGGCCACATGCTTCTAAACCTTTAGAACTCTAAATGTTAACAGAAACGTTTTCCAGAAAACAATTGTTTGTGTTTTTGCTCTTACTATAAAAGTGTCATGGGTCAGTGTCACAAAGTCCTTATGTAAAGGGTTGCAGCCTGAGTGCCCCAAACCAAGTTCAAACAGCAGCAACAAAAATTTTAAAAATCTTACTTAAAAACCTTATTATCACAAATATCTTTCTAAGTCTCATTCTTTTAAAAATTAATTTATGTCTTCAATTTTTTATATCACCACAATTTCTAAATATATTACTCTCCCTCTTCCTTCCCTCCTCAGAAAGCCATCCTTCATAACAAAGAATAAAAGGAGAGAAAGGGAGAGAGAGAGAAGGGGGGGGGAGGGAGAGGGAGGGAGAAAGAGAGTTCCTCAAATTAACCAAAAATCCAAAAGTATATGCAGTGTTCTATATCCATAGTCTACCACCTTTGCCAGGAAGGATGGGAGCCTCGTTTTCCATGTCTTTTCTGTAGAGTCAAACTTAGTTGCTTAAATTTCATTCTTAAAAAGTGGATGTATGTCTGTGGTGATCAAGGAGGCATGGATTATTTTGAGAAGACCTCCAATCAACTAGATGAGATTACTGGGCATGGACTTTTGTTAGAAGGGCACCCCCCAATGGAAGTGCATACATGCTCTAACCCTTTTTTGAGAGGACACAGGAAACACCTTTGATTAGTCCGCAGTGATTGGAGCTGCTTTCAAGATCATTGATGACTCAGAATAAGAAAGATGGACTATTGTTGGAGGAGTTACCCCTGTATGGTTTGTACAAGCTGGCTGTAAAATGACATATCTATTTGTCTTATTTTTATTCTCATTTTTTTTCTTTCTAGGACTTACAAACCAGAGTACAGCAAAGGGGAGAAGGAGATTTTTCTCTTCCCATCCCCAGTCTAGGACTTCCAGACCAGAGTGTAGCAAAGCAGGGGTATGGGAGTAGGAGGTTGGAGCTGGGGTGGGGGGGGAGAGGACATTTCTCCCTTTCCATTCCTAGTCCAAGGGACAGAAAATTTCAACCTGCCAAAGTACATGGCAAGCAGTGGATGCTTGCTTAGGTGAACTTGAGAAGTGAGTTCCTGGACCATTAGTTCCTGTCTGCCTCTTCTAATTTTCTTTTTTTTTTTGGTCACTGATCAGAGACTATTGATCCTGGGAACTGATATTTCCAGTATTGAGAGCTATCTTGTGGCCAATACTGAGCTCAAGAGTTCTTGAGTTAGGTAGCTCTTGAGTGTGAGACTGGCCTTTCAGAGGCAGAAGATTTTCTTAACAGCATACCATTAGAAAAGGAAGGGGATCCTTGCCAGTGATAGACCTGTAGGGGAAGGTCTAAAGCTATGCCATGAAGGACCAGGAGCACTTTGCCAATTTGACATGATGTTACTTTGAGTTTCTTGGACTTACAGATGGAAGGTGAATGAAAAATAGCTGTTCAGTAGTCTCACAAAATGTTTGTACCTTCAGGGGTGGTGGTGGTGGTGGAAGAGATGAATGAATCCAGTAGCTTTGAATGTTTTATTTTTCTCTATTTGTTCATGGGCTCTTAGAAGTGCTTTGTATCATTCTTTTTTTGTGTGTGTGCTTTGATATAAAGAATGTTTATTGAACGTAGTCTAGTTACAATCAATCAATCCATCAAGCAAAAAACATTTAGTAAGCACATTTTGTGTGCTAAGCACTATCCTGTGAAACTTGATCTGTACTCATAGCCTATAAATAATGTGAGGTGTAATATTAATTTTTCGTTTACAATTATATTGGGTAGATAGCACTTTAGAAAGTACTAAAGTACTTTCATAGTACTTTAAACCTACTTTCTTTTAAAAAATTAATTAATTTTAGTTTTAGTTTACAACATTTAGTTCCTCAAGTTTTTGAGTTTCAAATTTTCTCCATCTTCCTCTCCTCCCCACCCCACCCAAGATGGCATGCAATCCAATACAGGTTCTACATATTCTTTCACACTAAACATATTTTCACAATAGTCAAGTGGTAAAGAAGAACTATAACCGATCATTCATTTTCTACAGAGGGTGAAATATAAGCACTTCCACTCCTGACATCTATATTGTACATTGAGTATTCTCTAGGAATTAGGGGCTCTTTTACTCACATTTGGGGAGAACTAGAATGAGGCACCAAGGATCAAACCTAGTCTGTATGAATGCAGAGTTCTTTGGAGGAGATATGAACCATACATATGACAAATGTTTTTAATGAAAAGTTGTCATGAAAACCCATTAAAAGGAATATCTTAAAACCATACAAACCACATAACTAAGTCTCCACTTTCTAAAAGAATAGTTGACAATTACAAAGTTAGATAGGATTAAACATCAACCCAAGGTTATAGAATCACAAAATTGCAGAATTTTAAGGGTTGAATGGACCTTCCAGTAGAAATCACCTAGTTCAGAACTATAATTTTATAGATGAGGAAACTGAGGCCCAGAGAGATGAAATAACTTGCCTGAGGTCTGAGTACTTGGGTTTGACTCTTGCCTGTGATGCTTCCTAACTGTGTAGACTTTGGCAACTTATCTAAACCCTCTGGATTCCACTTTCCTCATATGTAAAATGAGAAAGTTGAACTAGGCAAATTCTGAGGTAACTTTCAGCTTTATAGCTCTTTAAAAAAACAGTTCCTGCCACCCGATAAGCTTATACAAATATTTGTTGAATTTTTAAACATAGTTCCAAATTGCTTTCCAGAATGGTTGGGCCAATTTCTAGTGGCTGCTAAGTGGCACAGTGAATAGAATACTGGCCCTGGAATCAGGGAGTCCTGGATTCAAATGCAGACCCAGACACTTACTCGGTGAGTACCCTGAACAAAGGACTTAACCTTTCTCAGTCTCAGTATCCTCATCTATGATGCTAACAGGGCTAACACTAACCAATACTTGACTCAAGAAACTATTCTAAACATTTAACATGTAGTTAATCATACATAGGGAAACTAATCAACTCCATGAAAAAGTCTGTAATTATATTACAATGCTCCACAACTCACTTTATATCTCTTATTTGAACTTGAGCTCCATCATTATAATTTTAAAGTAAACATGTTCTTCTGGAATCAATATGTCATGGTCTTCTTGTTTCTGCTTACTTCACTTTTAACCAGTTCATATAAATCTTCTCATGTGTCTGTATCATAGTTATCCAATAGCACAGTGATATTCCATTTTAATATACTACAACTTGTTTAGCCATTCTCCAATTAATGGCCATCTACTTTGTTTTCAGGTTTTCCCCTACTATTAAAAAACACTAAATATTTTGGAGAATACTGGACCTTTCTTTCTAACATTGGCCTCCTTGGAGTATATGAAGCATAACTCAGGTTTTGAATATTCTACACCTCAGCTCAAACCCAGTTGACTTTCTCCTCTAACTGGAGGGCTGGAGAGTGGGACATTAAACTCCTCCCAAAGCTTTTTTTTAAGTAGAGGGCTCACAACCTTCCTGGTAAGTCCATTTTCCATCAGTAGCAATAGTTGGTTTCAACTCCAGGGAATGACATGCCCATTCGTGGCCCATTCTCCATCCCCTTTTTAGTTTTCTTTTGTGTGTTTTCTTCCTCAGATTGTAAGGTCCTAGAGAGCAGGGACTTTTTCTCATTTTTATCCCCAGTACTTAGCACAGTGTCTGGAACATAGTAGACACTTAATAAATGTTCATTTAACTGAATATACCTATGAGTAGAATTTCTGAATCAAAGAATATAGATATTTTAGTCACTTTCCTTCTTTCTCTTTTATATGTTGTTTTCCTTCATTAGAATGTTGGCAGCTTGGTGTTTAAGTGGATAGATAGAGTGCTGGATCTGGAGTCAGGAAGACTTGAGTTCAAATGTGGCCTCAGACACTAGCTGTGTGAGCCTGGGCAAGTCACTTAATCCTGTTTGCTCCAGTTCCTCATCTGTCAAACTAGCCGGAGGAGTGGCAAACCACTCAAGTATCTTTGCAAAGAAGACTCCAAATGGGGTCAGGAAAAGCAGGGTGACAGACTGAACAGCTCTTAGAATGTAAACTCCTTAAGGACAGGGACTGGGTTTCTGTTCGTATTTGTATTCTCAGGATTTAGCACAGCTTCTGGCAAATGATAAGCTTTTATAAATGCTTGTTGACTTTTTAAAACGTAATTCCAAATTGCTTTCCAGAATTGTTGGGTCAATTTCTAGTGGCAGCTAGGTGGCGCATAGAATGCTGTCCCTGGTGTCAGGAAAGACTTGGGTTCAAATGGTCTCAGACACTTACTAGTTGTGTGACCCTGGGCAAATCACTCAACCTTTCTCAGTTCAGTTTTCTCGTTTGCCAAATAGGCAGAGTATTGGCACCTACCACCCTGGGATGTTGTGAAGATAAAATGAGATGTTCGTTAAGTGTTTTGCAAACCTTAAAGTGCAATATAAACGCTATTCGTTTGTTGTCGTTCATAGAGGAATTTGCAATCTAATGAGGGGAAAGTACACAAATGGCTATGATTCTAAAGAGTACGTGATAAATATAAAGGGGAGATGTAAGGAATTTGATGAGGGAGCATTTGAGCAAGATACCGCTGTCTATATGTCTTTTAAGAAATAACTTTAATATTAGGCTGATCAATTACTTTGTACTAATAAAAATTTGATGCCCTGAGAATTAGTTTCACATTTGTTCCAATAAGTAACAGATGAGTAAGCTGAAACAACAGCTATCTATGCCTTTTTCTTTGCAGGTTACAGGCCATAATCATTTGTGCCAGCGCCGTTCTCCTTCTTCTCAAGGCTGTGACCTGGCTTTGCCTGAGGGAGCGCATCTTCCACCAGCATCCAGAGCTAGCGACCTTGCGCGTCTGTGCGTGTGCGCCCGCCCGCCTTCTCCCAGCCTCGTCCCCAATCCCGGCTCGGTTTGCAACCTGAGGAGGCTGTTGAGTAAGGTCTGGTGGCAGAGCGCGGGCAGGTCTGCGGGGTGCGATCGCCCCTCCCCGTGCCTGCCCGCTGGAGGCAGGGCTCTTGGGCAGCCCAGAGAGGAGCACGGCTCGGGGAGGCACGTCCAAGTCTTAGGGCAGGGTGGGTTAGATTTTCTGGAGAGAGGCACCTGGGTGACTTTGGGTGGGACGGAGCACTGTCTCTCAGGCTGGAAGCCACCGAGAGCCGGCGGTGGCAGCGACAGGGGTGGTTGGCTTGCAGGGCTCCTTTCTCTTGGGGCTTTGTCGGAGGGGCCTGCTGCACCGCGTCACGTCATCCTTTCGCATCTCTCCCTCTCTCCGATACCAGCTGGCACATTGCACATGGTCCGGCTTTTGTGTTAGGCGAGAGACGCAACTGAAGAAAGTCGCTTTCTCGGGCTAAATCTCTCCAAAGAGATGCATAATTCACGCGTTCTGGACAGTTGGCACAATTCAGCGGTTGAGCATGTTGCAGCAGGAGGTAAAGATATTGTTGGTGTAGGTCAGTGCAGATGCAATATGCAGCCCGGGAGCTCAGGAACAAAGTGCGGGGGTGGTAGTGAGGCCGTGGTACGAGGGTGAGTAGAAAAGGAACAAGGAGCTGTAGGAACGGATACTGCAACTGGTGGAAAGCCTTCTCCAAACAACCTAAATTTTGTATTAACTGCAGCGAAAACAAAACAAGAAACCAAACCATCCCTGCTTTGGTTTCTCCAAAGCAGAATCCCATCAATTTTTTATTTCCAAAGTCCAGAAGCAGAATTTCCAACCACATTCTAACCACACGTTGGGAAACAAGCCAGTCATCTAGACACACCTCTCTCTCCACCCAGCCCCCAATCTCCTTCCTTCCTACTCCCCTTTTCAGGAGAGATAAACATAAGAATTGTTGTTTCAAAGAAACTAGAAGTGTGATTAGGGCATGCATTCTAAAAGGAAAAGTGACACTTGCCTTCCGAATTGAATTTGAGATAACTGCATTTTTTCTCTTAATACCTAATGATTTTCTGTAGGATTATGATTTGCTCCATTATAATAGGTTGTAGTGGTAACAAGCCCCAAGTAGCAGGCTGCTACATCATAGGTAAAGTTAGCCTTCAAATAATTTAGATTGGAACTGGGATAAACCATACCAGTTCTTGAAGCTTTCAAAGCAATATTCCTACTGTACTTGTCCTATTATTAACACTGTTAGATCTCCCCATAATTTCTCTCACGACAAAACTCAACAAAACCAAATTTAGGTGGACTTTTCATTCTATGAAGGAAAAGCAAGCTGGTATGCTGAGAAAAGTGCACCAATGGAAGATAAGTCTGTAACAGGGAGAGATGAGTATAGTAGATGGAAATTTGTGGAATGATGGCTTATACTAAAGGTCTGGGTTCCTTTCATGTCACCAAAGTCCCTGTCCATTCACAGAATGTTAAAGTTGGTATTAGTTAGATGATCATCTAGTTCTCTGGTTCTTAAACCTTTTGGTTGCCAGACCCCTTCACACTTTTGAAAATTATTCAGGAAGCAAAAGATCTCTTGTTTCTACATGTTATATCTATCTATATGTACTATATTAGAAATTAAAAGATCTTATTATTATTATGAAAATAGTTTTGACCTCACAGACCCCTTGAAATAGTCTTGTGGACTCTGGTTCCTGCCAACACTCTGAGAACCAACAATTTAGTCTAACAATCTAGTCTATTTTTGTGTGTTTTAAAACATTTTTTTGAACACAAACACAAAAAATAGCATTATGAAACAATGAAGTTCTTTTTTATAGTACTTGCTTTAAATATATAAATATATATATTTATAGACACATATGGATTACATATATATTTAAATCAAGTGTACACACAAACACATATATACACACTAAATTCTACACTTGCAAAATTGACTTGCTTGCCTGGATTTCCTTCTGATTTTCCTTCTGTTTATTTCAAGGCCTTTAAAAACATTTCAGTCTTCCTTGGGGATGAGGGTCAGGGTAGGGGGTGGGGAAGGCATCACTATTGCTGAGGTAGCTAGGTGGCTCAGTGGATAGAGTGCTGGGCCTGGAGTCAGGAAGACCTGATTTCAAAGACCCTAGACACTTACTAATTTTATGACCCTGGGGAAGTCACTTAACCTCCATGTGCCTTAAATCTTTGGAGAAAGAATGGCAAACTACTTCAGTATCTTTATCAAGAAAGCTTCATGGACAGTATGGTTGGACATGATTGAACAATAATAACTGTCACAATTTATAACCCTTATTTTCCCTCCTCCTCCACTAAAAACTGAGAAAGAAAGAAAAAGAAGAACTTTAGTAAATAAGGAGAGTCAAACAAAACAAATACATATAGTGGCCTTGACCAAAAAAAATTTCTGCATTTTGACTCTGTCACTTCTCTGTCAGGAGGTATGTTAACATCCTTCATTCTTGTTCTTCTGGAGACATGGTTGGTCACTGTATTGCTTAGAGTTCTTAAATCCTTGAACGCTGTTTCTTCCTGATTCTGCTCACTTCACTCTGCATGAGTTCATACTACCCAAATTCTTTAACATTTTCTCTTTTATAATTTGTAATGATGTAGCAAAAATCTACCGCTTTTATGTGCCACAATTTGCTTAGTCGTTCCCCACTGATGGGCACTCTCTTAGATTCTAGCTCTTTTTTTGTCCCCTCTTCTTTAGCCACTCCCCAGTTGTCTAAGAGGTAGCCTAAGGCACTGCCTTAGATTCTCCTTTTCTTTTCTTTTTTCCTCCAGTTACTGCCCTTTTCAGGATCAGGAAGATCATTATTATTATTATTTTTACAGCTATTCTTACTCATATATGACCTTTTCTCTTAACCAACCTCTCTCTTCCTCTTGTCCATCTCTTCTTGTTTCCCTGTTTAATGTGATGTATTTCTATAATAGTTTGTATATGTGTATTCAACAATTACATATACACATACACACACACACACACATATATATATATATGTATGTATGTATCTGTTTCTTCATCTGTTTCACACGAGTGAGGTTCATCTGATGCCCATTCTTCCATCACTTCCTCCATATTCTTCTCTTGTACCCCATTTATGAGAAATAGCAAGTTCCACTCCCGTCTTCCTTCTTCATTGTTGTTGTTGTACATTCGCTTCAGTCATATTTGATTCTTTGTGACCCCATTTGGGGTTTTCTTGGTAAAAAAATACTGCAGTAGTTTGCTATTTCCTTCTCCAGCTCATTTTACAGATGAGGAACTGGGGCAAACAGGGTTAAATGACTTGCCCAGGGTCACACTGCAAGTATTTGAGCTTAGGAAGATGAATCTATCTACTCTATCCACTGACCACCTAGCTGCCCCTTCTTCTTCACTAGTTTATCCTCTTCTCTTCCTATCTTTTTCTCTTCTTCAAACCCTCAGAATAGCACCAATCTACACTCAGCTCCTGTGTTTTTCTTATTTTACTCTCTTAGTATCCTTTAAAGACATTAAGATTCAGAAGAGACTCTTTATTTCTTCTCTACCGTAGAATAGTTGTACTTCATCATCATGCAGTTTCTTCTACTTCTTTGATTATAGTTACCTTTCTAGGTTTCTGTGATCTCTTTTAAGTCCTCTATTCCATCAAAGATCCATTTTTCCCTCTAAGATTATACTCTGCCTTGCAGGGTAAGTTACTTTTGGTTGGAAGCCTTTCTCTTTTTCCTTTTGGAACATTGTATTGCAAGATCTCTCGTTTATGGAAGAAGCTCCCAAATCTTGTATGATAGTTGCTTTGGGCCCTTGGTACTGGATCTGCTTCTTTCTGAATGGTTGTAGTATTTTTCTTTGATATGACAACTTTGGATTTTGGCTATGACATTCCTGTGACTTTTCCTTTTGAGGTTCCTTTTTTAGGAAGTGATTTGAGAATTCTTTATATTTTTGTTTTTCCCTCTGGCTCTTAGTAGATCTGAGCAGTTTAAATTGGTGATTTGTTGAAATATAGTGTCCACGTTTTTTTTTCCTTTTAGCATGGTTTTCAGGAAACCAAATGATTCTTAAATGATCTCTCCTTGAGGTGTTTCCCATGTCAATTGTTCTTAATACCAGATAGTTTATATTTTATTCTTTCATTTTAATCCTTTTGCTTTTGTTTTAATTTTTTCTCTCTCTCGTGGAGTCACTGATTTCTATTTGTTTTCTTTCTCTCTAATTTTCAAGGAGTCCTTGACTTTGATAAGGTTTGCCATTTTATCTCTAAGCTATTTATTCTCTTTCCAGTTCTTTCCTCAAGAGCTTTTCTTTCATTTGAAAAAAAATTCTTGCTTCATTTCTCCTATGTATTTCTAAAATTGCTGTGGAAAATCCATTTTCTCTTTAAGTCTCTGCTTGCAGTTGTTATGGAGTTAACATGTGCTTTTTTGGAGTTAATTAGTTTTTGATATTGGTTGGTATTTTCTTTGTTTTATATTTCTCTTCAATCTTAGTTCCTGAATTGGCCCATTGTATCAGAGTCATATTACATCTCCTTCTGTGCTTTTTGGGCAGGGTATTTGGTTCTACTGGCCTTGCTCTGTGTATTTCTCTGCCATTCTCACTCCTAGATCTTTGGCATTCAAAGTGTTGCATCTTCAGGACTGTCTCAGGTGTCTCAGGACAGGTGTTTAGGGACTTCAGAGTCACAAAGGGTCTTTCTGCTCTGTCTCCAGACATGGAGCCTTATAGGCTATAGTGTCTCTGCTAGTGTCTGGTTGCACTGTGAAGCTTCCTTGGACTGGTGCTGGCCACTTTTTTCTATTGTTCATGGGTTTCTGGATGACTTCTTGTACAGATTTGGGTTGGGAGAGGCCATTTACAGTGGTTTGCTGTTGGATTTATTGATTATTATCTAATCTGCTTCAAAATTTGGGATTTTGCTAGAGTAGGTGTATGGAAGCTGGGTGGTCTGCCTTCTGTTCTGGCAGCTACCTCTGGTCTGTGAGTCCTTTGAAATATTTTTTGATGATGTTTGATATTTCTTTGATTTACTCTAGCTCTAGTTCCTTCATTGTGGCTTTGTGTCAGGGTCAGGCATATCTCCTGATGAGATTTCGTGGAATCGTTGGCCATGTTTGATCTCACTCAGAGTTCCTTTGGTTCCTGTGCTTATCTTCACCCTTGGAGGTTAGTCCTGGATTTTATAGGTTCAGAGCAGTGGAGCTTCAGGGATCTCCATGTCATTTGAGGAGTGAATGTTAGGGACCTCAGATATCCTAGATCTGGGCTGTCCTGGTATGAGCTCTGCCCTCACTGTGCTTGTCAGTGTCACTTCAGTGCTTCTGAAGTCCCAAGCCTGAAGCGTTCTCTGGGGGCCCTCTACTCTTGCTGTTTCTGAACACAGAATTACATCTGTCTCTAGCCCTTTGATGGTTGAGCTTGGAAGGTGGGCTTGTTTGTCTGGACATTAACTGACTTTCCCCACACGTTCCTGTCTGACTTTTTATATAGTTCTTGGGTGAAGGAAGTAGTTTCATTAGATTTCTTTGTTATTATTCCATCTGGCTTGAATTTAGTATGTCCAGAAGCTTGGTACAATTCCCAAAGAATCAGATTTCTGCATGCATTTTTTTCCTGTCTGGATCCATGGTTTCATCAGTGTGGAGAACTCCTTTTATCATAACAGATCCACAACTCATGTGTACTTTATAGTTTTAAAGAGTTCACTAAAATTCACTAAAAGGTTAATTGACTTGTACATGCTAGATTTAGATTCCAAGACTAGCCCACTGTCTACTATGCCATGATGCTGCTGGTATTTTTATATTTAGCTCTCAGAAAAGTCTTTCCTTTCACATTGATTTTCAGTAGCAGTGGAAGATATGTGTATGGCTCACTGTCATTTGCTGCATTTAGCCTAAATTGTGAGGCAATGTGGTACAGTGGAAGGAGTCTTGGATTTGGAGTCAGGATCTGGGTTCAGATCCTAATTCTTTTACTTACTAGAGGTGAGATTTTGGGCAGGTCATATGACTGTGTGGATGTCAATGTTTACCTCTATGAAATGAGAGAGCTGAAGTAGAGGTCTTTTTAGGTCTTTTCTGGTTCTAAATTTGTGATCCAATATGACTGAAACTTATTCTACCTGGTTTTCAAGGCCCTCCACCTATAAGTTTATATTCCACTGTTCCCCAAAACAAACCCTCTCCCCAAGTCATCAAACTGATGGTTTATCCTAATTCAACAGACAATTATTAAATGCCTAGTATAGACTGTGCTATACTGGAGGGGCAGCTAGGTGGCATAATGGATAGAATGCTGGGCCTAGAGTCAGGAAGACTCATCCTCCTGAGTTCAGATCTGGCCTCAGATACTTACTGGCTGTGTAACTTTGGGCAAGTCACTTAACTCTGTTTGCCTTACTTTTCTCATCTGTAAAATGAGCTGAAGAAGGAAATGTCAACCACTCTAGTATCTTTGTCAAGAAAACCCCAAATGGAGTCATGAAGAGTTGGACATGACTGAAATGATTGAAAAGCAGTAAGTGCTATATTGGAAGGAGATGGGGATTTCCGGGGGGGGGGGACATAAAATCACATAAATTTAGTATTATTAAAGGAACTTGCAATTCTTTCTTTTGTCTTATGTTACTCATCCTCTTTCCTCTCTGGTTACTAAAATGAGATCTATCCTTCAAACTTCATCTCAAGAATGATCCTCTACAATTCCTTTCCCAGCTACCCCATTGTACAGTGATCCTATGTCCCCTTTTTGGAGTTCCAACAGAATGTAAACTTTATGCCATTCAGTGCTCAATTATATATATCTATATATATCTTTATATATACATATATATTATAATTATCACTCAATGTTTTATTTCGGTGAATCTTATCTCTCAATGACATTTGTTAACTTGTTGTGGGGAGTGCCATTTTGTTTTCTGGGAACGTGCATAGGATTCAGTACAGTGAAGTTCTGTAGTAGGTGCTTTGTAATTTTGTGGTGTCTTGATTGGTGATTTATTGACCACCTTCATTTCTAGTCAGTGATGGATTTAGCTAGGCTGTCCTCAGAGGATGAATAGCCACATACTATTTTGTTGAGCTCGTTCCAGAAGCCTCTCTAGCTCGGTAGGACCTTAGGCCTTGTGTTTTGCTGGCATATCCTTAGAGAACCCAGCATCACCTTCATATCTAAATAATGCATCAAAATAGAGCTTAATAAAGGATGTCCAGTATAATGTACTGTAATACAACTTTTAAAAATACCAATTCTCCAGAAGTATTTTAGAGTTTAATTTCTTGGCTTAATGCATTTATAACATAGAATCACAGAATTTCAGAGCTCAAAGGAACCTTATAGATCTAGTCCAAATCTCTCACTTTGCAAATGAGAAAAATAAAGCCTGGAGAGGGGACAAGGTCTCATATCTACTAAATGGTAAATCAAGAACCTGAATCCAGATCTTTTGATTCCAAGTCCCAAGCTTGGTCTCCTCTATACCATCCAGTCTCCTATAAAAATGGTTTTCCATCTTTTCTTATTTTTAATGCCCCAGAAAATCATTGCCCTGATGTCTAGAGTTGATGAGACAAATGCAAATTAAATATTTCCACCATGATTATAGTTTATTATTTTAAGAAATCAGAGAGATGCCTTACAGGATAGTGTGAAATCAACTAAGGTAGAGGCAGAAGGAAAAAAAAAAACCCTTGGAAAGTTTGCCTAAGAAATAAACAAATATTGTATTCACTGTAATGGTTTGTATAGTTGCTTGTTTTAATTGGAATTTTGCATTCAGAATCAATTCATGATCAGGCCCCAAGGACTTAGCTCTCAAGAATAGTATAGTGTGTGATACAGATTAAACAAGTAAAAACTAAATGCAAGTACATGAAGATACAGGCTTTCTACCAACAACTGAATCAGATCCTCCCTGTTTAATTCACAGTGGTCTATCCATTGTTTAGCACAAGGGACTCCAAAATGCTAACTGTATCATATGTGCACTAAGAAGATAGCACCTAGGAAATTAGACAAACCAAATGTTTCGGGCCTGAGCTGATTTGTTGACATTCATAAACTTTAAATTTTAATGTCTCAGAAGGGAGAGTTGAATTTTGAAAGATTTGTAAAGTTCTAATCCTTCTGTATCTATTGTGACAATTGGATTTTTTTTAGTAATATAACTAGATTATTTCCTACTATGCTAATTGCCCTTACTGCGATTGCTTTTTGAAGGCCAGCCTTACAAGGGTTGAATATTTTCTTAGGCACAGGAAATTTGGGCAGTTTATGCCAAGGAAACAGTGGTATCTTGCTTTTAAAGGTATATAAATACATGTATGTGTTTATATATGTGTGTGTGTACATATTTACATAATTATATAGTTATACATCCTTGTTGTAGCAAGGGGCTGCCCTCTGCGTGTAGCATAGGGTGTTATTGTATGGCTCAAATGGAGGCAGGATAGACATCTCTAGCATTTTCTTCATCTAACCTTTTCCAAGGGAGACTTTAATTCTTGCTAGTAGGTTAACAGGAGGTAGAGGTGGAGGTCACCATGCTCTCCTCAGAGAGGAGGGATACTGGACTAGAATTATATCTATCTGATCACTTAAATACTATTGGTCTTGGGGAAGTGATTTTTCAGGTTCAATCTTACTTCTTATCATTGTTTCATAAACTGAGGGGAAAGCAGGACCCCAAAGTTTATATGTAAGGCTTGATTCTCTTTCCTACCAATTACCAGCTCTACAAAAAACAGACATAAAATTAGCTAAGAAACCCATTTATCCAATTTATAGCAAAACAAAAATCAAAGAAAATATACATATGAGAATATTTACCAGACAATACAGAGTGCAGGCATGCTCCCATAGAGAGAGAGGTAACTCAGTTCAAATAAGAGAGTCCTAGGTCTCACCCAAGGGGAAATCCCCCAAAGTCTCTAGTGTAGCAAGCTGGGGCTTTTACTTCAGCAGCCTGAAGTGGGTTTGGCTTCTTCCATCTTCTCTCTTTGAGTTGGAAGCCAGAAATGCCTGAAGCAACTCAGAGAGACTCAGGTGAATCAAAATCTGAAAGCTCTCCTCTCTCCTACTCCCATTGGCTCTGCTCAGAGCATTGATTTTCACCAGTGAGAAGAGAGTCACATACCAGTGGGCTTCGGGACTTCTGTTACATACGTAGATAATCGATAACTTAACAGTCACCAACAAATATTTCAAGGTACGAGAAAGAGCAAGACATAGAATTGAATAAGAAATTGAACTTCTGTTACATACAATTTCTTAAAAGACATGTGTCATGTTTCTTCATGGCTATTTGAGGCTCTCAGGTATGGGCAGTTGAGTCCAGAAGCATTGGGCATACAATCCAATTTTTCTTGTTCTATGGAAGTAGAACTTTTGATTGGCATCTAGGGTGGCACAGTGGATATAGCACCAGACCTGGAGTTAGGAAGACATCTTCCTGAATTCAAATCTGGCCTCAGAGCCTTATTAGCTGTGTGACCTTGGGAAAGTTACCTGATCCTGTTTGCTTCAGTTTTCTCATCTGTAAAATGAGCTGAAGAAGGACATGGCAAACCACTATGGTATCTTTGCCAAGAAAACCCTAGATGGGGTCACAAAGAGTTGGACGTGACTGAAACGACTTAACAACAACAAGAACTTGATTGAAGCAATGGCATACTTTATGTAGTTGTTCTGGAATTAGTAACATTTGATAGAACTACAAACACCTTGGTACAAGTCAAGTGCCTTTGTTTTACTGAACTTTAATAAGCAGCTATTACAGTAGCCTCCTAATTGATTTCTCTGCTACAAGTCTCTTCCCTCTAATCCTCCTCAGTAGGAACTGATGATATAGGCAAAAATTCTGCTAGAGTGATTTTTTTCCCATTTCTACAGATTTCAGTTTTATTGATGTGTTTTGTTTTTTATATTAAAGATTACTCCTGATTCATGAGCAGTCTCTTGTCACAAAGTGAAACAGCTAAAGTAAAACTAATAATACGGTGACTTCATCTGAAAGTTCATGCAATAATTCACATCTGAGGTAACCCCTCACCTTGTTAAAGGCAATTAACAGAAATATATTTTCTCTTCCTTTCATCTCCCACCCCACTGGGAAAAAGAAAAGAAAAAAACCCCACAAATATAAACATTTTCAATCAAGCAAAACGAGGTCCATGCAGGACCGTACATAAAAATAAGTACTTCATATTCTGTGCCCTATGTCCATCACCTCTCCATGATGCGTAGTGTGTTCATTATCATTCCTCTAGGATCATGAGTGGTCCTCCTATTGTTCATAGTTTTTTCAGTTTTTAAAGTTGTTTGTTTTTACAATATTGTTGTATAAACTGTTCTCCTGGTTCTGTTCATTTCATTCTTCATTAGCTTAGAACATTTCCTCAAAATTATTCGTTTTTATAATATTGTTGTTATGGTATAAAATGTGTTTCAGGTTCTACTCACTTCACTCTGCATCCACTCATATAAGTCTTTCCATACCTTTTTGAAATCGTCTGTTTCCTAATTTCTTTCAGCAAAATAATACTCTGTCACATTTATATCCTCTCAGTTTCCTGGTTTTTTTGCCCCCACAAAAAGAGTGACTATGAATATTTTTGTACATAAAGGACCTTTTCTTCTTTCCTTGACCTCTTTTGGGTACAGGCCAGCACTGGTATTCTTGGGTCAAAGTATCAGGATTTTCCTTAAGTGCAGGTCTGACCATGGCGGTCTACTCCTTATTAAACCCTAATGCCTTCTATTGCTCCTAGAATAAACTATGAACTCCTCCATTTGGACTTTAAGACCCTTTTCAGCCTGGCCTTTCCTTTTAGGAGGTTATTGGTAGATTCTCTCAGTCTTTTCTTTGCCCCTGACTCTAATAGATCCATCTGTGTATTGTCTTTCCCCAGTAAATTGTAAGGTCTTTGAGGGCAGGGGCTGTCTTAGTTTTCCTATTTTTATCTCTAGGGCTTAACACAGTATCTGACACATAGCAGATGCTTAATAAATGCTTATTAAATTGAACTGATTTCTTGAAAGACACTGAAAGTTTTTTTTTTAAATCATGGTTCTCTGGGAGCCCACCAATTTTTCAGTGCGGTCTCCTTTACCTGTAGGTCATGTCATGATTGAAATTCCAAGCATGTTCAATTTATTGGTAAGGTTAGCAATTACTGATAAAATGGATCTTTTCAGCTCCTCGGTCAGCCAACGGACCCTGACGTAGATCTTAAAAGACACATTATTTTTTTATATCAGACATCTTATGTTTTCTTCTTGTTTGTAGTCTTTTTATTTTGTTCTAATATTTCTTTTTTTCTCATGGAGTCATTGATTTTTGTTTGTACTATTTTAGTTTTCAGGGAGTCCTTAATTGATAAGGTTTACTACTTTTTCTTCTAAGCTATTTATTCTCTTTCCAATTCTTTCCTCAAGAGCTTTTGTTTTATTTGGAAGATAAACTCTTGCTTTGTTTCTTCTAGAGATTTATGTAGATATTACAGAAAATACATTTTTGCCTTGTGAGTCTTTGCTTGAAGTTGTTATAAATTTAGGTTTTCAATAATTTTTGAAACTGGTTGGTGCCTCTCTCCACATTTTTCTCTATCTTTCCAACATTAGTTCCTGAGTTGGGGTTTTGTTACAAGGTCAGCCTCTATCTTCTATTGCACTTTTGGGTAAGGTGGTCAACCCTACTTTCTCTTGTTCCTGTTCTGTTCTATTCTTGCACTGATCTCCACCTTTTTGGGTTACTTCTCCTTCGTCTTTGAAATACAGAGTGCTGAATCTTCAGGGCCTTCCCTCATGTCTAGTGATAGACTTAGGGACCTCAGAGATCCTGGATATGGACTGTTCAGGTCTGAATGCTGTGTCACCTTGCTGGTTGGCACCACTGCTTGTTACTGACTACTTCTGCTCCCTGGGGTCTTCAAGGTCCCCACTCTGGGGTGTATGACCACAATAAGGCTTTCCCAGGTAATCCCTTCACTCTTGCTTCTTCTGGAAACAGAGGCTTGCAGTTCACAAGTGTCCTTGACCATCTTTACTTTTGCTGGAAAGGCTACTGGGGGATGGCACTGTCTTTGCTGTTTTAGGGACTCAGCTGACTTTTTTGTGTACTTCTGGAGTGGAACAAGTAATTTAATCTATTTTTTCATTGGATTTATTGATCATTATTCTATATGATGAAAAATTCAGCATTCTGCTGGAGTAGGTATGTAGAAAGCAGAGAAGCTTACCTTTCAGGGGAGCCATCTTGTCAGGAAGTCCAACAACTGCTACTTGGATGTCCCAGCTCAGAACTAATTAACCTCCTTCCTTCACTTCTGTCCCCCTAAAATAAACCTCTTCCCTAGACTTCCTTTTTTTTTCTTTTTTGGGGAGTTTTGAATTCTCATCTTCCATTTTATCATTGACCCTTCCTTCTTGCTCAGACACTACATCTAACTAATTATCAAGAGAAGGGTACAGCTAGCTTCTCCTCTGCATTAATCTAGCTACCACCCTGTTAGGCCTTTATAATATCTCACTGAGATTATGGAGTAGCTTCCAAAGTAGGTTCTTGAATGTTCTATTTCTTCTTTTTCCAATCCATCATCTGCCCAGCTGCCAAAATCATCATCCTAGGACACAAGTCTGCTTATTCTTCTGCTCAAAAATCTTCAGACACTTTCCGTTACCTCTCGAATAAAACAGAAATTTCTCACATTGGTATTTAAAATCCTCCACAATCTGGTTCTGCCTGTCTTTTCAGACTTATTTGATGTTCTGCTGTTTAATGCATGCTATGCTCCAACAAAACTCTGACCTTGGCACTACATTTCCCCCCTCCATGCTTTTGGGATGAATGAATTTTTTTAAAAAAAGCATTTATTATGGGGCAGTTATTGTTCTAAGCACTGGGGATACAAATACAAAAGTGATAACTCCTTTTCTTGAGAAGTTTACATTCTAATGGCATTATATTTAAGGCAGTTAGGTGACATAGTGGATACAGTGCTGGACCTGAAATTAGGAAGATGCTTTTATGAAACTTTACAATGGCTTCGTCTTTCAAAGATCTCTTAAACAAACAGAGGCCATGCTGCTTTTCCTGTGAGCAAAAAAAAATTCTAAGTCAGGTGCTTGCTCTGTGACCCTGGGCTTAACTTAACCTCCCTCAGCTTCTGTTTCTTCACATGTAAAACAAGGATAATAATAATGACCGTCTCCCCAGGTAGTGTGAGGGTTAAGCGAGATAATATCTGTAAAGTGATTTGCAGATCTTAAAGGGCATCGTCACCATCATGCCAGAATAATTACATATATGGACAGGGTGGCTGGGGAAGGGGGTGTTTGGGGAAACACAGTGATGGTGATTTGATCTGTAAGGTGGTCACTTGACATGCCTAACTCTGATAATACTGATTTTGAGTCCAGAGGAAGACTAGAAGTGAGGAGGGTGGTGATGAAATGATACATATATGTTATCTGGGGTGGATGGCTGACAGGGATGAGAAACATGTTGTACTCTGGTGGTCTGGAGCTGACTAGAGTGGACTAATTGAATTTGTGTTCTACTCACTCACCAATCAAAACTGTCTTTTGGGGCTCCAGTTCACTCCTTCCTCACTTCTGCTTCTTACAATGCTTAATTTCCTTTGAGGCTCAATGTACTTGATACTTCCTAGTACTAGTTGTTAGTACTCTCTCTACTGAAGTTATCCACTTTCTCTCTCTCTCTCTCTCTCTCTCTCTCTCTCTCTCTCTCTCTCACACACACACACACACACACACACACACACACACACACACATATGTATTTACTTGTATTCCTCTCTAGTAGCATGTATAAGCTCTTTAAGGTATGGGCCTGTCCCAGACAGCAAAATGATCGTCGCACTTATTTTTAGAGCAAAGAAAGGAAACTCTCCAAATGCATTTTCATTTTGCCTTTTGGAAAGTTTATCATAAGGCCATAAAAAACACAGAATCAGGACAGTTACATGTTGAATTTATTATATGTGTGAAGGAGAAGCAAGTGGTATATAATTGAAATTAATAGTTTAATGTGCATTCTACTTTGCATACAGAAATGCTAATTTTATTTGGTGTTTAAATTTATAATTTTTTAAATAAAGGAAGTTATTTAGAATAATCAGATAATAAAACAATAAGATAATAAAATAATCAGTTAATCTAAAATACTCTCAATTTGACTTGTCTCCTAGCCGGGAGGAAGCCTGCCACCTTTGGGGATTAGGGGCTTGAACCTTGAGCTTTTCTATCTCTGCATTACCAGTACTCCAATATTGTTCCTTCCTGCCATAGCCTTCCTCCTCCCCACTTCACAAATACGGCAGAGCACAGAGCAACATCAGTTAAATTGTTCAGATTTTACTAGATGAGAAAAATTACTTAAATGCAAAAGTAACTTTACAGAATATAATAAATCATAGAACCTACTTCATCCTTACTTGGGTAGGAAAGGAGAAAAGGAAGGGGAGACCATACTTCTCAGTCTGCCACCTGTTTCCCCAAATGAAAAGAGAGCAACTCCTGTCCCATTCTGACTCCGCAGGCTATTTTGCCCTTGGGGCTCAGGCCACATCCCCACAGCCTTCTGTGCCTCACCTCTCAGCTCTCAGTGGCAGCTCAATGCCAGCCACTTCTAACACCTGGCAGAAAGTCTCTTGACTTCCACTCTCCAGTATTGTAGAGAGATGTTGTCTATTGCTATGTCTTAAGTTTTTTGAGCATTAGGAGAGCAAAGGAAGTAAGATTAAAAGAAGGCAAAAGAAGGAGAAAAGGAAGGGGGAAAGAATCAGGTCCATTCTGTCACTAAACTGTAAATTTGTTGTATCCACTTTCATGGCCTTTACTGGGATTTGTGAAATTTTGTGGTTCTTGGAACTCATAGAGAACTTTGTTAAGAATTCCATAAGTCAGATTGTCTTCCATCAAGAGCTGGATTCCCAGATAAGAAGAAGGGGCTATGATAGGCTACTGGAACATGTTAATCCCTGGGACCCCAGCACCCCAAGGAAAAGAAAGGGACTAGGGAACTACCTCAGTGACCCCACTGAATCTGTATTTCACCTCTCATCTCTTTTGAACAATAGCCTTGCTAGAATTCTTGTCCCAGGCCAAAGAGCCATCACCAATGTCTGGGGGTAGATTCCATTCTCATTTCATTCTGTTTAGCAGGTCATGTGTTTCAGTTGTCCCAAGGTGGAATTTTCCCAAAGAAGCACAATTACATGTTGTATTTAGATTCTATAGGACTATGGCTTGCATTTATATAGTACTTTAAGGTTTGCAAGTGCCTTACAAATACCTAATTTTATCTTCATGAAAACGCCAGGAAGTAGGTGCTATTATTAGCCCAATTTTACTTATGAGGAAACTGAGACTGAGAAAGGTTAAATGACTTGCCCAGGATCACACAACTAGTTAAGTCTCTGAGGGTAAATTTGAACTCTCTTCTTTCAGTGTCAGCACACTAATAGTCACTGCTCCACCTAGTGGATTATCAATGTAGTACTACACTTGAAGTATATTACAAGTTACATAGTCTGTATATTTGCCAAGAAAACCCCAAATGGGGTCAGAAAGAGTTGGACACAACTGAAAAATGACTGAACTGCCTGAACTGAATTAACTCATGTTCAAAGCTGTCGCAGATGATTGTGATTGAATACTATTGTGCTATAAAAAAGGACGAGCAGGATGCTTTCAGAAAAACCTGGGAAGACTTATATGAATTGATAGGAAGTGAAATGAGCAGAACCGGAATAACATTGTACACAGTAGCAGCAATATTGTGTGATGATCATCTTATGTGAATGAATTATCTGTTCTCAGCAATATGATGATCAAATGCTACCCATCTCCATAGAAAGAACTGATGGAATCTGCAGATCAAAGCATACTTTTTTCCTTTTTGTTTTTTTAAAATCTATTTTCTTTTGCAATATGGCTAATATGGAAATATGTTTTGCACGACTGCACAAGTATAAGCTATATCAAATTGCTTTCTTTGTCAAGGTAGGAGAGGGGAGGAAGGGAGGAAGAGAATTTCGAACTCAACATTTTAAAAAATGTTAAATTTTCACATGTGACAAAAAATAAAATGAGAGAAAAATTTTAATTCGTGTTCAATTCAATAGACACATATCAAGTAAGGAGAAATTACAGAAGGCACTTACATGAGTAATTTATAATCTACTGGAGGATACATATAGCATTTCCTTGGCTACTCATATAATAACTTTTGGCATACTACAATTTGTAAACTAGGTGCTGAAATGCATGGTCATTTAATTTTTCATGTGTGCATACTTTGCCCCCAATTAAATGATAGGTCCCTTGGAGACAGGAACTGTATTCATATATCTTTATATCCTTTTGGCACTAGAATGGCATCTTGAACATAAGAAGGATTCCTTTTGTTTTTGGAATGAATGAATTCTGAACAGTTTCGTGCTGTCTGACCCTCTTGTCTTTTTATTATTGAATTTTGTTTTTAAGGAGAAAATAATTTCAATAGCCAGAATTCAACTAATCTCTTAGCATTAACTGAATCTTAAAAACATTTGTGCAAGACTTCATTTTAGGTTGGGTATTTAACATTTTTTCTGAAGTATTTAAAAGGTAACAATATCAACAAAATACCCTGTAGTTGGGTAATACCTTCTCTTTGAAGAGATGAAAGCTCTTTACAAATAAAACGCCATTTATTCTCTTTCTGTCCTAAGCATGGAATCATGATTTTTTTTTATCATTGTCCCCATTTCAAAGATAGGGAAATGGAGGCATTGAAGAGAAAAATAATTTGCTTAAGGTCCCACAACTGCTAAGTACAAGAAATAGGATGATAACTGTGGCCTTGTTTGATCTTTTTCTGATTTTTGAATCAATACTAAAAAATAAAAACCACACCAAAAAAAAACCCCACCCTAAATCAGAATCTTCTGAATAGTAAGAAGCAGTGTTCGAAGTTGCTATATTCTTTTTGCATAAGAGATTTTCTGCATTACAGCAGGGGGCCCTGCCCTGATGTGTCAGTAAGAAGAAGAAAATTCATTTCTTATCCCAGCCTGTCAGTTGCCCTTTATTATTGAACCCTCTACCATCAGACAGTCACAAACAATGACAAGAGCTTTTGCTGCATAGTGGTTCTTATGTTTGCATTGGTTTGCTGAAATACCATACTGTGCTGTGCTAAAAGTGTTACAAAGAACAGATGTGCAAGACTATGAAATATTTATTATTTTGATGCTTAATCTAGGTGTTTTCAGCACTGTCCCCATTTTTGCTATAGTGCATCTCCTCTGTGGTCGGAGTATTTTTTTCATGGTTCTAAAACAAAATATAAAAAACCCAATTAAAAGATGTGCTCTTATGGTTTAAATAAGTCCTTCAGGACTGAAACTAATCGAAGCCTGAAAGTGATTGCAAATGAAAAGTTTTTGGTATATATGTGTGTAGTGATACTGTATTAGTAGCAATTATAATGGGAGAGAATCTTGTCTTGCGCAAGTGATACAATTCTTCCTTCCTTAGGGGAGAATTCACCCACAGAAGTACTGAGGATATGATTCTGCTCTTATATTAACTTTTCAGTAGATTACAAAAAGTAATCAGAACCAAATGGAAGATATACTGTCCATTATATATTCTCAGACCTGAAGCAGTAATTTTTTTTCCTGCATACTAAAGCAAGTAAGGGATCTTTTACATTATCTCTGGTCCCTTTATAACTCCTTGTGTAAGTGTATTGCAAATAAGCACATTCATCATTGACGACTGTTAGTGAAGAATACAGTATTTGTTCAGACAGTTCAAAGACACAACAATCAGAGAGTTTCGAAATTGCTTGTTTGGTTTGGAGCCATGTACACTTTTTGACCAAGATTTTGTTAAGTGTTGAAAGTTAGAAAGCCTATCATTTCCTTGTTTCCTGTCAAATAGAATAAAAATATGTATTCTGATAATTAAAATGTAGAGGTAGGCTATACATGAATTTTAATAATGAACCTTGTGTTTAAATTATAAGGAAATTTAATAGAACATATATTTTGGAGGTTCATTTTGAAGGCATTGCATTTCTTGAGTAAATATAAATTCTATGAAGAGATTAAAGTAAGAAAATAAAAATGACTACAGTACCAGGCCTGTTGTAAGCAATGACTAAATACCACATACTGTAAAAAGCCATTATTAAGCACCTGGATAGATCATGGATTTAGTCATGGAGGTCAAATCTTGTTCTCTGTGTACATAGTGATATGTAGCACATCTCTCTTACATTTCTAAATTTGGAAAGGTTATGATACCTACTATGCTGTTAATGGCCTGACTCTTGCATTATAAGGAGATCCTGTATAGCCAGGACATTAAGATATTTATCCCAAATATATCGATTGTGTTTTAACTGAGACTTTGAAAGTATATGTGGTAGAAAAAGCCATACTTACTATACCTTTATTTATTAATTTAGGATTTCTTTCCTGCTAACTTACAACAAGATTTGTAGGTGTATTCTATGCTTCTGTATGGTCAAATAAGCACCATTATATTTCTCTTAGCCACAGATTTGTTAGCTGTTCAGACAAATACGCTAGCATTAGTCTCCTCCCTGAGAAGAGCCAGAAGTTAATACTGAATTTCTCATTTGAAATTTCTTTAAGAAGTAGTTGTATTCTGTAGCTTGTCCGAAATGAGAGTTGTATGTTTTGTGTGACTATTTTTTGTATTTACATAATTTTATTAATTTTACTACAGTTCAAAGCATATCACCATTTTTACCAATTGCATTTTTGTAATTAGAATGTTATATCTTCACTTTGGTTTAGCTTCCAGTGAATACAATACCATCACATTTCATTAGCAAATACAGAACAATGTTTCCTGATGTAATTAGACAAGTGTATTTGGTGTTTAACATGACTTTCATCTTCATTAGTGAGAGAGAGAAAGATGAAAACTTATGAACCTCCTTTATCACTTTAGAAATTTTGGAAATAATGTAATGTTTTACATTAAAATTGCTGTGCAATTTTATTATTATTATCCCATTATTAGTATAATCCTATGGGTCAGTGTGGGTCCTCCAGATCTGGGAATGTCCCAACATTTTTTAGACTTTTCTTGTAAATAGAAGAACGTGTGTGTGTGTGTGTGTGTGTGTGTGTGTGTGTGTGTGAAGAGAGAGAGAGAGAGAGAGAGAGAGAGAGAGAGAGAGAGAGAGAGAGGGAGGGAGAAAGAGAGAGAAGTAGAAGAAAGAGAGGGAAACAGATAAACAGATAGGTAGACCAAGGGACATAGATTGTTTCAAAAGCCATTTAATAACAATACAATTCCACATGTGCTAATAGTAGTTGAATAGTATAGGTCAGGCAAATTCCTGGATACAAGTTTGTTCATAGGACCTCAAAAATCATTTTCTTCTGCTTCTGGGCTCAGCTCCAGTGCTAACTTCTTGAGTTGTGTTGGTCCATCCAACTGACTTAGGATGGAATGACTGGGCACTTTCAGGGTGTGACAAATCTAGGCCTACATGATGTGGCTGCAGTTCACTTTGGCTTTTATCTACTGGCAGTCAGCAATTGGAAGCAGAGCCCAAGCATCTATTTCTAGGAACCAAGTCAATCCTAAGAAAGCTGAGATCAGCAATATGCTACTACAGTGACTTTATGATTCTTGATATAGTTTAAATGGCCAAAAGCAATGTTTTTGCTCAGTAAATCTAGAAGGTAATTGCTGTTATCCATTGAGTATTGCTAATATAAATGATAAGGAATAAAACATTGAGTAACGTAACTTCTTGCCAAAGTCAACATGCCCAACATGCGCCAATGATCCTATTCTTCCCAGTCTTCTTCCCCATTGCTTCTTTTTTCTTCAGTCTCTTTCTATCTACTGGCTCCTTACTTACCACCTTATTAACACACCCATGCCTTCCTAATCCTCAAGAAACTTCCACTTGCTTCTACTATATTTGTTGGTTATCATTCTGTAACTAGGCTAAACTCTGAGAAAACCATCTATAACTGGTACCTCCACTTTCTCTTCTTTCACTTTCTTCTAAACCTTCTGCAATCTATTTTCTGGCCTCATCATTTAACTGAACCTGTTGTTTCCAAAGTTAGTGGTGATTTCATAATTGAGAAATATAATGACTTATTTTCAATCCTCATTCTTCTTGACCTCTCTCCAGTGTTTAACATTGTTGATCGCCCTCTCCTATTAGATACTCTGTCTTTCCTAGGTTTTTATGGCACCATTCTCTCCTTGTTCTCCTATCTGTCTGATTGTTCCTTTTCATTTTTCATTGCTTGATGTTCCTTCATGTTAGGCCCACTCTATCCTGTACCCTATTCTCTTTTCCCTCTTTAGTATCTTACTTGGTGATGTTGTCAGCTCCCATGGGTTCAATTATCATTTCTGTGCAGATGATTCTTAGATCTGTATCTACACCTTTAGTCTTCTGAAGAACCACATACCTCCAACTGCCTTTTGAGTATTTCTAATGGGAAGCCTATAGGCATCTGAAACTCAACATGGCCAAAACAAATTCATCTTTCCGCCACCAACATTTATTGAAATTATCTATTTGTGTGAAGGGCACCACCATTGTCTCAGTCCCTCAAAGCCCAAAATATTTCTAACTCCTCACTCTCACCCTGAATATCCAGTCTACTGCTAAATATTTTCATTTGTATCTTTGGTTAATCAGTCAATAACCATTTATTAAGTGCCTACTATGTGCCAGGCATTGTGTTAAGCTCTGGGAATTTACCTTTTTCAGAGATTATTTTCTGGTCCCACCATCTACTAGTGCCTTCTCTCCTGAGATTACCTTCTAGCTACTCTGTATATATTTTGTACACATTTAAATATTTACATATTTGTCTTCCCCACAAGAATATTTGTTTGGTCAGATTTATTTTTTTTAAATTTACTTTTGTCACTTAACAAAGATTTATTTTTTTCCTTTTTGTTGTTTCCCCATTAAAAAAAAGAAAAACAAATTTTGGTAACAAATATGAATAATTAAGGAAAACAAAGTTTTGCATTCCATATGTCTATACATATATGTATCAATCTGCACCCTGAATCCTTTCCCAACACATTTCTGTTTTGGGAAGTAGGCAGTCTGTTTTACCACTGATCCTCTGGAATTGTAGTTGGTGCTTACATTGATCCAGCTTAAGTCTTTCAGAGTTATTTTTGCATTGTTGTAATTGTGTACACTGTTCTTGTTCTGCTCACTTTACTCTGAATCAATTCATACAAGTCTTCTTATGTTTCTCTGAAACTTTTCCCTTCATTTTTCTTATAATAGGTATTTCATTTCATTCATATAGCATAATTTGCTCAGCAACTTCACCAATTGATGGATACCTCTATAGTTTGCAGTTCTTTGTTGCTACAGAAAGAGGTACTGAAACATTTTTGTACATATGGGTTCTTTTCATGTTTGTTTGATCTCTTTTAGAGATAGTCCTAGTAATGATATTGTTAGGTCAAAAGGTATGCATAGTACTAAACTAAATTTTTTGGACATAATTCCCAAATACTTTCCACTGATAGTACCTTAGTGTACTTGTTTTCTCATAGCTCCTCTGATAAGGTCATTTCCTTTTTGGTCTGTTTTGCCAATCTGATGGATGAAGGTAGAACTTTAGAATTATTTTAATTTGCATTTCTTTAGTTATTAGTGATTTGGGGATTTTTTATATGACTATTCATAGCTTGAGTTTATTCCTTTAACTGCCTGTTTATATCCTTTGACCATTTATCAATTGGGGTATGGCTCTCATTCTCAAAAATTTTGAACCAGCTCACTCTATATCTTGGAAATAAATCATTTATCAGAGAAACTTGTCACAGAGGTTTTTTCCCTGATTGCCTACTTTCCTTCTAATTTTAGTTGCGTGATTAGCTTTATTTGTGTGGAAAAAGCTGTAGAATTTGTATAATCAAAATTCTCCATTTTGTCTTTTGAGATCTTCAATCCCTTATTGGATCATAAACTCTTCTGCATTCATAGATCAGAAAGACAATTTCTTCCTTGCTCCTCTAATTTGTTTGTCTGTTCACATACCCATTTGAAATTGATCTTGCTCTATATCTAATATCTGCCAGACTGCTTTTCACTCTTTCCAGCAGTTTTTTGTGAAAAGTGATTTCTCACCCTAGTATCTGGGATCTTTGGGATTATGAAATAGTAGATAGTTTACTTTTGCATATTCTGTAACTCAATCTTTTTTCAGTGATTTATTTCTCTTTTTTTAACCTGTATAAAATAGTTTTACTGATTACTGTTTTTCAGTGAAATTGGATATCTGCTACTGTTAGAACCTCTTCCTTGCCAATTTTTCCATTATTTTCTTTGAGATTTTTGGCCTTCATTTGGGTAGTATTTTTCATTTTTAGGAAATTTGCTTGGCCTTCCCATGATCCATTACTATTTCTTCAGTTATTTAGGTCTGTTTTTATTTGTGTAAGTGTTTTTCATCTAATTCCCATGTGGACTGTGGCAGATAGACTCTCAAGTATTTTGTATATTCCACAGTTATTTTAAATGAGATTCTTCTATCTCAATATATTCTTATTTTTTCCATTTTTTAAACAGGAATGAGTAGTGTGTCTTGACAGAAACTTTTTTCTACATCTATTGATAGAATCATATGATTTTTGTTATTCCTTTTATTAATATGTTCTATTATATTGATAGATTTAGTAGTATATTAAACCAAACCTTTAAAACATATGTTATAAATCCAATATGTTCACAGTGTATAATCCTTGTGATACATTTCTATAATATTCTCCCTAATATTTTACTGAAAATTTTTGTATTAATATTCATTAGGGTTATTGTTCTTTTCTTTTTCTGATTTGACTCTCCCTGCTTTAAGTAGTGAGACCATACTTGCATCATAGATGGAAATGGGTAGGACACCTTCTTTTCCTTTTTAAAAAATAGCTTACATAATATTGGATTAATTGCTTTTTAAATAGTTGATAGACTTCACTTGTAAATCCATCTGGTCCCAGAATCTTTTTCTTTGGGAAATTATTTACAGCTTGTTCAATTTCTTTTCCCTCGAGATTGGGTTGTATAAGTTTTTATTTCTTGTTCTGTTAATTGGAGCAGTTTATGTTTTTGTAAATATTAATCTACTTAATTTACATTGTTGGTTTTATTGACATATAATTGGATAAAGTAGTTTCTACTAATTTTCTTTATTTCTTCTTCACATGTGAATTTATCATTTTTATTTTTGATATTGATAATTTGGTTTTCCTCTTTTTTCAAAAAAGATTTGATTGAAGTATTTATTATGTACTTACTATGTGCTAGGGACTGTGATAAGCCTTGGGAATACATGTATAAGCAAAAGGAAAGAAAATTCTTACCTTCAAAGAGATTATGTTCTAATGGAGGAAAGGAACACAGAAAGCATAGCTGAAAAGCAGTGATGGAGGAAGTTACTTCCATAAGTTGAAGTGCAAAAGTCTATAGAATCATGGGCAGAGTTGGGTTGAGTGATGATGGTTGGCATGGCCTCTTCCTCAAATGGAAGTTCTGGATATGAATTTGGCAGTTGGAGGAAGGGGCTATCAGGGTGGAATCATCTCAAGCTGGAAAAGGCAGCAGGATTAAAGGTGAGTTAGGAGTGAACATGACTGATGCCATTACTTCCTCTAAGAAACTCACTAATTAAAAAAAAATTATCTAGTAGTTTATCTATTTAATTAAAAAACCCACATTCCAGCTTTATTTATTAATTCACTGTTTTTTTCAATTTTGTTAATTTCTTCTTTGATTTTCAGATTTTTTACTTTAGCATTTACCTGGGATTTAATTTTTTTTTGTTTTCTAGGGTTTTCTTTTAGGTGTATGCCCATTAAAAAAACTCTTTTCTTCATCTCTTTTGTCGATGGAAGTGTTCAGAGATATAAAATTTCCCCTGAGGCCTGCAATTGCTGGATGCTCAAAATGTTGATCTGTTTTCTTATTGTTGTCATTTTCTTTAATGAAATTATCTACTATTTCTATGAGTTGTCCTTTGACTCACTATTTCTTTTAAAAAAACTTTATTTATTTCATTACATTTTAAGTTCTGGACTATCCCCCTCCTTTCCCACCCTGCAATAGAAAAGGCCACTATTTGATGCAGATTTATAAATATATGCAGAACCATACCATTCATACTTCTATTTATCAATTCTTTCTCTAGAGGTGGATAGCATCTTCCTTCATAGGTCTTTTGTAACAGATTTGAGTATTTGTAGTGTTCAAAACAACTTGGCTGTTTACAATTATTCTTCAAACTATATTATTGTTGCTGTGTACAACATTCTCTTGGTTCTACTCACCTCACTTTTCATTTTTTATGCAAGTGTTTCCATGATTTTCTAAAATCAACCAGCTTATCATTTCCTACAGCACAGTAGTATTCCATCACAATCATACACCACAACTTATTTAGCCATTCCCTGATTGATGGGTATCATGACTCACTCTTTCTTTGCAATCATTTAGCCTCCAATTAATTTTTACTCATTTATTTAGCAGTCTTTTATTGATTTTTGTCCATCATGGCCCATAAAGTATATTTTAATAGTTCCGCTTTTGTCAGATTTTTATGCTATAGTAATAATGTTTTTGTAAAGTTCTGATATTGTCATTGTTCAGTTGTTTTCAGTCATGCCTGATTCTTCATGACCCAATTTGGAGTTTTCTTGGTGAAGATACTGGAGTGGCTTTCCCTTTCCTTCTCCAGCTCATTTTACAGATGAGGAAACTGAGGCAAAAAGGTTAGGTGATTTGCCAACGGTCACACAGCTAGTAAGTGTCTGAAGCCAGATTTTCCTGACTCTAGGACTGGCACTGTATTCGTTGTGCCACCTAGCTCCCCCAAAAGTGCCATATACTGTTGGGTAAAATGTGTATTCCTTTCTATTCTCATTCAATAATTACCAAAGGTAGCTATTTTTCTAAAGTTTTATTCAAGTTTTATTTTTATTTCTCATTCATATTTTGGTTAGATTTGTTTAATTCTGAAAAGGGTACAGTATGTCCTCTACTTTTATAATTTTACTATTTCTCCCCGTAACTCATTTAAATTCTCTTTTAAGCATTTGAATACTATACCATTTGATGAATATACAAATATATGTTTCAGTGTTTATTTCTTTTAATCAAAACTGTTTTCCCTGCTGCCTCATCTGAGATCATAATTGATAACCTCCTTCCTATTTGACGTTACTTGAATCACAAGGTTTTGCTTCAGCCCCTTATTTTAACTATGTGTGTTCAAAGTGTAGGCAGCTGACATATTCAATGATGAGTTTGTTTTGGTGGGTGTAGGAGAGGTAAGATTAAGTTATGAGAATTTAGTGGGAAAAAAGAACATAGTAGGAGGGGATGCATGATATATAACCATTTCAAAGCTGAAGTACCAGTTGGCTATGTTCTAACATAACCATAAAACAGGAATAATAATTCCTATAGTCCAACTACTTCTGGGAGATGCTGTGAGCACAAGGAACACGAAGCAATAGTTTTTTAGAGAAAAGGTATAAAGTAATTTGAACTTTTCTCTTAAAAAATTTACCATTACCTTCTTGGTAAAATGTGGACCAGCTATGTTCCTTGTTTATGTCAGTAGTTTTGTGGAAAGATGTTAACTAGGGTTCAGTCCTATAAATATAAGAATATAGATCATTAGTGAACTCTTATAGGATTGGGTTATAATTCTTGCCATTTGAGAGGACATTTATACATTTTGTTTAAAAAGAATTAAAAAATCAAAACAGTGTTACAGCTGAGAGGAGTGTTAGAAGCTATTTGATACTTTTCACTTATTTTACTGAGGAAAGAGGGAAACAAACATTTAATAAGTACATGCTATATACCAGACACTGTGGTTAGTGTTGGAGATATAAATACAAGCAAAAAGAAAGACAGCCCTTGCCCTCAGGGAGATTATATTCTAATGAAGAAAGCCAATACAAAAAAACAAAACAAAGAAAAAAAAACAAGGAGCTAACCATCGTGGGGCTTCTCAAATCCAGAAGCTGGGAACAGGGCTGGGAGTAGAATGAAGGCAAGCTTGAGTCTCTTCACAAAATGAAGGTCCTAGGAGGAATTCTCCAATAGGAAAAAAGATGGGCCTTACCAAGGGTTCTTTGATAAGGATGCTGGAATGATTGGATTTTCCAGGGTGAGGAGAACTTAAGTGCCAAGAGAAGTTTCAGAAGTTTCATTCAGAGCTGACAGCAGATGCATGGTGTTGAAGTCCAGAAGTCAGGAAGAAGACTGGGGAAGGAATGAAGACCATCTTGGCCTCTCTAGAAAATGGAGACAATTGGGGAAAAACTGAGGCCCAGAGAGAGGAAATGGCTTGACCTAGATAACATGCACATACGATATTTTTCATTTCCAAATTTCTTTATAATTTTATTTATTTTAGACTTCTTGCCAGCACTTGCTTTTGAACTGGTTTTGAACCAAGTTCTCAGTTGAATGGGATAGATTGCTTAGGGCAAACTCTTGAAAGGTCATAAAAATGGTTTAAAAAATTCAGGTGCTTTTATGTCTTAGGTTGTACTTATCCTCTTATGTATTAAACTTAAATGGTGTGCTTTTCCTGTCATTAGGAAATTACAGTCAGCAATGAAGTGAATTTTTAAAAATAGATAATAACAAGAAGAATTCTTTATTAAACACTTACCATGTTCCAGGCACTATGCCAGGGAGACAACAACAAAAACAAAACAGCATATGCTCTCAAAGAACTTAGATTTTCTTGAGAGGGATACACACACATACACATGTGTATATATACAGGTATATATATATATATACACACACATACATATGTATATACATTATATACATATATGTATATACATATATACATATATGTATATATTCACATACGCACACACACACATATATATATAAAATACAATATTTATGCAAAGTAAATACAAAGTAACTTTTTGGGGGGATGGAGAACACTGGCAAGTGATGAAAACAAGCAATAGTTCTTGTAGGAGGTGGCTTTTTAATTGAGCCTAGAAAGGAATTAGGGTTTCCAAGAGGCAGAGGTGAGAAGGGGATGTACAAAGACATGCAGGTGGGAAATGGGATGTCACTCATGGAAAAGGGCAAATAGGCCAGTTTGGCAGGAATATCCCATGAATGAAGGGAATAATTTGTAATCATGTTGGAAAGATGGGTTAGAGTCAGATTTTTTTATGAGAATAAGAGAATCATAAGCTTTTAGAGACTTAAAGTATCTTATATCTTATAGGCCAACCCTTTAATTTTTAAGATTAGAGAAACAGAAATCCAGAGAGGTTGTGTTTCATATAGCAAATATTACCATGGTGTTGTTTAGTCACTTCACTCATACCCAACTCTTTGTGATTCCATTTGGGGTTTTATTGGCAAAGACACCAGTTTGCCATTTCCTTCTTCAGCTCATTTTTTTACATATCAGGAAACTGAGGCAAACAGGATTAAGTGACTTGCCCTGGGTCACACAGGTAGTAAGTGTCTGAGGTTGGATTTGAACTCAGGTCTTCCTGACTCCAGAGCTGGTGTATCATCCACTGCACCACTTGGCTGCCCAGGACTACCATAGATTGTTATTATGTTAAAAAAGATTAATATGTAATACTCAGTTTCTTAAAGTACAAATTTGACAATATTTTTGTTCATGTTTCTGAAATAAAGTAATTTACTTCAGATATCAACTTAGCCTTATGTGCATATTTACTTTATTCTTTTGGTATCTCTTGAAAGTCTTTAAGGTTTTATGTGTGTGTTTATGGATACAAAGAAATCCAGAGGCATATTGTTCTCTTGTGTATATTGTGATCTTCTACTGTATTTATGTTAGACTAGTATCAACTGGATTAACAGGATTCCTTTCTCAGAGAAATATTTACAATGTTATGGCACAGTCACATTTTGCATAAATTTTCATTTAGCTATGATGATGTTTTGATTTAAGTAGGAATTCTCTCCATCATCTCCTATCATTTCACTATGATATTTTTGGGTTTTTTAGAAACTATGTGAACTTCATGCATGGTTGTGAGGACCAACCTATCTGTGGCAAAGAGAATATGGTACTCAGGTATTTCAAACATCTCTTCTTACTTTTTTTCCTGCTTTGAGACTAGAACTGTTCAGTTAGAATATATGACATAAGTCCAGAACTACAAGGGGTCTCAGAGGTCATGTGCTTCAGTCACTTCATTTTACTTTTGAGCAAAGTGACCCCCAGAGAGATTAAGTCACACTTGACCTTTGTTTGTCTAATCTTAGAAATGAAATGGTTGAAGCCTGTGGCCTATAAGATTATTTGGGGCCCCCAAAGCCTATGATTCTATTATTATTATTATGTAAAAAAATCTGATTCCAACCTATCTTTCTAGGCTTATTACCAATTACTTCCTTTTTAGACTCCACAGCTAATTCTGCTGATAATATTAAAGACCCAAAGTAAACTCAATCTGTGGTAGCTGTTCTTCATTCTTGAAGAAGACCAAAATTACATCACTATTTTGGAGTCGAGGTACAGTGTGTCCACCTGTGACTGATCAGACCAATGCAAGCTTGGAATGCTCTACCACAGGTTGGGCACAAATAGTCCATATGAACATTTGGAATGAAGATGTCTCTAAATTTGTGCATTTCACATTTCCTTTGAGCTACTGCAATTCTGCTTCACTCATAAAGCACAGTGCCTTCTTTGATGTGGGCATACTATGCAGTGGTCCTGTGCCAATGTCTCCCATGTTTCACAATTGATTCCAAAGTTCTTCAGAGAGACCTTGAGAGTGTCCTTGTGTCGCTTCTGACCACGATGTGAGCACCTGCCTTGTCTGAGTTCTCCATAAAACACTTGGCATTCTAACAACATGACCAGGCCATAGGAATTGTGCTCCCTGTAGCAGAGCTTGGCAGTTTAGCTTGAGAAAACACTTCAGTGACTTCTTCTTTGTTAACACTGCCTCTGCACTTTAGCTTTTCAGCCAGAGATTGGAGTGACCTTTCCAATGGAGCAAAAATCTAAAAATGGATACCCTCGCTAATATATTCTAATACCATAATTTTTTCAAAAACTCATTAAATTGGAACTATTTGTTTTTTGCATTTACAAATAATGGCTAATGATACTAATACAAAGATTTAAGTTACTCCTCAACATTTATCTAAAATTAAAAAAAAACAGCTTTATTAAATGCAATGCCACATTCACAATTTATAATAGCTTTACAAAACCTACTTGAATTTTGGGGTGGGGCAGCTGGGTGGTGCAATGGACTGGGCCTAGAGTCAAGAAGACCTGAGTAAAAATTTGGCCTTTGATACTAATTTTTGACTCCAGGCAAGTCACTTAACCCTGTTTGCCTCAGTTTCCTCATCTGTAAAGTGAGCTTGAGAAGGAAACAGTCAACCACTCCAATATCTTTGCCAAGAAAACCCTGAATGGGGTCATGAAGAGTTGAACATGACTGAACAACAAACTGATGGACACCTGGTATCTGAGAGCTGGCCTCCCTAAGTTTGGGGGGGGGTGGTTCATCACTAGAAGGGAACGAATTGTTCTGACTATAGTAGCTTAAAAAGATTTACCTGAGTTGCAGATGTACTGATGAAATCATGGATCCTTAGAGAACTAGTGTAACTAACGAGGGAGCAAAAGGAGCTTTGAATCATGGAACTGTATTTTATCTTGTTCTTGTAGCAGGCAACATTGTGGACACTTATGAAGTTTCTACAGTTGCTGTGACAGTAACCTGCTCAACCAATGGTTCTCTAGAGATAAGAGATTGCTTACTTTCCATGTAGAATTTATACAACATAGGTGGTTGTCTACAATGAACAAAAATAAGCCCACAAAAGTTTATGGAAGGTATGCAATGAGATCTAGCCCTCACCGAAGGGAGGTCCCAGAGGGTATTCTAAGTGAGTGAGCACTGCTGAGACAGCACACATGGCTGAGTTACACGGTAGGGAAGCCTGCATTGGCATCACTACAGACAGCTACCTCCAGCGGATGTTGCTGCAGGCATATCAGAATCTCTTAATGTACTGGAGAAGAAAGGGGATGAGGACAGCAGGGAAGGAAAATTGGGGGGGTGGGGGAAGCTATATAAAAAATTCACTACATAAATTAGCTTGGACCTCTTGCAGCAAAACTAACAATTGCATCTGAATATGAATTCTGTGGCTTTTCTTTTTTAGTGCCTGAAGGAATTGCATCACGTAACATACAAGGTAATTATTAAAAATGCAAAGATCATCTTGTAGGTACAAAAAAATGGAACCGTCTCCAGAAAAAAAAACATTAAAAGGTCTGCATATGTCAATGAATTAGAATCTGTTTGCTTCTGAGAGCTGCTATTTTGGAAATTCCTCTGAGGAAGTTGAAAGAATGAGTTTCATAATCAGAGGTGACTATTCTGTGGCAGTGGACAGTTGAATCCAGGGTGGGTTGTTGAGGGCCGCCACAGTTTTGGCACTGGTTTGGGGTGTTAAGTGTCAGTTAACATGCTGATGCCCGCCCTTCAAATGTCTATAAACAAAGACCCCTTTCTTTCCCTTCTGGCAAAAATCCAGGCCAATTTTGGAATGCTCGGTCCTTTTACCCATCGTTAAGGACAGTGTGTTAATCATGGCACTTGATCTCAAAAGCACCATGGCAAAGGGAATGTTTAGTGACCCAGAACATCCACATTCACGTTTCCACTTATGGGGCAGTGGCATGTGCAAAAAGTAACAACTATAGGGGAGAATTAAGAAGTGCTCGGGCTCAAGTCAACCTCAAACCACCTACAGATTGAAGATTATAGATGTGACAGAGGCAGCCACTGTGCTGACTTGTGGTCATTTAAAAGATCTCTGTTATCTGTACAAAAGACTCTTTCACTTTATGTTTCTGTCACCAGGACGTTGTATGTGTTACTCAGTAGAGCTCAGGCAAAATTTTAGATGGCTAGAATGATGCTAACGTGAACTAGAATAATATGTTTGATGTGAAGTTTGAAATATTGATAAATAGGATGAGAAGTTGACAGCAGAGAAAGAACACATTACAATGCATCCAGATAAGAGATCGTCCTTCACTATAGTTTTACCTTAGAAGTTATATACAACACTAGGGTAATGATAAAAGATTCTACAGCTCATTTTGTTTCCTGTATAGTGTTTTCTTTTAAAATTCTTTGTACTTTATAGAAAGACACAGCTGAAAGGTTTAAAATTTTTAAAAATTGTTTCTTGTCTTGTTGAGTTATTAGCTTCCATTTGCCCAATTCTAACTTTTAGGTGATTATTTTCTTCAGTAAGCTTTTGTATCTCTTTTTCCATTTGGCCAATTCTATTTTTAAGGTATTATTTTCTTCAATTATTTTTGTGCCTCATTTGCCAAGTGGTTGTCTTTCCATAATTTTCTACTTTTGCTTTCATTTCATTTCCTAATTTTTCCTCTACCATTCTTATCTGATTTTGAAAATTTCTTTTAGTTCTTCCAGGAATTCTTGTTGGGCTTGTGCCCAGTACTTATGTTTTCTATGAGGCTTTGCTTGTAGCTGCTTAACTTCGTTGTCTTTTGAGTTTGTGTCTTGATCTTCCCTGTCATCATAGTAGTTTTTTAATGGTCATGTCTTTCTTCTTTTTTTGGTTGTTTGCTCATTTTCCACCCTATTTCTTGATTTGGAACTTTATGTTAATGTTGGGCTCTGTTCCTGGTGTGGGAGTTGGAAGGGCACTGTCTCAAGCTTCAGGCTTTTTTGCATTATTTTCAGAGCTGGTTCTGGGGGTTTGGAAGTTTTTGGTGCTTCCAAGGTGGTGTGATCTGGGGAAATGTGTGGTCATTGTTTTCCTGATCTACACTCTGATCCTTATCCAGGGAAGGGCCCTTCATCCCTTGGGATTGATCAATATTGTTCCTCAGAGCTGGAAATGGACTGGAAGTGATGTTGCCCCTTTGGGACTTCTACTCCCTCTAAACTTAAAAATCTCCTCTTTGCTGTTGCATTATGACCCAGAAGTGGTTATAAACAATGGAGTTGTCAAAAAGTTGCCCCTCAATGGCTTCCATTCCCATTTGACTGAAAATGTTCCTCCTTTCTTTGAACTACGACCCAAAAGAGGGTATAGTCAATGGAATTACCAAATAGACAGCTTCTGGTCCTGCATCCAGTGTTAGGACTGGGGTTCCCTGTAGTCTCTTTCTGGTCAATTGCCAGATCCCCTTACTATCTTTGGCTTGGGAGCTCCTTAAACTGCTGTTGCTTTGGCTACCACCAGGTAGTCCAACCACTGGTGTTTCATCCATGTGGTCTCTGGGACAGCCTCTACCTCATGTCACAGACCTCTCTTTCTGACCTCCTAAGTTGTCTTAGCCTGGAAGAATGTGTCACTCTGACCTTTTATTGGCTCTGCTACTCCAGAATTCAATTTGAAGTATTATTTTAAAGTTGTTTGGAGGGAAATGTTGGGAAGGCTCAGCTGAGTGCTATCTCTACTCTGCCATCAGAAGACTTGTAGTTTTTTTAAAAATATGATTTTAGTTTTATCTTATTTTTTAAAATTTATTTATTTATTTTTAGTTTTCCACATTCTCTTCCATAAGATTTTGAGTTCCAAATTTTCTCCCCATCTCTCCCCTCCCCTCACCCCAAGATGGCATGTAATTTGATATAGGCTCTGTATATACATTCATATTGAACCAATTTTCACATTAGTCATATTGTAAAGAAGAATTAGAACCAGTGGGAGAAACCACAAGAAAAAAGAAACAAACAAAAAAAAGAAAAAAAGAGAGAAAGCAAATAATATGCTTCAATCCACATTCAGACTCCTTAGTTCTTTTTCTGGATGTGGACAGCATTTTCCATCATGAGTCCTTTGGAGTTGTCTTGGATCCTTTCATTGCTGAGAAGAGATAAGTCTATCAAAGTTAGTCATCACACATTGTAGCTGTTACTGGGTAAAATGTTCTCCTGGCTCTGCTGATTTTGTTTTTAGACCACAGTCATTTTCTGATAAACCTTTTTGTGATGAAGAAAAAGTTAAACTAAATCAGTGACACAGTAACTGACTCTGATAGCAACATTCCTCACCTGTAATTCCCCATCTCTTTACAGAGAGAGGGGGGATGTGCTTTGTCTTCCATCCTCCTAGGTTAATATGAAATTGGTACATTTGTAAAGTTATTGCAATAAAATCTAATCCAAATGGCACGTAGAAACTAGAATCCTTCAGCTTAGTAAACTATATTAATTAACATGTTCAATTTTGGTGGGGGGCAAATTAGGAAAACATTGCGGAAATCTGTCTGGCTTCGTTTCTTACGTGGAGCAGCTAGCTTTGGAGTACTGGAGACTTAGTATCTTTGAGCTGAATATTTAATATGGGGGTCAAAGCAAAGCATACGCTTAAGTTTTTATCCTTAGTTTTTCTGTTTTTCGTGTGACATAAACCATAACTTATTTGTTTAAAAGAGTGAGTTATTTGGGTTATTTATATAGTATTATGATGTCTTCATGTGCTTAATGTATTTGTTTTTATGACTCATGAGAGTCTTGAGTGTTTAGAAAAGTAAAAAAAAAATGTTCCTCCAAATGACAACTATTTTGCATACTTGAGATGTCCAATTTACATTTTTTTCTTGAAGGCTTTGAGGCAGAGAAGAACTTTATAAACCGAGATAATTTACAAATACTCTAAGAAAAACAGAAGTTGATCTGAGTACTTCTCCAATTATATTTTCAGGCAACGTCTACTTAGAGAATAGAATGATTCTGATTTTTCAACCACTAGGTTGAAGTCTGACCCTGAATAAACCTTTAGAGAGAAACCTCCCCTGTATCATTATGTGGGAGTGGAAATGTACGTTCTGGCCTTCTGCCTCTGTGTCTACATTAGACAGGGGTTTCCAGTAGTCTTAGTGCAGTTTTAAGCCACTAAAGCTTAAATTTAATGACATGATACCAGAGGAGTTTGGGTCATAATGCTGATACAACATCTTCCTTGAGTCTCCAAATATCATATCAACCTCTGGAGGCTTATGGGAGTGGTGGTCGTAAAATTTACAAATTTGGAGTCTGTTTATTGATTCACTATGCTGAGGTGATAGTGAGGGTGCTGTGTTGCAGTGATGGGTGTGATATGCTGGAAGTAGGGAATGAGATGCTGAGGACAGGCCTAGCGATTAAAGCTTAAGTTTGCAATAAGATTTTTGGGACACCTGGTATCAGTTGTCTACATACTCAGTGGTGTATCTACATTATATCAACTAGCTGGTCGTTAGGTGGTACAGTGGAGAGAATATTGGACTTAAGTCAGAAGATCTGAATTTGCATCCTCCCTCAGACACTTTCTAGCTATACGTTCATGGGCAAGGCTCTTAGTTTCCCCATCTGTAAAAATGGGGATATATCTACCTCATGGGATTCTTGCAGGGACTAAATGAAATAAAGAGAAGGGAATTAACATTTATTAAGTACCTACTATGTGCCAAGCACTGTGCTAAATGCTTTACAAATATTATTCAATCCACAACAGTCCTGTGAGGTAAGTGCTATTATCATCCCCAGTTTACAGTTGAGAAAACTTTGGCAGACAGTTTAGATGATTTTCCCAAGCTTAAGTAGTTAATAAGTATATGAGGTTAGATTTGAACTTAGTTCTTCCTGACTCCAGGCCCAGCACACTATCCACTGTGACACCTAGCTGCCTAAGTAACATGTAGGAAGCTTTGCAAACTTGAAAGAGTCATATAAATGCTAGCAATTCTTATAAATTGCACAGAGTCTAATGCAGGCTAGAGTTCACACCTTGTTGTTCATTGGGATTTACTGTTACTGGTGCTGTCATTTCTCTGCCACTCTACCAGAGTTTGGAAGATTCCTTTCTAGAGACCTGTATTATCTGGTGGACATGGAAGGGACCAATAAATAGCTCAGTCACTCTCTGTTCAAATTAGAAATAATGGAGTTGCCATCTGTCTCTTCCTAAATTAATTTGATAATTTTTCAGCACTCCAGTTGGCATTGCTTGTGTAGACTTGACTATTCAGTTCTCATTATAAAACCATTGCATTGATGTTTTTGATACATTCATTTGAAAATATGGATGCTGGGAATGGATTTATAACACCATTGTCATTCATCTCCAACTGAAAATGGATGTATCTTTATGTATCTTAATGCAAAAAGCCCATAAAAGAGAAATGGATCTATTATTCAAGTATGTGAAATCTTTTCTTAACTGAATAATATGAATATAAATAGTGATTCTCCCCTTAGTGGTCAGGGAAGCCTAAGTAGTAACCCTTCTGGGCATGGAGGAAAGAACAATTTTCCTCTGTTCTTTTTCCTACTTTCTGTTCTAAGTAATTTGCTTCTATTTTCATTCTCTCAGTAGTTACAGATAGTATATTTGGTCATCAGAAGAGGTTATCATTCCTCCTACTAGACCCCACCCCCAACCCCAGTCTGGGCATAATTGGGCTTGATGGGTATTTGAATTAGAGTTTTTCTGGATTTTAGCTACTGTTTGCATGTCTTTGCCTGTGTAAAGTAACTGGAATTTGAGACAATAACAGTCTCTTTCCAAGAAGAAGGAAATCATTATTCTTTTATGAAAAAGCTTCCAAATGCTCAACAACATACCCAGAGTCACGTGGCAGTTAATGACAAATGTAGGAATAGAATTCTAGACTTCTAGAGTTGTGTTTTAATTGTTAGACTTTCTCTTCAATTCACAATTCAGCTATCTATGTACAGCTTGGTCAGAATTAGTGTAAACAAATGAATTCCCTGAAAATGGCTCCATTATTTGAATTCACATTTCATATTTCCATTGGCTTGGAATCAATTACCATATTTTAAATAATTATAACTTTGAATAGTGTGAATCTGAATACATGTGACTATATTAGGGCATTCATTATTTGTACAAATCAGGACTTAAGTGTATTATTACATCACTATATTAAGTGATGTTAATGTATACTATTAAACTATTAAAGCTTAAAATGCACTAAGACTTTGGGCACACCCTAGATATATATTCCACACACACATATTACATAAACATACACATTTGTAACAACAATGTTGCTAGCAGCTGTTGTGGGGGTGAAAAGCCAACAACAACAGCAGCACAGAGAAGGGCTGCTAGCACAGGTTCTTTGATCTGCTTTTCTAAGGAAAGCAACTTTAAAGGGATTACAATCTCACTTTAATCAAACATACATATATCATTCACTTAGTACAGGGGGAAAAGCCAGCACCTTAAACTTCAGAGCAGATACAAAAAGAAATTACAAACAGAGAAAATATAAACAGAGCAAATAACACAATTCAACAGGCACGCTTTGTCTGATCAAGACATTACATACATAGTTACCAAAAAGAATAGCACCAACTTCTGGGTTTTCAAAGCTGGGAGGCTCTAGCAGCTACCCACAGTCTTGTCTGGTCAAATCAAATGACACTCTTCCAGTGAGTGAGAGCTCCAAACAAAATGCTAACCTCTGAGTTTATATACCTTGTTCAGGGTCAAAGAGTATCACAACCATGTGATTCAAACCTATGTGAACTAGGCTTTCCCTTGACATAAGCAGGTCATCAAAGACTCTGATTTAATCAAAGAAATAAGGCCAGACTCATCAGAGGCACTTGATTACCTCAGTGCTCCAAAAGAGAAACCAGCAAAAAAGTCCCACCTTAATTACCATTACTACATTCCAGAGGCATACTACATATACACATGTATCATGGTCTTGTGATTTTTATCAGCATAGTGAACTTATTCCAGTGGATTTGTAATCTCAATGATGTGATATTTCCTCCAACTACACAGATTGTAATCGATTCCTGTCTGTCCATCTTTTGTAATTCTTGTCCTTGTCTTTCTATAAATTTGCCACACAGGGTCTGTCGTCTAATGAGCTGGGGCACTTCTTTATATTCTCTTGACATTGTGTGTATTCCAATGGAGCACATATGCTATCCATTTCTCTTCTGTTCTTGCTACATGAGGTGATATTCTTCTTGAGAATACTGATTTTGTGAGTTGTATCCATATAGATTTCCTTGTCTAACATATGAGAGAAAATGATGATGTTAGTGGTACTCCTTTTGGGGACTGAAGTTTGCCTATTTATTTGTCTGGTTCATCTGTCAACTAAGTATATACTGTGTGCCAGGTATTGTGGTAAACAGTGGGACAAAGAAGGCAAAGAACACTCCCTGCTCTCAAAGACCTCATAGTCCAATGTGGGGGAGGAGGCAAACAACTATATATACAGGATATGTATAGACATCAATATCGATTGATATCTATCTATCTATCTATCTATCTATCTATCTATCTATCTATGTTTGCTTCATCTCAGAGGGAAGGCATTAAGATTAAGGAGGACTAGGAAAGTCTTTTTGTAGAAGGTGATATTTTCCCTGAGGAAGTCAGGGAAGTTGTGAGGCAGAGATGAGGAGGGAGAGCATTCTATGCATGAGGGACAGTCAGTGAAAATGCCTGGAGTCAGGAGATGAGTTCTACCTGAGGGTAAAATAGAACATTGGCATAGATAATAGAAAACTGGATGATTTGCTCATTTGTTTTGGGACTACATTCTTTACTTTAAATTTTTTCTGATATGGATGGATTATTTGCAGTTTCTCCACCTGTGTCCTCAGTGTCATTCTCTCCTGTGACTTCTGAGACTTTGATCCATCTCCTGCCAGAATCACTGAATCCTCATTCTTCACATGCACAAATCCAGTCCATGTTGGAAAACGAAACACTTGCTTGATTCTATTTCCCTCTGTGGACATCTTTCTACTTCTTCCTTCTCCTGCCAAATTTCTAGAATGAGAAGTCTGCCCTTGTTGTCACTACTTTCTCTTTTCTTTCTCTCTTCCTTCTCCCCAGTTCTTTCCTTAAATCCTTGCAGTATTTTTATGTCTTTACATTGTAACATAACTCTGCAAAGACATCATTGGCTTCCTTGCAAAGAAGTCAATTGATATTTTCCTAGGTGTCCTACTCCTTGACTTCTCTGTGGCATTTGACATTGTAGTTGAATCTGTCCTTGAAATTAACTTCTCTTTTGGCTTCTGTAACAGGACACTATCTGGATTCTTTTATCTTTCTGTTTCTTGTCTCATTTACATACTTTTCTTTCTCCCTTCCCATAGCATAATCCATAGCAGTTCTATAAGATTCAGTACTCTATTTTTCTTCACATTTTATGTCTATCATAGATTTTTTAGAATCATCTTTGGATCCTTCTTTTTCTTTACTGTCACATAAATCAGTTACCAAGCCCTTTTAATTCTTCCCTTGAAATGTCTCTTTCAGCTCTTCTTTCCTTTTCATCTCTTCTGCCACCATCCTAGTTTATGCTCTTATCAACTTGTTAATGAGCTTCTGTAGTAACCTACTAACTGCTTCCAGGCTTTCCTCCCTTCAATACATCTTGCACATAGGCACCAGATCGATCTTTTAAAAATACTACTTCCATATTACTTAATTTCTCAAAAGAAAAAAAATCTTCTATGGTTTTTTACTGCTACATAACAAATTCCAAACTTTTGATCCTGGCCCTGAATGCCTTCCATAATCTAGCCCCAGTTTACCTTTCCAGTTTTACCACCTACAAATTCTTTACTTGAACCTTCAGCTTTATTCAGTCTTCTGTCCCATAAATACACCTTGCATTTTCTCACACCTGCACCCACACCTTTATTTATATCTCTTGATATCCCTGCCAAGGAAAATCACATACTTTTTTCAAGACCCCACTAATGGCTTCTGGGCTAGATTCCTGAGACTTCTATGAATTTGGAATCTTAACATTGACAGTTTTACATCTTGGCAAATTACCTAATAACACATATTTCTGCTTTGAAACAGGAGTGTTTACATTATTGAAGATATAGGATTGAAATATATACATTGACTAACTTTGATACATTCTTAACCTAACTTTGATACTTTCTCAGATACCTTTGCTCTCATTGATGTGGGTACCTTTGCTTCTTAGACTTCCTAATATCTTTCTTTTTTTTTTAACTTTTGTTTTGGAGGGGGGAAGGCAGGGCAATTGGGGTTAAGTGACTTGCCCGAGATCATACAGCTAGAAGGTGTGGCAAGTGTCTGAAGCCAGATTTGAACTCCTCCTGACTCCAGAGCCCGGTGCTCTACTCACTGCACCACCTAGCTGCTCCCTCCCTAATATCTTTTAAAGCTAAGTATAAGTTCTACCTTCTACATGTGTTTTTGTCCTGTTCCCTTGCCTGTTAGTTACCTCCTCCATTATATTTATTTTTCATATATTTATCATTTGTACATGTTGTTTCCCCTAACAGAATGTAAACTCTTGGGTGGCAAGGACTATTTTATCTTTGTCTTTGTAACCCCTTTGGTGAGAACAGTTCCTGGTACATTGTAGGTGATGAATAAATGCTTGGTGATTGATTGAGTCATGAGACCTGGACCTACCCTTTGGTGGAGCAATCCTTATCATGATTACTCATCATCACTGAGTACATCCTGTCTCTGGATTTGTCTTTCCAAACTGCTGTATAGGTGCCATTCAACTGCTATAACCCTTACGGCCCACCTCCTGGGTCTGGATTCGGTCCTGGGATGTTCATAAACTCCCACTTTTCATTTCTTTAAGATTCATATAACTGAAATGGAGTTCAACACTGGTGTTGACAATGGCTGTGATCTCTCCCTGTTTGGCAATGAGATCAAATGTTTAATGCCTAAGACTATTTTTAAGTTCTTTTGGTTTCTTTTTTGGTGGTTACTGATTTATACCAGCTAAATTTTCTTAGGAAAGGGTCCTAGTCTATGTAAATGTCCATTCTTTTAGTCATTTTCCATTTCCCATTTTTTCAGCAGGAAGAACTCATTTAAACAAACGGGTCAGGTTTGAGTTGTTTTAATTGTATGCCACATGCCTTAATCTTCTAATGTATTAATTTTAATATTTGCATCCATAACCAGTTGTTTCTGTCCATTAAAAATGAAATCAGTTTCAATTTTAGCACTATTCTTGGGTGGTCAATTCTCTTCTTGAAAACATATTTATGATTTATAGGCATGAGGTTCTGTATAGTCTATAAGCTTTTGGCATGTCATTTCGTCCTCCTTACCATGTTTTCCAACATTTTTGGCTATCTTTTCCTATGGTCCCCTTTGCATTGAACTCTCCCTCTCTCTCCCTCTCTCTCTTTCTCTCAATTTAATTTTGAGAACCTTTTTTTTTGAATTCTCTGTTGACTTTCTCTGCCTTATTATTCTTTGCAACAGAAGTTGGCACATAATTTGCAATTGTCTTCATGGTGGTCTTTTTGCAAATGTTATTACTCACATTACACTATGAGATGACCAAGTGTCCCATGAAATGATGTTTCTTGTTCACTTTGTATGCATGACAAAACAAATTCTGTCAACTCTAGACATCTGCAGGAGTTCTCTCTCTCTCTGTCTGTCTCTCTCTCTGTCTCTATTTCTCTCTTCCTTTCTCTCTCTTTCTCTCTCAAAATCGTAGCAGCTTGACTTATCATAGTGATAATTTCATCCTTAAAAAGGTGGAGGAAACTACAGGGAGAAATGTTATTCTGAGAACACGGAGGAGCTGGTTACTTGGATGATAATGCTGGGAAACTTACAGGGAAGTGATCACTCCATCCTACATTTTGTGATGGAGGAGAAGACATCTGGGCATAGGACAATATACACGTAAGACTTCTGGAAAATAGATTGGAGAAAACATACATGATATTCCATAGACTAAAATTTGCTATGGGAAGTTAGCTCAGGAGGGGTGGGCATTGCTAAAGGATAAAATTCTGAAGACTCAAAGGGAAACAGTTATAACAAGGAAGAACAATTATATTTGTTCACAGAGACTAAAGTGGATACACCTGGTACTCACTAATAAAGATAGATTTTTAAAAGAAATGTATAAAAATGGAAGTAAGGCTAGGTAACAGGAAACAAATATAAGCATGGTACTGTAAAAATAATGTCAGGAATGCTAAAGATCAGCATAAACTAAGATTGGTGAAGGAAGTAAGGAAAAATGAAAAAGGTTTTAAAAAAGAGACTTTTTTGGAGAAAAAAGGAGGTTCAGAATAGGGATGTCACTTTGCTTTGGGTGAATGGGATGATTACATCTGATGACAGAGAGAAGGCAGAGATGCTCACTTTTTTATTTTGTTTCTGTTTTCTCTTCAAAGGTGAATGACCTTTACACTGAAAATGACAAGAAGGATGACTAAAAGGAACTTGATACCAAGATAAGTAAAGAGACAGGAGAGTACCACTCTGCCCTTGAATTAAAATGGCCTGGATCAGATGAACTGCATCCTTCGGTACTGAAAAAAAGCAAGTTATGATTGTTGAGCCACTGTCAGTGATATTTGAATGATCATGGAAAACAGAGGAATGACTAAATCAGAGAAGGGAAAATGTCCCAATTTTCATCAGAAGGGGACACAGTGAAGTCTGCAAACTATAGACTGTAGTGAACATAGCTTCAAATTCCTGGGAAAATTATAGAATGAATTATGAAAGAGTTGGTTGAGGGAAGTCAAGGGAAGTGATGATTACAAAAAGTTTTGTCAAGAACAGATCATGCTAGACTAATCTAATTTCTTTTTTAAAAAATGATTACCAAATAAGTAAATTATGGTTATTCTGTAAATGTGATTTATTTAGATTTTGGCAACACATTCTCATACTATTTAAAAATGTTTTGATTTATGTCTTGTTTTTATATCATCATGGTTTTTAATATTATCTCTCTCCTCCTCCTCCTCGAGAATAATCTCATGTGAAAAATAAGATTTTTTCAAGACAAAAGAAAAAATTAACATCACTATGACTGATCAATTTATTGAGAAAACCCCAAAATGTATGTAATCTACAATACCTGTGGGCCTCCTATCTTCATGAAAGGGAAGGTTGGGGGTAACCTCTCATACATCTTCATTCGAATCATTCTTGTTCTTTATAATTTTGCTAATTTACTCTTTATTTTTATGTGTGTAGTTCTTTCAGTCTACATTGTTGTAGCCATTATGCACGTTGTTTTCCTGGCTCTGCTTACTTCGCTCTGCATCAGTTCATCTTTCCATGCTTCTTTTTACTCATCACATCCGTCATTTCTTACCACACAGTAATATTCCATTACATTCATGTACCAATATGTGTTTAGCTATTGCCCAATCAATAGGCATCTACTTTATTTCCAATTCTTTGTTATCACAAAAAGTGCTACTATAAATAGTTTCTTATATATGGGTACTTTCTTATCAATGACTTCCTTGCAGGATAAGCTCAGTAATGGAGTTTCTGGTTCATAGTCACTTTATTTGAAGAATTCCGAATTGCCTTCTAAAATGGTTGTACCATTCCACAACTCTACCAACAATGTATTAGTTGACCCCTCTAATATTGACTGCTGCCATCTTTTGTCATCTCTGCCAGTTTTCGGGGTATGAGATGAAATCTCAGGGTTGTTTCTTAGGGCATTTATTTCACTATTAGTGTTTTGGAGCATTCTTTCATGTGATTGTGAACACTGCAATTCCCAGAAAGTGTCAATTCCTGCATTAGGGACAGAAGTAATGAAAAGGAACTATTATTTTCTGGGGTCAACTTGAACATTTCTAATATTTTAAATTAATCTTTTAACCTTCAAGTATTTGAAAGCATTGATCACATCCTTCCACAGCCTTCTTTAATCAGGTTTTAGTTTGAAGTTACTTCATTCCCAGTTTCTTGAAGCTATCATACAACAGCAATACTGTTTCATTAATTAACTGTGATTAAAATCTTCATAAATTTATTGATATGAACATTTCAATAATCAAGTCAATTTATGATCTCTTTAGTGTGAGTATTATACTCACCAGGGCAGATTGCAACCCATCTATTGTTCCTCATCATATGCAATTTTATCCAGGTCTTTTCATAAATCTTTCATAGGGAGTATACTTAATACACTGTACATCTTTCTCTAAGTTATCTGAATATAATAGTTAGCATTTACATAGTGCTTTAAGGTTTGCAAAGTGCTTTACAAATGCTATGTCATTTGATTCTCACAACCCTGGGAGGTAGGTACTATTATAATCTTCATTTTAGAGATAACAAACTAAGGCAAACAGAAGTTAAGTGACTTGCCCAGGGTCACACAGCTAGCAAGTGTCTGAAGCAGCATTTGAACTCAGGTCTTCCTGACTGCAAGTCCAGAGCTTAACTGATACTATACCACCTAGTGTTATCCTTCACTAGTACTACCGGAATGGTCTACCTCCTTTTCTAGTCTAATAATATTCTTGATTATATTTTAATCATATTTTGACGCCATTTTTGCATGGAAGTCAACAGTGATAATAATTTTTAGCCTACTTAGTAGACCTGTCACGTATCTTGCTATTAACTTTTTCATCAACTGAAATTGTGATACTTTTGGTATCCTGGCATTCCATGATTTATAATTATAAGATATCATTGGGAGAATTTTGGTATTAACAAGATAGACTTTAGTGGCAACAAGCAGCCAATCAATGGAAATGTTGCATTTTCCCAAACGTGAGCCAGTCAAGACTCCTCTTCCCATTCAATTTAGGGCCTGGTTTATTAGCTGCCTGCATCACTGATCCAGGATGCATGGGCTGGTATGATGCAGTGGAAAGAATGAATTTGGGATTTGAAGTCATAGGACATGTAATCAAATCCCAATTCTGTCATTTACTACTTTTGTGACTACAGGCAAGCCTTTTAACCCCTCTGTCTCTTAGTGTCCTCTTCTGAAAATAAGGAAGTTAAACTTGAACTCTAAGGTTTTTTTTTGTTCTGACTCTAACCCTATGATCCTGCCAGATGAGTAAATTTGCCAAATGTATTGCCTCTACAATGCATATCACGATCTAGAAAATATGTTCCTCATCCACTTGGTTTTCCCCCTGTGGATAGTCAATCCTACTTCTTTTGAGTAACCATGGATCTCTTTAAGGAGGGACTGTAGTGTTTTAGGACTCAATGTAATTAGCACAATGTTTTCTGTAAAATATAGCCTATGCAGCACCTTTCCATTAATAGTGAATCTCTTTCTTATTTGTACTTTGCAAAGGAGATCTGCTATGATACCATCAGAAACTTGATAAACATGATATGAAAGAATATTTAAAAAATACTTACATATTTTATTAAGTTGTCTCTGTACAAAATTTGCTACTTTAAGAAATCCATTGTTATTGTTGTAAATGACTTGAAAAGTATAATATATAACAGTAATGATACGTAGTGCATTTTAAGGGCCAAATTTTAAAGAAAGGAATGTGAAGTACAGGGAAATCTTATGTCTAATAATATGAAACATAAAAGGTTATAATTTAGGAATTCTAGATGGCCAGATCCCTTCTATCGCCTTTGGATTATCTGTTTTTTGTCCAAATTAATTTTTACTCTTTTCTAATTTAAGATTCCATGTTGTTTCAAAGCTTTATATTGTAAGTTTGTTCACAGAACATTTTATCTGTAGTTTTCCCTGTGTTTTACCCCTTTGAAGTCCTATAATACATGTGTATGAAAGAGAAGGTCCATCAGTAGATCAGCATGTAGCTTCATGGACTTTGCACAAGCCTCTATTATGTGCACAGTGTATTTTTGTAGGGAATGTATCACATTAAAAATTTATTGTTGGTATTCTGGAAGTTATTCTTTCTTTGTCTGACTAATATTTATTGCTTATCACTCAACCATATTTTCTATTATTTGTGTACCACAGTCAGGACATCCCCAGAGCTAGGAATGCCATGGTATCAACAAAGTCAATGGAACTCTTAAAGTATTTCAGATAACTCCTGAAGCACTACATAATTTATGTTTTTTTCTCTCTGTGTGTGAATTTTTGATTTTGATTACCAAGACACCATGCTTGAATCCCCAGTAACTACTTGCTCTGAAAGCTTATCTGTCTTTCAAATTTAATTACAAGATTATTTAATTTTAAAATGGCTATTTTCCTTCAAGGACATAAAATATTCCAATGAATGCTGTATTTCAATAAGCCATTTAAAGAAGCTTCATAACAGTATAGAAATTCACTTCTTCCCCACACTGGAGTCTAATACATTTGTACAATTACCTGAACAGGTTGTTGTCAGATTCTGTCAAGCTATGTTCTCTGTGGCTGTCTTCATTATAGAAGGAAATATTTGGCTTATTACATTATATAGTCATATACATACTTGGTCTGAATCTGTAATTTAAATTTTTTTTGTGTAGAGGACTATAATTGAGGACATTCATTGTATAAATATAGATCAACTGTTCTCTAACTTATTGTCTCAAAGAGTTTAAGGAGGGGGAGAGGACCCTGAGTGTGGGTTCAAATCTCAGAATCAATATATGTTAGAAGAATATATCAATATATATTAGAAGAAAGATTTTAACGCAGGTCTTCTGATTCTGAGACCAGCTCTATCCACTGGGCCAAACTGCCTCCCTTCCTTATTATAATTATCATTAGAGTTATTAAAATACTGTCTAACCACAAAATAAAGATAAGTTAGAATGCTCTGAAATACTGGGCAGGAAAAGAAAAAGTCAGGGAACAACAACTTGCTGAATTATGTGATATATATTTGAATGGGGAGGTCTTCACATTTATAAGACCCCCACTATTTTTTCCTTTCTCTTTACTGCATATATCCTTAGGCAAAAGATAGAAGTACCTGACACAAATAGTTTAGCACATTCAATTCAACAAACATTTATTCTGTGCTCAATCTGTGTAAGGAACTGTGTTAGTCACTAGGAAAACAAAGATGAAAAATGATGCAGTAGCTGGTCCCAGGGAACATAAAATCTAGCAAAGGGGAAGGCGTAGGTAAGCACAAGTGTAAGCCTAAATAGAATACAAGCCAGAATATGATTAAGTATATGTATCAGTATGGAAGGATGGACCTGTAATGTCATTGATGTGGGCACTTCCCCTAATAGTGTAGATTGATTGACCTATCTTGTCCAGTTTCTCCTATAAATCTTTTATAGAATGTGTGCCCAATATACTTGGGGATTTTTTCTAGATCTCTAAGCACTGTATGGGCACTCATAGAGCATGTAGATTTTCCATTGGTTATCCTTGACTTTTGCTTTATACCACTTCACATCCTTTTCCAATAATATAGAGGAAGAAGAGTGTAGTGACACTGAAGCCAAGGGATCAAAGGTCAACATTGTGAAATGTTATAAAGTCAAGGAAGATAAGAACTGAAATAAGGTCATTGGATTTGTTGATCAAGAAGTCATTGATCACCTTGGAGAGATTAGTTTTAGTAACAGAATAAGAGAAGCCAGATGGCAGAGGACTGAAGAGAAAATGAGTGAGTGAGGCAACAAGAATTTATTAAATTCCAGGCATATGCCTGAAACTGGCCAACCACTTTACAAAAATCTTGTTTCATCCTCAAAACAACCTTGAAAAGTAGGTGTTATGATCCTAATTTTACAATTGAAGAAACTGAGTCAGACAAAAGTTAATTCACGTAGCTAGTAAGTTTCTAAGATCAGTTTTGTCCAGGCCCAATATTCTATACACTGTGCCACCTAACTAATAAGGAAATAGAAACATTGGATGTTGAAATTTTTTTCAAGAAGGTTGGTAGGGAAGCAATGTGGAGTAATGAACAGAAATCTGGCCTTAAAGCCAGGAAGGCCTGGGAGCTAGACCTACCTCCCTGAGTGTGTCATTTAATCTCTTGATATTTTAGGCAGCTCTCGAAAACTGTACTTTGCTGAAATAGTGCCAACTTATATTGCAGTGGTTCTCAAACTTGTTGGTCTTAGGACTCCCCTTACAATCTTAAAATTATTGAAGACCCTGAAGAGCTTTTATTTATGTGAGTTATTATCTATCAATATTTACCATGTTAGAAACTAAAACTGATAAAGTTTAAAAATGTTTATCAATTTATTTTAAAATAATACTAAACCAATTACATCAACATAAATAACACATTTTAATGAAAATAACTATTTTTGAAAACAAAAAATAGTGAGAAAAGTGGCATTCTTTTACATATTTTTGCAAGTCTTTTTAATGTCTGGCTTAATAGAAGACAGCTGGATTCTTGTATCTGCTTCTGCATTCAATCTGTTGTGGTATGTTGTTTTGGTTGAAATATATGAAGAAAATCTGCCTCACAAAGATACACACTTGGAAAAGGGAGAACTTTTTCAACAGAAAAATAACATCATAATACTAGTATGAAAGTAAGTTTGACCTTGAAGATCTCTGGGGTCCTTGAATCACACTTTGAGGACCACTATTCTATTGGCATAGAGAATTTCTTCACTGGGAAAGGTCCCTGCACCATTGAAATCACATGCCAGCCCCTATCCTTATCTCAAATCTCCAAGGTGTAATATTTGCACAGATCAATGAAACATAATTTGAAAAGGAAGAGAGCACCAATGACTAGACCATGGGTTCTTAACTATTTTTTGTCATTTCTTTGTCAGTCTGGTGAAGATTATGGAAACTGTCTCAGGATAACTCATTTATTTTTAAAATCTTATTTTTCCAATTACATTTAAAAATTTTTAACATTAGTTCTTTTTTTTTAAATTTTGAGTTCCAGTTCTCTCTTTCCTCCCCTCCCCCCTTATTGAGAAAGCAAGCAATTTTGATATAGGTTATACACTCACAGTCATGTAAAACATATTTCCGTACTAGTCATATTGTGAAAGAAAATACAGAGCAAAAAAAAAAACCCAACAAAAAATAAAGACATTAAAAAGGTAAGCTTCAATTGTCATTTAGACTCTTATCAGTTCTTTCTCTGTAGGTGGATAATATTTTTCATCATGAGTCCTTAGGAACCATCTTAGATCATTGTATTGGTGAGGATAGCACAGTGAATAGATGATCATCATACTATATTACTCTTACTGTGTACAGTGTTCTTCTGGTTCTTCTCGTTTCACTTTGCATCAGTTCATGTAAGTTTTGCTAGGTTTTTCTGAAAGCATCCTGTTTGTCATTTCTTATAGCACAGTAGTATTCCATTACCATCATATACCACAACTTTTTCAGCCATTCCCCAGTTGATGGGCATCCTCTCAATTTCTAATTCTTTGCCACTACAAAAAGAACTGCTGTAAATATTTTTTTGTATATGTAAGTCCTTTTTATTTCTGTTTTTTAAAAATCTCTTTGGGATGCAGACCTAGTAATAGTATTGCTGGGTCACAGGGTATGTATAGTTTTATAGCTTTCTGATCCTAGTGCCAAACTGATCTCCAGAATGGTTTGATTAGTTCACAATTCCATCAACAATGCATTAGTTTCTTAATTTTCCCACATCCCTTCCAACATTTGTCATTTTTCTTTTCTGTCATATTAGCCAATCTTTAGGTGTGGGGTGGTACCTCAAAATTCTTTTCATTTGCATTGTTCTAATCAATAGTGACTTAAAATGTTTTTTATATGACTATAGATAGCTCTGATTTGTCTGAAAACTGTTTGTTCATATCTTTTGACCATTTCTCAATTGGTGAATGATTTGCATTCTTATAAATTTGACTCAGTTCTCTATATATTTGAGAAATTAGGCCTTTATCAGAGAAACTTGCTGTAAATCCCCAAGGTTTGTGTTTTCCTTCTAATTGTGGTTGCATTGATTTTGTTTGTTTAAAAGCCTTTATAAATTTAATATAATCAAAATTATCCATTTTACATTTTGTAATGTTCTCTATCTCTTGTTTGGTAATAAATTCTTTCCACATAAAAATATATAGGATTACAAATAAAACCAATTATATTGAAATAAAGATCTACTTTTTTCTATCCAAGTTCATGGAACCATGGAAATCTATCCTATCTTAACCCTCTCTATGTTAAGAACTCTTGAAATAGAGGAATCTGGAGAAAGATGCCCAGAACCTTGTTGCAAGTAAGATAGAAATAGCTCTTATTCACAGTCTTTAAATAATTTCAAGCCAATCGAATTCCTATTTAGATAATTCCAGAGTTAAGGGAGATAGATAACTGAACTATGAAAAACCAGACATTTGAAACCATGAGAAGTAAAGAGCAAATGAGCTTCAACTTGATTTTTCTTCAATTTTCTATTTTTAAAAGAAAGTTTACTTTTGTGATTAAAATTATTTTCTTTCCCACTCACCACCCCCACCTCCATTGGAAAAAGCGCCCCCCCCCAAATTGTCTTGTAACAAAAATAGTCAAACAAATTTTTGAGTTGCGTGTGTCTGACAGCATGTCTCATTCTACATCTTGAGCCCATCACCTCACCGTCAGGAGGTAGATTGTATGTTTGACCACTCTTCCTCTGAAATCATAGTTGGTCAATGTGTTGATCAGAGTTCAAGTCTTTCAAAGTTATTTCTCTTTATAATATTGTTATAATTTTTTTCTCCTGTTTCTACAAACTTCAGTGAATAAATTTGTACAAGTCTTTCCAGGTTTCTCTGGTCATTTGCTTTTTATCATTTATTGGGGTACACTATTATTTTATTACACTCATATGCCATAATTTGACAAGGTATTCCCCAATTGGTAGACATCTCCTTAGTTTCTAAGTCTTTGCAGCTAAAAAGAGAATTACTATAAATATTTTTTGTATATGTAAGTATTTTTCCTCTTTCTTTTATCTTTTTAGAATATAAACCCATAGTGGTATCAGGATCAAAAGGCATGCACATTAGTAACTTTTTGGGCATAATTTTAAATTGCTTTCCAGACTGGCTGTGCCAATTCACAGCTTCACTGATACTGCATTGATGTGTTTGTTTTCCTGCAGTCCCTCCAGCATTTTTTCAGCTTTATTGATTTTACACATATGAGGAACCTCAGAATTACCTGAAATTTTCTAATTATTAATGATTTGGAGCATTTTTTTCATATGGCTATTGAAAGCTTGTATTTCTTCCTTTGAAAACTTTCTATTCTTATCCTTTGACCATTTATCAATTGGGGAATGGCTCTTATTCTCAGACATTTGAAACTGTTCTCATATAGTTTGGATATGAGACCTTTATCAGATAATCTTGCTGCAAAGATCCCTAGGTACCTTTCTCTTCTAATTTTAGTTGCATTGTGCAAAACCTCTAAAATTTTACCTGATTAAAATCACAACAAATTTAGTCTTCTGTGATCCTCTCTATTGCTTGTTTAGTAGTAAAAAATAATTTGATTTTTACTTCTCTATTTTGTACATGATATCACCTTTTGTGTCTAAGTCATATCAAACTGGCATATGGTATGAGATAGTGATCTATACTTCGTTTTTGCCAGAGCTTATTTTCTCCAGTTTTCCCAGAAAATTTTTGGTAAAAACCAATTCCTTATACCAGTGTCTGAAATTTTTGGGTTTGTCAAACACTAGGCTACTGGATTTGCTTCCTTCTGAATGTTGTGTACCAATTCTGTTCCACCTACCAACCTCTCTATTTCTCAGCCAACACTGGATTGTTTGGATGATTTTTGTTTTGTAGTATGGTGTGAGATTTGGTATTGCTAGTCTCCGTTCCTTCCTATTTTCCCCTATCATCTTTGAGATTCTTGACCTTTTGTTCTTTCGGATGAATTTTGTTATTTTTAAACAACTCTTTAAAGTAGTCCCTTGGTAGTTTGATTGAGATGGTACTGAATTAAATTAAAGGTAATACTGTCATTTTTATTATATTGACTCAGCCTACCAATGATTGGTTATTATTTTTCAGTTCTTTAGGTGTGTCTTTATTCTTATAAAATATTTTGTAGTCATATTCTTTCCTACATATACCTGGGTAGATAGATTATCAAGCCTCTAGTTAATTTAATGAATGTTTCAATAAATAATTTTCATTTGGAAAGACATTTACAAGCTATTTTCTCTTTATGATCCTGATTTCACATACAATCCTTGAGCAAGTACTGCAGTGAATTTTAATTCTGGGGCTCTTGCAAACCTTCTCTTCTCTCCTGAAACCTCCTACCCCATCCTCCTCCACTTAACCTTACTCTTTACAACTAAAGTCTTTGTTTCATACTTTGCTGAACCTTGAATTCCCTCTTTTCCCCTCCTCTTCATCTCACAACCACTTGACATAATATCCAATTTTTCCCCTTTTATTCTAGTCTCTAATGAAGAAGTGGTCCTTCTCTTTGCCAAGATTAATGCCTCTACATGTATTTTCGATCCCATCCTTTTCTCTCTGCAGTCCCCAAAAGACTGCACTAATGTCCTGCCAACCACCCACCATTTTTCTATGTCTCTCTATCAAATCCCTGGTGTGTATAAACATTCAATTCTATCCTATCCTTAAAAGATCCTCACTAGAAGCTACCATCCCCTCAAGTTATTATCCTGTATGTAGCCTCCACTCCTCAGCCAAACTTTTTGTTGAGTCATTAAAGTAAATTCTATTTTCTTAAATGAACTCCATAGTACAGTTTCTTCCAAGTTCTTTTATAGTTAAAAATGTAATAGTCAAATAGCAAGTAATGTTTATGTTAATATAGATGCTGGTAGATTAGGGAAAAATTGCAATTTATAATTTATTGCAATTGCTTTATTCAAGCTTAAGTATAATTGTAAGGTTTTGGTAATTGTCATGGTTGCTAACATATAAAAATCAAAATTTTATATCCTTATTCAAACAACATTTAATGTGACAATGCAATAAAATCATGAATGATATAGTAGTAATGAATATAGCCAATTAGTTAATAATCCAGTCTTCTATCACAAGGCTTGAATTGTAATTTAAGTATTCACACCACCTGAAATAATTTGTCTCTATCTTGCATTCCTTCCATACTACTAATTTTGATTTTAATAAATGACCAATTCAGAAAGCAGAATGACATAGCAGAAAGAGATTAGACTACAAGTTTGAAGATCTGGATTTGATTCAGTCAGTAAGCATTTATTAAGCATCTACTATGTGCCAGATACTGTGCTGGGCCCTGGGGATACAAAATAGGGAAACAAACAGTGCCTTGATCTGTGACATATAAAAAGTTTGAGACACATAATTTTTGGGTAATTAATCACTTTATTAATAATGCTACATATAATTAATAAAAGGGGTCAATGTCACTCTCGAATGTCAAAGACCCCTCATAGAACCCATTCAGTGCTTACATGCCTTTAGAAGAGCAGGTGTTCCTGAGGGTGGCAATTGATTTTGATTGGTTAATAAGTAGTGAGAAAGAATGATTATTATAATGAAAGATGGACTTATTCTAATGAGGGGCTGGGGGACATGACTTTAATCATGTCATTTACTTCCAAATCACCCCCATCCTTAGGCAATCTAGACAAAGAATCTACCCCCCTGCCCAAACCTGCCTGAGTGGAACACAATGGGCCAGAACTTACCTTAGATTAATTTTTTTGGTAAGATTTTCTAGTTGGGTGGGACAGCAACTCCACTTAGATAAGATAGTTTAGGTGGGGTAAATTTTTGGGAAAGATCAGATATCTCCCCCCAAATTTTTTATCTAATAATCATTTCTCTCAGATCTTAAGGAGATCACGTCCCTAATGGAGGAGACAATATACAACCATCTATGTACAAACCAGATTATATACAGGAAAAACTGAAAATATCCAGAGAGAAGACACTAGTATTAAGGGGGATTAGGGAAGGCTGCTTGTAGACAGTCAGATTTTACCTAGGAGCTGAAGGAAGCCAAAGATGTCAGGAGGCAGAGATGAAGAGGAAAAGAATTTCAGCATGGAGGGCAGCCAGTGAAAATTAAGTGTTGAGAGATGCAGTATCTTGTACAAAGAACAATCAGGCCAGTGTCACTGGAATATGGAGTACATGGGGTGAGTAAAGTGAAAGAGGATTCAAAAGGTAGGATGGGGCTAGGTCATAAAGAGTTTTGAATGCCAGATGAAGGATTTTATATCCCAGCCTTCCTATAGAATCAGAGAATCTCAGAGTTGGAAGGGTGCTTAGAGGTAATTTGGTCCACTCTACCAAGGAAACTCTTCTGTAATAACTTTCAAGTGGTCATTCAATATTTACTTGAAGATTTCCTTGATACCTTTTGAAAAGGGACAGGGTCAAAGGAGAAAACTGAATAAAGGAGGACAGGATAGGATGGAGGGAAATATAGTTGGTCTTTTAAAACATGGCTATTATGGAAGTGTTTTGCATAATGATACATATATACCCTATATGGAATCTCTTGCCTTCTCAAGGAGGGTGGGTGGGGAGGGAAGAAGGGAGAGAATTTAGAACTCAAAGTTCTAAAAACAAATGTCAAAAAATTGTTTTTACATGTCACTGGGAAATAAGATACATAGGCATTGGGGTATAGAAATCTATCTTGCCGTACAAGAAAGTAAGGGGAAAGAGGATGGGGGGGAGTGGGGTGATGGAAGGGAGGGCAGACTGGGAAAAGGGGCAATCAGAATACATGCCATCTTGGGGTGGGGGGGAGAGTAGAAATGGGGAGAAAATTTGTAATTCAAAATCTTATGCAAATGAATGTTGAGGACTAAAAATAAATAAAAAAAAGATTTCCTTGCTACATCCTGAGGTAGTCTTTTCTATTTTGGACAGCTTTTGATTGTTGGGAAATTCTATGGAAGAGCAATGTAGTATAGTGGAAAGCATACTGTATCCGAAGTCAGAGAACCTGGGTTTGAATACCACCTTAGCCACTTACTGCCTTTGTAAAGCAGTTGAGGACAACTCAGTGGACAGAGCACTAGGCCTAGAGTCAGGAAGACCTGAGTTCAAATCTGACCTCAGAGACTTATTAGGTGTATGAGTCTGGGCAAGTCATTTAACCTCTTTGCCTAAATGGCAAAGGAAATGGTAAATCAACCCAGTATCTCTGCTAAGAAAACTCCATGGACAAAATTGGCATGCTTTGGTCCATTGGTTCACAAAGAGTCAGGTATGACTACATGACTGAACAGCAACCTTTGAAAATTTGGACAAGTCATTTAACTTCTCAGAACCCCATTTCCTCATCTGTAAAATGAGGGGTTGGTCTATGTGACCTTTGTGGTCATCTAGTTCCTGTTCTGGATCTATTTTGTGATGAGCTAAATTCTGTTCTTGAAACTCCATGGAAACCACTTATTGTTCTTAATTCTATCCTTGTGAGTAGTTTACTCCTTTACATCACAGCCCTTCAAATATTTGAAGACAACTCTTCATTCCTCTTCCAAATTAATCCATTTCATTTATTCATCTCCTATTCTTTCAAGTAATACAGACAGGACATGTTCTCCATTCTTTTTATCGTTCTGGCCTCCTTCCTCTGGACGTGTTCCAATTTCTCCAAAAATGAGCAGATCAGAACTAGACGAAATGCTCTAGATTTGGACTGACCAGGTCCAAGCACAGAAGGACTACTATCAGCTCCCTACACCTGGATATCAATTCATTTCAATTAAACAAGTACTTCTAAAGTGCCTACTGGGTGCCAGGTATCGTGCTTTTATTCATGTAGGCTAAGATCACCCTGGCATTATTTTGCCCACCATGTTATTATGCTGAATGCTTTTGAGCCTGAAGTCCACAAAAACCCATATATATCTTTCACTTGAACCCTTGCCTAGCCATGTTTACCTGATAAGTTGCATGTGCCATTGGTTTTTTAAACTTCTGTAGAACTACATTGGGCAGCTAGGTGGTGCAGTGGATAGAGTGTTAGGCCTGGAGTCAGAAAGATTCATCTTCTTGAGTTCAAATCTGTCTTTAGACACTTACTGGTTGTATGACCCTGGGCAAGTCACTTAATCCTGTTTGCCTTAGTTCCTCATCTATAAAATGAGCAGGAGAAGGAAATGGCAGACTACTTGTGTTTGTCCTTTTTGAAGAGGACCATGACATCAGGAAAATGATGACATGACTTGCAGCTGGCTTTGATTTGAGTGAGGGGGCACTGTGCAAGGTCACCAGCCTCACCTTCTCCTCCAGAGCCATCTGATCCAGTAGCCTGAAATTCACCAGGAGGACTGCAGATGACCCAGGATGCACTGGGAGACCCCAGCCCTTTTAGGCTCAGCCTTTTCATGTACTCACTTAGAGTGCAGTAAAGCCCATTCAGTGAATAGACCTCTTTAAGAAGTGAGTCAAGGGATAGCCCCTTTAATTAGAAAAAAGAAAAAAATAATCAAGCTGGGAGGGGAAAACCTTCAGGATTGCTGTTCCAAAGAGAAACAGTTGCCATTGACATTCACTTTAAGCCAGGAGGGACCAAAATAAAAGCCATTAAGTGGAGCTTGGGCAGGGACCTATTGTGGTCCAAACCATGAGCTTCAGAGTGAACTTGGTTTAAAGGTTTTGAAGAAGGAAGGAAGGAAGGAAGTAAGGAAGGAAGGAAGGAAGGAAGGAAGGAAAGAATAATTCTAGCCAGTAAACCCCAACTTAAGTGGGCAGCTTCTAGCCACCAAAATTTACCTTCCTTTGGAGACGAGAAGGAGAAGGAGAGGAAGAGGACGAGGGAGAGGATGAGCTAGGTTACCCAACTTGCTGGGTCCCCTTTCAGGCAGCTCGGTCTACTTACAGGTTGTGTTTGTCCTTTGTTCTTGAAGAGGACCATGGCATCAGGGAAGTGAGGACATGACCTGCAGTTGACTTTGATTTGAGTGAGGGAGGGCTGGGCAAGGTTACCAGCCTCACTTTCTCCTCAGAACCGTCAAGACCACTTAAGTATCTTTGCCAAGAAAACCCAAATGGAGTCATGAAGAGGTGGACATGATTGAACAACAACAACAAAGGACCATGAATGGAGCCCATCTACACATGGAGCCCATCTACACATGGAGCCCATCTTTATGTGCCCACAGGGATAACATGAGAAACTGTCAAACGTTTTGTCACTTATTAACTGTGTGGCCTTGGAAGAGTCATTTGACCTCTCAGTCTGTTTGTTGGCCTGTAAAATGAGAATGATCCTTTTATGTACTATCTCACAGAGTAGTGAGGCAAGTAGGTTGTGGATTGTAAAACTGTAAATTAAATATTCTATGTTATAGCGTATATAACCATTATGTTCATCATTCACAACAACAAAAACAACAATAATAATAAGCTTGCTCTGAACATACTACAATGAGAGATATAATGGATATTTGATTTTTCCTTGTGTTCGTATTGCACATTTATAATGAGAGAGGCAGTGTAGTAGAGTCGATCCAGTACTGGGATTGGAGTCAGGAAGATCTGGTTTCAAATGCCATCTCTGAATACCTACTGTGTGACCTTGGACAAGTCACTTAATCTCTGCATGCTTCAGGGGATTCTCTAGGTTTTCTCTTCTAAGTCACAGATATCTGATGAACTGCACTGGTGAGGGGAATCTCCAAACTGACACAATCAAAGCTAAACTAGATCAAGTTTGTGTGGAAGCACATTAAGATTCCTTTTAGTTTCTCTAGAAATATTAAGATTTTGTTCAAAGAAAGGAGCTCTTCCTTTGGGCAGGGAGGAAGGTGGTGCTGCACAGTTGGACAGAATGGTAGACTGACTATTCTGGAGTGTTAACCTGAGATTTTATGTTGTTTTCCTTATTGAAGATTCCTGTAATTGTTACCTGAAATCTTGGGCTATAAAGGCTTGTTGGAGGGCATAGGGTACTATGACAGTTTGCATAGCTCTCTCTCCACCTAGAAATGGCTTGGATATAGATTAATGTTAAAGTCAACAAAATTGTTTTATGCATACTTGAGCCTAAATCACACAATTACTGTTTTCATTCAATGTTTTAGTTGACGGATTTTGAAATATTTGGTTAAATAATGTTTTCTTATTGTTTCAGTCTTCTATTTTTATTGACATTGATTATTTTTAAAGCAATGTTATGGGGGCACCTGTAATGAAATGTTCCTGAGAAGTCATCATAAGGTTTGGAGGTATCTAGAGGATCTGCTAGAGTGTAAGCTAGGTGGTGCAGTGGATAGAGTGCCAGACCATCCTCTTGAGTCCAAATCTGACCTCAGACACTTACTAGCAATGTGATCCTGGGCAAGTCACTCCACCCATTTTGCCTCAGTTTCCTCATCTGTAAAATGAACCAGAGAAAGAAATGGCAAACTACTCTGGGATCTTTGCAAAGAAAATCCCAAATGGGTCATGAAGAAGTGGACATGATCGAAAAGTAACTGAAGAACAACGAAAGAGGATCTGCTGGGAGGTACAGGGCTACATTTTGAAACAAATATGCTTTTGTTATCACTGTCATTGTTTTTATTATCATCCATTTTGGAGAGGTCATCACCACATCAGAGGCGGTATTCTTGTTAATTTCTAAGAAATGGTGGGAAAAAAGGAGGATGATGATAGTGGTTTAGCGAGGGAGGGCATCAGAGGCAACATGGTACAACTGAGAAAATCAAGGGTAAGGAGTCCTAGATTCAAGTCATGCACTGCTGTTTACTGGGTATGTGAGCATGGGCAAGTGACAACTTCTTTAAACCTCAGTTTCTTTATCTGTAAAATATGGATGATAATAAGTATGGATGATAATAAGATAAAAAGTATGGATGATAATACCAGAGGAATCACTTCCTAATTATAAATTATAAAGTATTTGTTAACCTTAAAGCCATATAAATGCACACTATTATCATTGCTCTCATGGCTGATGGCCCATCCACTATTTTACTGGGAAGTACAGGACGTAGGACCTAAGACCATAATCAGGCCATCAAGAACAGGGAATTGAGAGGAAAAGCTGCTGTTCTCTTCTGCCTCGGCAGTTTCTTCATGTTAATCCAGACAGGGAGGGAACAAGGGTGAGAAAAGCCAAACTAATTCTTGCCCTTTGATTAAGTGTGAGCAGGCAGTTATGTTTCTCCCGTTAGAGAGACAAAGAAAGGGAAGGGTTTTTGTGCCAGCTGGCCTGAATCCTGGAAACATAGGAGGCTTTTGATTAGAAGTATAAAGCTCAGGCCCCCACAAAGGTCCCACATTGATGCCTCATTGTGATGTGGAGGTGATCCTAGGTTCTTGAAGGCTATGTCAGCTGAGCATAAACCCTGTTAGGTACATCCAAGAGAGAAAGCTTTGGGAAAAGCCTGGCAATAAATAGGCTTTTCACTAGTCTGAGGACCAGCCTAGTTAAGCTCACAACAATTTCTGTGCTCTCTTCCAGCTTCCCTGTTGCCCCTTCCATTTGGCTCCAGTGCCTTCTTTAGATTCCTAAACCCATTAGAGTTGGAGTCGCTGCATGTTTTACAAGAGGGATGGTTGCTACAGCAGCTAGAGAGAGAGAGAGGAAGTGATTGCTAAGTTATTTCACAGCTCAGAATGCTCTTGAGAAGAACCAGGAAATGAGTAGCTTGCCCAGTGCCCGAAAGAGAAGATTACCACGTAGCCCTACTCTTACTATTAGGCTTACGATTTCCCAGAAGTATTTGTATATCACAACTATATATAAAAGCAAAAATTTACCTTCTAGAACAATAATTTCAAGCCCCTTGGTTTATGAAGGATTGTCTCAATTTGCAGGATAGTTCTTGTTTGGGGGAAAGATTTGTACCAGATTTAGAAGCAGAATAGTGTTCATTAGTGGACAGTGCCCTATACTTGAAGGTACACCTGACTTTCAGGGTTCAAACACTTTTTAGCTGTATGACCTTGGGCAAGTCACTCAACTCCTCTGGGTTTCTTTTTCCTTATCTATAAAATGAAGAGCTAGACTTGCTGACCTCAGAAGTTCCTTCCAGATCTAAATCTCCTATTGATCTTATGACTAGTATCATCACTGCAGGGATTTCCTGGTATAGATTTTGTTGCTGTTTGTCCTTCATTTTGGAAGAGGATCAATGACATTATGGGGTGATGTCTTGATCTGAGTGTGAATCAGATTTAAGTGAGGCAGAGTTGCACAAAGTCCTCAGCCTTATTTTCTCTTCCAGAGTCATCAAAATCCAATGGCAAGACAAAATTCAAGATCACTGGCAATGGTCTGGGATGCAGTGGATGACCTTGGCATCTTCGATGTCTGACCAAATTCTAAGTGCTCAACAGAGACTGCTTAAATTGCCTTCATGGCCATTGGGACAAATTGCTCTCAGTCATCACAGAAAATCACAGAAGACCGGTATGGAAGAAACTATTCAACAATGTAGCTCAGCAACTGTGATTACATAAGGAAGTCCTGATATGGAAATTCCGTCCACTGGTTCAGATCAGTGACTTTTCTTCAGCTTATGGTCTTAAAGAGGTACCTGAACTCCTAAGAAATAATGTCTTATCCATGATCATGTGACTCATATGTGTCAGAGATGAACTCGAAAACAAACCTTCCTGACTTCAAGGCCACACAGGCTCTCCACATGGAGTTGTATTTGCCAGATACCTCACGACACTAATGCGTAATCTCACTGGAGAGTTGATTACAAAAGTAGTCAGATTCATCTTGTTTCAGTACTAATTGGCATAGAAGTTTGCTTCTCAGTCTGAATTTGCTTAGGAAGAACTGGATCTCGTCTCCCACTTTGTCCAGTTACTTTCTTTAAATAAATGTTACAACATCTTTGAGTAGGCTCCAAAGTCTGAGTCATGCACATCATCCATTTCATCCAAAGTAATGAACAGAAGTAGCTGTGAAGTATTAAATAGTCTTGAAATAAAAGAAAGCATTTCATTAAAGGGGAAAAAAAAACCCTACACATAACTTTATTGAGACTTATGGAATGCTTTCCAATTCCGTATCTTCTTGTTCCTGACCATGAAATGGATACCTAAAGACTCAGATCAGAGGGGGAAATCAGATAAGGTGGATACCTAAAGGCTGCTTCTGGTCAGAGGGGGAATCACTGTCAACACTCCACTGAGAAATCAGAATTTCTTTAGTGCTGGCTGGTTTCCACAAGTGTGGGCTAATTGAACTGGGACCAAAAATGTTCCGGGTGTGTGTGTGTGTCTTGCAAGCAGTGGGACTAGGGTTGCTGAGCTTCCACATAAGTGATTTGGCTCTCTAGATGATCTGTGGAGAAACAGACCGACAGAACAGATATTTTACAATAGAGACAGTGACCTTGTTTATCAGTCCTTCCATAATGAAACACCTGGCTGCCTCTCTTAGAAGGGTTGTCTTTGCCCAGGTGCTGTCACAGGCTTGAGGTTAAATTCTATGTATGTTGACAATGTGAAAGCCTGTTATTTTTTACATGTGTACTATGTGACTTTAGTTTGTGCCTCATGTCTATTACAAAATGTCTCAATTTGTCAGCCAGTCAACAAGTATTTATGGAACGTCCTAGGTTATTGGGGAGGGGAGAGATATACCATGGCACCATGGCATCGGGAGCTGGAAGGAGGAACCTTAGAAAAATTTTCTAGATATACCATCTTATTTTGTAGATGAGGAAACAGAGGTCAACAGTGATGAAGTAGCATTTCAAGGTTACCCATTTAGTGAGTGGCAGATCTGGGATTTGATCATAGGTCCTCTGATTCAAAATCCTGTGCTCTGAGGCACATAGATATCTTAGATAGTATTTGAATGCAGATCTCCCCATCACCCTATCCCTACCATGCCATGCTACTTGGTGAAACCTTTGTTAGTATTCTACTAAAATAATAATTTTATAGTTGACTATCATTACATAGTCACGGTTTGGGCCTGATATATTATTTTGAAATGAGAGGTGACTTAAAGAAATATTTGGCATTCATTCCTCCAGGAGTGCACTCTTGAAAATATTTGAGATTTCTTGAGTTTGCAAACTTTGGTGCAGACTTCTGAAATTGTCATATGATTGTGATGACAGAAGGGAAAAGTAATTGGAATTTAGTTCAAGTGAGGACTTTAATGAATTCTCTTTCACTAATTTAAATATATCAACATCATTCCTTGTACGCAGAATTTTTGAGGCAAATGCAAAATTTTCTTAAGAGAAGGCTCATAAATAACCATGTACTTTCTGGATATCATTTCATTAAAGAACTTGTAAAATAGAGGGAAAAGAAGGTAAGAGATTCCTGTTCTTAAGGTGGATGTTTTTACCCAGAAGTACCCTGAGGAATCTGTGAACCTGTTTGCTCCATAGTCATAACTAGGTGGTGCAGTGGATAGAGCACTGGGCCTGGAGTCAGGAAGACCTGAGTTCAAATGTAGCTTTTGATACTTACTAGCTGTGTGACCCTGGGCAAGTCACTTAACCCTGTTTGCCTTAGTTTCCTCATCTGTAAAATGAGCTGGAGAAGGAAATGGCAAACCGTTCCAGTATCTCTGCCAAGAAAACCCCAAATGGGGTCACAAAGAGTTGGACACACGAGTGAAAAGACTGAACAACAACAACAACAACATAGATGGTTGGGTCATTCATTTGGCCATATGTGAAGACGTTTTCTCATGCTATTCCTCTAGGATCACCTTGAGTAGTTAAGAGCCTATTGCATCTGAGTTGATTTTCTTTATTACGGTAACTGGTTGTTTCCCTCAGGGCACCAGGAAAAATTGCTCTGTTAAATGAAGCTTGTTTTTGGTACCTTTTGCCATTTCTTTGCCCCTCTTGTTCTTTTTCTCTTGGTTCCATGTCTACTTTGCATCTGCTGCTCTGCCTGGTTTTAATTCCAGGGAAGAGGATGTCTCTCCCAGGCTAAGCTCATCCCCTCTGATCTCATCACAATGCTGCTAACTTAAGCCTTAACTGACACCACCTGCTACACCCTCCTTTCTCCTCTGGAGGAGTAGAGGTAGAGTACCAAATTTCTCCCAATAGCTTCCTTAATAGAGGGCAAAAACCTGACTTTTCTTCAGCTCACTCCACCATGCATCTGCTGCTCTCCCTGGTTTCCATTCTATGGAACAAATGCATGGTACCAGGTATCTTCTTTTGTCTCGCCCCTTCCCACTCCTGCCCCCCTCCACTTCTTTTATGTGTTATCTCCCCCTATTAGATTGTAAGCTCCTTGAGGGCAGACACTGCCTTTCTTTTTATTAATTGTATCACCAGCCTGGCACATAGTAGGTCCTTTACAAATGTTTATTGGGTTGGGTTATTGGATTGGATAGCTCAAGTCACTTAATTAGGGACCCTAACCAAGCCAGCTCTTCTCCTGTCAGCTTCATGCCCTAAATTGTTCTTTACACTGATTAAACCTCCCATTTTTCTTCATTGAAATGATTTTAGTTAGGTTTTATGGTAGTATCGTACTGATTAAGGACATCCACACCTTAATGGGAATAACTATTTGTCAAGCTCTCAAAATATTTTCATTTTTCAAAGTAGTTAAAGGAATCTTATGTAATAGCATGTGTATAGGGGACGTGTTTTTGTTCAGGGGAATATTGCTTCCACTCTATTGCCTTCTTCAGGCTGGCTGGCAGATAGTTTCCTGGACCTGGGGGCCTAAGCTTGGGTAAATCACAATCTCATTGAGCTTCATCTGTAAAATGGGGTGAATAACACCTGAAGCTACTTCACTGAGTTGTTGTGAGACTGAAATATAATAATGTAAGCGGAGTGTTTTACAATCCTTGAAGCTCTTTGTAAACATCATCTGTTATTAGAGGTAGCTTGGCAGTGGGTGCAATGCCGATCGTGGTATCAGGAATATCTGGGTTTGAATCTTTCAATGACTTTGCACTAGTTGTTTAAACCTCTTTTGGCCCCAACTTCCCCATCTATAAAATGGGACTGATAATTGCATGTCCCTCTCAGGATTTTTCAAGGATAACAGAATCACAGAATTTAAGAGTTGAAAGGGGCCTCATCAGCTAGCTATTCCAACCCATGATGAAGGAATGCCCTCTATGACATACCTGACAAGTTGGCATCCAGTTCTTTCTTGAAGATAACAAAAGAGATAATTATGTAAAGAACATTGTAACCCTTCAAATGCTATATAAATACTGGGTATTATGGTTGCTGTTATTCTGCTATCTTTAATATCCCTCATTATGCAAGGGAAAAAAGGGATCCTCAACCAGACACCTGACTTGTGAACAGCTGCTGACCTGCTGTATGTTATCTTATTTTTATCAGAATTTCAGGTGACTGGAGTTGTCAGTTCAGATGTCCTGGAGCTGTCAGTTTTCCCATCTTTGACAGCTTGCCCTATTAAAGGGCAGGACTATGTTGAGGATCTCTTCCTGTACTAGTGATGAGGAGAGGAACCTCACCTCACAGTACTGACTCCAGAGAATGTTTAAGACCAATGCAAATATGCCCCATACCAATGGGAGTCACTAGTCATATAGGCAACCAAAACTTTATTGATACCTATAGGTACTGTATGTCCTAAATTTGGATAATTTTGTTTAAAAACAAGTCTCAAACTAGCAAAACTCTTAATTTTGTATGCATGGTGATTTAAAAAAATATTCTAGCCATCGTTGAAACTTTTTCAAGACAATTTAGTTCAACAAAATATATACACTGTGAAATTTGATACACTGTCCTTGTATGGGAGGAGATGGAAGCTGCAAGGTAGAATGGTGAATTGTTGAGTCCGTGGTTAGCAATGGCAGCTCACCTCCAAAAGCTGCTGGGACATACAGTTGTTAGGTAACATGATAAAGTTTGATGAATCCAAGAAAATTAGTAGATTGTGGCAGTAGTGACTGCTCTGTTCACAAATTTAATGGTCTGATGTCTTCATCAGGGATTGAGTATGGCAAATTATATTCACTGTCAATTCAAGTCAGCACTCATTTATTAAGTACCTTCTATGAGCCAGGCACTGTGCTAAGTACTGAAGACACAAAGAAAGGAAAAAAAAATATTCTTATGGAGCTCACAGTCTAATGGGGGAGACAAAGTGCAAACAAGGTTTATATTGGATAAATTGGAGATAATCAGCAGAGAGAAGGTACTAGCATTAAGTGGAATTGGCTAAGGCTTCTTGTAGAAGGTGAGATTTTATCTGGGGCTTGAAAGAAACCAGGGAAGCCAGGAAACAGAGATGAGGAGGGAGAGATTTGTCTGGTGTCAGCTAGGATAGGAGGAGTTAGATACAGATAAATAATAAAATTTTAAAGATGGATTGGATCTTAGAGATATTTTATTCTAGCCCTCTCATTTCATAGTCAAGGAATATGAAGTTGAGAGAGGTATGATTATACATAGTACAGTCAATGAACAGGAAATAGAACTCAGGTCTTCGGACTAGGCACAGTGCTGCTTTCTGTTTTAGAAATAATTTTTATATTTTTGTTATTTTGAACTTGAAAAACCAAAAACCCCCAAACATTTTTATATACAAATAACAGAAAAAGCAGATCGTATATACAATTGTGAGTATTATGAACAGCTTGATTAAAAAAACATATACCGCTTTCTAAACATTAGTTTTAAAGCTATCCTCCTTGTTAGTTTTTCCTGAACTCTTTTCTCTGTTCAGTTGTGCTTTTAAAATTCTTAAATGACTTTGTTTTCTTTTTTGAGGGGAGGGGCATCACTATCACTAGGTCTCCTCTATCCCCAGGCTCCCCAAAACTCTTTTGTTAACAATAAGCATACTAACAAAACCCAATTCATATATTGCCCCTATATAAAACATGTATTTCTCACCCTATATTTCTGGTCTCTTGCTTCTCTTTCAGAAGGTGGATAACATGCTTTATCATTAGTCTTCTGAAGTAGTGTGTGGTCATTGCATTGTTCAGAGATTTTAAGTCTTTCAAAGCTGTTTTTATTTACAATGTACTCATTGTATAAATTATGCTCATGATTCTGCTCACTTCGCAATATCAGTTCATACAAATCTTCCTTGTTTGCTCTGAATACATCTCTTTCATTAGTTCTTATGGCACAATAATATTCCAGTCCATTCTGTAATTTGTTCAGTCATTCCCTAACTGATGAACATCCCTTAAAATCTCAAGTTCTTTGTACAGCCCTCTCTCTACCACAGGATTGATAATAACATACATTTCAAATCACTAAAATTTGAGAGTGTTGTTTCTTCTTGTAAATTGATGTAATTATCCATTTGCATCCTTAATGTTTAGAATTTTATGAAATGAATTTCTCTTTTGCTTTTTGACTTAGAATCTTGAAATTTCTAGGTTATATGGTTCTAATGGTATTTGAAAAGAGAAAAATTTAGTCAACAAACCGGCTATTGATCAATTTACCTGATACCTAGCACCTGATTTGAGTGCTTCCTCTCATTGTGGTACAATAAAAAAACCCGATAGATTTGAATTTAGAGGTTCTGATTTAAAATCTTGGTTTTGTCATTTAAATATGTGGCATTGGAAAAGTCACTTAATCCAGAGGTGCCAAATATGGACCTGGTGGCCTATGTATGAAACCATGACACTCCTGTGTGACTAGAACTAGATAAAAATGTAATTGGGCTCAAAAAGCAGACATCACTTTGCCAAAAAAGGCTGTATAGTCAAAGCTATGGGTTTTCCAGTAGCAGTGTATAGCTGTAAGAGTTGGACCAAAAGAAAAACTGAGTGCCACAGAATCAAATTGTGGTTCTGGAGAAGACTTTTTGAGAGTCCCATAGACAGCAAGAAGATTAAATCTGTCAATACTTAAAGAAACTATTCAAACTATTCACTGTAAGGTCAAATACTAAAGCTGAAGCTTAAATACTTTGGACACATAATGAGAAGACAGGACTCTTTGGAAAAGACCTCTGTTGTTGGGAAACATTGAAGGCAAAAGGAAAAGAGAATGGTAGAGGATGAAGTAGATAATGGTGTTATGGAAATAATGAATATGAACTTGGACAGACTTCAAGAGATAGCGGAAGATAGAAGGACCTGGAGTGCTATGGTCCATGGGGTCACAAAGAGTAGGTCACAACTGAATGACTGAACAACAACAACAAGGAAGCCATTGATTAAAAAAATCACTATAAACTCCAAATATTTAGAGAAGCACTTTTTGTGATAGCTAAGAACTGGAGATTAAGTAGTTTCCCATCTATTGGGATATGGCAAAACAAATTGTGGCATGTGAATATAATGGAATATTACTATGTTATTAAGAAATTATGTGTGTGATTGAATGTAGAGCATAGAAAGATCTATATGACCTGATGCAAGAGAAGTAAGAAGAGCCAAGAAAACAATATACAAGGTGACCACCACAATGTAAATGGAAAGAACAGCTACACATGCCAAAATTAAAAGAAGTTTAATAAGCAGGATTCAAATGAAGAAAGATAAGGAGATACTCTTAACCTACCACTTCATGGGGGTGAATGGTCCGCAAATATTAAACACTACACATGTTTTCAGACTTTTTCACTGTGTTGATCAGTTGTGATGACTTTTTTGTATCATAAGGGATGGCTCTCTGGAAGGGAGAGATGAGGAATACATGGCGTAACTATGGCAATGTAACAAAACACCAATAACATTTTAAAAATGCAATTGAGAAATATCTCGCAAAATAAATTAATATGGAATATAACATAGATGACATTGATTTGTAATTTTCTAAGTCAATTGATTTAATGCAAGAATCTGTTTCAATTTGAATTTAACACAACTGACAACCTATTGAAGCTTCATTTTCCTCACCTGTGAAATGAATGGGTGGGACTGGGTGACCCATAAGCTTTCTTCCAACTTGAAATCTATGATCCTATGATCCCATTCCCCACACCATACAGTAGATTGATCTTTCTCTGCCAAATCCCCCTCCTTTCCAAGTTTTGTTATTTTGTAAACAGGGTGTATAAACTTGATGGTTGAATGGATTGGAAAAAAATCCCAAACTTAAATTTCAGACAAATCATTTAGGTTCATTTATTTTCTGGTTCCCTCAGCAGAGACCTGAAAGTCTGCGTTAAGTATTGAGTGTCTCTTCTCCCAACTTTTAAGCTAGCAATGGTTCTTAGAATGATTCACCAGTCACATAGACAAAGACTTAAGTAAAAGTTTTCCAGTTCTGTTCTTCCATTTGTTTTTTTTTTCTCACCTTGGCTTTAGGGAAATCCTACAGGATGCTGCAAAACCTTGAAATCCTATGATTATTAGAGTCCGAGGAGTTTATTTCTAGAAGAGATTCTTTAAAAAATAGGTTCTTTTGATATATGTAAATTAAGGTCTTATAGTTCTTTTCAACACATGAGGAACACAAAAAAGTTGGCTTTGATCAGTGAAGATTCAAAGAGTTTAATTTTTGAAAACTGCCTTTCACTTTTAAAAGATGTTTTTAATTTTACATTTTTTCTTTTAAATTTATTTATTTTTAGTTTACAACATTCAGTTCCACAAGTTTTTGAGTTTCAAATTTTCTCTCCCTCTCTCTTCCTCCCTCCCCACCCAAGACGACATGCAATCTGACACAGGTTAGGTTCTACATCTTCCTTCACACTAAACATATTTTCACAATAATTGAGTTGTAATGAAGAATTATAACCAATGGAATGAACCATGAGAAAGAAGAAGCAAAAAGAAACCCAAAAAGCAAAAAAGAGAGAGAGCAAATAGTTTGCTTCAATCTGCATTCAGACCCCATAATTCTTTCTCTGGATTTGGATCCCTTTTTCTGTCGTCTTTGCTGAAAAGAGCCAAGTCTACCAAACTTAGTAATCAGATACAGATGTATCTGTATACAATGATACAATGTGTCTGTAATTGTGTATAATATTCTCCTGGTTCTGCTCCCCTCACTCAGCATCAGTTCATCAAAGCCTTTCCAGGTTATTATGAAGTCTGTGTACTCCTCATTTCTTCTAGCACAATAGTATTCCATTACATTCATATACCACAACTTGTCCTGCCATTCCCCAATTGATGGGCATCCCCTTGATTTCCAATTCTTTGCCACCACAAAAAGAGCTGCTATAAATATTTTTGTACATATGCGTCCTTTTCCCACTTGTATGATCTCTTTGGGATACAGCCTTAGAAGTGGTATTGCTGGGTCAAAGGGTATGCACATTTTTTATAGCCCTTTGGGCATAGTTCCAAATTGCTCTCCAGAATGGTTGGATCAGTTCACATCTCCACCAACAATGCATTAGTGTTCCAATTTTCCTACATCTTCTCCAACATTTATAATTTTCCTGTTTTGTCATGTTAGCCAATCTAACAGGAGAGATGTGGTACCTAAGAGTTGTTTTGATTTGCATTTCTCTAATCAATAGTGATGTAGAGCATTTTTTCATATGACTATAGATATCTTTAATTTCTTCCTCTGAAAACTGCCTGTTCATATCCTTTGACCTTTTATCAATTGGGGAATGACTTGTATTCTTATAAATTTGACTCAGTTCTCTGTATATTTTAGAAATGAGACCTTTATCAGAGACACTGGTTGTAAAAATTCTTTCCCAATTTTCTGCTTCCCTCCTAATCTTGGTTGCATTGGCTTTGTTTGTACAAAACTTTTCAATTTAATGTAATCAAAATTATTCATTTTGTATTTTGCGATGCTCTCTATCTCTTGTTTGGTCATAAATTCTTCCCTTCTCCATAAATCTGACAGGTAAACTATTCCTTGTTCTCCCAGATCTCTTATAGTATCAGTCTTTATATCTAAATTGTGAACCTATTTTAACATTATTTTGGTATATGGTTGCCTTTCATTTTTAAATAACATAAACTTTTAGAATTAATTAGTCAATTGACAAGCTTTAATTAAGATCTTACTATGTTTAAGGTAGTGGGGTTACAAAAAGGGGCAAAACCAATCTCTAAACCAAGTCACAGATCATCAAACTATAAGCCCGTGGTTTAAAAAAAAACCAACACAATCCTGCTTCTTTCATTTGAGATTATGGACTATTTTACTGACAAATTTTGGTCATTGTGTATTCAACTTGAAGACATTTCGTAGAATAAGTTGCTCAGTACAATTTGCACAATTAGAAAGGACACCTGAATAAAGAAATCTCTTCAATCTTTACAAAAAGTGTGCAAACATCCAAGAGGCCAGTAGTGGCCAGCAGAATTGAATTTCCCATGAATAGACTGGATTGTATTAAGTAGAATAGATAAGGCAGGCAACATGTTTGTGGCTCTGATACAGGATTGCTTTCTAATTCAATATGTGCACTGGCCAATAAGGAGAAGAAACAATACTGGCCTTGGTATTGTGTGATGCATGAGGTCTGATTGCGGACAGAGTGGTACAGAAGAATCTGGGAAATAGTGATCACAATCTTATTGTGTTGGGGATCAGAATGAAAATGAAAATAAAATAAGATAGAACAGAAACAAGTGAACTTTGGAATGGTGAGTTTTAATGGAATGCAGAGACTGCTGGGTATGGGTGAGAAACTGACGGAAGGAAAAATGTGGTATTGCAATAAAATCACACTAAATGTAATAACTGGGCCAGCAAGAATCATCCAATTAGTAATGTTTTTGAATAAACATGGTAGAAGCATCAGAACAGACCCAAATAGCATTAATTCTCCTTCCCCCCATCTAAACTGAACAACAACCAAAAAGATGGAAAGGGACCCAGGGAATTATTAACAGCAGATGAAAGCAGCTAAAGTGGGAAAATGAAAACAGACTAAGAAATAGCTAGGCCAAAAGGCTTGTTGGACTTTCCCCAGACATGAGTAGGAAGTCAGGGACAGATGAGGTTTGTCACTGAGAGATCTTCAATGAATTCTTTGCCATGGTGATCACAGGAGATGCTGAAGGTCACATCTTGGAAACTGGGATCTGCTTTCCCAGAAGTGACAGAGGGCAAACAAGGTGTGTACCCAAGTTGCTGAGATCACACCCAAGCAAATTAATGGGGGCAGGGAGGAGCAGAGAGAGAGAGAGAGAGAGAGAGAGAGAGAGAGAGAGAGAGAGAGAGAGAGAGAATATGCTTATTTTCATTTGGTATTTTGTATTTTATCAAGGGTTACCCAAGAACTTATTACAAAGAAAAAAACATGAAAAAATTCTAGTGTTAATTAGCAAGAACTTTGGTAGGGTCAAGTTGAACTTTCTATCATAAATCTAGATTTGGGGGCTGAAATTTTGGCCTCTTAAAAGTAATGAGTAAAAATAAAAGTTGGCATATAATCAGTTGTGTTGACTTTAGTTTGCCAATTTCTAAACCAAAAGAATCAAATTGGCAAAGGTACAACTTAATAAATATTCCTTGGTGAAATATTTATTTCCAAAATGATGATGAGTGCTGAACATAGTTTAAAAAATGTTACAAAAGAAAAAAAATAATAATCACAAAAGTCTGATAAAGAAATCTATTCTGATAAACTTTGATAATTTTTGTTATGCTATTAACACTAATGGAAATGAATGGGAAGGTTAGAAACACATGATAAAATTAATTTTTGATGGGATATTCGATATGCTATATCTTCTGCCTCAGGCAATGGCTAAAGATCCAAAGGAATTTAAAACCATCTAAATATTCCACATGCTTCATCCAATCCAAATTTTATGTAACCTTCAGTGAAATTGGCCACTGTCACCACCGAAAATAGCAAAGTGTTTAGGAACCATTTTAAAAGCAGTCAATATAGATCAACTTAAATATATACCTAGAAGTAGCATGAAAAATGGTAGTTAGAGAATGAAAATAATATAGTTTTTGTGCAGCTATTTTAGAATATAATTTTTAGCTGTACCTGAGTAATCAAAAGACTTGAAGAGACCTTGATACATTATCTAAGCTTTTTTTTTTCATCTCACTGCCTTCTAACTATGACAGTAGCTAGTTTAACTGAAGGTAACATTTAATGGGAGGAATAAACAGATGCAGCAAACATAATGTGGCCACCTTAAATCTAACAGTGAAATTATTTTAATTTGGATTTTGATGTAATAGCCTTTTATTGAAGACACAGACCTCTTGGAGCTGACCCAAATCTCACCCGATATATAATTTTGATCAAATTGCATTTGGCTCTAGAGAGGAGTTGCATCATCTCATGGATCAGAGAACTGAGTTAAAACATTAATCAAAGATAAATTTTAAAATAAAACAGATTTTATGGTAAAATTTTTCTCAGAGCACTTACTGTGGCTCAGAAAAGTCTTTGTGTATGGCCTCCATTTCCTGAGCTTATAGCTCATGCTAGGTTGTGAATTACTGTTGTTATGAAAATTAAACTTGGTGTATATTCACTTGGGGCAGTTTTCTTATGCATTTAATCAATGATAGTAGCAACTGAGAAAGAAAGCACAAAAATAGGGCACCCCTCATTTAATCCTAGGATCTTAGGGGTCAGTTAGCATCACAAATATTAATCTAATTATTACTGCTATCTTACCAAATTTATTTGAACTATAATTATGATGGACAGTTAAAAAAAGGAGCTAGCAATAAAACCTATGGCCTCAGATGTCCTATATCCAAGTGTATAAAGTATGTAATAAACAAGATAAATAGAAATTCTAAAGCAACAAGGTAAATTTGACCTCATAGGTATCATTGAGACGATGTATGTGATGGGATAGCTAATTGAACTCTGGAAGGGAATACCTTATTCTATAAAAGTTCTAAAGCTCAGAAAGAAGTGATGTTGGTGACAAAAACCAAGGAAAACAGCAAAAGAATTTCTAAAGCTATAAGAATATCAAATGTGGAATCAAGTCATTGCTTCAGATATCAGTTTATAGATCACAGGCCATGACAACTACAAGACAATGTTTTTACTCTTCTCTAATTGATTCCCTGGGGCAGCTAGGTGGCACAGTGGATAAAGTGCCAGACCTGGAGTCAGTAAAACACATTTTCCTGAGTTCAAATCTGGTCTCAAACACTGGCTAGCTGTGTGACCTTGATCAAGTCACTTAACTCTGTTTGCCTCTGTTTTCTTATCTACAAAATGAGTTGGAGAAGGAAATGGAAAACCACTTCAGCATCTTTGCCAAGAAAAACCCCAAATGGGGTCATTAAGAGTCAGAAACAACTGAAGAAAAATGATAGAACCAACAACAATTGATTCTCTATATCCACCCCTCCAAGTTATTCCAAACCTTTTTCTTCCCTCAAGACTTCCACACCTCCCTTTCTTCTTCCCTTGCCAGCTGAGGACCTTCCTTTTTTCTTAGAAAACTGTGGCCATTTTACATGAGCTCCTTATCTTCTCTTCATCTCAAAACTTCTTGACACCATTGCTTTCTTCTTTTTTCCTCTCGTTTTCTACAATGAGATGGCCCTTCTCTTTGCAAAGGCCAACTCCTTTATATACAGCCTTCATCGTTTTCCCTTATAATTTCTCCAGCAGATTGACCCCTTAATAGTTCCATCCCTATAATTTTCAACCTTTCTCCCTATATGCTTGTTCTTTCTCTATGGCCTTACAACAATCTTGTAAAATTCTTCACCAGATCCTAACATCCCTTCAAGCTATTGTCTTCTATCGCTCCTCTCCTTTTCAATCAAACTAGGGAAAAAAGCCATCTACACTCACTGTCTCCACATCCTGTCCTCTGACTTCTCAACTCTTTGCTGTCTGATCTCATCACCCAACTGAAATTGCTCTCACCAAAATTACCAATGATCTCTTAAATCACCACATCTGATGGTCTTTATCTTCCCTGACTTCTCTGGAAGCCTTTGACGTTGTTGACTAACCTCTCCTTTTTAATACTCTCTCCTCTCTGAGTTTTTATCATATTATTCTATCCACGGTCTCTTACCTCTCTTCTACTTCTCTTAGTCTCCTTTTCTGGCTCATCATCCATATCATGCCCCCAACTGTGAACGTCCCAAGAATAGTGTTCTGAACACCGCTCTTTCTCCACACACACATATACGCACATACATATACATATATGTATATACATATGTTTCTGCATATACATATATATTCTTTCTTGACAATCTCATTAACTTTCATGGCTTTGATTATCATGTCTGTGAAGATGATTCACAGATCTATATATCTCTCCCCTGACTTTCAAGTCCTATATCACTATTGTTCTATTGGACATATCAGACTGAATGTCCTCAAGACACTTAAACTCAATATGTCTAAAAAAAATTCATTACATTTTCCACCCAATCTACCCATCTTCTAAAGTTTCCTATTTCTTTTGATGGCACCACTTGTCTCTTATATTGGTAACCTTGGCATTCTCCTAGATTCCTCACTCTAGCAAAGCCCATGTATCCAATCAATTACCAAATCCTACTATTTCTAATTCCAAAAAAAATCTCTTGAATGAATTACTCAGAAAGGTGCCTTCTTAATCTCATCATTTCTCCCTTAGATTATTGCAATGTTCTCTTAATACACCTCCCTGCCTGAAGCTTCTCCTGTCCATCCTCCACTCAGCTGCCAAAGTGATTTTCCTTAAGTACAAATCTGCCCATACCACTTTTCTATGTAATTAATTCTGGTAGCATCCTATTGTCCCTAGAATGAAATATCAATTTATCTATTTGGTTTTTGAAGTCACAATCTAGTCCCAACCTATCTTTCCAGACTCATCATTATACATTGCTCTCTTTTCCGCACTTGATGGTCCAGTCAGATTGACCTCTCTGTTCTTGACGCTGTACTCCATTTCTCGTAACTGTTGCTTTGCACTGGCTATGCCCTAGTATGGGAAAGTACTTTTTGCTTGCCTCTCGGAGCCTCTCAGAATTTATCTCTTGCTTCAAATGCAGTTCAAGCATGACCTTTTACATAGTACTTTACCTGATTCCACACAACTGTTAGAATCTCCTCCTCCCTGTCTTGTATTTATTTAATTTGTAACTATTCTGCAAATACTTATATATGGCCATGCTATCTCCCTTAATAGACTATAAGCTCCCTGAGAGTAGATCTTTTTCATAATTTTATTTCTATCCCCAGTTCCTAGCACAGTTCCTGTTGCATAGTAGGTGCTGATTATTAATTGAGAGTGAGGGTGAAGCTGTTCCACTTGTATTTTTGCTTCAGTTTTATCTGCCAAGGAAAGATTATCTTTGGACTGAGACAGGACAGAACAAAAGTATTTAGTAGGATGTTAAAACCAAACATGAGAATTAAAACCTAGCATGAGAATAAAAGATCCAACAGTAAGTCATGAGTTCATCTTAGTTGATCCAGAAGAACCATACCCCAGGGCAGTCAAAGAACTTGATAGGTGGACTTGTTAAGTAAGCCACTGTCATTGAGTTTCAAAAGATCATAAATAAAAGGGAAAGATGCTATTGGAGAGTAGGAGAATACATGTTTTTCTGCTACTAAAAAATGAAAGAGAATAGTATCTGTAAAATTACAGGTTAGTAAACTCAGTTTCAATTCATAGAAAAATTCTAGAGCATATTATTAAAAGATGGTTAATGAACACATAGAAGAGGAAGCAATGATCACCAGTAAGTGATATGGTTTCGTAAAGAACATATTCTGACAGACTAAACTCTTCTTTTTTCCTGACAAAGATAATAGATTGGTAATTGGGAATGCTACTGGTAGTATTTTATCTAGATTTTAGCAAAACATGTTTGATAGAATCTCATTATTTTTGTGATTAAGATGGATAGATGATAGTATGATTACAATATAAGCTATTTAGGGGCAAAGACTGTTTAATTTTTTTACCTTTGTATTCTGAGTACCTGGCACATAATAGGTACTTAATAAATGCTTGTTGATCCACTGAATGAATAGATCCAAAGAGTAGTTATTGAGAGCAACAGAATGGAAGCTCCTTGAGGAGTGTGACTGTTTTTTTTTCTCCGTAACCCTAGCACATAGTTCCCTAGAACATGGTACACAGTATGTGTTTAGTAGATGCTTTTTCAATTGTGTTAGATTTCAGTTTGGAAGAAGCCCCCACAGATTTGTCCTGTCCTGTTTAATATTATTGTTGGTGATTCTGATAGATAGAATACTTATCAAATTTTCTGATTTCACAAAATTAGGGTAGATAACTAACATATTGGATGGCAGAGTCAATATCTAAAAAAGATCTTAAGAGCCTAGACTTTTAGGATGAATCTAGTTAGAAGATGCTTAATAAGATTAACTATAAAGTGTTATACATAACTTAAAATAACTTAATTATCCTAAGATAAGCCAAGTGTAATTTGGAGCTCCTTCAAAAAAAAAGATCTAGGTGGAATCTTGGTAGACTGCACATAGTGTTGCTCAACAGTGTGACATGGCACCCAGAAAAGTTAATGCAATTGTAGGTTGCATTAAAAGAGGCATCGTGTTCAGGACTATGGAGGTGTCAAGAGTTCTATTGTCCTCTTACTTGGTCAGACCATGTCTTCAGCGTTTTATTCTGTTTTGTGTGTCACATTTTAGGAAGAGCATTGATAACTTGAAAGTATCCAGGTACTAACTTAATGGACTAGTTATTCAGCTGTGTATTATGAGTTTTTTGCTGTAGTATTAAACTAATGTCATCTGTGTAGTCATTAATCTTACAGAAGTCCTTTAAGATTTTATGTCTTAATTTAGTAAGTGTAATATTATTCATGAATTTGAGCATAAGATGGATTTTTCCATCTGTATACAACTGTATCTCCATCTGGACCCTAAGTACTATATATTCTCTGATAGTGATAAAAGCCTTTGGCAAGTATTCCCTCTATTTTATAACTTTTTGGTATTAACACTATGGTGTTTATTGTATAGAGTTCTCACTGTGGCTTCATTTATGAAGGAATTTTATATAAGCGTAACTTATGCATGGAAGACCCTTTCTGGAGTTGATTGCTTTTGTTCTACTGAGTCAAATTTTCAAAAAAAATCAACATTTATTAAAAACAGTGAAATCTTTTTTTGTACTTTATAGTCAATTGTGTGAATGTAAAAATGTGATTTACTGTAGAAAATTATTTATAAAAACCTATCTGTTCTTTTTAATATTTTCATCAAGGATGCCTTTAATATGTGTGTGGATCATTCTCATTAAAGATTTTGTTGAAGTAGGAAGTTAGATACATGGAGAAATATTTATTAATGTTCTCTCAATATATTTTTGGACTTTAATACCATCTGTCTCCCACACCCCCAATTCTTTGGATATATTTACCACTCCCCCCCAAATTATCCGGTAAAATGATCCCTTAGCGTCTCAGCATTGAATTGCTTTCTCCATGAATTTCCTTAGTGTGTACTTAATCTGGTCTAGCTATTCTTCTCAACTTCATTTCCTTAAGTGCCATTTCAATTTCTTCATACAGCTCTTGGGTAATGAAGTCCAGCTCCAAATGTGGGGATTACATTGTCATTAATGGTAGAAATAGATTGTTATAGGAATGATGATACATCTATTTCCCATATATTTGTTGTCCTCCTGCCAGTTTTATCATTGAATGCTTTGATATTATGCATCTATTTCTGTAGGGTCTCATGCCAATTTTTTTTGTAGGTTTGTTTCTGCTTCTAATTTTTTTTGCCGTTTTAAAAGGTAATATTGCTTACCATCTTCCACCACCCTCTCTGTAATGTTTTACATGTGAATTTGTATTCTAAATTGGTGTTGTCCTTGACTGCCATATCTCTCTACTGGCAAAGGGATCAAATGTTTCCTGGCTTAGATGGTTCATGGGCTCTTTTGGCTTCTTTGTTTTGCCAACTGCTTTTATTCCTGTTAAACTTTTACAGAAAATGGTGATAAACAAGATTAGTTTCCATTCCATTTCCTATAATTTCCAGAATTGGCTTGTCTGAATAGGCAAATTTAATGCTTCTGCAATTGTATAGTGTCTTCCCCTCCTGATCTTTACCCGTTTTTCTCATTTGAAATTGATTTTGACTTTTTCAGTGACTAGTGGACTGACTGCACATGGAAAGCTGATTCTTATATGACTCCCTTATCACATAAGAGACAGCATGGTGAAGAGAGAATTGGGAGGCAAGTCAGGAGAGACCTGTGTTCATAAACCTCTCTGAGCCTGAGTTTCATAATCTATAAATGAGGATTATATTATCTAGAGTGCTTACATGAAAGGGTTGGTGTGAAGATCTAGTGAAATGATGTATGTAAAGTACTCTGTAAAGCTTAAAATATTATATAAATGTGAGATTTATTTTTTAAATCAGTTACCAGTCCTTTCTTTTCTATTAAGATGTAAGCATTTTCATTGTTTTGTGATTTATTCAATACTTGTCATGTTTGGCACTTCGTGATTCTTCTGGAAGAAAGAATTTCTTATATCTGTATCATTTACATCTGCACCCATATCTCTAGATTTTATAGGTGGAATATTTTGAGTAGGCTTAAGTCTTTGACCTTTTTAATTTCTTAGACACGAGACGTATTTCCAATAAACCTTTGGCCACTCTCCCTCAGCCTGTTTATGAATTGAAGTCACCAAGTTTCAGAGAATATGCCAACTAGTTTGTAAGAATTTTCGTGTTGTTCATGGAATTTCATGCTTTGAAAGAGTTGTTGGTGTATAAGTAGCAATTATTTTCATGGTGATGTTTTTGCTTTTGGTTAACATGAACAGTATGTGACATCGTGAGCAAATAGCCCAGAAAACCTTTCTTATTGCTTTGTAGTACATGATGAAACAAATTCTGCTAACTAGCCCTCCACCCCAATGGAGAACTTATGTCACTCATTTAATTAGCTACAACTTCTTTTTGTCTTCTGGTTTGGTTTATTATAAAAATATCAATGTTATAGACTCTTCTCCGGGGCTGAGGTGGGCCCTTCTTCATTCAAGGGCACATAAGCCTCCCAGTCCCAAGCCCTTTATATATGTAAGAGATCTAGACATACACACACACACACACACACACACACACACTCTGAGTTGGAAGGGAGAGAGAAAGAGAGAGAGAGAGAGAGAGAGAGAGAGAGAGAGAGAGAGAGAGAGAGAGAGAGAACCACAGAGCACTTATAAGTACAAACCCTAGGCATCCTTAAGTCTTTCATTATTAACCATTTGTGCTTTAACTCAGTCCCATGAAATTGCCCTCTTTCTTGCTATAGTCTTTATGTCCTATTCTCCTGTTCTTTTGAGAAATGGAGACATTATACTTTCTCAATTCTAAGCCCTATGCCATAACACAGCTAATCCTCAGTCTAATCATATACCTCATTGATGCCCCCCTTTTCTAGTCCTCTTACCCCTGTTGAACAAGTTGAACAAAAGGGATGCATTATTATGCCCACCTATTTTAAGTATCTCTAAGGTAACTGTGTATATCCATTGATAGTTGTGGTACTGCTAAGGAGAGCTAAGCAGGTAGACGTTAACAACATTTAATTTTACTAAATTCAAGGTGTCTCAGATTGCAATGACAGGTCTTTCACACCTTCAATTCCACATCTTACTCTATTCAATTAAATTAAGTAACATTTATTAAGTACTGATTATGTGCAAAGTACTGTGCCAAGTGCTAGACTACAAAGGCGTAACAAGTTTTTAAAAAAGGGAGTTGAGAAAGACTGCAGTGATAGAAAGCTAAGTCATGCTTTCCCCAGCTCCTGTGGATGATTGGAAAACTAAATAATTCCCTTGTGTAAAATGTAAAGTTGCTTTTATTGAACCCAACTGTTCCATTGCAGTCACCTGATCTTCAGATAATATGCATGTGGCAGAAATTAGTGCAGTTTCCACATTTCTACAGCTTTTCAGAACTTTCATCCTTTTGAAATCATCCTCATTTCACACATTGATTTGGCTGTGATTGAATTTCAGCAGCCTTGCTGCTGATGTAAACACTCACTGTCTCCAGGAAGCAGATTCAATCCGAGAGGTAAGAGCTCTAGGGGAGGTGAAGGTTCCTTTCATGGCAATAAACCAGTCAAAATTCACAGAAGGGAAGCTTTAAATTTCCACATTGGGGTGTGAGTTGTTAAAGCTGGCTTTTAGAGTGATGAAACTTCAATTTAGTATTCTGAATACATTCTCTGTTATCCTCTTCCCCAACCCCCATCTCTGCTGAGCACTTTCAGGAAGTGGTAGAATTTTGTCTCAAGTAACATTGCCTTCTTTCTCCATTGATTCCTGTTGTGAATAGGCCTTCTTGAATTCAAAATCATCTGCATCTTTAGGGTTTTCCTAAAGGATATTGGATTTCCTGCTTCAAGGACTAATCAGAACTATTAATCAGTCATGAAAATAAGCACTAGCCCACTAGTCCGTGTCCTGCAAGAAATCTGGGCTGGTCTTATTGAAACCAGTGTGGTACATTTTGATTCTCATGTCAGGTGTCTATTTGTTTGATTTCCTTGGGAATTTATGTTGGTGTATTTATGTTGGGACTGTGTATGTGGTTAGAGTATATCCCGCAAAGAAGTTTGTGTGTGTCTTTGAAAAATGGCCATAAGAAGTAGAAATATTTGTAGGCAACTAGTCTAACAGGGTAAATAAGAGTAACATTAAGGTAAATTTCATAGCATAAATTTGTGAAGTTAATTTTTTAAAATAATTGGTATAGATATGACAAGGGAATTTGAATTTCAGAGCTAGAGCTTAAGATAGGAACAATGGACTCTTGGCCAAGGATAGAGTGCATATAATAAGAGCTGGTAATATATGTATGTCTATATCTGTACACATGCATATACATATATACATGTATGTACATATATATCATATGTGTACATATAGGTTTATATGTGTATATCTACATGTCTATACGTACGCATATATGTCTATATATGTACATATACATTCATGTCTATATATGCATATACATATGTCTATATACATGCATATACAATATATACACATATATTGAGGTATATGGGGTATTCAAGGAGGATTGATACCTCTGGTGTGAGGGCTTGCTGACATCTTTTCAGGGCTGCTCATCTACCTTTGGTGTCTATCTGGCACTCAACTCTCACCTGTGGTTACAAGAAGTTGTAGTATTCACAGTGGCCACGCACTGATAAAACCTCTTTGCAAACAGGCTAAACCAGGTTGAGGGTAACTGAATGGCCTCAGATTCATTGGAGAGTTGAGGAGGCGTCTACCCCAAGTGTGTGAAGATTTCTCCCATCAGTATGGGTGGATGAGAACAACTTGTTCCAACAGCCATGAAGGCAGCTGAAACAGGCACTGTGGAGTACCTAGATATCGTTCAGGTATTGAAGATGCCAAGGTCATCCACTGCATCTTAATTTATCTCCAGTCCTCCTGCCTTTTGTCTTGCCATTTGACTTTGACGACTTTGTGTAACTCTGCCTTACTTAAATCCAATTAATGCATGAGTCAAGATATCACCCAGTGATGTCACTGGTCCTCTTTGAAAACAAAGGACAAACAACAACACACACACACATATACAGGCATGAATATATTATGCACATACACATATATATGTATGTGCATGGAGATTTAGAAATCTCATGGTCTGAGATTTGAAATGGAAAATGGAGGAGGGAGAAAGCTGAGCCCATATGAGATATCTATCAAGTGAGATAATTCAGGAAGTATTACATGGGAAGAAAAGTATCAGCAGAAAACAATGGTGATTTATAGAATATAACATTTTAGAGCAAGGATGGTAATAAACATGGCTTTAGGTATCTGCATCCAAATGGGCAAAGCATGAGTAATAAACCAGGTGAACCAAGACACTGCCAGAATTAGGCTAAGGGCAGTCAGGGATTTTCTGTAGGTGAAAAATTTGACCAAGACAGAGCATTTAGATGGGGGGCTAATAGAGTTTCTATACCTCTAAGGAAAAGGTAGGGGTGGAGCTGTGGCAAGAGAAGGTGATAGGACTATGAGAGTAGGAGTAGGAAGAGCATCCTGTTCGAGGAATAGGAAATGGCTTAGGCTCTGGCCTTGACATGTTGTGGTTCTCTAGGAAAAGTTGATGTTGCAGTTGTTGGGACATAAACTCTAGGCTGGCCTAATAGTGGGAATGGATGCTTGATCTTGGCCTGGCACAGATGAGTTGGACTCCTTAGTACTAAGAGTGGTAGTCTGGAATCTAGTATAATTCTTGGATTCCAAGTGTGAAAAAACCTAACTGATTTAAACCCCTAGTTATCAAAAATAATCTAATAATTCTTTAAAATGGCAAGCTGAAAGGCACTTGCTGCTACTACTTAAGTGCCTACCACCCTTCTCTCTATCCCCCAAATTAGAGTACCTTTCCTGCCACTTGTCCTGATTGTGGTTTGTGGTATTTGTTCCTGTCACAAAAATCCCTAGTTATGGCTCTTGCTAGGGAACTTAACCTAAGGTGTTCAAATTAACTTTGCAGATACCACTGAGACTTGATGTCCTATAACTTATGACTGGAATATAATTATGGTAAGGAGGTTATTCAAAAGGTACAGATTAAATAAGAGGGGTAATGGATGGGATTACATATTTCTAACATTGGTATGTGAGAAAATCCATGAATTTGAGGGAGAAGGTAGAAAATGTTTAGTTAAGGATCAGTGAAGGAAGGAGGGAGAGAGAGATGGAGGGGGAAAAGGGAGAGAGAGGGGGGAAGGGAGGGAGGACAAGAGAAGAGAGGAAAAGAGAATGGGGGAGAGAATGGTGGGAAAATATGGCAGACCACCAAACCAAAAGAAGGATATGAATCTTCACGAAAGAGATAACAAACATGGAACAGAGACCTGATACAGTACTGATGGGAAGGAGGGGTTCAGCTTCAACTCCACAGACATTTGCTTGATAACACCACCAAATACAGAGCAGTTGATAAATCGATGACTTTCCTTAATGATAATATTCTTTCAAAGGTAAAGCAAGTGATTCATTTTGGTGTGATTCTGACTGATAAGGAGGAAGTGTCTGCCAAAGTAGAAATAATAGAAACCAAGGCATAAGTATTTCCGTAGTGCCTACTATGTTCCAGGCACTGTGATAAGTGTTTCCTGTGATTATTATCTCATTTGGTCCCCTGCAAGGTAGGTGCTTATTCTTATTCCCATTTTCCAGTTGTGGAAAATGAGGCAAACAGAGGTTGTGACTTGTACGAGGTCATACCACTATTAAGTGTCTGAGGCTGGATTTGAATTCAGGTCTTCCTGACTCCACTCCCAGTGCTCTATCTACTATGTTACCAGTTACCGAGAAAAGGAAAGAAAGTGACCACTCCATTTTACAGTTCGTAATAGATAAGGGTAGGTGCTTGAGCTATGATTTCATTGGGGGCTCACCATACAAATTAATGTCAGTGCTTTTTATACATTTTATAGTCTTAGAGAGTTGCCTAGATCATTGAGAGTTGGAGTGACTTGCCCAGGGTCACGTAACCAGGATGTACCAGTGACAGAACTTGAATGAATATCTTCTGGACTACAAGGCCAGTTATCTATCTAATCACCACACCATGATGCATCTCTTGGGAATGACAGGAGAGAAAAGCTGTGACATAGTCTGATGTACCACTGAGATTTATGGAGAATAAGTTTCAAAGAGGTCAGAGAAAGGATGTGTAGAATTCTTTGGCCTAAAATTCTATGTGGTAAATTTCCCAGGGTGAATGCATTGCTCTAAAAAGTGAAATTCTATCAACATAAATCATTCTCATGTTGAAGAAAAGACATCATGTGTCTTAAGATTTAGAGCTGGAAATGACCTTAGAGACAATCTAGTCCAGCCTCTTCATTTTATTCTTTAGGGTAGTCGAGTCCAGAGAAGGAAAGTGATCGGTCCAAGGTCATGTAGGCAGTACAAAACAGAAATAGGGTTTGAATACAGGTCCTTTGATTCCTTCTCCAGTGATCTTGATTCCTACTTATACTGGGAAGTGGTTTAAACAGACCTGTGTAAATGCACAAAGTTCTCATTGACAAGCTCAAATTCTTAAAATGACCTCTACAGGAGATGGAAACAAGGACAGAGTAACTAAGAATAGTGGCTTGGTCCTTTAAAAAATGTAAGGAATGCTGAAGCTCAGAATGAGCTGAATTTGCAATGAATACTGAGAATAATAATAAGAATTGTTTTCTCTTTTTTTCTTTTTTAGCTTGTGTTGGAAATAAGACAAAGGACAAAGAAGGGATAGGATCTCTACTTGAGATGGATCATGTGATAATAATTTATTGAGAGTGGAGAAAAGACAAATTCTCAAACTCCGGTTACTTCTATGTTTTTCTGCGAAGGAGAATGATCTTCAAACTAAGAAAGACAAAAAGTAGTTAACTGGGCTGAAACTCAAGATATGTGAGGAGGTGTTGAGAGAACCTCTAAGTATTCTGAATGAGTTCAAGTTACTAGGCCTGAACAAACTGTGCATCCCTCAATCTATGGGCATACTTTGTTTCCAGTTCTTTGGTACCACAAAAAGGGATGCTATATGTAATTTGGGGCAGCTAGGTGGCACAGTGGATAGAATGCTGTGACGGAAATCAAGAAGACTCATCTTCCTGAGTTCAACTTCAGTTTCAGAATCTTACTAGCTATGTGACCCTGGTCAAGTCACTTATCCCTGTTCCTCATATGTAAAATGAACTAGACTGGGAAATGGCAAACCACTTCAATATCTTTGCCAAGAAAACCTCAAATGGGGTCACAAAGAGTTGGACACAACTGAAATGACTGAACAGCAACATAAATAAATTGGTGTACATGGAGCATTTCTTTTTGTCAGTGATGTTCTTGAAGTATATGAGTAGAGGTGGAATCTCTGTGTCAAAGGGTATGGACATTTTAGTCAGTTTATTTGCATATTTCTAAACCGGTTTCAAGAACAACTGTTCTTGACAACTCACCAACAAAGCATTAATGTACCTGTGTTTCCACAGTCCCTCCAACATAACTCTTCACATCTTTTATCATTGCCAATTTGTTGTATGTGAGATGAAACCTCAAGGTTATTTTGATTTGCATTTCTTTTGTTATTAGTAATTTGGAACATTCTATCATTTGGTTGTTTATAGTTTTTGATGTTTCTTTTGAGAATTATTTATTCATATCCTTTGACCACTTATCTATTGATGAATGGCTTTTGATCTTACTTATTTCTATTAATTGTATACCTGGGGTATCAAATCATCATAAGAGATATTTGTTACAAAGATTTTCCCTAGTCAACTGCTTCTCTTATCTTAGATGAATTAATTCTGTGCAAAGGCTTTCCTACGTCTCATAATCAGAATTATCTACTTTATCTTTTGTAATTACCTCTATCTTTTGATTAAGAATTCAGATCCTACCCATAGCTATGAAAAGTATATGATCTGCTGCTCTTTAAAGATTTTTATGGTGTGATCTTTAACATTTAGGTCACATAGCCATTTTGAATTTGTTGTACAATATGGCATGAAATGTTGGGTTGAGCCTAATTTCTGCCAGATTGATTTGAAGTTTTCACAGCAGCTAATATCAAACAGGGATTTCTTTCCTAAGTAATTTATGTTTTGAGGGTTATCAAGCACTAGGCTATTTTTTATTCTCCCTTGTCCTGTCGGTTCCATTGATCTACTTTTCTATTTTTTAACCTGTACCAAAAGATTTAGGTCTGGAAGTATTATTCACCTTTCATTTCTTTCCTTCTTTTATTATTTCCCTTGGTATTCTAGATACTTAGTTCCTCCAAATGACTTTTGTCATTATTTTATCAAGCTCTGTGAAGTGTCCCTTTGGCAATTCCATTGGTATAGTATTGAATTCCTAAATTGACTTTTGTAGGTCACCATTTTTATCATATTGCGTAGACTAGCCTGAGCCCTGAATATTTCTCTAGCTACTTATGTTCTTTATTGTCAAGGAACACTTCATAATTAATCTATAGAAATATTGACTATGCTTTGGTAGATTAACTTTCGTATATTTTGTGCTTCTACAATTGTCTCTTGGATTTGGTTATTACATAGAAGTATTGTTGATGGGGGGGGTATCTTGTAACCTATAACATTGCTGAACCTAAGCCTTGTTGTTATAAGTTTTTTTTTTGCAGATTCCTTAGGATTTTCTAAGTAAACTATCAAATTCTCCATGAATAGGGATAGTTTTTGTCTCCTCTTTGCCCATCTTTTTCTTTCTTTTAGCATTTCTAAAACTATATCAAATAAAAATGAGGAGAGAGGGCAACTTTGCTTTACTACTTAATGTCTGGGAAAACTTTGGATGTATCCCCTTTCCATGGGATATATACATTGGGTTTTATATAGATACTGATGATATTTAAAATGTCCCTACTTTGTAGATTTTTAAAGCATAGGTGAACGTTATGTTTTGTCAATTAATCAACAAACATTTGTTAACCTGTATTAAGCACTGAGGATACAAAGACAAAAAATGGATAAGTCCTGATCTGAAGGTGCTTACAGTGTTTTGAGGAGACATTTACACATACATACCCCCCCCATATGCATACATATGCATATACACACACATATACATATATACATACACACAATAAATATGAAACAAAAGGAAACTCTAGTTAGGGAGGGAGGGCACTAGCAGTTGTGGGGATTCAGGAATGGTTTCACGTAGGGATTGGTGCTTGACCTGATCATTGAAGACAGTAAGGGGTTCTATGAGGTGAAGGTGAAGGAGTACTCCAAGTATGGGGGAAGACCAATACAACTAAAAAAAGCTAATATGGTCATATAGGCATAGTGTATGGAATGAAGATGCTGATTGTCTTTCTATTCTTTACATTGGTCAGACTATATCAGGAATATTCTGATCAGTTCTAGGTGTAAGATTTTTGGACAAAAGGAAGCTTTTCCAGAGGAGGATCACTGGAATTGTTTGAGGCCAAATCCACGAGGGTAAGCTGTCTCAGAAATTCTCTTTAAGTGGAAATCTTTAAGCAGATAATCAAGGATATTGTCCATACAGGGAATTCTTTTTCAAATATGGATTGGACTAGATTATCTCTGATATCGGTGTTTCTATTCTGTTATTCAAAATAAATAACATAAATTCTTCCTAAATTTAATTTAAATAAACCATAAATCAAGAGATTGGGAAAGTTAAAAAGTAGAACTTATAAAGGAATTTCCTTTAAATGTTATAGAAAATAATAGTGTATAGCTTCTAAGCAGAATAGTTGAATAGTTTGATCAAATGTACAAGTAGAATAACTTTAGAATAGTGGTAATAATTTTCTTCACGTGTTGCCTAAAACTTTATTATGCATGATTCATTTTAGGGCATATTTTAGTTTTATGGGATGCTTAGAAATTAATTCCAGTGTAAATATTATGGATTGCTTTTGTCATTGTTCACTGTGCGACATAAGGGTTCTAATAGCAAAAAAGTCTGCCATAGCAGTTTGCTTTAAAATTTGCTCCCAGGTTATGAAAAAGTAACATAGGCAGAGATATATATTTGAAGAATGTGGAAACCTTAACATAGCCAAAATTTTACCAGGGTCTGTTTCTGTTGCATTATTTTGTTTCCACAGCAGTGTGTCCTGGTGGAAGGAGCACTGGACAAGTGGTCAGGAGATGTAAGTCTTAATTATAGCTCTGACCATAATTATTTATGTGATTTTAGGAGGACATCAATTACCTTCCAAATTAGGAGTCCAGGGTTACATTCTGATGGGGGAGAAATGTATATAAAAGTCAACAACCATAATATCTGTGGAGCAGATTGAAAGTGACCTTGGAGGAGAAGGTTCTCTTCCAGCTGTAATGTTTTCTGATCCTCTAATTCACTCCATTTCCTACCATCATCCTCGGTGATGCCAGCATCCAAGGTGATGACATTTCAAATTACTTGACTTTACTCTTATTCTTACTTTTTTGTTCCTTCATTAGTCACCTCCTGCCTGTGCCCAAGACTTCAAAAACATAAGGCATTGCTCACTTTTGAAACTGGTTGCTTGTCACTGCCCCATATTGCTACATAGTCTTCATATCTCCTTATTTTCATCTATGTATATCCTTTCACCAAAGCAGATAGCAACTTCTGCATACTTTAGGTGATGATTTTCTGTGCTCTTGTGGCCAAAAATTTCCATCTGGTGGCTATCGCTTTGCTGATCTACAGTTATTCCTTCCACATTGTGACTTTCTCCATCCTGGTTTCCATGTATTGTGGGTTGGCATAAGAAATTAAATGAGAATTTTGGGGGAGTTTTGTGGAAGTAACAGGTGACGCACAGCCTATGACCAAATGCTTAACACAAATTTTACAATAAAGTACTGTGGCAACAATGTAGCTGGCAGCTAGTGTGGTTGTGAAGGACCAACAACAGTGCACAGGAAGGCCTGCCAATGCAGGTTCTTTGATCTGCTTTTGTAAGGAAAGCAACTTTAAGGAGTTTACAATATCACTTTAATTAAACATACATATATCATTCACTTAGTTCAAGGAAAAAAGCTAGCACCCTGAACTTCAGAGCAAATGCAAACAAATTACAGAGACAATATAAACAGACCAAATCACAATTCATAATTACCAGAGAAGAATCAATGGGTCTGGATTACCAAAGCTGGGGACAGTTACAATGGCTTTCCCAGAGTCTCAACCCTCCTTCCATGAGTGAGCCCCAAAAGTCAAACACCAATCTTAGATCTTATATACCTGTTGTGGCAGGTCTCCAGGGCACTTGATTACTTCAGTGCTGAGAAGCACTCAAACAAAGAACAGTGAAAAGTTCCATGTTGCTGGCCATTACATTTGAAAGGCAAGACTCATCAGAGGTACTTAATTACCTCAGCATTCCCAAGGAGAAGACAATAAAAAGTCCTGGCCTGATTACCATTACTTTGTCTTAGTGCTGAGAAACACTCCAAAACAAAAAGATCCCGTTTTACCTGCCCCATTCAAACAAAGGCCAGAATCATTAAAGGCATCTAAGAGAAGAAGAGCAAAAAAGCCCTGCCCCGATTACCACTACAAGTACTATAAACACCTCATAGAAGCAAAAGGAAAAATTCAGATTTCTCTGGTATGACAGAAGGGCTAAAAATTTTACTCAGATTTTCCTGATCATGGGGACACTGTGTCTCTTGATGTGGAAGGGACAACTGTAATTGTTTCAAAGTTACCCACACCATTCCCTTGATGAAAGAATCATGAGCTTTCACTGGGTTCACATTCAAAGGATCTATATATATCTCTCTATACACACATACATATGTACCAACATACACATATACATACATGTGTGTGGACATATGACCTCCTTTGATAGTATATAAGGTCTGAGAAAACAGGAACTGTTTAAGTTTTGCTTTTGTATCCCCAGCACCTAGTACAGTGGCTGTCACATAGTAGGCACTTAATAAGTACTTGTTCATTGGTTTATTGAAGGATAGAAAAATCATTTTTCCCTTAAACCATTTTTTCTACTTGCTTTATTTTTAAAAAGAGGTGATAAGGGAAGGATTTTTTAAAAATTAATTAATATATATATATTTTTTAGTTTACAACAGTTCCACAAGTTTTTGAGTTTCAAATTTTCTCCCCCTCTCTCTTCTCCCCCCTCCCCCTCCCCAAGATGGCATGTAATAGGTTCTACATATACCTTAATATTGAACTTATTTTAAGAGAAGGATTTTTTAAAAAACTTTTTAGCTCATTGGGTTACTGTCTTCAGGAAATAATTTTGAATGAATTCCTAATCTTCTTCCTGTGTCATTATTAGTAACTTGGAGCTTATTGTTAGTCAGGCATCAGTCAATGGGTTTGTTAAGTGCCTAATTTTCCAGGCACTGTGCTAAGTGCTGGGTACAAAATAATGCAGAAAAACAATCCCTGCTCTCAAGGGGCTCACAGTCTAATGGGGAAGACAACATGCAAACAACTTTGTACGAACAAGGCGTATATGCGATAAATTGGAGACAATCACAGAGGAAAGACACACAGATTAAGAAAGATTGGGAAAAGCTTCTTGCAGATGGTGGGATTTTGTCTGGAATTTACAAAAAGCCAAAGAATTCAGAAGTTGGAGATGAGGAGGAAGAGAATTCTAGGCCTCTGGGGACAGTCAGAAAAAAGAAATAACCAAATCAGGAACTGGAGTGTCCTGGCCAAAAAACATCAAAGAAGGCTAGTGTCATTGGATTGCTAAATACATGAAGGGGAAAAAATTCAAGTATATGTAAGTGTTAGAAGACTGGAAATGTAGGAAAGAGTCAGGTTATGAAGGTCTTTAACATATACATATAAGTAAATATGGTTTAGATTATTTATCCCTGAACATATTTCCTACACTTGTGTACATTGATGGTCCTTACCCACTAATATAGCCTGAGAAAATCTCCCCTAAATAATCCACATCAGCTTGGCATTCCACAATAAATTAAGCTCAATAAGCATTTATTAAGTGCTTAATATGTGCAAAGCATTGGGTTTACTATGACACCTTACATACTACTGGGGAGATACAGTGTACACACAAATAAATATAGTTCCCCTCCCAACCCCCCCACCCCCCAATGAGAAGAGAGACCATTAACAACTACAGGGATGGAGGGAAATTTTATTACTTTTAAAAGTACAGTATACTTTAGTTAAACTTAGAATATTTAATAGTATGCTCACCTTTTTTTCTGTCCAGCTATCTGATAATCCACACCAAATCTGTTAAGTCTCCTGTACCTTGGTTGTACTGAAATAGCTAGCTATGTCCTTATTCAATATTATAACTTTTCCCAAGCAGTTTTTGAATTTGAGTTTTTCATATAGCAACAGTAAACATTTTGTTTTCTGAAACTGAAAGATTTGGAATAAGGAATAACATTTGGAGCCACCAAACTAAAAACAACAACACCACAACACCCTCTTTTATGTTTAAGTTCCAAGGATGAGAAGCAGTGTGTTATAATAGAATTAGCACTGTATTTGGAATCAAGAGGGAAATGTATTCCAATGCTACTTTTTTTTCTTATTAACTGAATGACTCTAGGCAAGTCTCTTACTTCTTCTGAGCCTCAGTTTCTTCATCTGTAACATAATGATAACAATTTGTGTACTACCAGTTCACACAGTTGGTGTGAAGAACACACTTTTTAAAACTGAATGTAAATTTTTTGTTAATTCGGAAATATTGCTTTTCCTAAATTGTGTTGAACTCACAGGAATATTATTTTATTTGCCATTAATCTACAGAAAAATTATTCAGATTTCAAGTTTGATGTATCATGTATGGAATCAGGTTAGCGATACCACCCTGCCTTTCCTTTCTTTTCCCTCTCTTCCTGAGATTAATGATAAACCACTTTGGGAGTCATGTGATTTAACTGAAGAGCTATGTCTATGCAAATTTATGTGAGGTTGAAGAGTTTTTCATATCATTCACCTTTCATTATGGACCTTGAATGAACAGTTGTTAATGTTACCAGCTGTTCCTTCAGATGAGGGGGGAAAGGAAATAAAATGACTCTGTTGGAACATGAAGTGCATGTTCCCACTTGTTTTCCTAAGGTTTGCTGTGTATGGGACACTTCAGATCTAGGCCTTGGGAGAGCCAGGTTATATCTACAGAAGACTAAAGCAGCTGGATGACAGGTAAAATGAAATTCAACCAAACCTCTAGGTGTATCTGTGTAACTGCAGGTGGGCCATGATACAGGCACTGCCTCGGGCTGCCACCAGCAAAGTGGCTAATACTGACAAATGGAGCCTGGGAATGAGTGAATAGCGGCATATAAAAACTGACATCTATAGATGGCTTAAAATGCTCACAAGTCACTGTTCATAACATAATTTCATTTGACCCTCGCAACAACCCTCTGAGATAGATATTTGTATCACCATTTTTCAGATGAGGATACCAAAGATCAGAGGGATTCAGTGACTTGGCCAGTGTCACAGAGCTAGCAAGTATTCAAGTTGTGATTTATTCCAGTTCTTCCCTGCTCCCAATCCTACATGTGACCTACTATACCACTTAGCCTGTAGTGTGGATAAAGAGGTCATCAACTACTTTATTAAATTAAGTTGGAAATTTTATATAGAAAAGCAGAGAAAAGTTCTATCACATTTCCAAAAATAGGCTTACCAAGCCTCCTTATGATATTGCTTGTTTTAAGGAGTGAGCCCTCATAGGGCAGTTCCCTTATTAGACATAAAAGAAGACTTAAAAGTTGGGAGATTTGATTACTTTGAAAAAACAACAACTGGTATATGTTTGGATATTTTCTAAAAGGTGTATATGTTTTTTTAAACTTAGTTGAAGGAAAATAACATTGAATCCAATCAATGTCAGCTCAGCAATAATTACAATTATTTACACTAGGTAAACAATTAGCTACAGTCATTCACATTTTTGTTGAATCTGAGTGCTCCTTCAGTTGGTGTGTTGCAGATCAAAATGATTATAGAGAGCAAAGTTATGTAGGTCCACCAGAATTTATTAGTATAAAATGGAACAAAGAGGAGAGAGATGGGAGAAGGAGAGGGAGAAAGAGGGAGAGGAAGAGGTAGGGAGAGAGAGGGGGGAGGGAGAAGGAGAGGGAGAGAGAGGGAGAGGAACAGAGAGAGAGAGAGAGAAAGAGAGAGAGAGAGAGAGAGAGAGAGAGAGAGAGAGAGAGAGAGAGAGAGAGAGAGATTGAGAACTCTTCAAATCTCCCAGACTAGATTTGAATCTTGATCCTAAAATTTGTGGAGTCAGAGAGAGCATTTTCTAATCCTAACATCAAGATCTCTCTTCCCTTTCAATTTTATTTATACAGAATCTTTCATCAAAAGATCACAAAGTGCTGTCTAACCAGCTATAAAAAAATAAATCAAAAAGAAGATGAAATGCTCAAACAATAAAATTATACATTAGAGGCCCATTTAAAGCAGAGCATTTTAAGATGAGAGAAAGAGTCTTGGCTGGAGTATACAGAGCCCAAGTTATAATGGGAAGCTATTTCACAATTTGGTGAAAAATGAAAAAGCCCTACTTAGTAGAGAGCCTATTATTAGGAATGATCACTTGCATACCCATCCTTTAATGAAGGGGGTGAGCAGCATAATAACGTGAAATAGAATTGACAAAGTATGGGAAGCGCTCTTCATGCAGCCTTGAGAGAAAAAAAGAGGCAATCATAGCCCGGGATGGGAATGGTGTTCTAAGTGTCATGCGTCTAAGTACTTCTCTTGCCTGCTGAGAATCCATTTCTCGGGGATGTTCTGACCACGATATGTGGATATTATGAAGTCCATGTATTTATCTGAACTCCCATAGGTTTTTTTTTGATAACAGAGATGGTCATTTGATCTCTGTGCCATGTCTGCCTGCTCTTTTTTGGTTCCACCTGTTTATCCCAAGCTTCAGAATTTTGAGTTTACATTTTATAGTAGGAAAATGTGTTACTTTGGTTTGAAACATGTATGTGTGCATCTGTGTGTGTGTAGTTGGAGCACTGGTTAGAGTATTGGATTTACAGTCAGAAATACTTGAGTCCAATTCCCATCTCAGACATTTACTGACTGTGTAAACCTGGGCAAGTCACTTAACTTTGTTCAGCTTTGGTTTTTTCATCTTTAAAATGGGGATAAATGATGCACTTCACAAGGGTGTTGTGATGATGAAATGAGATAAAATATGTAAATCCTTTACAGACCTTAAGCTATTATGTAAATATTAATTATTATTCAATGAACATGAGCAAAAAGTTCCTTGGCATAAGGTTGATGATGACTTTTAGGCCAAAAGTTGAGATTTTGATTTTGAGAATGTTCAGCCACTTCTAGATGCCTAGGCTCCTTTCCTTCTAGCTACAAATACATTTTCTCTGTATATGTTTTATATATACTTTTCTGTGTTCCTGACATTTTTACCATTTTTCTCCTTCACAAACTCTTTTGCTATCCTCCATTTCAATAAACAGGGGCTGTTTAGTTTTTTCTTTAAATCCTGGGGTCCACATGATAGACCCTGAATTAATGCTAGTTGAATAGAATGGAAAGTAAGAAAATTGTGGCTGCCTAGTTGGGGTAAGAAGCCTTGTTTGGAGGATTATCATGACACCTGTGGTAGTAGTTAACTTCTATTATGTGTGTGTGTATGTATATATGTATGTATATGGTTGGTGCCCTTTTAGTGCCAATTTAAAAACCATAATGGTCCTAGAAATCTAATATTGTCAGCCAATAAACATTTGTTAAGCATCTACTATGTTATAGGCACAGTGTTAAAGTGCTGTGGATACTAATACAAATACAAAGATAGCCTCTGTTCTCAAGCAGTTTGTAATCTAACTGGGGAAGACAACACACAAAAGGAAACTGAAGAGGAAGGGAGGAAGGTACCTGGCTTGGGGTCCAAAGATGTCCAGAGTTAGTGTAGCTAGTGGGAAATGAGGAGAAGACTCTGGTGAGACTCCTCCTTAAACAAATCCCCAGGAGCCCATGGTCATGCCCTCCAGTCAGAGGGTCTAATCAAAGGGGCAGAGGGTACTGATGGGATATGAGTACCAGGCAGATTCAATCTTGCCAGATAATGAGATTTCCCAATGATGAGTTTCCTAGGAAAGGAAGGCACAATGGAGAAGTCCAAAAGCAGGGTAGCATGCACTTATTAGCAAAATAATATGGTTCATTGGCAAAAAAAAATAATTCTTTGGGATTGGCTGGAAGAGAAAAAAGGGGGCAAAAGTATAGTACTATTCCCTACACTATACATACAACCGAGAGAGGCCATACACACTGGCAGATATATGTGTGTGTGTGTGTGTGTGTGTGTGTGTGTGTGTGTGTGTGTGTGTATATGTATGTATATATATATATGAGTTTTGTTTCCATGAATACTTGAAAATTCAGAATTATATGAACAATCATATATCTGGAGCTAAAAGGATCCTCAGAGGCCATCTGGTCCCATCCTACTGGTAAGCCACCTGAGTCTCAAAGAGATTAAGTGATTTGCCCAAGATCATTCAGGTTCTAAGTCATAGAACTGAGATTTGAACCTAGGTCCTCTGACTCAAAGTCTGCTGCTCTTTCCATTGTATGACACTGCCTCCTACTAAGAGTCCCTCTTGTTCATTGTCAATCAGACAAGTGTTTCCTGGACACCTACTAAGTGCAATGCTAGACATTTAAGCTAGTTAATGAGTCTGCTCCCATTTTCTTAGTTGCTGAGGTTTGAGCTCTAATCCTGTGACTTCAAATTCAGCTTTCTTTCTTTCTAATTTTCTTTGATTTTTGGTTAAGGTGGATGCTCAACCAATATCTTAGGCCAGGGCTGTCCAATGTTAGGTTTTTATTGAAACAATAGACAGTATATTTTGATTTGCCATTTGAGCGAGAGCTCTGTGGTAGCTCAGCTTTGTTTGCTAAAGCATTTATGTAAATTTCTTTGCTTGTAGGTGGGCTGCATGTGGGCCACATTTTGGACAGCCCTGTTAGGCTATGTGTGATAAAATGCCACATCTTTATTGGAACATAATAACTGGTTCAGGAAGATTAATCATTACTGAAGAATTTCTTGAATTAAATTGATTGAATTAAACTGAAGAGGAAATATCTATGGGAGGATGTAGGATTAGACTGTGAGCTGTAGTCAGTTATTTGTGATAAAGATTTTGTCTTGCCAATGTTCCTATACTCTATTTTTTTAGATAATATTTTATATTCTTCCCAATTACATGTTAAACCAATTTTTAAGATTTTTTAAAAAAAGTTTTGAGTTTCAAATTCTATTCCTCTCTCCTTCTCTCCCATCTCCCCTTTCTGAACCTATGGTCTTTCTAGGGGACAAGAAGCATTGCTCTGATCCATTTTGTGAAAATGAGAAAAACTCACAGGATAATTATTCCAGGATAGATATTTTAAAATTATGCATGAGAGAGGATGAAGAAAGAAATACATCCTCCCCTTCATTCACAACATAGATAGACCTTTATATTTGACTATTAAGGTGTAGAATACTTCACATAATTTTTCATCTGGGGCTCTTCCTGCCAGTGATATCTATCATTTCAAAGGTAAGCTTTGAGGGAATGTCAAGTTATGACCAGTGTTGTAGCCCTAGAATATTAAAGCAAGAGTTCAAAGAACACGAAAAGAGTTAAACACCTATTCTCCAACTGGAAAAAAAAGAAACCCTGATAAGTTTTTAGCAAGCTTCAGAAATAAGCTATGAAGAATTTTCTTTTTAAACAAAGAAGGGAACCGACAGACAAATTGTTCGACCCTGCTGACACCCATACTGATAACGTTAAAAATTGCTACTCATTTCATTTTGTCTGCTTTGAAAGTAATTTTGAGAAGTAGAAATAATTTAGAATACCATCTTTTCTGCAGTCATAAATTTACAAATCACCAGCAGATGTGACAAAGATTCACAGGGGACGTTGCAAAGATAAAAATCAGAGGTGGGAGCAGGACAGAAACCTGCTGTCCACTAGTTTTTCAAGGTGAATGAACAGAAAAAGATTTTGAAAGGGAAAATTCTCTGCCTTTATTTGATAGACAGGGTAACATCAGGAAAATGGCATAGTTAATAACATTGGAAGTAGCAGAAATATTTTAAAAGCACTAGGTCAGTGACATTGACATGATCTAATAAATTTACTAAATCATTAATAACTCAGAACAACATAGTCCTTGTTATAAAAAATGAAAAATTTTCATGAACTTACACTTGAAATGAATTAGGCCAAAAACATTTAATAATACCTTATAATTTCTAGTGTACTTTGCATTTTGAAAATATTTTCCAGGACATCCAGGATGTCATTTGATCATCACCACAACCCTGTGAATTCAATAAGCATTTATTAAACACCTACACTCTACCGGTGATTGTCAGACATTGGGGCTTCAAAGGCAAAAATAAAAGTCCTGCCCTCAAGGAGCTAATATTAAGGGAGGGAGGGAAACAACATATTTAGATAAAGTTAGTCAATAAGCTTTTATTAAGATCTTACTATTTACTATGCTAGGTTCTGGGAATGCAAGCAAAAAGAGACAGTACTTTCCCTCAAGGAGCTTATATTCTAATGGGAGAAGACAACATGTAAAAGGAAACTGAAAAGAGGCGGTGGGGAAGGGAGGAGTGAAAAGGAAGGTACTACTAGATCAGGGCTTGATGGAGGAGTCCACATCGTAGTCCAGTGACAAATGAAGAGATGGCTGGCCTGGGAACCCTCTTAAAATGGAGATTCTCTAATTAGAGGAGGTGTGAATTCTAGGGTAGAAATGATTGTCCAAGATCAAGAGTTTTCTGGGGGCTTTAGGGACAGTCTGGATTGCAGTCTAATGAGAGAGGAAGAAAGTAAGATACAAAATATATGTAAATATAATTTTCAAGAGCAATTAACAAGCAACTGGAGTGATCAAGGATGGTTTCCTGAAGGAGATGACATGAAAACTGAGTTTTGAAAGAAGCTAGGGACTCTCTTAGGCAGATATGAGGAGGAAGTACATTCCAGGCTTGGGGGACAGAGATGAGAAATGGACTCTATTCTGGAAGTAGCAAACAGTCAGTCTGGCTTAGGACAGAGTGATTAAAGGAGAGTAATGCAGTAAGTTATGCAGTAAGCCTAGAAAGGAAGAATCAAATCAGTGTACAGTTTTAAAAGTCAAATAGAGAAGTAATTTCCCTCAAGGAGCTTATATTCTACTGCTGGGATACAACATATATACCAATAAATGTCATCCGAAGCCCAAGGATCCCCAAGATCCTGGCCTCCCATGGACTGGATTCGTTTATGAGGGGCTGACCCCAAACACTAATTTTCTGTAGGTTTAATGCCCCAATCTGGAGCTGCTTTGGGAAAATCTAACGTACAAGGTGTCCTAAAAGTCTTAGTGCATGCTTTAATATCTTGAAACTACACCAAGACTTTTAAGACACCCTGTATTCCTCTTATTACTCATGTCTAGGTTCCTGTGCCCCAAGGGGGATAAAAAGGGTTCCTAGTTTTTCTATGAATAGTTAAAGTAGTACAGAAAAGTCAGGTGTGAGCAACATTTACCTTAAGTCTTTTTTTTGTTTAGTATTTTATTTTTTCCCCTAATCACATGTGTGAGGAATTTTTAATATTAGTTTTTTAAGATGTTGAATTCCAAATTCTCTCCCTCCCTCCTAGCCTCTCCCATTGAGAAGGCAAACAATTTGATATAGCTTATACATGCAAAGTAATGCAAAACATATTTCCATATTAGTTATATTGTGAAAGAAAAAAACAAAAAAACCCCAATGAAATTAAAGTAAAAAAGTATGCTTTGATTAGCATTCAGACTCAATTAGTTCTTTCTCTGGGGATGGATAGCATTTTTCGTCATCATCCAATTGTCTTGTATCATTGTAGTGCTGAGAATAGCTAAGTCATTCTCAGCCTATCGTTGTACAATATTATTGTTACTGTGTGCAGTTTTCTCCTGATTCTGTTCATTTCATTTTGAATCAATTCATGCAAGTCTTTTCAGGTTTTTCTGAGAGCATCCTGCTCATGATTTCTTATGGTATGATAGTATTTCATTACAATAATATATCACTACTTGTTGAGCCATTCTCTAATTGATGGGCATCCCCTCAATTTCAAATTCTTTGCTACTACTAATAGAACTGCTATAAATACTTTTGTACATGTAAGTCCTTTTCCTTTTTGTTTTTTTATGGCTTTGGGATACAGACCTAGTAGTGGTATTGCTGGGTCAAAGAGTATGCATGGTTTTACAGTTCTTTGGTCATACTTCCAAATTGTTCTCCAGAATGGTTGAATCAGTTCACAACTCCACTATAAGTACATTCACGTCTCAATTTTCCCCACGTCCCCTCCAACATTTGTAGTTTTCCTTTTTTGTACTTCTTGCAATCTGTAGGTGTGAGGTGGTGCCTCTGAGTTGTTTTAATTTACATTTCTCTAATCAATAATTATTTAGAGCATTTTTCATATGATTACAGATATCTTTGATTACTTTGAAAATCACCTGTTTATATCCTTTGACTATTTATCAGTTGGGGGATGGCTCTTTTTTTTTTTTTATAAATTTGACTCAGTTCACTATATATTTGAGAAATTAGGCCTTTTCAGAGAAATTTGCTGTAATTTTTTCACAGTTATGATTAGTAACTGTATTTGTCTCCATTCTATTTCCCCCCATTTATCCTTCTCTCTCTTCTTTTACCCTGTTTATCCTCAAAAGTCTTTTGCTTCTGAGTATATCAGTAAGGCAAGATTCATGACCTCAAGGATGACCATGAACATACCTGTATGGTTCAGAATCACAAAGCATAAGAAATTCTCTAAGTAGAAGGCAGAGGAAGTATAACATTTATTTGGACATGAGAGAATCCAATCCCAGGACTAGTAATTCCAATTTCATACCATAACAATTATATTCCAAAAGGAGTAAGTACCCCTCAAAATAGCAACAAGGAAATTATAACAAAGTATTATAGCAAGGAGGCAAGTCATCCTGCAACCTCCCTCCCCACCCCCAACTCTGCCAGGGCCTCCCTGTAAACAATCACTCACAAATTCTAACTCTCAGCTCAGCATTCTCTCCTGCAGCTCTGCTGACTCTGAGTTCCTTGATCTCTGCAACTCACTCTTGTTTTGCACCCTCTGCTCTGCAGTCTGTCTCGATGCTGGCTCTCCCTCAATGTCCTCCTGATGTCTGCTTCTGAATCTGGCTGCTCTCAGTTCTGGGCTTTCTTTTTATTCAATCCTAGCCAGAATCTGATTGACTAGGACTCAGTGCACATACCTTTGGCTCTGGTCTTAGCAACTCCCCTTAGGGCCCTGAGGGGTTCACACTCACATCAGCTTAGTTAGCAAAAGGGTGTGGGGCTTGGGGCCTCATACCTAGTTAGTGAAAGGGTGTGGGCCTGCCTCTAATCGGTCCTCCCTTTGTTGGCACTACCTGAGGCCTATTCAATGGGCAGAAAAGATCTTTCACTTACTGATTGGCCTTACCCTGATTAGTGCCTCCTCCAATCCATCCTCCCTTTTGTCATCCCCCCTCCCCCACCTTCTCTTATCCCCTTCCTCTCCTACTTTCCTGTTGGGTAAGACAAATGTCTATATCCAACTGAGTGTGTATATTATCCTTTTTTCATCCAATTCCAATGAGTGTAAGGTTTAAGCACTTCCACTCCTACCTGCCCCATTTTCTGCTCCACTGTAAAAGCTCTTTCATGCCTTTTTAAGGTGATGTAATTTACTTACTTCTCCTTTTCCCTTTTTCCCAGCGCATTCCTCTTTCTCACTCCTCAATTTTCTTTGGATTATCATCCCATTATATTCAACTCACACCCATGTCTTCTGTTTATGTATACTCCTCACCACTCTAATATGAGAAATTTCTTAGGAGTTACAAGTATTATCTTTCCATGTAGAAATATAAACAGTTTTACCTTTTGAATCCCTTAGAATTTCTCTTTCCTGTTTGCCTTTTATACTTCTCTTGACTTTTTTATTTGAAATTCAAATTTTCTATTCAGTTCTGGTCTATTTCACTGAATATCCATTTTTCCCTCCTGAAGAATTATGCTCAATTTTGTTGCGTGGTGATAATTGGTTGCAAATCTAGCTCCTTTGCTTTCTGGAATATCATATTCCAAATTGTCCAATCCTCTGATCCAAGCTGCTAAATCTTGAGTCATCTTGACTGTGGCTCCACAATATTTGAATTGTTTCTTTCTGGTTGCTTGATCTGGGAACTTTGGAATTTGGCTGTAGGAGTTTTCATTTTGGGATCTCTTACAGGAGGTGAATAATATATTCTTTCCATTTCTATTTTACCCTCTGGTTCTAGAAAAGCAGGGAGGTTTTCCTTGATAATTTCTTGAAAGATGATGTCTAGGCTCTTTTTTTAAATCATGGCTTTTTGGTAGTCCAATAATTCTTAAATTATCTCTTCTGGATCTATTTTCCAAGTCAGTTGTTTCTTTCAATGAGATATTTCACATTTTCTTCTTTTTTTTATTCTTCTGATTTTGTTTTACTGCTTATTGATATCTCATGGAGTCATTTGTTTCCACTTTATTCTAATTTTTAAAGAATTATTTTCTTTATTATGTTTTTGTTCCTCCTTTTCTATTTGGCCAATTCTACTTTTTAAGGAGTTCTTTTCTTCAGTGAATTTTTGTACATCTTTTTCCATTTGGTCAATTCTGCTTTTTAAAGAGTTCTTCTCTTCATTGAATTTTTGTGCCTCTTTTACCATTTGGCCTAGTTTGTTTTCTAAAGTGTTATTTTCTTCAGCATACTTTCGTGTCTCTTTCACCAAGCTGTTGACTCTTTTTTCATGATTTTCTTGCATCACTGTCATTATTTTCCCAATTTTTCCTCTACCTCTCTTATTTGATTTTATAAACCCTTTTAGAATGCTTCCAGGAATTCTTTTTGGGCCTGAGACCAATTCGTGTTTTTCTTTGATTGTTTGCATGTAGCAGTTTTGACTTTGTTGTCTTCTTCAGAGTTTGTGTTTTGGACTTCTCTGTCACACAGTAATTTTCTATGATCAGAATCATTTTTCATTGTTTGCTCATTTTCCCAGCCTATTTTTTGACTTTTAACTTTATATTAAAATTGGGTTCTGCTCCTAGGATACATTGGCTATTGTACCAAGCTTCAGGTTTTTTTGTGCAGCTGTGTTCAGCACTAGTTCTGGGGGTCTGTAAGCTTTCAGTTCTTCCAAGGTGGTATGATCTAAGGAGAGATGTATTTATAACTCTCCTGGCCTGTACTCTGGTGCTCTCGTCTATGAGTGACCACAAGCACTCTTTTCTGCCCTGAAACTGTGACCAGGGTCCCCACTTACCTGTGGCCACAAGTTGTTGTATGCTAGTGCTCCTCACCCTGGGATTATGACCTGGATCACAGTATGGACAATGCAACAGAATCCTGTACTTAGTGGCAATAAAGGGACCCCTATAATCTCCTTCTGACCAGTTGTCTGACCTTCTTACAGTTTGTAGGCTGAGAGCTCTGAAAGTAGCTGGTGCCACAGCTCATTCAGTCACCCGCAGCCTGCTCCTGCTTTGCTGGGACACTGCCTGTGCTGGTGTAGCCCAAATGAGACTGTGCTCCACTCTCACCTGGTGTGATTAGACTTCTCTTACTGACCTTCTAAGTTGTCTTGGGCTGGAAAATTGTTTCACCCCTTTTTTGTGGGTTCTACAAAATTATTTTGAGGTGTTATTGAAAATTGTTTGGAGGAACTGGGAGGACTTAGGCAAATCCCTGCCTTTTCTCTGCCATCTTTGCTCCACTCCCTATCTTTAGTCTTATTTGCCCTTCCTTGTATCTTTCCCTTTCCTTCCCTTCCCTTCTCAGTACTTGGCAGTGCTTATTGAATAAGTAAATGAATAATCTAGCTCAAACCCCTCATTTTAGAAATTGAGGAAATAGATTTAGAGAAGTTGCAGTTGAGTGACTTGATCCCAGAGTTGAACATACTTAATCCAAATCCAGTTCTTTTAACAATGCATTGAAGTTGCCTCTTTATAGGAAGGAGAAAAGCTGTAACACATAAGGTGTTAAGTATTGATGTTGAGAATGCATGGAATAATCGATAGATTCCCCAAGCAGAGAGACAGCATGTTGAAGTGGAAAGGCCCCTGACCTTGAAGTCAGTCCTGCTCTGAGGCTTTTTCTGTGACAACAGACATCTAGGCTCTCTGAACTTCAGTTTCTTTGTCTACAAAATGGGAACATTAATAATTTTGCTACATTGCAAATAAGATTGTCATATAGAAAGTACTACAAAAATCATTTTTTATTAATAAAGTACTTAAGTGAACCTTGACCTGATTAGTTTTAATAGTTGCTCTTAAAACTAGTTTTCAGACAAAATTTCAATTTTTACTTAGGAAAATGTGATAATTTATATTTTAAAATCTGATTGTCAAGCTTTTGGGCTCAATGGTATTAAAGATTTCCTTCTAAAGGTGGAAAATTTTTGATTTTGATAGAATAACAATAGTAAAACAGCATTCCAGTGTAAATGTAGGGAAATGGCAAGAATTAATGTGTACATGTTGTGTACATGAAGTCTGGGGGAAAACAAATCCTTCATTTTTATCTGGCCCCAGATTATGGTAATCAGATTTTTGAATCTCAATTTAAGCAGCTTATCCAAAGGGCAATGAAAAAATGTATGGTGGGCATAAGTAGGCCACAACATATTTCATTTGGTGACTTATGTACCAGAAAGACTTGAAAAGAAATCACTGAACACATGGTTGACCAGAATAAGGGGTGGGACAGTTATGCAGGAAGAATTTTGGATGTCAGATGCTGTTCTGGTACCCGAAAGAATAAGACAGTAAAAGAACCAAAACATTGGTGAATAAGAATTAGATAAGAACTGCCGTTCCACAATTATCTTGTGTTTATTTTGTATATATTTTACATATTTTTATATTTGTGCCTGTTTCCCCTAATCAAATGTAATCTCCTTGAGAGTAGAGATTTTTTTTCCTTTTTTGTCTTCGTGGGATATATATGCCTAGGAGAGTGCCTTGGACATAGTAAACTCTTAATAAATGCTTATTGAATAATTAAAGAATCAAATAATATGAGAAGATATGCTATGAGAATATAGAAGGCATTCTATATTGATGGAGGTAGTATTCACACTGTTGAAATGAAAGCATGGAAGACTGAGGAGGTTTGTGATTGAAACAAAAGTAAATAGCCACAAAAATGATCCTTGGGCATAAATAAATGTGATTTCTTCATTAGCCTTCTGGTTTCATCAGCGTAGGCCTATGGTTTAGTAAATAAATTCTAATGAGTTGCCTTAAAAACTTGTCATGCTTACTGACTCGGGAAGGGTCACAACCACTGTATCAAAAGCAGAATTCGAATCTACATCTTCCTGACTCTAGGTTATAACTATCTCCACTACTCAGACAACTATAACTATGGGTGTAAAATTTAGATTTCACCTTCTCAGGGTGCAGTTCCTCTCCCCAGTACCAACATCCCCATTCCCATCTGCACCCTTGGCCCCTGGCCTCTACTTCCTCAGCATCAGCCAGGCCTTTAGCAGTCTAGAAACCTTGTGGTATCCCAGGGCAGGCTTCTTCACTCCAGGTGGCTACACCACAGGTGACCCTCATACCTCCTGTTTCTTGCTGGCACAAAAATGACTAGTTATGGTATATTGACTATGCCACACTGTATAAACAACATGATGTAATGGAAAGAGTGCTTCATTAGGAGTCAGTGATAATTAGCAGTACGGTCTTATAATTAACAATAAATTAGGCAGTACATTATTCTGGAAATACAGAGTACTGCTACATTTCTTAGTTTAGCTAGAAACAAAAAAAAAATTGTAAAAAAGAGTGCAATTACGCTAAAGAAAAGACAGTCAAAAGAAAAGTCAGTTTCAGAAAACATCCCCAAAGGTTAAAAGAAAGCAGCTTATGCGAACTCCCAGTAACCCACAGGGGCTAATTTTATTAGCCATGAAGGACTCCCAGGTGAAACTGACAACTCAATTTCACCAAAACACAAAATATTAAAGCCATTAAGCTATTAAAATGATTACTTAAAAACACTCTTCCTTGGAACAACCAAGTATGAAAGCAAATAGGCAAATTTTCAGTGTGGAGCCACCTGAGCATTCTAATTTTAAACAAAACAAAGCAAAGCAAAACAAAACAGCAAAAGACAAAAATGAGGAATGCTAGCTAGTAAAGTACGCTTATTTTTTTCTAGTCAAGTACATCAATCATTATGAAGAGAATTCACTGAACAAAATTGATGGACAAATCAAATTTTAAAATCGGCCTTTTGGAGAATGAGTTAAAATGTTTGGACTAAAGATGAATTATACAGATTACTGGTATTGAATTGAAAATTAAGATAAGAGAGGGAAAAGAAGTTTTGTTTATTAGAGCAAATAGCATATCCATATATCTGAGGGTGTGTATTTTGGGGAATAAATTACAAAGATTGTAAATAGTAAACACTAATCTCTGCTTTTTTGGACATTAATCCTATGATAGCTTAGAATACAGAGATCATAGATTAAGCAACAGTATAAATGTGAGTGAAATTGGTTACTTCTTGACTCAACCTCTTCACACTCAATGCACTTCTTTGGAGGACTGTACACAGAGAATAAAATTTGTATTTGTGTTCTGAAGATTAAAAGATATTCCCAGTCTATTCCCTTGCCATTAGGTTTTGTTATAGAAAGAGAAACACTGTCTTCAATTTGGGTCAATTAAAATCATTTTTTTAGGAGTCTATTATGTACCAAATGCTGCCAGACTCTGGGTGAAAAATGACAAAATAAAAAACATTTCCTGTCCTCAAAGAGCTTACTTTCCCCTGGAGTGAAATAACATGTACATAAATTAGTAAAACAAAGATATCAGAAAGGGAAATATGTGAGCTCCATGAGGGCAGGGAATGCTATTTGGCTTTTCTTTGTATGGCCAGCACTTAATATGATCCCTGACACATGGTAAGTACTTAATTTAATCAGCAAAGGCTTCCCGTGGAAATGGCATGGTGCATGAACTCAGCTGTAAGAGAAGCCAGTAACTTGAAGAGCCAGAAACACGTTTCAGACATAGGGCCAAAGGCAAAGACATGAGAGTGGAATGCTGAGTTTAGGTAACAGAAAAGAGGCCACTTAGTCTACAATACAGAGTGAAGCAAGGAGAATGTAAAACGAGTCTGCAAAGATAGGCTGGAAACAAGACTGTGAAGGGTTATAAATGCCTAACTGAGAAGTTTGTATTTTATCCTGGAGGCATAGGGAATTGTCAGAGATTATTGAGCAAGAGAGAGATGTTGTCACACTTCATGCTTAGGAAAATTGCCTTGGCGGTTGTATGGAGGATAGATTTTAGATGGGAGAGAAGTAGGGAGATCAGTTAGTGGATATTTTAGCACATGAGGTACCAGGAAATGATGTTCTGAACTACCATGGTAATTGTGCTTGTGTAGAGAAGGGGATGGATGTGAGTGGCTTTTTTCACAGATGAGTTTCCTCAACTATTTCTATCGAAAGCATGCGTTGATCACGGGTCAAGTTTGCCTAGATGTGCTCAAACACTCCACCCATGCTCTATTCATGCCTGTGATTTCAAGATTAGGTTTGGGTTGGTTTTAAGTTGAGTTGGGGAATGAAAAGGAACTTGAATGACTGTTTTTTCTCATTACCTGAATCTCTACTGATCACATCTCTGGAGTTGTATTTTATGTATGAGATAAAGAAACGGAAAAAAGAAGAAAGGGAGGAAAAAAGGAGAAACAAGTGAGAACAAGTAGAGGTGGAAAGTTGGAAGGTGGGGCATGGTGCTGAGAGAAGTTTGAAGGACATTGTAAGAGTTAGTTTTACTCACTGAGAGATTGACATTAAAACCTTCCAAAGCAGAGCTAGAATGGTGGCTACCTTAATTCTTTCTCACCTCAAATCCTGGATCCCAAGAGGAGAACAATTATTTTCATTTTCCTTTCTGGCCAATATCAAGTGAATACATCATCCTCCCCTAACATGAACACAACTAAGTTTGCTATGGAGCAAGTTCCTAGCACAATGATGCTGTTTCAATAGTTCAAAGATCTGTGATTTTCCACTGATATAGATTGCACATTCCAAGGTAGTATTCATGAATTTTATTGACAAAAAGAATTCATCTCTTAGCTTTGGTCCTTCCAGTGATGTTTCTCTGAACTTATCTAGGCTGATACCTTTTAAGACAAAGATATATGAAACCCTTAGAAAGTGATTGCAGTCCCTCAAATTCACCCACCCCATTATGCTCCCTCCCTCCCTTTGAAGTGACCTATCTACCAAAATCTTTCCCAAACCTAGAAGAGCCGTGTGGAGGTGAAAGTTCCTGCCTGAAAAGCATGTGGATTCCTTAGTCCATGCTACCAGCCTTCATTCATGTCTGCATACCCTGTATGCCTAGTATAAAGAGAAATTCACCGGACTCCTTTGTGGTGTTCCATTAAGACCAGACCAGCTGATTCCTTCAAGAGAAACCATCTAGGTCCTCCAGAAACCCTCCCCTGTCCTCTACCTCTTTTAGTCTCAGAAGTAAACCCTTGGTAACTACATCCACTTCTGCTCTTGTTCCTATTGGTTCTCCAACTTCCTCACTGGGCTGTACTAGCTAAAGAGCTATAACCGCTAAAAGTATTGGGCTAGTCTGACACCTCTCTCATGTCAAAGGCAGCTGGAACTTCTAGATGAAAGACATACAGTCCATCAAGCCTGTACATATAATTGGTAGTCCCATTAAGAGCTTACCTTCTATTGGCAGAGACTCTAAAGATGCAGAGTTACTTCTTCCACGCAATGAGGAGCCATTAGAGTAAGATGTTAGCTCACATTACAATCCTGTAACAGTAGCAACAACAGTGTCAATAACACTCAACAATGTTGCATCTGACCTCCTGCTTTGTTTCACCGTAGAGAGTGGGAGGAATGTGGTGCACTGGAAAGAGGGCTGTAGGCGGAATCGGAAAACCGTGGTTTCGGTCCTGAATCTGCCACTGTGTAGCACCTGTGTGAACTTGGGCAAGTCACTCAAACTTTACATATAATGGAGGAGATTTGGGTTGGACTAGATGACCTTCTAAGGGCACTTCTAGCTCAAAATCTGTAATCTGTGAAGATTAATAAAACCCATTGGAATTGTGATGGGAGCTATCCTCAAAATACCTGTTGAATGAGTAGTTTGTTGGAGTGATCCTTACAAATTCGCTGTGCAAAAACCTCATTTCCTCTCCTCTTCCCTATCTCAATTTTAATTCTTGCTATTTGTTCTGTTTATACTCAAGATCACCTCATCTTTTGCACACCTTTTAGTAGGTAGGACACTGACCAATATCACTACGCATCAGCGTATTGTGCTTTTTCCCTTGTTAAATTCTCTTGAAATTCAGTGTACCAGATTTTAAACATATACGCCTAGTATACATACATTATATCTATATCTACACACATATGTATGTGTATATATAGGTATTTTATATATATACATATACATATGTATATATACATATACATATGTGTATATATTATATATATACATATACATATGTGTGTATATATACATATATATATATATATATAAATATATTTCCTTTCTCCTTTCTTTAGATGAAAAGGTGGTGGAGTTCTGTGATTGACAGCATGCCCTGCTGTCTAACAGCTTATCATAATAAGTATGCTTTATATGCAGGAACTCTGTTTTGGGAGGAAATACTGGGAAAAGATATACAGTTTTTGACATTTCAAGGAGGTCTCCACGTGAGTTATTGCTGAGCACTTAATGGCTGCCACATTTGTTTACACAATCCCTGCACGACCAATGTCTAACTCATTGTTGGGAAAGTGCTTTGGGATAATTTGTGTATGAAATATTCCATATAAAACCAATGTTTATTCCTTTTCGTTTTACCTTTCTGTAACTTGACACATAAGAGTGCTTTTAGGCATAGCACACAAGAAATTAAACACTCAGCTCCTATTAACACCACAAGGAACTGAGTTCTTAGAATTCTATCTGGGGGCACTCAAAAGGGGCCCCCCAGTATGGAGAGAAAGTAAATTCAAACAATGACAAAGGAAAACTTAGATATTTATTTAGCTACAGAAAGCTTTATGCGCAGCTGGGATGCAAGTAATATGTATTATTTTATTGGGATTTTCCTAGTAAAGTGGAGCTTAAACTAGTTTCCTTCAATGCATATATGCATTTGTCTATATGCATGAACACACACGTACATGTGTGCATACATGTACATATATGTAGACATACTGCACATGTATGCATATAAATAGGTATGTATTTATATACATGTATATGCAGGAATGTAATAGAGCGAGCTTGAACTAGTTCATGAGAGTTGATTATTAAGTTTTCAGTGTGAGCATTTACACCTCAGAAATCGGCAAATACTATAAATCAGGGCTTGATTTTTTGCTTTGTTGATTATCTAGATTTAAAGAAGTAATGAAGAAAATGTTAATAATGTATATTACAACTTAAAAATGTGTTTAGTGTACTCTTCCCCCCAAGAGCCAATTGTTAAACATTTCCTAACACATCCCTGCATACACACAAATAAATATATGCACACCCTATACAATTATTTGTTATCTAGAATTCTACAACTGTAAATCTCAAACAACTCTCACTTCTGTGCTTTCTCAGTTTGATGAGAATTAATGTTCATTATGATCACCCTGAGACACTTAAATATCCTCGAGGGTCCTCCAATCAGCAGAAAAAAAAGATGAAATTATACTGATTAGAGTGATTTGAAAGGCAGTGTGTCACGGTGATAGAGGCCTGGACTTATAGTCAAGAAGGTGTGGGTTCAAATTATGATTATGATGCCAGGTGTGTTACCCTGAACAATTTACTATTACTCAGCCTCATGCATTTCCATAAGAGTCTAAGTTAGAAATCAGTTGAGATCTAACTAGAGGGAGGAATTTCCCACCTCAAGAGTGCCCAAAATCACCAGTTCCTAAGTAATAGGCCAGTGTTAGGTAATGATTTATTGTGTTCTAATGCTCTGACAATAGTTAACCCATCATGTCTGCTACATCAATCAACAAACATTTATTAAATATCTGCTATGTTCTCCTAGGCATTGTGCTGAGAAATAAAGATGCAAAGACAAAAGTGAAATAGTTTCTGCCCTCAGGAAACTAGCATTCAAATGGGGAAGAAAACATGTATAAATATAAGAATATACAGAATATAGACAAAATAAATGCAAGGTAGTTTTGAGAGGAAGGGCACTAGCAGTCTTTCAGAAAAGCTCGATATAGAAGGTGGCAGATGTGATAGTTCCTTCTTAACCATAATACATCATTCAATGACTGTGCTATACAATAGAGGTTACTCTGTAAAGTTAATTGAAACATGCATATGTGTGCATATCTGAATATATGTATACACACATATACACATACATTCATACACACATATACATACTTATGTACTCTTCATGGATAAAGTTTAGGAATAGTTGCTATCCATTAGAAATCAGAAAATAAGTAGAGTGTGCCTATGTTTTAATCTATCTTTTAAAAGTCTGTTACTGTGCTTATTTGTGCTTTTTGCATGTCAAAATAGTGTTTGACTTTTAGATTTGCAGAATGTATGTAAGCTTAATCTCTAGTTTCTAAAATCAATTTGTTGAAGGTTCAGAAATGATTCCCTTTTGCTGTGCAAAAAGAGCCAGAGGTATACCTTGATAGCTGTGCACAGACCAAGAGGTGTATAAAAGGAAGAGTCAGTGGCACGAAGCAGTGGGATCAATAGAATACCCAAGGAATTCACCCAAGGTAATGAGTTCCCACTATTTTTGGCGTTTCATGATAATTTTTCGTTTTTAATAAGCATGTTATGGATGAGCATGTATTAAGTATGTAATATTGCCAATCACTGTGTTGGGTTCAAAGCCAAAAGCAAACATATTCCTGTCCTCAAAGAGCTTACATCCTAATGGAAAATAAAATATGCTTTTTCCTTTTTCGTAACCTTGGGAATGCTGGATTCCCCTCCCCCCATACTTGGATAAATGATATAGAATATTAGAAACTAAAAGTATTATAAAGATCATCTAGTCTAACTTCCTAATTTTATAGAGGAAGAAACCCAGAGAGAAGTAATTTTCTAAGGTAGTACAACACATTAATTATGAAATCAGAATTAGAACGATGGTCTCTTGACTCCCATTCCAGTCCTCTTTCCACTTTACCATGTTAGTTCTATGCTCCATCCTGTTCTGTCATTCCTGAGAGGTTACCACTCCCTCACCCATCCTCCAAGCACCTAACTGTTGAATTGCCAATAGTATTCCTTACTGTATAAGACAATTTTCTTTTCTGGATATTTCATTGTTTGGGGACACACCAGGCAGTACCAGAGCTATTGTCACGAGTTCCCATCAGGAGGATCAGACAACCCAAACCTACAGATGAGATTTGGATGCAAGTGTAGTTTGTAGAAGTGAGTTTTAGAGTAATGAAAACAAGAAACCGTGAATTGCTTTGATAACAAAGGGAATGGTGGTCCATGACTATGGCTTAACCTCTGCACACCATCTTATATTTGGTTGTAACTCTCCCAGTCATAGATAGTGAGCACCGATGAGGATCATCAGTTTTCCAATGATAGGCATAAAAAAGTGATTAGATATTACTGTCAGTTCTTTGCCATCAAGTTTATTCAGATCAGAGATACCAGAGAAGAAAAAAAAAACGAACAAGAGCTAAGAATTCAGAATTTTAACTCAAAAAGCAACCTTTGGAAAGGTGAAAAATCACTAGGTGACTTTTCTTCACCTACTCCCAGTATTTTGTAAATCTAATCAGTTTCACCTTTCGTTCATGTTTGCAACCCAACTAAATTTTTGTTCTCTGCCTTTTATTTTTCACCTTTCTCAACTGCTGTCGGAATTTTTTTTGTAAATCATTTAGCCCATAAGCATGCTTTGTTATGGAAAGGGCAAGTACTAGGAAAAACCAGAGTCAGCAAGACTGTGTATGATGATCTTTGAAACTAGCCCCTGATAAGAGTTTACTGACTGTAATTCTACTTAGCAAAGGTAGGGATCATTAAGCAGGATGGATACAGTGATTACAACATAATTACACACTATGGCTATAATTTCTTGCAAATGAAATGTACATATTTCTAATATGGGAAATAATGTACAAGAGCCCATGGCATAGAGGAGGGAAAATTAAAATGCTATTTAGCATAAGCATGAGGGCAAAGGAGGAAAATCAGTGAGTGTGGGAAGAGGTTGGTATATCCTGTGAGAACCTAATGAGAGAATTGGATGTTGTAAGTTTTTTGCATAAAAGCAAAAGGCAAAGAGAGATCGAATATGACTCTATTAAAGACTCCTTGAACATCTAGGAAGATTTCAAAACATTGGTAACTAATGTCCACAAACAAACATTGTTACTAAACTTGCTAAGACTGTAGGCAAAGGACACATTCGAGTTGAAGGTGCCAGGAGCTTAAAAAATATAATGTCTGGGGAAAATAATTCGACAAAGAGGTAAAGTTAAAAATAAAGGTTCATTTTTAAAATTCACATTTTATATCTTCTCTTAATAAGAAAAATGAGCAAATAATTTTGGAAAATTAAGTAGTAACAATTAACGCATGGTTCTGCTGCAACCTGCATCATTGGAGGGAATGTCTACATTGATGAGATCACAGATTTATTGGAATACTGGAATAAATAGTAATTACCTTGAAGTCTCTATGCTGTGTTTTGTGGCTCTGCTCCTTTACTCAGCCTTGGGCGGCCTTCTTCAGCTCCTGTGCTTGTGGCACCCTTCTTCTTGAAGCTTTCTTCATGCCCTAGAATTTAGTTCTCAGAGGGATTGGCCATGTCCCTGTCCCAATGTGGCTGCACTCATGGTTGGACTGCCTTAGGCATCCCCTACCCTCCAATTAGATTGTTTCTGACACTCTCTTACCCCACCCTCCACCTGTCTTTGCTTCAGGTGAATGAATTCTTAGTTATAGACCTGATATGACTTAGATAATTCATTGCCAATCGATGGCCATGAGATTCTAGAAACCTGAAGAGCTCCTTCCCCAGTAGCATGTGGAGCTGAAAGGGATTTTAAGGATCACCTAGTAGAGGAGTTATTAGCTCCTGTATTATGGATCCCTTTGGCAGTCTGGTGAAGCTCTTCTCAGAATAATGTACTTAAATGAATAAGATAAAAATACATAGGATGAGGTGTAGTTATCAAAATATTTTTTAAAATGACCAATTCATGGGCCCCAGTTTAAGGACCTGGATCTAGCCAAATTCCCTCATTGACAGATGCAGGTCATAAGGCCCAGAGAGGTTGTGATTGGTTAAGTTATGTAAGTGGCACAACTGTGATCTGAATCCAGATGCTTTGACTGCAGATGCAGTTTTTTACTACACCAGAGTTCCCCTTATGTAGACTGGCTACAGAAATATCACTTTGTATGGTTTCAGAAGTTGTGACTTAGGTCCAGAGGGAGAGATCAGGTCGGCCCTGGGGTCACCTCTGCAGGCATTGGTAATGTTAGCATCAGGCTTCTAGGAGATTAGACAGAGATGCTCATTCAATAAAGTCAAAAGGATTTTGTCTCCCTAAAGCATTGAGGGAAATGAGTTTATAGATAACTCAACTAGGACTGGGCCCTGTGGACATTACCCCTTAACTTTCTCGGACGCAGCACATGCTGCTAACCTCATGGATTTTGTGATTTAGAACCTTTCGCAGCCCTGGGAAGAGAGAGAAGGATTCCTGCTGCTGGGGTCTCCTCCATATTACTGAAGCTGGATAAGTGGATAGTCTGCAAAATGAGACCACCACTCAGGCTCCTGTTGGTGTGTGGTCATTTTACAATCTGCCAATTTCTTACAGTGCTTTAGATTGCTACAATCCCATCATTTAAAAAAAAACCTCATTATTACTGTTCAGTCTGTGTAGATCATTTACAATTTTGAGGAAAACCTCCCTCTGCTTTTAATCTGACACTGGCAAAGGGTTTCACGTTTTCCTTCTCAAGTGCACTCTCTCTCTACAGAGAAATAAATAGGCATTCTAGTTCTTATGGAATCAGAATAATAACATTGTATCATGTACTGCTCAAAATTCAAGGGTGGGCAGAGGTGTTTTCTTTCTCCCTTATTGAAAAAACAGTTAAGAGTGAGTATTAAACAAGGGTTAGGGGCAAGAGAAGGTGGATGCACTCACAGATTTTTGTCCTCTTTTCCTACTTTAAAGTAGAAGCATCTTAAATGTGAAAGGGACCTCAGAGGTCATCAAGTTTAATCTCTTCATTTTCTAGATGAAGGTAGGAATAAAATTTTCCAAAGGAATGACGAAGACTCCCGAAGTTGATGAGGCAAGCTCATTTGTTCTGCATTTCCTACAAGAACTGGGAGTGCTGCCTGAACAGCAACACACACCAAAGAGCAAAGGCTGACAGCTTAAATCGTCAACCCGAAACTCGAAGTCTCTCCCTCATTTCTTCAGTGGCTGAGTACTCTGAAGGTTACAACTTCCCAGTACCCTTACTTCATGTTTCCCCCTTAATGTATTCTCCCCACCCCCACATACATCCACCTAGATTGCATGTGCATTAAAATGAGCCTTAGCTCCTCCCAGGGAGGAGAAAGTAATAGTAATGAAGCAATTTAGCATGCGAGTTTGAAGCCTAGCTGACCCAATTTCTCTATCTTAACCACAGACTCTGTTAAGACTGGTTTTCTCCTCTTTCTTAGAATTGTTTTTGCAAAGAGAGACTAGTTCTCTGAGAAGAAAACTCACTTCTCTCCACCTGTGTGGACACATTATTTTTTTATATCTCACAATGAAACCATAGGATTAGAGAGTCTGTAGACTAACCCAAAGTCACAAGGCGGTAAGTGGTAAAAGGAGAATTTGAACTCAAGTCCTTAAACTTCAAATACATAACACTTTCTGCATAGCACTGCTTCCCCAGGGAAGGCCCACACAACACCCTGCGTCTCTAGTTAGTTTATTCTTTATATACTAATCAGGCTCAACTCTCCTTAGCATCCTGAGATCAGCTCAAGACATATAAAGTGTTATGACCAAAGAGACTTTTTGACGTTCTAGTTGTGATAATAGGATCACAGGGTCATAGGTCTAGAATTGGAGTGGACTTTAAAGGCCATTTAGTTCAACCATATCATTTTATAGACAGTTGTCTAGCTAAGTCACCCGTAAGGTTGATGTCATTAAAACGTGATGAGTGTTTCTTAATGCTTTCTAAAAAAAATTCCCTTCTTAAACATCCCTGACAAATGGCCATTCAGCCTCTGCTTAAACTGTGGAAGTTACAACCTACAGGGCAGATCATTCCGGGTTTGGATGTCTCTAATTGTGAGGAAGTTCTTTCTCATAATGAGCTAACACTCGCCTCTAAACGACTTTAACTTGACAGTCCCAGTTCTGACCTGGGGAGCCACAAAGAATAAGTCTCATTATTCTCCTTCAAGTACAATCATAATAACCCCCCTAAGTTTTCCTTTCTCTAGGCTAAATCTCTCCAGGTCCCCAAATGCCCCAGTTTCCATCCAGATCTCTGAATGACTCCATGAAATTCATACTAAAATGATATCGTTCAATAAGTGATTTGTTTTGAAATTAAATTCCTTTAGTATCCTCTAAAAGGAGGATCCTAACAGCACCTTTCCTCCCCCCCCATATGGAATATTCATATGTTATTTAATGCTCCTAATGTGAAAGCCTGTTTACCATGTTTTTATTTGTAGGTAATTTAGCAAACATGAGTGTGTTGTAATCACCCCTCCTTATCTTCCCATACACAGTTCTGCTCAATTGCCACCATACCCTCGACAATTTCAGGGTCCAAATGCCTTCCCTTCCTGTTTTTCCTGTGAATACTTCTGTGCTATCAGGACAAATAATCACAGTTAGTTGTTAGGAGAAGGAAAATGATCTAGTTAAGCAAATTCTCACCAAAGTGTTCATAAGTAATAAACCTTTATTCCTCCCAGAGGTTTTTTTTCAAAGTTTTAGAAAAAGATGCCTTTGACCATAAATGAATCATCAATGGCTGAAATTGGAGGCAGCATGGCCTAGTGTACTAGAGAAGGCTAGACTTGGAGTTAGTAAAACTTGAGTTCAAATGCTGCTTGATACCTTACCTGTTCAAACATAGGCAAAGCTATTAACTTTTTTGAGCCGCAGTTTTCTCATCTGTAAAATAAGAATAATAATTTCTACACCATTAGGTTGTTGTATGAATGAAGTAAAATGAACTATATATATGTATTATTACTATTAGGTTTTCAGGCTAGGCAGGAAAGTAAAATGACCATTTTTAGGCAGTGTTAGAGAAGATACATTTGAGCAGGAGACCTAGCACATAGGAAGACCAGTTCCCCTGTTCTATACTTTTCCTGATTGCCACACTTTATTCCCTTCATATGCTTTAGCTCCTCACTCCTATCTCTATCTATAGTTTTCTTCCTTCCTTCTTTCTTAATTTCTTTCTTTCTTTGTTTCTTTCTGTCTCTTTCTTCCTTTCTTCCTTCCTTCCCTCCTTCCCTCTCTCCTTCCCTCCTTCCTCCCTTCATTCCTTCCTTTTTTCTTCCTTTTTCTGTCTCTTTCTTCCTTTCTTCCTTCCCTCCTTCCCTCTCTCCTTCCCTCCTTCCTTCCTTTCTTTCCTTCCTTCTTTCTTTCTTTCTTTCTTTCTTTCTTTCTTTCTTTCTTTCTTTCTTTCTTTCTTTCTTTCTTTCTTTGTCTCTTTTATCCTTTCTTCCTTCCTTCCCTCTCTCCTTCCTTCCTTCCTTTCCTTTCTTCCCTCTCTCCTTCCTTCCTTCTTTCCGTTCTTTCCTTCCTTCCTTCCTTCCTTCCTTCCTTCCTTCCTTCTTTCTTTCTTTCTTTACTTCATTAGTAATTTATTCAATCCTGTTCTTGAAATATAATCTCCACTACATCATAGTCAATGAATGTCATCTAATCTTTGCTTCTAGACTTCCAGAAAGTGGGAACCTTATGTCTTCCAAGGAAGTCCCATTCTACTTTTCCCACCTGAGTTTTCTAAAACTTTCCTATTTATTTTACAATGTTTCTAAGCCAGGAGTATAATGGACTCTTTCTGGTGGTAGATAAGAGTTGGGGCTGGGATTCCTGGCAAGTCAGGAGTCTAATTCATAATTGGCCTGTAGTTTAAGTGAAATCTTTAAAGCTCCTCTGGGTGGAAATTAATCACAAGTCTTTAATATGGGTATGGTTTAGAAAAAAAATTCTTGTTTATTTTTTCAAAGGAAGGACTTTGAATTTCCTTTTTTTCATGACTAACCTACCATACCTAGCAACATATTGGACTTTATGAACCCAGCTTTCCCTTCAATTTTTTTCTACGTAACTAGAAAATATGGATGTCAGACTTTCCAAAATGTGAAATAATCAACCCACGGTCCCACTTTGTTCATCAGCTCCAGGGACTAGCCATGGAATAGAGATAGAGACTGGACCTGTGATTTCTTGAATAGGGAATTCCTGGTTGAGGAAGCCAGTGTAGGCTAGCACCTTCTCTGAAACTTTGTGTCTTAAGGAATTGTCTGGACCACAGAATGGTTAAATAACTTGCCCAGGGTCACCTAGGCAGTTTGTATCAGAAGCAGGATTTGATTCCAGGTCTTTTGGCTTTGATGTCAGCTCTCTATCTACTATATCAATGGTGTCACGTTCAAATAGAAATAGATCCCTAGGACAGAATATTGACTTAGAAAACCACAAGTTAACATTATCTATGTTGTATTTTTATTTTGTTATCCACTTCTCAATTGCATTTTAATGTGGTTTGGGCTGAATACCAGAGTGGTAGGCATGTATGTTGACACATCTGTACAAAATCAAACTTCCATGATATGCTTGTCTCCTCCTCCTACTCCTTCTACTCTTTCTCCTCTTCCTGCACTTTTTATGACAGATAAAGGGTTACCCAAGAGGCAACAGAAATACATTTTTGAAAAAAATTGCATTCTTCAGCCTTTTAACTATTAAGCTCCAAAGACAACTCTATCCAGTAAGACTAAAAAGCTGTCATAGGACTAGGGAAAACACTGAATATGGAGGGCAAAGAAGCAGAGACTCTGAGCTTCATGCCCCTGGCTCACCACTGCATGGCTCCTAATTTATGACTTGTCTAGTTTTTTCACCCTTAAAACCTACCCACAAGTATTTGTAAGAGTCTCACATAAATATTGCTGTGAGTAACACCAACATTTAGGCCTTCTTTTTCAAGACTTGTTGTGTGGCACTATGATAGTGTGCCATGTCATTAAAAGAGCAGCTAGGTGGCACAGTGGGTAGAGCCCTGGGCCTGGACTCAGGAAGACTTGAGTTCAAATGTTCACACTTACAAACTGTGTGACCCTGGGGAAGTCACTTAACCCTGTTCGCCTCAGTTTCCTTATCTCTAAAATGAGCTGGAGAAGGAAATGTCAAACCACTCCAGTATGTTTGCCAAATGGGGTCATGAAGAGTCAGACGTGACTGAATTAACTGGATAGCAACAAGTGCTATATTGGAGGGAGATGGGAATTCCCAATGGGAACAACATGCCATTAAGGTAGGTGAGATATCTGTACAGGAGGGTCTAAGGAGGGCATTCCTGATACAGAAAACATTCATACTTAATAGAAAGTGAAACCAGAAATGATAAATGAATGAATTAAAAAGCTGTATTATCCTATATATAAAGCACTATGTTACAATCTATTATTTGTATACTACGTGTATACAAATATGGAACAAAGTTAGCCCTGGCATCAAAGTGCTTATATGGGAGGTGGCAGTGGCAAGAGAGGAGTGCTTTGGTTTGGGAATTTGTGGAAATGGTGAGTAGAACTATTGAAGTGTTGATTGATAAACCATTTTCAATGCCAAAGGCATTTTTAATTTGATTAGATTTCCAGAGCTGGAAAAAGACTATGAGGTAGGGAGAAGGAAGAGAGGGAAGGCACATCTAATTGCGGATAACAATAAGATGGCCCAAGTAGAATGTTCCATGGAGTGATGGGGCAACTAGGTATAGTAGGCACACACACACATACACACACATACACATATACAGAGAGAGACAGAGAGAGAGAAAGAGACAATGAGAGAGAGACAGAGACAGGGAGAGACAAGGGACAAGAGACAGTGAGTAAGAGCAAGAGAGAGAGTGACAGAGACAGAGACAGAGAGAATGAGACAGAGAGCAACAGAGAAAGAAAGAGAGAGAACAAGAGAGACAGAAAGACAGAGAGAGACATAAAGACAGAGACAGAGAGAGGACCCCAATAGTGATGGCCTGGTATATATTCTGCTAGCTCATTTAAATGAGGAAATCACTTCATTTTCAGTATATGTATAGTGTAAGTATCTAAATGACCCAATATAGAATATCATATTGCAAATGACTTCTGAATTATGCAGTCAGCATAACCTGCTGAATTTGAATTGTTTTGCTTTAACCTTTATCTGGGTTCTCCGTCCTCCATCTAGTATTAGAGCAATCCAGGATCTTTCTTTACTTCACTGCTGAGTTATTTCCTCTTGATTTTAGATATATCATGAACTGGAGAATTCTGTTTGTAGTCTTATGTGGGTGCTTTGTTACAAACATCTGAAGGCTGACTTTGTGGTTGTGTGGGCTCCCAGAGGGGGAACCCTGGAAGTAGCTGGTTCAGTTTAAACCTTTTTAGAAATCTGCACAATAACATGGCTCTGTGTTCTCATTCTCCTTGCTATGGAGCCGCAGTCTGCTAATCTGACTGCCTGTGCTTAGGATGCCCTTCCTTGCTCCTTGACCAACAAAAAGACTGCTCTCAATCTAGGGTTACAGACCTGAATTTTCATTTATTCCTTTTGGTGACTTTGGAGGCACAGATTTGTTTCCTCCTTGTAGCAAGAGTGAAAAGCATTTGCATGATGTTCTTATCAGGGACTACAGATAATTCTGTCAAGCGTTTCTTAATGGCTTACTATTTTCAAAGTTCTATGTATATGTGTAGGTATACATATGTACATGTTTATATACATATATGTATATCTATAATATATGTGTTTGTATAAATACATATATGTATAAATGTAGTTTTCTATATATATTTCATATACATATGGAGGGAGGGGAAGACAGGGAGAGTAAAGGGAAGGGAGGGAGAGACACACACACACACTGCAAAGATAATGGTTGGTGAATTTAAAGAGATGAAACAAATTGTGTCCATCATTTAAGGAAAGTGAAGATAAGCTGGGCCTCCAAGCTGCTGTTCCACATGTTCTTTGGTGAGGTGATAGCTTAAGAGACCTACAATCTTACTGTTTCTTCACTTTCCAAGTTCTCCAGCACTTATAGAGAGGGGCAGTCTGGAGTCAATGCCGAGCATCTTATAATAGATATGCATATGCAAATAGCAACATTAAGTTAACCTGAATGTGGCAAAAAGGAGGCTCACGATGATCTTCGAACTCAAATTTCTCAGCCAAATGCATGTCCCAACTTCCAGAGAAGTACTTTGAAGGGGAGGTGAGGCTGGGGCAGAGCAGGGGGAGGAGGGAACGTAATGGAAATGAGAAGCCATCTTCAGCCAAGTGAATTTACTCTAGTGGATGAGAAAGGACTGTGCTCCCCGCCATGCAGGTAGCATGTTTGGCAGTGACGCGAGCAGATTATTTGTTCTTTTTCCCTGACACTGAACTCAAGAATGCATTGTGGGAAAACCCATCCTGACATATGACACAGTGCAAAGGAAGATCACAGCATGAAGCAGCATCAAGGGGTTTCTATGGCCTTGATGCACTTGGGCCCAGCACGGGGCCTCAGAGATGAGTGGCTCTTCCCACTGAAGCAGTGGGGCAATTTGCACAGCTCTTGTGAGAGTCCCTGGTGAAGCTGCTCTCAAAGCTCCCGTGTAAACTGGGCCAAAAAGGAAAGGAAAGACCCTGCCCCCTGCCTCGAGAGACACAAAAGGAGACATTTCAAAAGGAGCTTAGTTAAAAGGGGGAAAAATGATATACAAATATTGGAAGAAAATAGGAATGTGTTTTAAAAGGAGAACCAGTATCAAGAAAGAGAGCAAGACAGAGATGATGGAGAGAAATGTAGAGTCAAAGTGAGGCTTTTAAAAATATACATAATTTTAAGGGAAATACTATAATAAAAAATTACAGCTGAACCTGATTTATTTTGGTTAAAAGGGTCCTTCCCTCTCCCCCTTAACTTTTATATAATTTCAGAGGTCCACATAAAGGTTTACATAAAGAAGAGAAAAAAAAAGCCAACACTCCTAATCAATGTTCTTTACTATTCTTTCTTTCTCTGAGTAAAGGGCCCTCCTGTATTCAGTCTCCCTTGTTTCTCCTGCTTATCATAATATGCCACTTTTTGTTCATCAAATTTACATTTCAAAAATTCTGTATTGCTGCTATACATTAATTATTAATCTTTCATCAGTCCCTTCTGTAGAAGCATTTTAAACTTTGATTTCACTATCCATTCTGGGGAAAATAAGCTTTAATCATGTCCCCTTTCTAGTGGGTATTTTCCCTTTTCTCACCCTATAAAGTATGTACTATGTGTATGCACGAGATGCACTTAGAAAAAGTCCCTTGTTAAAACATGGCATAGAAAGTACTTGAAACTGAGGATTCTTATTTTTCAGTGTTACTGCAGGGAGGACCAGGTGGTTCTGGCCTGAACATTAGGCTCATTTAGGGTTGATGTTTTAAACAAGATTAAATTAGTTCAAATCGATCTATCTATCAACAAATAGTTATTGAGTATCTATGATGTGTGAGGCACAGTGTTATGCCCCAGGGGGAGTCTAAGATGAATTAGATGTGGTTTCTGGCCTCAAAGAACTTAAAATTTAATTGGGGAGAAAAGAACACACAAAGAAATTAAACAATATAAGCCCACTGTAACAACATAAGAACATGTGCTTAATTGGCCAAAGACTGATTTAGATTGTAAATACTCTTGTTTTAGGGTGGGGAGAGAGTGGGTTGGAACAATCTGGGGAAGTACTTAGTCTAGTTCTAATGGATGGGTATGATTTTGATGTATATAGAGGAGTGGAAAGGGCGTGGGGAGGAGATGGTATGAGCAAAGACACCGAGATAGGAAAGCACAGAGCAAGTTTGCTAGAGCAGAAGTACTGGAAGATAAAGCTGGAAAGGGTAGGCAGCATCTGCAATGATCTTTGGCTAAGTGCAATAAAAGTAATATGAATAATAAAAGTGAGTAAGATCCATTATTCATTGCAAGAATAGATCTCTGAGCTCAGCGAATGGGAAGAGAGAACAGAGGTTAGGAAGCTGACTGTTTTATAAATACCTTAAATTAGAGATTTAGAGGAGGAGCAGCAAAGGAGATAGAGGAAGGGAAATCTGTGAGGTGGGAAGTACGTCTTTTATAGTTTAAATCTATGATGCTAGTTTTTTGTTGTTCTTTTGTTTTTATCTGGACCTACACATCCCCAATGTGGAAATGGAAACTGCTTCTATCTCTATAACTAGGTGGCTCACTTGTAACTTACTGTCTTAGAGAGTTGTCCAGGGTTATGAGCGGTCAAGTGACTTACCCAGAGTATGTGTCAGAGGAGATTTGAACCCAGGTCTTCCTGACTCTAAGCCCTGATTCACTGAGTCTTAGGATCCTAATATATATATGTAATACATAGTATTCCTAGTATTCCGCAGTATGTTGTGGAAGACAACAGGAGAGGGTTTCAGGAAGGAGTAGTCAGCAGTGTTAAATGCTGTAGTGAGGTTGGGAGGACTAAGAGAAGGCCGTTGAGATTATTTTGTCTGAAAGGCACTGGTGACTTTTGAGAGCAGAGTACCAGAAAGGGAAGAACAAAGCGAGAGGATAGACGCAGAAGAAGCAGAGGCAGCAGGTACATACCAACTCTTATATCTTTAGGAACTAGCCTCAAAGAAGATGATTTCAAAGACCTAACACAAATTCAAAATTATGCTGATCCAAAATGGTGTCCACAACTTGGAGATGTGTGTGTAGATAGTTATCCTGAAGATTTCATAGAGATGAGAATGTAGGCATTTTTCTATGTTCTGCCAATCATCTTTGGATCACAGGATTGCAAATTTAGAGCTGACAGGGAATATAGAAGTCATCTAGTCCATCGCCCTCATTTTACAAATGAGGAAACAGAGGCCCATAGTGACTTATATAGGATAACCCAGGTTCTAACTGACAGAGCAAGAATTCAAACCTAATCCTCTGACTAATTTTACTGATATTTTTGTGTATATGGGAAGTAGTTGTTCACTTTTTTCTAGTAGTGGCACTACTGATTCGATGATTGTATTCCAAGAAAAAGGTGGAAAGTAGATGTAGGGAAGTGAGTGGGATATTTGAGGTCCAGATCTGGTATGGAGAGTACTAGTTTAAGGGAGTAGAAGCAGGTTTCAATCAACTTTGAAAGACTTAGGAGTTCTGATCAATATAATACCAACCATAATTCTAAAGGACTCATGATGAAATATGCTATTCACTTCCAGATAAAGAAGTGATGAACTCAGAGTGCAGATCAAAGCATACTTTCTTTGTTTCTTTCTGTCTTCATCCTTTTTTGGGGGAAATTTGTTTTACATGAATATACACACATATTTGTTATGGGCTTTATGTTTCTTGTTTTATTAATGGGAAGGAAGGAGGAAGGGAAAGAATTTGGAACTGAAAATAAAAAAAATTGAATTGAAAAAAAGCAAAGAAAAAGGCCAGTTTGGCTGAAATAAAAGTGATGAGGAGAGTGGCGTATAAGCTTGAAAAGATAGATTGGAGCTAGGCTGTAAAGGGTTTTAAATGCCAAATAAAGGACTTGGTTTTTTTTGTCTTAAAGGTAAGGAGGAAGCACTAGTTTATTGAGCAGGGGGAATCATAGGGACAGACCTGAACTTTAGGAAAGTCACTACATACAAGACATTTCAAGGTCAACACGTTAGGACCTCTAAGGTGAGAGCTAAAGTGGCCTTTCAGGTCAGAAACAGTTTAATAGGTTGTCCAATAGGCAGCATATACTTAAATAGGGGAAGAAAAGCGGTCCATATTTTGGACTGGGAGATGTGTGGGCCAACAAAAAAAGAAAATGCCATGCAAAACAAATTCCTACATTAGCCCTGTCCAAAAAAGGAAAGAAATAAGGAAAGAAGGAAAAGAAAATATGCTTTGATCTGTACTCTGAGTCCATTACTTCTTTATTTGGAGGTGAATAGCATATTTCCTCATGAGTCCTTTGGGATTGTGGTGGGCCATTATATTGCTCGGAGTACCCAAAATTTTTAAAAAAAAGTAATTGTATTTAGAATAGTTTTATTATATGAATTGTTCTCCTAATTTTGCTCACTTTACTTTGCATTACTTTATGCAAATCTCAGTTTTCTTTCTGAAATTACACCCTTCATCCTTATAGCACAAGGATATTTCATTATATTCATATACCATATTTTTTTCAGCATTTGCTAATTGATGAGCATTACCTCAGTTTCCAATTCTCGCTCCCACAAAAAGAGCCGCTATAAATATTTTTGTATATACGGTTCCTTTTCCTCTTCCTTTGATCTCTTTGGGGTATAGAACTACTAGTGGTACCATTGGCATTTAACATTTCTCCTTTTCTGCATTCATTTGTGAGATTGTTGTGCCCTAATACATGTTCAATTTTTTGTGGAGGTGCCCTTCATGCTCAAGTAGTAGACACACTCCTTTGTATACTCATTTAATACTATTCAGTGACTATCATATCTAACTTTGCTAAAATTAAATTCATCTGATGAAATATTCCCCATTTTTCCATTTTTAAATCATTTTTCCATTTTAAAATTATTTCTTAATGTTTCATAAATCCAGTAGCTTCTTTTTGGTCAATTCTAATTTTTGGGAGTTATTTTCTTCCGTAAGATTTTATATCTCTTTTTCCAAGCTATTGTCTTTTCATATATTTCTTCCATAACCCTCATTTGTTTTTTGAAATAGTTAAAAAAAACTCATTACTGCTTCTAGGAATTCTCGTTGGATTTGTGTCCTCACTGCATTTTTTCCTTTGAGGTTTTGCTTGTAGATGTTTACAAGGCATTGTCTGTGTTTGTGCCTTGAGCTTCCTTATCACCACAGTACCTCTTCAGGATGGGGTTCTGTTTTTGCTTGCTTGTTCTTCCAGAGTACTTCTTCAAATTGGATTTTATGTTAGTGGTGCATACTTCTGGGTGGGAGTGGGGGATACTGACCTGACCTTTTTTAACTTAAAAGAGAGAATATAGTGAAGAATTTCAGTAGATCACTACTAGACTCAGTCTTTGTTAGCCTTCTGGGAGTTCCTGTATGTTCATATGGACTGAACTGATGGCTTCCCTGTGGTCTGAAACTCTTGCTCTCATTATTCCACTGCAGGTTTAGACAGTGGGATAAAAGCTAGAACTGAGTAACTTTTCAGCTCCTGGAATCAGAGCCACATGTACGGCTACATTTTCAGAACCTATTCCTTGCTCAATACAGAGTCAGGGCCAATGCTCGCTGCCATTTCTCTTGGCCCTAGATTTGTGACTAGGAACTGGATGGTGGATGACAGCTGCTAGATAACAGGCATTTTTGTACCCAGTGCTCATTCAGGAATTCCCAGGGATCCTTTTCTGCCCTGGTGCTTCCAGCCTTCTTTTATGTTTTTATCTTTCCAAATTTCTATTTATTTATTTAAATTTATTTATTTATTATTTAATTTTTAGTTTTAGTTTTTTTTTAGTTTTTCAACATTGATTTCCACAAGATTTTGAATTACAAATTTTCTCCCCATTTCTCCCCTCCCCCCACCCCAAGATGGCACATATTCTGATTACTCCTTTCCCCAATCTGCCCTCCCTTCTGTCAACCCACTCCCCCCACCCCCCACCTTATCCTCTTTCCCCTTTGTTTCCTGTAGGGCAAGATAGATTTCTATACCTCATTGCCTGTATATCTTATTTCCTAGTTGCATGTAAAAACATCTTTTTTTAACATTTGTTTTTAGAACTTTGAGTTCCAAATTCTCTCACTTCTTCCCTCCCCACCCATCCTCCTTGAGAGAAGGCAAGCAATTCAACATAGGCCACACATGTATCATTATGCAAAACGCTTCCATAATAGTCTGTTGTAAAAGACTACCTATATTTCCCTCCATCCTATCCTGTCCCCCTTTATTCAATTTTCTCCCTTGACCCTTTCCCTTTTCAAATGTGTTTGCTTTTGATTAACTCCTTCCCCTATCTGCCCTCCCTTCTATCATCCCCCCCTTTTTTATCCCCTTCCCTCACTTTCCTGTGGAGTAAGATACCCAATTGAGTGTGTATGTTATTCCCTTCTCAATTTGAATCCAATGAGAGTAAGATTCACTCATTCCCCCTCACCTGCCCCCTCTTCCCTTCCAACAGAACTGCTTTTTCTTGCCACTTTTATGTGACATAATTTACCCCATTCAATCTTTCCCTTTCTCCTTCTCCCAATATATTCCTCTCTCAACCCTTAATTTTATGTTTTAAGATATCATCCCTTCATATTCAACTCACCCTATGCCTTTCTGTCTCTCTCTCTCTCTCTCTCTCTCTCTCTCTCTCTCTCTCTCTCTATATATATATATATATATATGTATATATGTATACACACACACACACACACACACACACACACACATATGTATATTCCCTTCAACTACCCTAATACTGAGAAAGGTCTGATGAGTTACAAATATCATCTTTCCATGTAGGAGTGTAAACAAAATGGTGCAACTTTAGTAAGTTCCTTATGATTTCTCTTTCCTGTTTACCTTTTCATGCTTCTCTTGATTCTTGTATTTGAAAGTCTAATTTTCTATTCAGCTCTGGTCTTTTCATTGAGAAAGCTTGAAAATCCTCTATTTTATTGAAAATCCATATTTTGTCCTGGAGTATTACACTGAGTTTTGCTGGGTAGGTGATTCTTAGTTTTAATCCTAGCTCCTTTGGCCTCTGGAATATCATATTCCAAGACCTTTGATTCCTTAATGTAGAAGCTTCTAGATCTTATGTTATCCTGATTGTGTTTCCACAATACTCCAATACTCCACAACATTCTGGCTGCTTGCAATATTTTCTCCTTGACCTGGGAGCTCTGGAATTTTGCAACAATATTTCTAAGAGTTTTCTTTTTGGGATCTTTTTCAAGAGGTGATCAGTGGATTCTTTCAATTTCTATTTTACCCTCTGGTTCTAGAATTTCAGGGTAGTTTTCCTGGATAATTTCTTGAAAGATGATGTCTAGGCTCTTTTTTTTGATCATGGCTTTCAGGTAGTCCAATAATTTTTAAATTATCTCTCCTGGATATATTCTTCAGGTTGGTGGCTTTTCCAATGAGATATTTCACATTGTCTTCCATGTTTTTTCATTTTTTGATTCTGTTTTATAATTTCTCAATTTCTCCTAAGGTCACTAGCTTCTATTTCCTCTAATCTAATTTTTAAGGTAGTATTTCTTCAGTGGTCTTTTGGACCTCCTTTTCCATTTGGCTAATTCTGCCTTTCAAGGCATTCTTCTCCTCATTGGCTTTTTGGAGCTCTTTTGCCATTTGGGTTACTCTATTTTTTAAGGTGTTATTTTCTTCAGTATTTTTTGGGCCTCCTTTAGCAAGTCGTTGACTTGTTTTTCATGATTTTCTTGCATCACTCTCATTTCTCTTCCCAATTTTTCCTCTATTTCTCTTACTTGCTTTTCCAAATCCTTTTCGAGCCCTTCCATGACCTGAGACCAATTCATATTTTTCTTGGAGGCTTTTGATATATGATCTTTGACTTTGTTGACTTCTTCTGGCTGTATGTTTTGATCTTCTTTGTCACCAAAAAAAGATTCCATAGTCTGAGTCCTTTTACACGCTTACTCATGTTCCCAGCCAACTTACTTGACCCTTGAGCTTTTTGTCAGGGTATGACTGCCTTCAGAGTGCTTTGTCCCAAGCTTCAGGGGTCTTGCTCTGCTGCTTTCAGAGCTACTTCTGTTCTTAGGTGGTATGATGCTCTTCTCCTGGCCTGTGCTCTGGTCCGTGAGTGTAAGCATTCCTTTCAGCCATGTAACTACTAGGAGGACTCCCTCTCCACAGTCACTGCAAGCTCTGCCACACCAGTGCTCCTCCTCCCCCAAGAACTTCCAACCAGGACTGCAACCCAGATCCAAGCAGGGCAAAGCAAGAGAACCCTGCCTCTGCAACAGAAAAGCACTCCCTGCACTCCTGTTCTGATGCACCACATGATTCCTCCCACCTTGTGGGCCAGGGATGCTGGAAGCAGCTGATGCTGGAGCTCTGGAAGCAGCCACTGCAGCTTCCTGCTGCTGCAGCCATGCTACCTCCACCACCCCCAGGGCTGGGGCGGACTGCACACTTCTCTCATGGAGATCCAGCAGTTTTCTGAATGACCTGCTCCACTGTCTTTGGTGTTTGTGGGTTGAGAAGTCTGGTAATTGCCACAGCTCAGTCATTCAGGGTCCTGAGGCCTGCTCCACCCAATCTACTCCTGGTCTGGTCTGTCCTGGCGTGGTCCATGCTGGGCTGTGCTCCACTCCCAGCATGGTGCAATAGACCCTTCCCAGTGACCATCCAGGTGGTCTTGGGCTATAGACTTGTTTCCCTCTGTTATTTCATGGGTTTGTTTAGAGTCATTTTTTACAGATGTTCAGAGGAGTTTGTGGGGAGAGCTTAAGTGCATCCCTGTTTTCAAGCAGCCATCTTGGCTCTTCCCCCTCCAGCCTTCTTTTAGTCCCTGGGTTCTAGAATGCTCCATGCTGCACATACTCCTGCCAAACCCCATTCCCAGGGTCTCTAGACCTCTTTTCCTATCTCCTTTAGCTGCTCTGGGTTGCAAAAGTGACTCATGATATTTTTCTTGGCTTTACTAATCATAATTCAGATTGGTACATGTTTTAAATTATTGTAGAGAAGGGATAGTAGAGATAAGTTCAGTTGTTTCCTTTCACTCTACCATCTTGACCCAAACTGGCCTTTTAAATGTTCCTTTACTGTGTGACCTTGGGCAAATCATTTAACCCCAATTGCCCTGCCAAAAAGCAAAAAAAAAACAAAAAAAAAGAAGAAAACCAAAAAAAAATGTTCCTTTACTCTGACACTCCACTTTGCTTTTGCAGAGGATATCCTCTATGTCTGGAAATACACTATTTCCTCTTTTCTACCTCTTAGAATACTGGATTTCCTTAAAAACTCAACTCAGAGTCTGCATTCTATGTGAAGACTTTTCTGGTCTCCCACAACTCCTAAAGTCTTCCTTTTCCCAAATTACTGTGTATCTATTTGTGTCTGTCTGTCTGTCTGTCTATCTGTCTGTCTATCTATCTATCTATCTATCTACCTACCTATTTATCTATCTCTATATCCCTCCAAATTCTTTGAGGGCAGAGACTTTGATTTTTGCTCTTTAATTCTTTTTTAGAATTGTAAGGGACCCCAACTCATAGTTGAGGAATCTGAAGTAGTTTTAGTGACTTATCCAAGGTAAAAAAAACATAGTTAAAATGAGAGGTAGAAATTGAACCCAACAACTTCACAGCCAAGGTCTTTTCTGTTGTACCATACTGTCTTACAGCTTGATACAGTACCTGGTGTATAGTAGGAACTTAGTAACATGCTTGTCAATGGATTAAAATAGGCATCTAATAGAAATTGCTGATATAACTTAAAATGATATTTTAATTTCTCTCTAAATTTCTGATTATTTACATCCTATCTTCCATTTCAAGCCTCACTTTAGTTTTTTAAAAAATATTTATTTGTTCCCCAAGTATAAGTAAAAATAATTTATAACATTCTTTTTTTCAGTTTTGAATTCCAAATTCTCTCCCTCCCTTCCTTCTCTCCCTGCTCCCTGAGATGGTAAGCAATTTTATATAGGTTGCATATATACAATCATGTAAAACACAGTCATTCTGTGAAAGAAAATTTGAAAGAGAGAGATAGGGGGGGGGAAGGAAAGAATTGAAAAAATAGTATTCTTAAATCTATATTTAGACATTACCAGTTCTTTTTCTGGAAGCAGATAACATTTTTCATCATGAGTCCTTTGGGATTTGTTTTGGATCATTGTATTGCTGAGAATTGCTAAATCATTCATAGTTGTTCATTATACGATATTGCTCTTACTCTGTGCAATGTTCTCCTGGTCCTCCTCACTTCATTCTCCATGTAAGTCTTTCCAGGTTTTTCTGAAAGCATCCTGCTCATCATTTATTATAGTACAAAAATATTCCATTACAATCATATGCCACAACTCCTTTAACCATTCCCCGATTGATTGGATTCCCCTCAATTTCCAATTCTAATTCTGTAAATATGTTTGGTACAAATAGGTTCTTTTTCCTTTTTAAAAAATCTATTTAGGGGGCGGAGCCAAGATGGCAGCTGGAAAGCGGGGACCAGCTTGAGCTCCCTGCCGAGTCCCTCCAAAAACCTATAAAAAATGGCTCTGAACCAATTCTAGAATGGCAGAACCCACGGAAAAGCAGAGGGAAGCAGGGCTCCAGCCCAGGACAGCCTGGATGGTCTCTGGCTGAGGTCTATCCCACACGGAGCTGGGAACTGGGAATGGAGTGGAGCAGAGCCCAGCCTGAGCGGCGTGGACCAACCAAACTTGGAATCGGGCGGAGGGGGCCCTACCGCCCTGAATCAGTGAGCTGAGGTAGTTACCGGACTCCTCAACCCACAAACACCAAAGACTGTGGAGAAGGTTAGTGGGAAAAGCTGCGGGAGTGGAAGGAGTTCGTGGTTCGGCTTCCACCCCGGGGGCAGCGGAGGTGGGGCAGCTACAGTTGCTGCTGCTTCTGGCCACAGGCCCACCTGGTGGGAGGAATTAAGTGGTGGATCAGAGCAGGAGTGAAGAGCCTGCTGAAGATCTAAACCCAGTGTGGGCTGGGGGTTCTTGGGGAAGGAGTAGTGCTGGTGTGACAGAGCTGGCACCTCCCCCCCAAACGTGGAACATGGAGCTCGTTAGTCTACATCAGTCATACCCCACTGAAAATCTCAAGGGTCAAGTTAGTTGGTTGGGAATATGGCCAGGCAGTGAAAGCACACCCAGATTCAGTCTCAGACTTTGGATTCTTTCTTTGGTGACAAAGAAGACCAAAACATATAGCCTAAAGAAGACAACAAAGTCATAGAGCCTACAACAGAAGCCTCCAAGAAAAACATGAACTGGCCCCAGGCCATGGAAGAGCTCAAAAAGGATTTGGAAAAGCAAGTTAGAGAAGTAGAGGAAAAATTGGGAAGAGAAATGAGAAATTTGACTTTCAAACATAAGAATCAAGAGAAGCATGAAAAACAAGTCAATGACTTGCTAAAGGAGACCCAAAAAATACTGAAAAATACACTGAAGAAAACAACACCTTAAAAAATAGATTAACTGCAATGGCAAAAGAGCTCCAAAAAGCCAGTGAGGAGAAGAATGCCTTGAAAGGCAGAATTAGCCAAATGGAAAAGGAGGTCCAAAAGACCACTGAAGAAAATACTACTTTAAAAATTAGATTGGAGCAAGTGGAAGCTAGTGACTTTATGAGAAATCAGGATATTATAAAACAGAACCAAAGGAATGAAAAAATGGAAGACAATGTGAAATATCTCATTGGAAAAACCACTGACCTGGAAAATAGATCCAGGAGAGAAAATTTAAAACTCATTGGACTACCTGAAAGCCATGATCAAAAAAGGAGCCTAGATATCATCTTTCAAGAAATTATCAAGGAGAACTGCCCTGATATTCTAGAACCAGAGGGCAAAATAGAAATTGAAAGAATCCACCGATCGCCTCCTCAAATAGATCCCAAAAAGAAATCTCCTAGGAATATTGTCGACAAATTCCAGAGCTCTCAGATCAAGGAGAAAATACTGCAAGCAGCCAGAAAGAAACAATTTGAGTATTGTGGAAACCCAATCAGAATAACCCAAGATCTGGCAGCTTCTACATTAAGAGATCGAAAAGCTTGGAATGCGATATTCTGGAGGTCAATGGAGCTAGGATTAAAACCTAGAATCACCTACCCAGCAAAACTGAGTATCATGCTCCAAGGCAAAATATGGATTTTCAATAAAATAGAGGACTTTCAAACTTTCTCAGTGAAAAGACCAGAACTGAATAGAAAATTTGACTTTCAAACATAAGAATCAAGAGAAGCATGAAAAGTTAATCAAGAAACAGAAATTGCAAGGGACTTACTAAAGTTGAACTGTTTTGTTTACATTCCTACATGGAAAGATGACATGTATGATTCATGAGACCTCAGTATTAGGGTAGCTGAAGGGAATATGCATATATATATATATATATATATATATATTTATGTATATATATAAGTGAATGTGTATGTATGTATGTGTATATCTATATCTATGTGTGTGTGTGTATATATATATATATATATATATATATATATGTAAAAGAGAGAGAGAGCAGACACAGGGTGAGTTGAAGATGAAGGGAAGATATCTAAAAGAAATAAAATGAAATTAAGGGATGAGAGAGCAACATACTGAGAGAGGGAGATAGGGAGACATAGGATGGGGTGGATTATCTTGCATAAAGGTGGCAAGAGGAAGCAATTCTGTGGGAGGAGGGGAGAGAGCAGGTGAGGGGGGAATGAGTGAACCTTGCTCTCATCAGATTTGGCCTGAGGAGGGAATACCATACATACTCAGTTGGGTATCTTACCCCACAGGAAAAAGAGGGAGGAAGATAAAAAAAAAAATAAAAGGGGAGGATGATGGAAGGGAGGGCAGATGGGGGTGGAGGTAATCAAAAACAAACACTTTGGAAAGGGGACAGGGTCAAGGGAGAAAATTCAATAAAGCGGGATGGGTTGGGAAGGAGCAAAATGTAGTTAGTCTTTCACAACATGAGTATTGTGGAAGGGTTATACATAATGATACACATGTGGCCTAGGCTGAATTGCTCAACTTCTTAGGGAGGGTGGGTGGGAAGGGCAGAGGGGAGAGAATTTAGAACTCAAAGTTTTAAAAAGAGATGTTCAAAAACAAAAAAAAAGGTTTTGCATGCAACCAAAAAAACAAGATACACAGGCAATGGGGCGTAAAAATTTATCTTGCCCTACAAGAAAGGAAGGGAAAAGGGGATGAGAGGGGAGGGGGGTGATAGAGGGGAGGGCTGACTGGGGAACAGGGCAACCAGAATATATGCCATCTTGGAGTGGCAGGGAGGGTAGAAATGGGGAGAAAATTTGTAATTCAAACTCTTGTGAAAATCAATGCTGAAAACTAAAGATGTTAAATAAATAAATTTAAATTAAATTAAAAAAATCTATTTGGGCTAAAGACCTAGGGTAAAGGGGTATGTATAGTTTTATAACCAGTTGGGTGTAGTTCCAAATTGTTCTCCAAAATGCTTGGACCAGTTCACAACTCCATCAATGATGCATTAATGTCTAAATTTTTCCATATCCCTCCAACATTTGTCATTTTTTTCTGTCATATTGGCCAATGCAATAGGTATGAAGTGGTACCTCAGAGTTGTTTTAATTTACATTGCTCTAATCAATAGTGATTTAGAGTATTTTTTCACCTGACTATAGATAGCTTTGATTTCTTCATCTGCAAACTGTCTGTTCATATCCTTTGACCCTTTCTCAACTAGGGAATGACTTGTACATGTATTCTTATAAATTTGATTCAGTTCTTTACGTATTTGAGAAATGAGGCCTTTTTCTGAGATATTTGCTGTAGAAATCCTTCTAATTTTGGTTGCATTGGTTTTGTTTGTGCAAAATCTTTTTAATTTAATTAATAAAAATGACCCATTTTACATTTTGAAGTGCTTCCTATTTCTTGTTTGGTCTTAAATTCTTCCCTTATCCGTATATTTGACAGGTGAACCATTTCAGGCTCCCCTAATTTGCTGATGGTATCACCCTTTATGTCTAAATCATATATCCATTTTGACTTTATCTTGGTATATGGTATGAAATGTTGGTCTATACCTAATTTCTGCCATACCATTTTCAAGTTTTCCCAGCAGTTGCCATCAAATTAGTGAAGTTTTGTCCTAAAAGCTTGGATCTTTGGGTTTATCAAACATTAAAATACTATGGTTATTTACTACCATGTATTGTGTACCTAATCTATTTCACTGATTCATGGCTCTATTTCTTAGCCAGTACCAGATTGTTCTGATGGTTATTACTTTATAATACAGTTTGAGATCTGCTATGGCTAAGCTACCTTCCTTCACGTTTTTTCATTGACTTTGTTGATATTTTGTTCTTCCAGATGAATTTTGCTATTATTTTTCTAGCTCTACAAAATCATTTTTGGAAGGCTGATTTGCATAGCACCGAACAAATAGATTAATTTAGGTACAATTATCATTTTTATTATATTGGTTCAGCCTTCTCATAAACGATTAATACCTTTGCATTTGTTTAGCTTTGACTCTATTTGTGTAAGAAGTATTTTGTAATTATGTTCATATAGTTCCTAGGTTTGTCTTGACAAGTAGGTTCCCAAGTATTTTTATAGTGTTTATAGTTATTTTAAATGGAATTTTCTTTCCACCTCTTATTGCCAGACTTTGTTTGTAATCTGTAGAAATGCTCATGATTTATGTAGATTTATTTTATATCCTGCAAATTTGCTAAAGTTGTTCATTATTTCAACCAGTTTTTTAATTGATTCTCTAGGATTCTGTAAGTATACTATTGTATCCTTTGCAAAGTGTGTAAGGCCAATCAGTAAGTGAAAGATCTTTCATGCCCATTGAATGGGCCTCAGGTAGGGCCAACAAAGGGAGGCTTAATTAGAGGCAGGCCCACACTCCTTCACTAATTCAGTGTGAGGCCCCAGACCCACACCCTTTTGCTAGTTAAGCCAATGTGGGCATGAATTTCTAAGACCAGAGCCAATGGTATGTGCACTGAGTTGTAGTCAATCAGATACCAGCTAGGCCTGTATAAAAAGAGAGCCCAGAACTGAGAGCAGCAGAACAGCAGAACTGAGAGCCACAAGATTCAGAAGCAGAGGACACTGAGGCAGCAAGAGCTATAGGAATCAGAATTCAGCTCAAGGAGAAGGAACAGGAACTTGGAGTCTACAGAACTGCAGAAGACAGTGCTGAGGGGAGAGTTAGGATTCCTGAGCGATTGTTTACAGGAAGGTCTAGCAGGGGAGAAGGTTACAGAATGACTTGGCTCCTTGCTATAATATTGTGCTATAGTTTCCTTGTTGCTACATTGAGGTGGGCTTACTGGCTTTGGAATATTATTGCTACTATATGGAATTGGAATTACTGGTCCTGGGATTGGATTCTCTCGTGTCTAAATAAATGTTATACTTCCTGTGCCTTCTACCTAGAGAATTTCATATACTTTGCGATTCTGAACCATTCAGGCATGTTCATGGTCATCCTCAAGGTCATGAATCTTGCCTTAGTGATATAGAGTGATAGTTTGTTTCTTTGTTAATTATTTTAATTCCTTCAATTTCTTCTTCTCATATTGCTAAAGATAATATTTCTAGTACAATATTGAATAATAGTGGTGATAATGGGCATCCTTGCTTCATCCCTGATCTTATTGGAAAGGCTTCTAGCTTATCCCCATTAGATATAATGCTTACTGATAGTTTTAAATAGATACTACTTATCATTTAAAGGAAAGTTTTATTTATTCTTATGCTCTTTTGTTTTTAGTAGAAACAGGTATTTTTTTTGTCAAAGGCTTTTTCTGCTTCTATTGGGACAATTATATGATTTTTGTTCATTTTGTCATTGATATGGCCAATTATGCTGAGAGTTTTCCTAATGTTGAACCAGCCCTGCATTTCTGGTATTAATCTCCCCTGGTCATAGTGTATAATCCCTGTGATATGCTGCTGTAATTTCCTTGCTAGTATTTTATTTAGAATTTTTGTATCAATATTCATTAGGGAAATTCGTTTATAGTTTACTTTCTCTGTTTTTGCTCTTCCTAGTTTAGGTATAAGCACCATGTTAGTGTTATAAAAGGAATTTGGTATGAATTCTTTGCTTATTTTTCCTAATAGTTTATATAGTGCTGGGATTTATTGCTCTTTAAATCTTTGGTAGAATTGTGAATCCATCTGGCCCTGGGAATATTTTCTTAGGAAGTTCATTGATGGCTTGCTCAATTTCTTTTTCTAAGATGGGGTTATTTAAGTATTCCATTTCTTCTTCTGTTAATTTGGGCAATTTATATTTTTGTAAATATTCATCCATTTTGCTTAGACTGTCAAATTTATTGGTATATAATTATCAAGCCCCACTTTAAAGAAACAAAAAAGGACAGACTTTTTCTATGACTTCAATATTTTGAGAAATTTTATGTTTCTAGGTACATCAAAAATAGTGTTACATTATGGAACATTTTTTGGGGGAAATTGTTACTTAGAAACATAAAAATACTTTGTATATAACTTGGTCTGTTCATAAAATTAACATGCTCACTATATTAAATTTAACAGTATGTCATATTGGTACAAATACAGGCTGCCCTGAAAAAGAAGCTATACCCCAAAATGAAAGGGAATTCAGGGAATGTAGGAAGAAGTGCCATCTTCCCACTCTGAAAGGGACACAAATTATACACATACATACATACATATATACATATGTAGGTTCACATTTTAAAATAATGTATGATACTATATAAAAATTCCAACATTTACAGATTTTGGAAAAACCTTTTTTAAGCAGTTATTTTTGAGGTGAGGAGCCTTATTAGCCATTACTCTGCAATTCAAATTTCTGAACATGTTTATTATAGCCCCTGACGCTTCCACTCCAAGAAAAATCCTTTCAGATTAAGGGTAAATATTGCTTTACAACAAGAGTTTAGGTTGCCAGGGAGATGTGCTTTAGGAAAGAAATGCCTTTCCAGTCATGTCTTCTAGCATCTAACCCCATGTATTAGAGTGAATAAATGAATTTAAAGAAGCATTTATTAAGCACTGACTGTGTATGAAGCAATGGGAATACATATATAAAAGACAGGCCCTGAGCCCAGAGGTCTTATATTTTATTGGAGGAAGTAACATATATAGGGGAATGGTAGCTCAAGAACACTTTTGATTTTAAAAGTTATAAAGTTATTGGGAAAATACATGTTTGGCACATACTACCCAAGAACAGAGTTGATTACAATACTGGGTTCTTAAAGATTATATCAGTGGATTACAAACTTGTTATTACCAGAGTGGAAAAGCCTTATTTTAAAATTTAAATAAGTTTTCATTGATTTCGTTTTATTTTTACAACACTATAATTACCTCCCTTTCAGAGAACCATCCCATATGACAAATCATATCTTTCAAGAAAAAAGAGGAAAAAATCAGGATAACTGATGTAAGTAGCATCAAAAACATCTGAAACATATGCAATGTACCACACTTGTAAACCTCATACTTCTATGAAGGGATGAGGTGTGTGTGTGTGTGTGTGTGTGTGTGTGTGTGTGTTCCGGAGGGGGGTATCTCTTCTTTCAAGCTGTGCTTTTTTTGTAATTTTGAAATCAATCTAACTGATCAATACATTGAAGTCCAAATATATGTGCATTGCACAGCAGTTGTGGACATCTCACTTCTGCAAAGGGGTAGGTTGGACATGTCTTATATCTCATCTTTTGAGCCATGCTTGCTCTGTATAATTTTCCAATATTTACTTTTAACTTTTAATTTTATGTATGATTGTTCTTTCTATTTACATTTTTGTAGTTGTTGTGTATATTGTTTTCTTTGCTCTACTTCACTCACTCTGAATCAGATTGTGTTGATCTTTCCATGCTTCTCTGTAATCATCACATTCATCATTTCTTACAGCACAGTAATGTTCTATTACATTAACATGTCATAATTTGTTTAGCCATGTCCCAATAAAAAGACATCTAATTTGTTTTTAGTTCTGTGCTATCACAAAAAGTGCTGCTTTAAATATTTTGATATATATGAGAACTTTCTTCTCATCAATGTACTCCCTGGGGTAAAGCCTAATAATGAAGTCTTTGGATTAAAGGGCATTGGCATTTTAGTCACTTTATTTGTATAACTTAAAATTGTTTTCCAAAATGGTTTTATTAATTTATATCTCTTCCAAGAACATAGCAGTATGACTGTTTTCCCATGATCACTTTAACATTTATTATTGTCATATTTTGTCACCTTTGCCAATTTGCAAAATATGAGGTAAAACCTCACAGTTGTTTTGATGCTAATTTCTCTTATTGTTAGTGATCTGGGATAGTCTTTAATATGGCTATTAATAATTTGCAATTCTTCTTTTGAGAACTGTTTGTTCATAACCTTTGATCACTAATCTATACACCTATATGTATGTGTATATATATACATATACATACATGTATGTATAATATATACATACACATGTGTATATATGTATATATACACATATATGTAGCTTATATTGCAGTTTGTATTTCTTGGATACCAAATCCTTATAAGAGAAATTTGATTCAAAGTTTTTTTTCCCCATTTCATTGTTTCCCTTCTCATCGTAGGTGAATTATTTTTGTTTGTGCAGAAGCTTTTCAGTTTGATATGATCTAAGTTATCTATTTTATCCATTGTAATTATGCCTAACTTTTATTTGATTAAGAGTACCACTTTTACCCTTAGCTGTGAAAGGCATATGATCTGCTTCTTTTCTAATTTTTTCTTATGGAATAATCTTTAATATTAAGATGATATATTCATTTAGAATATTTTATGGAATATAACATAAGACGTTGGTCTAAGCCTAATCTCTGCCATGCCACTTTCCAGTTTTACTAGCCGATTTTATCATATAAGGAATTCTTTCCTAATAATTTATTTACTAGTAGTAGTAGAAGTGGTGCTACTACTACTAGTAGTGTCAGTAGTACTCATAATAATAGTAGTAGTAGTAATGTAGTAGCAGTGGTAATAGTGTAGTGGTAGTAGTGGTACTAGTGATAGTAGTAGCAGTACTGGTGGTGGTGGTGGTGGTAGTAGTAGTAATGGTACCTGTAGTTGTAGTAGTGGTGGTGGTAGTATTAATAGCAGTAATAGTGGTGGTAGTAACAATAACAACCTCAATAAAGCACCTAGCATTTTTATAAGGTTTGTAAAGCAATTTATACATATCATAAGAATACTGGATAGGTAGGAGGGGGCCAGATTGTGAACATCTTTTCTTAGAAAAAGAATGTGATAAAGATGAAATAAACAATATTTCAGCACATTAAAATTCTTTGTAATACAAAACTTTTTTGTTCTCACTAAAATATTATTAATACTATAATCTGAACGCTTTGTGATTGAATAGTCTTCATTATTTAAAAAAATTCCTGTATATTTTGGGAAGACAGGACCCACTTGTAAATAATAGTTGTTAGTAACTAATTTTTTCAGCTAATTTGATCAATGTATCTAGTGAAGCAGATAAATGTTTTTGAAGATACTTTTTTGTTTTACTGATATATAAACAATGCAATAATTCAGATAATAGGTCATACCAGTCAGTGAACATAACAGCTTTTCAGCAGGAGTCACGTTTTTCTGTGTGTAGCTATTCACTATCCACAATGCAAAAACAACTAACAAAAGTGGATTGTCTCAGATTCCAACTCAGCAGAAAGTTTCCATTATAAATCCATTCCTCTTTCTTTACATGGCTCTACTTAAGGGATGGCATCATGCTTTTCTTTTCCATTCAGGTTTGGAGATTTTAGTTGTGGTTTTTGTTTTATTTTATTTTATTTTATTTTTTTTTGTATAAGTGTGGGGAAGAGCGAGGTTTGGACTCTGAAGATTGCTAAGGTAGGTGGGGGCTAGGTTGTCACAGGTTTTAAATGACATAAAAGTTTGTATTTCATCCTAGAAGAAATAGGAAACCCTTGGAGTTTATTGAGTCAAGTGGGGCAATATGGTCAGATCTATGTTTTAGGAAAAATCACTTCAGTAAATGTGAAGGTGACAGATTTGGAGTGGAAAGAGACTCAAGGCAGAAAGACCAGTAAGGAAGTTATTTCACTAATCCATTAAAGAAGGGATGAACTAGAATGGTGGTTGTGTGAGTGGGAGAAACAGATATATGTAAGAGATATGGAGGTACAAATAACATCTGGTGACTGAGTGGATAGGTGGGGTTAAAGGCAGGAGTCAAGAATTCCAGTGAGGTTCCTAGGATGGTGGTGCCCTGGACAGAAAGAGCACAGTTCTAAAGAGGAATATGTTTTTAGGGAGAGATAATGTAATAAGATTTACAATGAAGAAAATCAGACATCCATGCTTATCCTATGTGATTCATTCTGTCTTCTCCAAAATGAAAAGGGGGCAGCGCTCTTGCCTATTGGTGTCTGCCACAATCACAAGACATCTGGGAAGAAGGGGAAAGCAGGGTTCCAATGTCACCCATGCAGCTGTTACTTCTGATTTTCGGGTCCTAGTTAGGTTATAACTGCCTGTTGTAGGGTGTTGGGTAAGGAGAATCTTGCACAGTAGTAAGAGAAGGCAGAATGGGAGAATACTGATAGATAATAGTGAAAGGTAGGTTGTGTCGAGGACAAATCCATCAATGACTATTGAAGGGAGGGTAATCTAAGAGACCACTGATCAGTGACTAGAGGAAGGAGTTCAGCAATGATGGGGGAGCAAATGGGAGGGATATTCCTCTCTTGTCTTCCAGCACCAGTAGCTGGTACAGTAGTCACAAGTCATTTACCAAGTATCTAGACAGGTGGGGAAACTGGGTATTGCTGCTGCTACTCAAGAGACAATGAAAATACAATCAGAGTAAATGGTACTAATAATAGGGTTGATTGTTGCTCTCAGATTACAGCACTTAGTACAATGTCTAGCACACACTAAGTACTTAGTAATGTTTTTTTTTGTCAATTGAATTACAAGCCAGGTAACTAGGGAAAATATTTGCAACAAATTCCTCTGATAAAAGTCTCATTTCCAAGATACATAAGAATTGATTCAAATGTATGAGGTTAAAAGTCATTCTCCAATACGTAGTCAAAGGATTTGGACAGAGAGGTTTTAAAGGAAGACATCTGAGCCATCAGCAGTCCTATAAAATGCTCTAAATCACTAATGTTAGAAAAATGAAAGTTAAAGCTACTTTAAGGTTCCACCTTACAACTATCAGCCAGGTGAAGATGATAAAAGAGGAAAATTACAAATACTAGAGGACCTGTGGGAAAATAGGTATACTAGTATACTATTGGTGGAGCTGTGGGTTGGTCCAGCTATTATGGAAGGCAATTTGGAACTATGCCCAAAAGGTTACCAAATGCTATATACCTTTTGATCCAGCTATGCCATTACTAAGCCTATACTCCAAAGAAACCAAGGAAAGAGGGAAAGGATCGATGTATAAAGTCACTTATAGCCACTCTTTTCATGGCAGCTAAAAACTGAAAACTAATGGGGGATGGCTAAACAAACTGTGGCATATGAATGTAATGGGGTATCATTGTAATGGGATATCAAAATGGCAAAATGGACAAAATCTCATGCAATGGGATATTATATCAAAATGGCAAAATGGACAATTTCAGAGGACACTTGGAAGATCTTTATGAACTGATACAGAGCAAAGTGAGCTGAACCAGGAAAACAATTTATGCAATAATAACATTGTAGGCAAAAACAACTTGAAAGTCTTTAGAACTCTGATCAACATAATGATAAACAATGAGTCCAAAACAATGAAGATAAAATGCTTAATTCTCCTCCTGAAAGAGGTGATCAATTAAAAATGCTGAAAGATACATTTCATATACAGCTAATATTTTTTGTCAGAATATGTAGCTATGTATTAAAGGATTAAAAAATTCCTTAGGAGGGGCATTGGGACATATTGATAAAGAACCTTTTTACTTGAAAAATCAAAATAATAAAAAAGAATTATAAGCCACTTCTTTTTTGGGGGGTGGGGTGGGGTTGGTTTGGGAGAGGAGTGCAGTTTAGATTTAAATAATACCTAATTTACTTTAAATATTTCAATTCTTGATTTAAACAAAAATACAAACCATTAAACTTTAGGGTATTTGTTTTCTCAGTTATTACAGCAACAAAAACATGAAAATAGAAGAAAGCATTATTAATATAAAATAAAATTTTGATCAGTATACTTTATTAGCACTTCCTTTTTGATCCTCGCTATTCCTTTGGTTTCCATGAAACTACTCTTTTCTTCTACCTCTGACCATTCCATAGTTTCCTTTCCATTTTTTCTTAGCTGGATTTAGCTGTAGATAATTGCCAGAAGATGATCTTGTGAGCTTTAAAAGGTTGGAAGATTTGGACTTCCCAACAACAGTGGTTGCATTATCCCTGAAATAGAAGTGACTGAAGGCAGCATCTGGATAGGGAATGAGATACTCACCAGGACAAACTAGACACATAAGGGACATTAAAAGAGCATTGACTCTCTGAGCCTAGCAGAGAGCCACATCCAGCTTGCCAGCTTCTCGTGGACTAAAGGGAAATTCAGGGTCCTTCTCCAATGGGACAAAAGGACTTTCAGTAACCATAAGTTGTGAGTTACCACTTTGCCACATATGCTCTCTAAGACTGATCCCAGTTTCCCAATGAATTCTTCGTACAATTGGGAGAGTATATCTCAGACTTTTGAAGGGATTATTTCTACAACAACTGTCTTTGTTATACTTACTTAGTAAATATGTCTTTCTAAAAGCTTATTAATTCTGGTTGAATGATAATCAAAGAAGAACACACCATATAGGGGCTTATATGCAGTGCTATTAAAAAAATTCCATAACCCATAAGGTTTAACTCTAGAAGTCTAAAAGTAGGAGTAGCAGTCGCTTTCTAAAAACCTGATCTGCCATTGCAAATTGGAGTTAGGAAGGGGGTACTATGTCAAGATAAAAGTTAAATTCAGTCTCTTATAAAATAATCTAGATTCATGCTTTTCTTATTCTGTCTTCAGTAATACTAAGAAACAGTATTTTTAAAATAGACTTCTTGTCAGCTCCTCAAGAGGCTTGAGTGTTCTCCTCATAGTATTATTTTTACAATCTTTTCTCTCTCTCTCTCTCTCTCTCTCTCTCTCTCTCTCTCTCTCTCTGTATATATATATATATACATACATATGTATATATATGTACATATATATGTATATATATATGTATACACACACACACACACACACACGATGTCCATATATAAAATGGACATGAATCACACAGTGGGGAAGCAAATGGGTTGAGATCTTTCACTGTTGGAGGGATAGCAGATCTGTTGCAGCTTGTGTTATTGATGCACATAACAAGTGACATTTATATAGAGATTTATATAAATTATCTCATTTGATTCTTATGTAACCCTTGTGAAACAGATGTTACAGGTATTATCCCACCCATTTTACAGATGAGGGAACTGTAACTCAGGGAAGCCAAGTGACTTGCCCATGGTTAGACACAGTTAAGTGTTGGAGGTAGGATTTTATCCCACGTCATTCAGCTCCAATGCTCTATCTACTGTACTATGCTTTCTCTTCCTCATGTCTTATATTTCTTACCATGTTATTAACTCCTTGAGGGAAGGTGCTGCATCTTGTAATCTTTCAGCTTTTGCATCCATTCCCCCTGCCTAAGAGTGCCTTGAATAGATTAACTTAGGGTTAATATTTTTTTGAATCAAATTGAATTTCTGGATTTGTTTTCCATAATATCAAATAACCCATTTTCAGAAAAGGAGATGAGAAGGTTGATAGAAAGCAGCCCATACCCATTTGCTATGCAGAATTTTCTTTCATTTTGAAGCAATCCTTGTCAACAGGTTCTATTTATTCTGTTGAACTGTTTTTGTCATGATTGCCGTAGATAGCTTAAAACTAAAGTTTAGCCTGGATTGAGATCAACTTCTTTACACTTTCACAATTAACTTATTTGCTGACCTTAAAAAATATTTTTAAAAAATGACCAATTTCTTTAAAAAAATTTTGATGCCTTATTTAGTATAAGCATTTCCTGATATAATCCTTCTCATAACGAAAATGATCAAAGTAGATCTCCCTGACAAAATAACCACTTCTGAGTGGATATGCCATGATATTTTATATTTTATCATTTTAATATTCTATTCTATTCTGTTATCCTATATTATTAAATAATAAATATATATAAAATATATTTTATCATTCATTTCCCAAGATTGGTCATTGCACTTAATATGAATTTGGCTGCTTCTTCTTTTTTGGGGTGGTGGAAGGCAATCAGGGTTAAGTGACTTGCCTTGACTCACACAGGTAAGTGAGAATCTGAGGCTGAGATTTGAACTCAGGTCCTCCTGACTCCAGGGCCAGTGCTCTAGCCACTGCACCACCTAGCTGCCCCAGAGTTTGCCTGCTTCTTAATGCTATTTCATTTTCTTTATTGTGGCCAATTTCATTGATTTTTTTTTCTTTCCTGTGCTTCCAGAAAATGGAAGAATCTGACGCAGGTGAGAAGCAAGAGGAATCAGACCCTGTTTATTCTAAAGGCCTGGGCATCATGTTGCAAGTGCTTGGTGGAATCTTACATTGCAGTTCACCCAAAAATCTGGAAGATAGACTGTACATTGGAACACTTTAAATGTCACAACATCAAAGACTGTGTTGCATGTTTTGTAATTTAGTCAAATGTAATAGTAATGCTTTCTCATTTATATCTCTGCCTTTGAATTTTGGATTAAAGTTTGTAAATTTTCCTTTTCTTTGTCTCTAAAATAATGAAAATTGGATAGCTGATCTCTATCCAAGGTCCCCTTCAGACCAATGGTCTCTCAGTTCTGAAATTCTATCAATTTGTAAGTTGACTGGTAATAATATGAACACTGTTACTATTAATAATATCATAATTTCCCACCTGGCTGCTCTCCTGGACTTCATAATTGTTTCCAGAAGCTCATCTTTCTGCAAGATCACATCAACTATGACATTCACACCTCCTTAGTACTCTCTGCCCCTGAGGTCCCTTTCTCCCTCTAATGGGAGAGGGTGAGGATGGACATTATAGTGCTCCTCCTAGATTCTCTTTATAAGGGGTAGACTTGGGTAGTCACCTTATCATTTCCTAGCTGGCTGTAGGACATCACCCCCACCCCCATTTTCCACCCTCTCCCATTTCAGCTTCTTTTTATGTGTTGTTTTTCCCCTTTTGATTGTGAACTCCTTGAAATCAGGGACAGTCTTTTGCCTTTTTTTGGGATCCCTAGCACTTAGCACAGTGCCTGGCACATAATAGCTACTTAATAAAATGTTTATTGACTGACTAATAATAATACCTAGTAGCTAGGAGACACAGTTGATAGATTGTAGGGCCTGGAGTCATAAGACTCATCTTCCTGAGTTCAAATCAAGCCTGAGACACAGTCTGAGACAACTGTGTGACTTTGGGCAAGTCACCTAACCCCATTTGCCTCAGTTTCCTCATCTGTAAAATAAACTAGAGAAGAAAATGGGAAACCATTCTAGTATCTTTGCCAAGAAAACCCCAAATGGGGTCACAAAGACTCAGACACAACTGAAAACAACAACAGCAGCATTTATATAGCAATTTAATGTTTGCAAGGCTCTTTGAATATACTATCTCATTTGGTCCTCACCACACGCCATTTTCATCCCCATTTTAGAGATGAGGAAACTGAGACAGACAGTGGTTAAGTGACTTGCTAGTACGTGACCCAGCTAGTAAGCATCTCAGTTCTTTTAGACTGAGTCCAACACTCCATCAATGGTGCCACTTAGTTACCTCCCCAATAATGCCTTATGTTTATACAGCTCTTCACAGCTTATAAAAGAGTTTTGTAAACATCGTCTCATTTGGTCTTTACAAATGTGAAGTGCCTTTTAAACTTATTCTTTACTTGAAAATGGAAAATACCCTTATGCTGCAGTGGGGCCGGAATTAGAAGACCTGAGTTCAAATTTGAACACTTACTAGCTGTGTGCTAATGGGCAGGTCTACTTAAGAGTTGTCTGCTTCAGTTTCCCCAATTGTTCAATGGGGTAATAATACTGCCTACCTCCTATGGAGGATCAGATGAAATAATATTTAGAAATAGCTTAGCACAGCGCTTGGCACATAATGACCACTTAAATGCTTGTTTTGTTTCCTTTCCTTCCTTCCATGATGCACAGGCATAAATGTGCAAACAATTTTTTCCCCTCTTAGGATCCATTTAGAAAGGACTAGGGCAAAAAGGCACTGGCTGATTCCAATTCAGTAAATAAAATCAGAAAAATCTCAAATGAAACTTTCTTCAGCAATTTTTTTAGAAATCATTTTTAAAGCTGCAAAGAATAGGTAGCAAGATACACAAATGCTCATCTTATCTTAGGATTTAGAGTTGAGGGAGATCTTAGAAACCATCTTGTAGTTTAACCTCTTCATTTCAGAGATGAAGAAACGAAAGATGAGAGGCAGAGTAGCCCTAGGTCACTCAGGGAGTCAATGGTACAGCATTGATTCAAGTCCAGGTTCACTGATTTCAGAGTGGGCACTTTTCCCATCATGCCCTGCTTACCAATGCTAAAGCTGAGAGTAAGGGAGATTGTCTGAATTGTCTTTTAGCTCCAAAATCCAGTATTTTTTCTCATTACATTGCAGTATATTACACCCTAGCACAACATACCACACTGCTTTAGCATAAAGAGTTCAGTGATTCTGAAAAAATATAATTTTTATTTTCTATTTTCTCCCCAGAAACATCCCCTTATAAAAAACAACTCACTTAAACCCCAATCTTTGATGTTCTAATTATTTTAATTTCTTTTTTTTTTTGCTATTGATTTTCCCTGTACTCTCTTCTAACACTCTGTCTTAATCCTTCTTATGAATAATAGCACGTACCAGCAAGATGGCTGGAGTTAGGTAAGTGGTTTATAAGTGGGGAATAAGGTCTTTCTCTGGGTAAAACTGATAGCATAATGGGAAGAGGAAATTGTTGGTGCCCTGCTGTTTCGAGAGTATTCTATTCTGTGCTAAAGTTTCTTGTAGGACAGTGCTAAATTAGGACCACAAAAGGAAACTGAGGCACCACCCAGTGACTTGGCCAAGGGTAGTTTGTTGTTTAGTTATTTTTTCATGACCCCTTTTGGGGTTTTCTTGGTACTAGAGTAGTTTACCATTTCCTTCCTTAGCTGTTTTTTACAGATGAGGAAACTAAGGCAAACAGGGTTAAGTGACTTGCCCAGGATCAATGCTAGTGAAAGTCTGAGGCCAAATTTGAACTTAGGAAGAAATCTTTTGGACTCTAGGCATGGTGCTCTGTGCACTATAGTGCCACCTTGCTGCCTTTGTCCAAGGGCAAGTGGCTACTAAAAAAAAACCTTTTTATTGATATGCTTTGCATTATTTGACTATTCTCACTCGCTGAGATATCCCTTATAACAAAATAAAACAAATAAGAGACTTCATCTGAAAGTGAATGCAATATTTTACCTCTGTAGCACCCTACCAACTCTCTAAAAAAATAAAAGGAACACATCTATTTTCTCTCTCTCCTACTCCCAGCCCATTAAAAAAAGAGAGAGAAAAGAAAAAAAATCACATTTCTTGTAGCAAATAGGCATAGTCAAGCAAAACAAATTTCCCCAATGACTGTAGACAGATATTCATGACTGATCATTGTATCGCTCATAGTTCTCAAAACTTTCAAATTTGTTTTTTAGTATTGTTATGGTGCTCCAGGTTCTGCTCATTTCATTGCTTGTTTTTGTTGTCATGTCTGACTCTTTGTGACCCTGTTTTGGGGTTTTCTTGGCAAACATACTAGAGTGGTTTGCCATTTCCTTCTCTAGCTCATTTTATAGATGAGGAAATCGAGGCAAACATGGTTAAATGACTTGCCTAGGGTCACACAGCTAATAACTGTCTGAGACTGGACTTGAACTCAAGAAGATGAGTTTTCTGATTCTAAGCCGAGTTTTCTATCTATTGCACTATGTAGCTGCTCATTTTACATATGAGGCAAACAAGTTTAAATGACTTGCCCAAGCTCACACATCTAGTAAGTATCTGAGATAGGATTTGAACTCACAAAGTTGGGTCTTCCTGACTCCAGGTCCTGCATTCTATCCACTTCACCAGCTAGCTGCCCTTTCAGTTTATAAAAGTCCGCAAAATTTTCCCTGTACATCTATCACTGTCCTCTGAATTTTCCTTTATGGAGAATTTGACAGATATGGAATTATGAAGACCTGGATTCAGATCCTGCGTGTGACATCAGTGATATTTCCACAGGCAAGCCAATATTTAGTTCTTTATCTGTAAAATGAGGATAAATCTGTAAAATAATTATGTTGTGCCTATCTTATTAGGGGTGTTATGAGGCCCAAATAAGACAAGGCATGTAAAACATTTTATAAACTTTAAAACACTGTGTAAATGTCAATTGTTATAAAATAGATGTTTTTTTTCCAGTGTGGACATCAGTGTTGTCCATTCATAAGCCTTGCTGGAAAATCCATCCACATTTTGCTATTGGTTTAAGTGAAGTTACCCCCACATGCTGCAAGATTTAACCTCTCCAACATAGATGAGACAAGGTACAGACCTTTCCATTGATGAATTTTAAAAATACAGTAGTTGCTTCATTCTTTTTTTGTACAAACTACAAATATCACATAGTTTTGCTGGGATGTACTCCAGTTTGTAGCTCATGTGTTCTTATAATCAACTGGATATTTTTGAAAGAGAGACATAGTGCCAAACCCCACATTCTCATTTCGGGCTGCAAATTAAGAGCAAATAACTGTAAACATAGTGCTTGATTCATAAAAATAAACAACACATACATACTTGTGCTGCAGATGTTGTACCCTGGAGTGTGCCCTGAATTATTTCCAGCTAAATATAAAGAGCAAAAGTGCATAGCTGCATAGTAAAATGGAGTGTGGGTTACACTGGAATGCACTCCATGTATAAATAAGATGAGAGACTTGCTAAGCGGCCCTCTATAATCACAAACACCAAAATGTGTCGATATCACTATTTTTGAGCCTGTCAACCAGTCACTGGCAACCTCCAGAAGGCTAACTGACGAGATGATTTTCAGTGGTACAATGGGCTATTACCTGCAACAGAGCCCTAGGCAGAATCGCAAAATAGATGAAGTTTGCCTTTGTTGACCTCCCCCCTCTCTTTCTGCACCCTTTCTCGCTAGGAGGTGACCCCACTTTCCTGCCTCTCAGGAGTATAATGCTGCCCTCTGGCCATCAAAAGTCTCCCACTATAGCAACTCACCTGGATCTGTCATTCATAGAAATATACCCTCAACTACATACTATAAAATTAGCTACCCACTCCCCAGTTCAAAGTCCTATTCCCTAAAGCTTGCTGATTTTAGCTACTGAGAAGAGATTTTGGTAAATTATTGACAGTGAAGTATTAATGACTGATAGGTTTAAGTCTTCCAGTGGATACTTCTAGATTCTGAGAAGAGGTGTTTTGATTCAAATGAATTATAATTATTGAAATGGACAAAGGAAGGTGTTATTTTTGTGCATAAGGCAGCCTCTCATCAGAACAGAAACCTGCACTTGTGGGTTCTATAGTTCATTGTGTGTGTGTGTGTGTGTGTGTGTGTGTGTGTGTGTGGATGCACACACATGATGCATAAATACACACATACATGTGCATGTACACATACATATATATTTCTTTTTCACAACTAGTCTACAGGGTACAATATATAATAGGGAATGTAGGACTACCTGAAATTCCTCCTAGTTGGATACCAGCCATCATCCTATTTCAAACTGGTTCTATTCTTCTGAAGCATCCATAGACCCTGCTTCACAGGCTGAATTTGTTGAAGATTTATTCTCCACCTACTTACAAAATGACTAGAGGCAGGCAGCTTATGCATTAAAGCACAGTGAGAGAGAAGCGATTTAAAGACAAAACAGAAGTGAGTCCATCTGAAAGAAGCATAAGGAGTAGGTGTTTTCAGAGGCTGGAGCTGAACACTTGGGCAATAAATTTAGTTCTAAGTTTTCTGGAAGCACAGGCAAAAGTGGTTGTTGCATTAGTTTTCCTTTTGACAATATAATCCACCCCACTCACCATCACTTGCCCCCTTCTCCGCCTCCATATACCTCTGGCCTCCCACCAATTTATATGTAGAGATAAATTCTTTCCTGGAACTAAATGCGAGCAGGAATTTATCACATGTATCGTTCTGTAAAAGGGTACTAAGGGGGTAATGAGGGCAATACCTTCAAACACAGCTTTACAAGAGACAGCGACTCTGTCCAGCCAGCTGCTTCTTGCATTGACTCTTTATAAAGGCAGAGGGCATAATGTTAAATCATAATTCAAGGAATGAAGACATTTTTGTGAGAGACTGATATAATGGGGTCTGAGTACTTTGCTTTCTGATGGTCGTAATGTAGGGGTAGAACTTGGAGAATCTAGATGGATGGATAGTTAACATGTCCATTAGACTGTCTCTTTCAAATATCAGATTCTTAAATGAGCTTTGGATGGCTGCTGGATCTCATTCAACTCAAAATCACATCCTCTAATAAGCACCTGGGCTGCAGATTGTGTGTGTACATATGGTTGTGTATGCATACATATAAGTGTGGGTATATAGTGTGTGTATGCACGTATACACACACATATACACACACATATTTACTTAAAGTAAGAGTCATTAGCTTTATCATGTGTCAATTTTACATTTATTACTGCTCTATAACTTTCTTATGCTTCAAACTTACTACCTTCTCAAAGGTTGGTTTACTTATTGTTCTAGTCAAACGCATTGGCTTTTAGGACAACGAATACAGAAGAAGAAATGTGAGGAAAGAATAATTTTCATTATGCTAATAAAGAGCAACCTATTTTAGGATGAAGACTACAGAAAAGAATTATAGTTTCTGGCTCAAACTAGCCCATATTCTAATAATTCCTCTCTTAATACTAGAAAAGGTCCTTAAAAAATAAAGATCTCTTTTTTTCTCCCACTCTTCTTAAGGATTCTGTAATATCATCCAATGCTATGAATTTGTACCTGATATATCCTGTGAGGATATCTAGGGGAATTGAGGGTGTGGGGTGCCTTTTTCTGAAGGAAATATGAGAATTTGCATTTGCTGACAGATAGAGACTTGGTTTCCTGTCACTATGGATGCACCTGGAGTCCTTGACCCTTGGAATTACTCTAAATATTCAGGCTAGAATCTAAGCTATCTTTCACTAATACATATTTTACTGAAGGTACGAATTTATAGGAAGGCTAAATTCTATTGGATTATAGGGAGGATTGTAGATAGCTGGCCTGCTAGCCTTTGACATGTCAAGGAAAGCACCACCCACTCATGTGGGATGTGGAATGTTCACCACATAAGTCTTTGGCAGCTGAGCAACTTGAGGATAGGGGTTTGACTGGAGCTTTGGGATTTGTAGTTCAGAGAGACAATCTTTCAGTCCTTTCCTTTCAACTCTGAGAGTGATTTAGATTATTTCAATCTTTGAACTGGAAGGTAGACTTGAGTCACTCCTGGGAGTTTTGAAAAGGGACCCTCATGGTCTTTGAGGAGAGAGACTAAGAAGAAGGAATAGGGATGTGATAACCCTAGCCCCACCAACATCTTACTGAGCTGAGCTTGAAAGCATTGAAGGTAAAGGGGAAACAACACAGAATAAACTGAAAGGTGAAACTGGAAGGAGGGCAGGGCTATGTATGTTAGAGAAAGGAGAGATTGAGGTAGGTTATTGAGGGAAAGAGGAAAGAAGAAAAAATGCACTTATTAAACTCCTACTATGAGCCAAGAATTGTGCTAAGTACTTTATAAACATCTCATTTGATCTTCATAACAATCTTAGGATATAGGTGCTATAATTACCCCCAATTTACAGTTAAAGAAACTGAGGCAGTCAGAAGTTTAGTGACTTAACCAGCACTATCTGAGGCCAGAACTGAAATTGTGTCTTTGTGACTCCTGGTTGGGTGCTCTACCATCTCCACCACTTAGCTGCCTGTGTAGGAATATCAGAACATGGGACTGGGACCCAAAATACAGATTGCATTCATGTCTTCAAAGACTTAGGGAAGTTCCAGAACAAAAACTTTGCTCCTTCTCCAATTATTCTTCTCCATGCCTTTTCTCCACTCTCCATCTGCAGCTCAGCCTGGTTTCAACTCCATGGAAAAAAATGCCCCTCCCAGGACAGCTGATCACTTCTAATCTCACCATCATGTGCAGCTAACTCAAGCCTTGGATGCCACCTCCCTCAGCCTCCTCTCTCCTTCTATCAGAGGGTCAGAGGGTGGAATACTAAGTTCTTTCCAAAGCTTTCCTTTATAAAAGACAGAAATTGGACTTCCAGCTCTCTCCTCTCTCTCTGCAGCTCAGCCTGGGTTCATCTGTAGAACAAGATGCCCCCCACTCCCACTAGATACCCCCAAGTTTCTGCCCTTCCTTGCTTTTTAGCTCCATTTTGTATGTTCTCCCCCCATTAGATTGTAAGCTACAGATTATGATAGATTCAAAAAATAGTTGGGGTTTTTTCTAAGACATACAAGGCATCTCTGGAAAAGAATAGTGTTTTGATCTCTTCAAATGACTAATGACCTATCTAGGATTTGCTGAGCATAGTAAATGCTTAACTGGCGGTAAAGCATAAGGGTATATAGTTCTACCACAACTTCAGTTAATTAGTCAATCAACCAACAGAGTCAATTAGTTATTAAGGAATTTTTTCTCTTTCTCTTCCCCCCTCCCTCTATTGACAGTACTATTACAGAGACCAATCAGTAGCAATACACAAACACTCCTACATAGGAGCAGAAGACACTGCAGAAAAGACACTCTGAGGACGAAAACCCATCTGGATCCAGAGAGATATCTATGGGATGGAAGCAGCATCAACGAGTGTGACCTCTCAATAGAAAAGAGGAGTTGGCTATGTAGTCTAGAAAGGCATTTAATAAATCTTAGAGCCCAGCAAAGAGTTATGCTTAGGGACACTTCATAGGCTTCTGCAAAGAGAGAAAAAGACTTCCAGCGACCAGGAGTGTAACCTACACATAGGGGCACTACTATCTTTATACTTTAAATTTGAATCTGTTTTCCCCAGGGACCTTTTGTGTACAAAGAGAGAGTGTGCCACTAGATTGAAAAGATACTTTGTATCAACTTTTCTTGCTAGGTGTGCACACCTAGCAAGAAAAGTTGATACAAAGTATCTTTCTCAATCTAGCAAATACATTTTTTAAAAGCTAATTGAGGCTATTGTCTGATAATTAATGGGAAGCAACCCGTAAGGGGGACTGGGGTTTGGAGCTCGGTAGCCATAGCAGTAACTAGCATTTATACAGCACTTTAAGCTTTGCAACATTTATCTCATATGATACTTACAAGAACTCTGCTGAGGTAGGTGCTATTATTTCTCTCATTTTACAGATGAGGAAACTGAGGCTGAGAAACATTAAGTGACTAGCCCTGGGTCACTCAGCTACTGAGTGTCTGAGTCAGGATTTGAATGTCTTTCTGACTCTCAAGTCTGGCATTATATTGACTGTATCACCTAGCTTTCTGTGAGATCCACAGCTCCTGAGGGTCACCCCCATTTAATTAGCTGCTCTCATTGGACCTAGATGGATAATTCCATTGGAAATTGGAAAAGTAGCCCCAGGAGGTTTCTATACTAATATAGAGAAGCAGCTCCACTTGCGACATAATTTAACAGCAAAATCCTACTTTTTAGTTGTCCTCGAAGCTTTAGGAGCAATAAATAGGGAAACATGACAAATAGTATATGATTTTGAGAGGTGGCCATTTTTTCAGGGTAGTGGGTCTGCTTCATTCAGGTACTAATAATTATGCTGAGAATGGCCTTGGAAAAAGCAACTTTTATTTTAGAATATGCGTTCTTAAAATTTTCTATGACATGGACCTCTTTGGTACTCTAGTGAAGCTTATAGACCCCTTTTCAGAATATGTTTTAAATGCCTAAAATAAAATACATAGGATCATAAATATAAAGAATCATATTGAAATACAGTTATCAAAGTATTTTTTAAAACAAGTTTAGAGAACCCAGGTTAAAAACCCCTGTCTCAGAGGGTGGAAGAAAAGAGCAAAACTCATTTACTTTCTTGCAAAAGTAATAAAGAAAGAAAAAAAAAAACCCTATTGAACTTTTGGTATGCAAATGTGTGATTATAAATTGTTCAGTTTCAAAGAAATCCATTAGCTTAACAGGCAAGCAAAAAGGGTTACCATAAACTATTCTTAATGCAATTTTTCTTCTGTTTGGGAAAGGCGTCTCCCCATGTGGTGGTTGTATGTATAATTTCAATTTGCAATAAGAAGTAAATACAGGGGATGGGCCCAACATTTAATCTCACTTTTAAAGGTAGGATCTTGAGGTAGGTCAAGTCTTAATAATGAAAATAAGGCACTGGCTAATGAAGAGGCTAACCAGGATCATTGGCACTCCTATGAAAGTTCTGCTCTGATGTCTCATTATGATGTAGAAGTGACTGGCTTATTGAAAGCCAATTGACTGTAGGCTCTGGCTATTTCTGCCAAGCTAGAAAGGCTTTAAATATGGCCTTGGTGACAGACTGTGCTTGCTGGTTAAGGACCAGATGCAAAATATAAAGATTGGCCATATTTATAATTTGTGGTCGAATATGAAACAAATAAAATTAGAAAAAAAACCCTTAATCCTATCTAGCCCTTCCTCCACCTCTCCCAATGTCTTTGTATTTAATGAAACCAAAAGACACTTTAAAAACTTTCGTTTAAATGGAAGGACAATTCACAGTCTCTTCTGAGTTGGCTAGGTGGTAAAAAGGATAGAGTGATAGCCTTGGAGTTCAGGAAGACCTGAGTTCAAATACTGCCTCAGACATTCAAGTAGCTACGTGACCCAGGGCAATTCAATTAATCTCTTTCAGCCCCAATTTCTTCATCTGTAAAATGAGGAGATTGGAATAGATGGCATCTAAGGTACCTTTCAGGAGCAGCTAGGTGGTACAATGGATAGATTCCTAGGCCTGGAGTCAGGAAGATCTGAGTTCAAATCCAGCTCAGATACTTACTAAATATATGACTCTGGGCAAACACTTTACAGATGAGGACACTGAGACTTAGCAAAAGTAAGTTGCCCATGATTACCTAGTTACTAAGTTATGGAAGCAAGATTTTAATCCAGGCCTTTGTGACTACACATCCAACACTATCCACTATGCCACTATAAATAAACATTTGAAGAATATAAGTTTTGTGAAGAGTGTTACTATAATTCTGGGTTGAATTTTGACAGGAAACTATGGTAGTGAGACTTTAGACTGCCTACAAAAATACGGTGAATCAGGGAATCTTGTAGTTGGAAAAGGACCTTAGAGGCCACCTGGTCTAATCCATACAGTAAACCACCTTTCTTATACAACAGGATCATAGACTTAGAACTGAAAGTTACTTTAGAGGTCATCTAGCCCAACTTTGTGCATCTAGTCCAACTTTTTTTACAGGGGAGGAAACTGAGGCCCAGAGAAGAACCTCTGAGTAACCAGAGAGTAGTTTTCCCAATGCCATATGGAAAATAAGTGGCAAAGCCAGTATCTGAGCACAGATCCTCTCACTCCATCCAGTTCCAGCACTACACCTTCTTCCTTATAAGTGGTTGTCCAGTCTCTAATGAAGATCTCTAGTGATGGGAAACTTACCATCTAATGAATCTGCCCACCACATTTTGTACAGTACAAATTGTTAAGAAGTTTTTTTTCTCATTCCCTAAGTATTCAAATGGATTCATGAGCTCATAAAAATTTGGATGTTATCTTTAACAATCTGCCCATCCTAGATGACTCTTGTTTATATCTTCCTATAAAGGGGAGGGAGGAAGGGAAGGAAACAAATATTTATATAGCGCCTACTATGTGTCAGGCACTGTGCTAAATGCTTTGCAAATACTACCTCATTTGATCCTTGCGACAATCCTGTGGGTAGTTGCTGTTATTATCCTCAATTTACAGTTGAGGAAACTGAGGCAAGTGGAGATTAAGTGACTCGCTCAGGGTCACATAGCCCAGTTAAGTATCTGAGACTAATTTTGAACTTAGATCTTCTTGAGTCTAGTGTCTGCTCTGATAGCTTCCTGTCTCTAAGGCTGCCATGGGGAGTCCACCCAGCCTGCCATGGGGGCTTTATTGCTTTCCCTGACATCACAAGGTTGACAATAGAGCACTCAGGTTGTTTAAGTGTTATCACTTGTTCTGTCCCTTACTATATGAGCAGCACCTCTTTCCCCCCCTCATCTTTGCTTCTTAGAATCCCTGGCTTCTTTCAAGTCTTGGACTTAAGTACCTTCTATAGGATGCTTTTCCTGGTCTCCATTCCCCATACTCTAGCTGCTAGTGCCTTCGTCTCTAAGACTGCCTTACATCTACTCTATATATCTTGAATGTATTTATTTAAGTACATATTGTATCCTCCATTAGAATGGAAGTTCCTTAAGGGCAGAAAAAGTTTGCTTTTTCCTTGTCTCTTCAGACCTTAGCAAACTGTCTGCTACATTAATAAATGTTTATTGATTGATTTTTTAAAAAAGGCTTTTACTAATACCTTTTTAAAAACATCATTCTATATCCCTTTTCCTTCCCATCCCAGAGAACCACTCCACATAACAAATGTTTTTTAAGACAAAAAAAGAAAAAATCAGTATAACTCATCAACACATGAAAAAAGTCTGAAATTATATGCAATGTGCAACACTTATGGACCTCCCACCTCTTCAGCATATTTTTTCTTTTGAATTGTGCTTGTTTGTAATTTTGAAGCATTCACTTTTGATTTTTATGTATTGTGTTGTAAATTGTCTCTTGGCTCTGCTTAGTTTACTCTGAGTCAGTTCACATAGATCTTTCCATACTTCTCTATAGTGATCATTTCCTCAAGAAGGTAATATTCCATTACATTTGTGTCCCATAATTTGTTTAGCCATTCCTCAATGAGCATCTACTTGTTTTCTAATTATATGCTATCACTGAAAATGCTGCTAGAAATACTGAAGATAGTTATCATGTGTCCCTTCTTTTTCTCCTTACTGCCTACCCCTTCAACCTACTCTTCTCAATACTAAAGATTTCCTATTTTTTCTAACAATCCTGATATGGCATGATTTCAAGATCTATCACTAGCCTGTTGCTTGACTTTGAATGTTTTCTAGCATCCAATTATCTTTATAAAATGTGATGCTGAGAACTAAACACAATATCTGCATGTGACCTTCTCAGAACAGAGCATAATAGGACTATCAACTCGGTCATTCAAAGTGCCATACCTTTCTAAATTGATCCTAATGTGTAAGCTTTTCAGACTGCCATGTCACACTTGACTAACAGTGAGCTTGTAGTCCACTAAATACTTCAGATATTTTCCTACAAACTGCAATCTTTCGCAAGCCTCTTCCATCCTATACTTGTGAAATTTTTTTTAACTCATGTAAGATTTTATGCCTACAAACACACATATGCACACACACATATGTACGTATATATGTATTCATCTTAGATGTGGAACATAATTCTAGGCTGTTGAAATATTTTGGGATGTCAACTCTGTCATTCAAAATGTCAAAATATAATTTCAAACTTTGTGGCATTTGCAGATTTGATAAGCATGCCATCTGTGCCTTTATCTAAATTATTAATAAACATATTAATAGCATAGAATAAAGCATAGGTGCCTGGGGTACTCCACTAAAGACCTCTCTCAACTGACAATTCTCCCATTAATGATGGCTACTCCAGCCTTTACTATTACTTAGCCTCTCTCCATCTTGCCCAGAAGGATAGCAAGAAATACATCGACAAATGCTTTGTTGAAATCTAGGTTTACCAGATCTATGACATTTCCTTGATATACCTGTCTACTTACAGGTTAAAAAAAGAAATAAGATTAGTCTAAAATATTTCTTTGACATACCTGTCTAGTTACCAGGTTAAAAAGAAAGAAATCAAGTTAATATAGTATGATTTATTTTGTTAAAATTATATTATCTTTAGTGATACTTTTCTAAGTGATAAAAAGTTATCCCTTTAATAATAATTTGTTCTAGTATTTTCCCAAGAAGAGAAGAATTGTAGTTGATTGGTCTAAACTATATAGACTCTGCTCTCTCTCTCTCTCTCTCTCTCTCTCTCTGTCTCTCTCTCTCTCTCCCCCTCTCCCTTTCTCTTTCTGTTTAGGACTTTTGAACTTCTCTAATCTAACAGATCTTCTATTATTATTCAGTATCATTTGAAGATCATCAGCATTGGATTACCCATGTGCAGCTACCATTTTATTTAGCTCCCTGGGTTGCAGTTCGTGAGGTCTGGTCACTTGAACTTATCGACAGAAGTTAGATGCTGTCTAAACTATCTTCTCATAACCTCTGGTTGATATCCCTTCCTAACCATTTTTGATCAATTGATCCCAGTCAAATGCCAGTTTTCTTGGCAGAAAAAAGGAGAAAAGCAAGAGTTAGGTAGGTCAGTTTTCTTACTATTGACAATTATCAATATCCAAAGCAACAATTCTATTTTATCTCTGATTCTCCTCCTGCCTCCAATGAAGCAAAACAAAAATCCTTTTTCAGTGTTCCAAACATTTATCACTTGTTTTATTCTGGGCATTGTGGGAATAGATTTGACACTATTCTCATGGTGCAATAAACTATTTCAGAGCACATTCTTCATTACATTTTCTTTCACTCCATCTCTGGTCAAAAGCCCAATGTCCTATATTTTAGGTCATGGTAGAGAAATTAAAATTCTTTTTTCAAACATTACTTTCTTAAATTTCCAAATCTCCCCATTTCTTTGGAAGCACCTATTTTTTTCTAATTGGCAAAGATGAAAGCACTGCCTAAGGTCTTTAATTCTTTACTTAGGGTTTCAAATTCCCCAGCAATGGTTTCTAGCTTCATTCTGTATCTATCATTTACTTTTGCATGAACTGCCAGGAATGCAATAGTGGCTGTTACGTTTGACAATTCATAGATTCTTGGATCTCTCTGAACTCTTATTTCATTTATATTTAAATCGTTTTCTTGTGGTTTTATTATGTTAGCTCTCTTTCTTCAGCTGGTATGTATGCTCTGTGAGGGCTGAGGTTATATTGTAGGTGCTAGACTGAGTCAAGAATAGCTGGTTTCATATCTCACCTCTCATTCTTGCTAAATGTTTGGTCTTGGGCAAGTCACTGAAACTTGCTGAGTCTCAGTTTCCCCATGTGCATAGTGTTGATAAGAATACTTGCAGTACCTAGCCCATATGGGTGTTGTAGTACTCAAATTAGATGTGAAATATTTGACAAACTTTAAAGCACTATATAACTGTCAATTATTATTATTATTATTATTATTATTATATTTGGTAACCTGCCCACCACTTAGCCCTGTTCAGTCTATGCAAAAAGTGCTTAATAAGTATTTATTGATTGATCAATCATAGAGGGGTGTAGTGAGGAAATTATATGGATGTGATGCCTGTAATTCTAGCTCTCAGAAACATGTTATTAGAATAATAGTAAGAGACTTTGTATTATTAGTGCTTACTTTATTTTATTACTACCAATAATGAGGACAAAAGCAATTAGGCTTTCACAGATAGAATCAATTTTGGAGTATTAAAGATTTGCTTTTGTTTAAAAAAATCAATCAAAATTATGACTTTAAAATTTGGGGAAAATAACAAGAGGGAGCTCATCCTTGTAGAAAGAGCTCCTGGAAGTCAGGAGACCAGAGTTACTACTCTGATAGGAAACTAACATGGTGACCTCGCAAGGATTGTTTCCTCATCTATAAAGCAACTAGAAGGCCCTTTCTGGCTTGAGTAATCAGTCTACCACACTGCTCCATAGAACTGGTTGAACTTTGGCCATTTGCAGAAATATCTGATTCTACTTTCATCTCTAACAAGTCAATTATTGAATGGAGACAAAAACCCCATCAAAGATTTTTCAGGAACAAATTTTTTTGGTTAGGCATGTGCTTTAAAAAGAGTGATGATGATATATAATGAATGAGGATTTGGCTTGGAGCCACGAACACTACTTTCAAGTGCCTCCTGTCATACACGTTGGTCGGATGGACCTAGAAAAGTCATTTAACCCTTCAGTGCATCAGGCAATTCTTTAACACTCCAAATTTCAGAATAATGAGTTGGGAGAAGAAATTTCTTCGTTAGGGTCTCTTACAACAATGAAAAAAAATCTGGGCTGATTAGTCATAAATGAATTTTCAGGATCTTCCATTATGCAGCCATCTATATACATACACACACATATACGTATAAACATTCACACACATATGTATGTATGTATTTCAGTTGTTTTTCAGTCAGTAGTTTTTGTCCATCATGTCTGATTCTTTGTGACACTGTTTGGGGTTTTCTTGGCAAAGATCCTGAAGTGGTTTGCCTTTTCTTTCTCCAGCTCATTTTATAGTTAAGGAAACTGAGGCAAATAGGGTTAAGTGACTTCCCCAAGGTCACATAGCTAGGAAGAGTCTGAAGCCAGATTTGAACTCAAGAAGATGAGCCTTCCTGACACCAGGCCCACCACTCTATCCACTGTGCTACCTAGATGCACATATACACGCATAGGTATGTGCATACATAAATATGTACATACACATACACATTTATATATGTACCTATATAAACGTATACTCATCCACATATATTTCCGTAAGTCTCTGTGCATGCGAATGCCTAATAGTAAAACTTGAGGGAGGGCATGGATGGCAGCCAGATTATAAAACTTTTTGGATTGGGCTCATCTTAACCTCCTTTAAGGCAAACATTTGTTTTGCTAAAATGATTGAAACAAATGCTTCCATTTGAAAATGTTTTCCAGCAAAAGAAATACTCATTTTGGAAAACTCCATATGGACTGTTAAGATTCTACCAAATAAAATGTTTTGATTCCCCCCCATTTTTTTATTAGGGAAATGTTTGCTAGTGATATATACTCTTACTGTAAAACTCAAAATTTATTTCTTTCGACAGCAGATGGATGTTAATGGAAACCTTTGAGCTGCCGCAAATGAGAATGTCTTGGCAGAGATGCAGAATTTACTCAGATAAATTGGTTAAGTCACACTTTTATATTTTTCTGCATTCTGATGAGCTCTGATTCTTAACTTCACTGCTTCTGATTGTGGAGGGAAAGGGTTATCAATGGTCTACTGGGCGGGTGGATTGAGCTGTACTTGAGTTTCTTATATGCAGAATCAAACATCTTTTTCTTCTTATCCTTTTGGTAGGATGGCATATTCTCACTAATTACATTATTCTTCATGATTCTCCAGGGTCCCCTGGATAACAAGGAGAGGCAATGTTACAGGACATATGCTTTTACGCCTTATTGGTCACTGTTATCCATGGGACTAATGGTGAAGTTGAGCAAACAGTCCGGATTGGAACATGAGCAACTGCTTAACATCAGCAGCTCCAGAGTCTGTATTTGATTAGCCCTTCATTTTCCTGCCCTTCCTCCTTTCTTTCCATTCCCACAAAAGAGGTACAAAGCTGAGATTCCACTGAGAATCTGAGCGATATAAGCCCCTGTGGAAGGCTAACTGGGAGGTAATAGAAAGGAGAAACAAAGCTTATCAAATTGACTTTAGGCTCATTGGTCTGACTACTTTCAGTGCCTGAAGTATAGTAATTGACATGGGTAGGGTAGGCACTCTGACAGGACACAAAGAGATGCTAGGAAGAACTGCAAATAAGTCAAAGAACTCCTTAGAAAATACAGAACATGATACTCGAAGGTATGAATTTAAACCAGAGCTAAGAACAATATGGAAACAGAAAAGCCTCACAGTGACTTGGGGTAACTCTTATTAGTATCAGATAGAAACTAATTCCAGGAACCATTTTAGAATAGTGAGAATATTAGTTGATATAACATATGAAGCTCAAGTCCATCTTAAAGAGGGAGAAAACTGAAAAAAAAGCATCATTTTCTCTTTTAGGAACATGCAAAACAGTGGAAAACTACCTGGATTTATAGACAGGGGACTTAGGTTCAACTCCCTTATTTCATTGGTGATTTTGGGCAAATCACTTCACCTCTTTAGGACTCAATTCCTTCATCTGTAAGTGATGGCATTGGACTAGATGACTTACATTGTCCCCTTGCAGTTCTAATCTATGGTTCATCTATGATATGAATAGTTAGTCTAACCAGTGGAGCATTTCCCCAAGAAATGAAAAGGGATAAAGAGAAAACCATATCACAGACATTCCTTTGAATCTGTATAATTAACCTTTTCCCCTTTGACTGGCCCTAAATGCTTTGTGGCAGTGCCCTCTCATTGAGGACAGATACTATGTTGTGCGGTGCCTGGCACAGTGCCTGACACATCATTGAATGTTTGTTGAATGAATGAATGAATATTAAGCTTCTACTATATAGTATCCCTCTTCTGACAAAGGTGTGTCAGAAGAAAACCATGAATGTCATCAACACAGAGGCTATCCTTAAACTACCTCCTCTGGAAATCCTGTATTAAACATAGGAGAAATAGTTGGCTCATTTTAGGTGCATAGTGAAGCAGTACACAGTTTTTCCTTAGGTGTAGCATGCCTGATACCTGTCCATGTGGAATAGCAGCACTCTGGCTAAATAGTTTGGTGAAAATTGATAATGCAAATGAGGATGGGACAATGCAGAGGAGAGACAGAACCCTGAGTCTTAGCCTGGCATCAGAGAAAGGAAGAAAGGTGGCAGCTATTGGACCACAGACCAACTCCAACGTGAAGGTCATAGGGAAAGAAGAGGACATGGTAGTGCATTCTGGATATTTTTTGCTTGTTCCTTCAAGCCAGAAATGGCAAGATAGAGCTCATTGCAAGTCCACAGACCTGGGAAAGTTTGGGGGAAAATCTAAACACTGTTTTAGTAGATGTGTATAAAATGTGTATGTTTTTGCTATGCAGTTCAGCTTCTCCTTCCTATTTTGAAGAAATGTGTAAGGTGTCCTTTACATTCAAGTACATAACAAATTGCAGAAATTAGAATGAAATAGGTTTTAGATAACTCATTCGAGGGCCCTATATGCCTTTAATGTAAAGGGCATATCATTTTGCCATGCTGATTATTAGGATAACTCTGGCCCCCACAAAAATGGAGCTGTTCTTTGGGCTTCATATTAATATTCTTTTGACCCCTTCGGTTAACAATTATCAGCTGAAATAGCAGTCTGACAGCATTTGGTTCAAATTAATGCCTTTCTGGAGCTCAGTGAGCACTAGAGGAAAAAGAATTTTTCTTTACTGTAGAAAGCAGTAGAGTGAGAAAGAAAACAAAAAGGCAGAGCAAGGGTAGAAAAGCAGCAGATTTATTGAAACCAGAGCCAGATTCCCCAGCTGTCCAGAGGCTAGATCCTGACAGGCCAGGGATTCACAAATGGGAGTTTTGGCCTCAGTTAGCTCCAGCTGCTGTACGTTTGGAGGCAGGTACAGTTCCTGTGGGGGCCTGGAAAGTAAGCAAAGGATAACAGACAAATACATGTAAATAAGAAGCAACTGTGGCTTGTGATGTTTTGACAGTTCACAAAGTGTCCATTTGTTGAATTCTGCATTAACTAGGCAATAAAAATACTCTCTGACCTTTTATTACAAAGCAGAAAGATCATCTGGAGGCCTGAAGAGTACATACTGCCAAATTTGTAATAACATTAAAGATAGACATCTGATTTCCCCTTGTTGTGTTTCAGAAAGGTTCTTCCCAATTCTCAAACCTTTGGGAAGCCACATGGCTTAGAAGAATGGGGAAGTTGCCACACATTCATGGGCAATAATTACAAGGTGCTTTCTTGACAATCTTCCCACCACCACCCCCATGCCCCAGGTTTCTGGACTCTCCCCCACCAGTTCTCACTTCCATTAAGTGGGGCACAAAATATGAAACTTGTTTGCAAAGTAGTAGGAGAACTGAAGTTTTGTAAAGATCATTCAATACTGAAATCCAGAAGGGAAATTATAGGGAATCAAATAGTTTCTGCAGCACTTGCTACCATGTGCCACTGTGTCATACTCTTTATGCATACCTCTCCAAACATATAATAAGCGCCTGGGGGGCAGAAAGTGGGTCTCATACCTCTGTGTGATTAGAACCCTGCCTTGCACATAGTGAGTGTTCAGTAAATACAGCATGTTGCTGCAGAGAGAACACTGGGCATAGAGTCAGAGGACCTGGTGTCAAATTGGTGTCTCTACCAACCTGAGTGACCTGACTGACCTGACTAAGCCATTTTTCTCTTTTGATCTCAGTTTCTTCATAAACAAGATGAAGGAGGTAGACAAAATTACCTCTGTAGCTCCTTTTAGCATTAAATCTATGATGCTAAATGTTTGATGACAAAGATGATGACATAATGTTACTTAGAAGAAGCTGTTTTTCATCTCTAATACCATCATGACTACTGATAGGCAATATTTATATAGTGATTTGTAGTTTATTGAGCTCTTTGCATGGGATTATTTATTATTAATGAAGAACATTTTAATTTATTTATTTTCCAACACTATAATAATGTGTTTGAATACCAAGGTCCTTACTGGATCATTGTGGACAATTCCTATTTTAAAATATTTAATATAAAATACACAAAACAATCTAATATAACCTAGGTTATGAGTTTCAACTATGTTAGATTACGAGTGTTATGGCACTTGAAAAAAGTCAGGAAGTTTATTAAAAGAAGGCCTAGAGTACACTAATTGGTGACTGAAGAGAGGATACAATGGTCTTTTACTATACAAAGGTATGGGGTATGGTGATAGAGATCAGCTGCTCTCCATGGAAAACAAGGCAAGACCTGATTGCCTCACCAAAAAGCAAGGAATAGTAAGGATTTAAGTTGAACATAACTGTAAACAGGAATAATGTGGGTGTACTGCATGGTTGCCAAAGTGAGAACTTTGAAAGGGACTCTAAAAGATGTCTCTCATTCCCCAAAGCATCTTCTTCACTAGCCCATCATAGTATCTGAAATTTCACCATTAGATGGTGATATTCCAGGACTCTGAACTCGAGAGTCTTAGGAATAGCATTGTCTCCCAAACCATCAGATGTGCTTCTAGTCCAGCCATCACAACCATCATTGGGGGAAAAATCATTGTGGAGAAGGGGTTCTACCTTTCTCCTCACCACCAGCAGCAATTGCTGACTAACTGCCACCAACTGACGTAGAAGCCCGGGAGCCCTGGGAGTGTTGATTCCTACTGTCCCACACCAACCCAGATCATCTATCATTCATGCTTCTATCCCATCCTTCACAGCCATCATAACCCATCTTTCCCCACAACTATGCTGTAGAATTCTGTGGTAAAACAAAATAGACATAGAAAACACTGTGGGTTTCTTTACCAAAATAAATAAACATATTATCTGTTCACCCCCAAATTTTTACCTCCACCATCCAAATCTAGCATTTAATAGACAGCCTGAAAATATGGATTTGGGAGGCACACATACACACACAATGTTGTTGTTCTTGTCTAGGGCTTTCAGAAATTCTGAGTCTGTTTTCCTGCTCCCTTCCTTCCTTCCTTCTTTCCTCCCTCCCTTTCTCTTCTTCCCTCCCTTTCTCCATCCCTCCTTTTTTCCCCCCTCTCCTTGAGGGGAATGCTCAATGTGGAGAACTCCCACTGTGGAAATTCTCTCTACTGATGTATCAAAATCAGTATCTATCTATCTATCTATCTATCTATCTATCTATCTATCTATCTATATTTCTATCTATCTATGTATGTGTGTCTCTCTCTATAGGCAAGTTATCTATAACTTACAGTATTAGAAAATTACACAGGATACAGACAAATTAAGTCCCTTGCACATACTCACACAGCCCGTATTTATCAGAGGTAAGTTTTAAACTCGGCTCTTCTTATGACATGCTGCCTTTTTCTTTAGCAATATTTATGTTTTTCTTTTTTTGTTTGTTTTTGGAGCGAGGGAGGCAGGGCAATTGGGGTTAAGTGACTTGCCCAAAGTCACACAGCTAGTAAGTGTGTCAAGTGTCTGAGGCCAGATTGGAACTCAGGTCCTCCTGACTCTAGGGTTGGTGCTGTATTCACTGTGCCACCTAGCTGCCCCAATATTTATGTTTCTCTGTCTCTGTCTCTGTCTCTGTGTGTGTGTGTGTGTATATATATATATATATATATATATATATATATACACATACATACATACATATATGCATATATATGTATATATATGTAATCACCATGGCTTTTTGGTTAGGTGGGTTACATTTGAAGAAGTCTTGCCTCATTCATTCATTCTTTTATTTATTCATGATTCATAGATAACAGAAAGAGACCTCAGATATCCATTCTAACTCCTTCATTTTATTTAAATGAGGACACTGAACTCTAGAAAGGCCATGTTGTTATTGTTGTTTGGTCATTTTAGTCATGCCCAACTCTTTGTGACCCCTTGTGCAGTTTTCTTGGCAGAGAGTGTTTGCCATGTCCTTCTCTAGCTCATTTCATAGATGAGGAAACTGAGGCAAATCGGGTTAAATAATTTTCCCGAGATGACCCAGCCACTAAGTATCTGAGGCCAGCTTTGAACTCAGGAAAATCAGTGTTCCTGACTCCAGGCCCAATGCTCTATCCACTGTGACATAAAGCTGCCACAACTGAAAGGGCGCATAACATGTCAAAAGTCAAAAAGTGAGCAAGTTGTTGATCTAGGCCTAGGACAAAAATCTTTTGATTCCCAGGCCAGCGCTGGTTGCTACATAATTATCCTTATATTACTTATCATATAATTCATCCATTCCCAACATGAGAATTAGATGGAGTGCAGCATTTATCTTATATGTTTAGGATAGAGTGTAGTGAAAGAAAAGGGCCAGAAAAAGAATTTGAGATCACCCATACCTAGGGGGCTGGAGGGGAAAGAGGAGATAATGAAGGAAATGTTGAAAGACAAAGGTTTAGAGTCTGGGAAAGTCAAGGGAGATGGTCATTCTGCATGAAACATAGCTTGCAAGAAGTCAGACAAATGCCATTGGGGAAACTCATTCTATCAGCCTTCTTTTTTTGTTCTGGAAGCAAGCCATGTTCGTGACTTGGCATTCACCTACAACTTTATCTGTCATACAAGCCAATAAATCTCTTTGAAATCTCCTTTGAAAAATATTGAGATCACATTAAACTAGAATTTCTTAGTCAATCTGAAATCCACCTATGGTGGATGAGGAAAAAGTACCAAAGGAAGAGTGTTTGTTGCTTGGGGAAGATGCAGTGATGATAACTGATGAAAGCAAGAACAAAGAACTGTTCGACTTGTAATTTGCTTCTGTTTTCTCTGCCAAGAGAAATCACACAACAGAAACGGCTCCTAGGGTATGCTCAAGACAAACTAGGTGACAATAAGAGAGAACTTCATTGCCCTCGATGAATTCCATTAACTAGTCTTGTATAAATCCTTAGGTATTCAAAGACCTGGCAGGTATGATTGCCAAGCCACCACCAGTGATAACTGAATGGTTGTAGAGCATAAAAGTAGTATTGCAGGACTGTGAAAAGGTGACTTGATTGTCAAAAGGAAAAGGAAGAGAATGTAGTCTTCAAAGTAATAACAGCTAATAATTTATAATAATAATAGCTAACAATTATATAGCACTTTAAGGCTGGCAAAGCGCTTTATTTATATGAACTCATTTGATTGCCACAACAACTCTGTGAAGGGGGTGCTATTATCGTCCCCATAGATGATGAAACTTAGGTATAGAGAGTTTAAATGATTTGCCCAAAGTCACACAGTAACGCAAGTGTCTGAGGCAGGAGAGTGAACATGTTAAAAATGAAGCCCTGATGAGGAATAACTGACTCGGTTTCATTAAGACAAAGTCAAGCCAGACTGGATCTATTTCCTTCAATGAGAAGATTACTAACATGGTAGATCTGGGAAGTGCTATAGCTGTTTTTCACTTTGATTTTAGGAAAAATTTGATAAAGTGTCTCATGCTAGTAATAATAATAGCTCACATGTATATACTGCTTTGAGGTTTGCAAAACACTTTTCATATGTTATCTCATCTGATTCTTACAACCCTGTCAGGTAGATACTATTATTATCTTCATTTTACAGGTAGAGAAACTGAGGCTGCAAGAGGTTAAGTGACTGCCCTGGGTCACACAGCTAGTTAAGTGTTTGAGGCAGGAATTGAATTTAGGTCTCCTTGACTCCAAGGTCAGTGGTCTATGCACTGTGCCACCTAGTCCTGAGGAAAAGATAGAGATATATGGGGTGTTCCTAAAGTCTGGACACATAGGCAAAAATGCGTATTTTACAGAAATGAAATGGTTAAAATTTTCAACAACATTTTATCCAATTGAAATATTAACAAATGACATCTTCAATATGATTTCCATCATTTGTGATGCAAAGGTTGATGTGCTTCGCAAGATTCATGTGAACTCAATGCAATAACTCAATTAACTCCTTATTGCCGTCAATTTTAGTACATTCACTCTTGGAATATGAATATGAAATATTATGATGTTATTTGAAGTTGAAGTTGTTATTTGTTAATATTCCAATTAAACAAAATGTTGAAAATTTCAATCATTTCATTTTTTGAAAATATGCATTTTTGCCTATGTGTCCAGACTTTAGGAATACTCCATACATTACAAAGCAGTAATCATTAAAATGACTTGGTCTTTTTTTTTGTAGAAAGGAGGGACAGATTAGGCATATAACAAAGAGAAGCAGACAAACAGTAGCATGGTGTTTGATGAACCCCAAACCTTTCAAGTTCTTGGAGGAAATACTCTATTTGAAAAAACCCTGAAAAAAGGGCAGCAGTCTGGCAAAACTTAGGTTTATTCCATCACCTAACACCATACAGTAAGGTAGGCTTTAAATGGTTACATGACCTAGATATTAAAAGTCATATCATAAAAAAAATTGAGGAACAAAGAAGAAATTACCTTTTACCACGGTGGAAAGGTGAAGAGTTCATGGCTAAACAAATGACAGACAGTATCACACAAGACAAAGAGGGCAATTTTGACTATATAAAATTCAAAAGTTTTTGCAATAACTTGTTATGCTTCATATTTGAATGAAAATGGGTATACCATTCTGTTTTCTTTTTTCTTGTGCAAAGCATGAACTCATATATTTCTCAGTAGTTAAATCCACTGCTAAAAATGAAATTGTATAAGAAATAACTCATGCAAATATCCTGTACCTGGCAAAGAAAAATCAATATTGAGTAGGCTATAATTTTCAGAATTAAATTCCTTTCTTTGATAACAATGTTTTTAATATATCCAAATCAAAGTTACAGGGTGACTGGACAGTTGAAGAGTTTTCAACTTTTTAGGTGAAAACAATATTGGTAAGACATATTCTCTATAACAATAGCTTCTTTACTTAACTAGAAGAAATTCTACCCTCCTCTTGCTTATATAATACTTCAATACACAGAATGTTAATGAATTACACTCAGAAGTAGGACATAATAATATCTACAGTAGATCAAGGGAAATTTAGAAATAGGACTGTCTGAGATAATGAGAGGCAATTGGGAGTTTCAGGAAGAGAGAAGAATTTGACACATGGAAGTAATTATTATGTATTTTAAAATATTTACTAAGTATAGCCACATAGGGATGCTCTCTCTAGCCAACTTTTGTGTGTGTGTGTGTGTGGTGCTTAAAAGGGAATTTCAGTGCAGCAAGAGAAAACACAGGTATTTGTATTATTAAAAAAATACTCCCAAATCTTATGCAGCTCTAGTGAAAATCTAGGTCTGAGTCTAAGACTGATACACTGGAGCTTGTTTAGTTTTAGTTGATACAAATCTGGCTTCCAGGAAAAAATGCACACACGCACACACAAGAAAAAAAAAACCTGTGAGCCATATTCCCAAATGTCATCCAGATGATACAGGGTAGCTGGGTTTAGAATTCTTCTCCCAACCCCTTTCTTGTTTTTCTTAAAAAGAAAAATGTTTGCATGCTGTTTACAAAGGCTTCAGGGTGATGTCTTCTCCTTTAGCTACTAACACAAACAACCTTGACAATCAGAATCTATTTTTTTTTTTCATCTCCTTTCATCCCGACAAGTAAGCAGTCATCAATTACAGGCCCTCACATGAGATACAAATTTAGCGCTATGGAAATGAAAACTAAAGCAATTTGTACCTTTACTATTCCAAGGGGATTCATCCTGGGTCTATTTACTATGAAATATTCCCTCTATCTTATACTCTTCTAAGTTATATCAATGTCATCGACCCTAACTTGAATCATAATAAGTAGATGATACTCTTGCATTCCTGGTATCATGTCATCATTACTAGATGACCTAGTTAGCATATATGGTTAAAAATGTCATTACCTTTTTATTTATGGACTAATTTCAGAAAGACATAGGTTATGTCAAAGCTGGCTTCCTACTGACTTCATAAGGAACAGTTGTAGAGTATATGTTTTAAAACAGTATCTGCTATCCACAAAATTGGACCATACAAACTATTTCTGAATATTTGTTGACAAAACACATTTTTTTCCTGCACCAGTATTTTGTTTATTATTGATGCTCTCAGGAAACATGTAAAATAAAGCAAATATATATGTTAGCCATACATCAACAGTATTTGTACATGTTGGGAGGGGGCACCCAAACCTGGAAAAAAATGTTCATGACAGCAACATCAGCTCTTTCTGTGGGCCCACAGGGGCCAAAATGTATGTTCTTTGTGGTTGTTCTCATCTGCAGTGTGTATACATTTATGAGGGAATGGACTGGACTGGATGGATTAGCACTCCCTGGAGCAGGCTTCTTTTCACCACCTCATCCAAGGTCAGAAATCTTGGCACCATTTTGATCTCCTACTTACAAATAAAAATGCATAAAGAAAGAAAGTGTGATTTCCCTCAGAAATGATGCTGGAATTCTTCTCTGCATTGGCTTAGCCTCTATTGAAATCTTTATTTGGTCTTTCATCATTACTCCTTGCTATTCTAGGTCCCTAACCCCTAATGTTCCTTGGCTATTACTCCGCTTTCTTTAGAGATACCCCCAAATGCTCCAGGGAAGCTATTTTCTCTGTTTTAAAAGGGCTTTTTCTTCCCCCTCCCCCTTATGTCCTTCAGTTCCTTCACTAACTTTCTCTTTGTCTTGAAATTCAATTTTAAATGATTCCACTATTCTCCAAGCTCTCTTTGGAACTCATTCTGATTGTTTAGGTAACTGTCCCTTCACCTGCAAAGTCAGCCTGCTTTATTTCCTAAGATGTAAAAGAAATAAAGGTAAGGGGCAGCTAGGTGGCGCAGTGAGTAGAGCACCGGCCCTGGAGTCAGGAGGACCTGAGTTCAGATCCGGCCTCAGATACTTGACACATGTACTAGCTGTGTGACCTTGGGCAAGTCACTTAACTTCGATTGCCCTGCCAAAAAGCAAAAAAAAAAAAAAAAAAGAAATAAAGGTAAGCCTTATGAAAATGGTGCAGCATGTCTAATACAAAATATAAAATCCTTTGCTGCTCATACCCAGTCTCTTTTTGGTTTGTTATCATGGAAGTTGATGTCTATAGCGGGATACAAAGATTATTTATTAATGATAAAATAGATGGTTGCACAGTCCATATTGTTTTTCTGGTCAACTGAATGAACAAATCAGATTGATTGATATCTCATCAATCATGTAATTATTGGCTATTAACAGGAGGTTAAAAAAAGCTGAATTCACTGTGGAACGGTAAGATTTCTTGATAAATAGCTCTGGTAAGTGGGTTTTCTGTGGATATGAGTATATGATTTCTGAGGTTCATGATGTGGAAAGCTAGAGAAGAAGGTGAGGATAATTCATAAGGTGCAATATTTTTAAATGTGAGTGGACCAAAGACAAATTCCATAGCTTAACTAGATGTTCTCGGAAAGTCTAACGATCCCTCTTTAAAGATATAGAACAGAGAAAATTGTCTTTTGTACTGCTCCAGATCTCGATTTTCTTTAGTTTAAAAAAACCTCTGGGATTTTTACATAAATTTTGATTAGTTCTCTATTTGGGATTAAAAACAAACAAAGCTGAAAAAGCATTATGTTCTAAAATGCAACTTGACCTTGACTGATAAAAACTTGGTTATTGTCACCACTTTCCCAAATCCTCTTCCACCCTTTGCCCCATTTTTCACCCCTGACAAAGGCACTTGGCACTAGACTCAATCCCAAATTTAAAAAAAAAACCAGTTCCGTTGGCTAGCATACAAGTTCAATTTTCAACTTATACCTCCCTGACGAGTATATTTAGACAGAGTTAGAGCTCTCGGTGTAAGACACTGGGCTGAATTTGTTGTCTGTTCCCGAGCATATGGCTTATTGAGTTGTAAAACTCTCCAAGATAATTCTCACTGCCCTGTTCGGAAGGATTTGTATTCTTGAGTAGAACATGCACAAGAATAAAGATTTTGATTGCAGCTTTAATATCAAAGTAATATGTTTCAATTGACTAAGCAGGCCACTAACAATTTAGATAAAAGGATGCAATATAACAATTAATGAGCTATACAAATCCCTCATTGTTCATTAACCCTTTGGAGCCTACAGGCAGATATATGCATCTTAAGTATTCATTTGGTTGGCAATTTGAAAAATGCCAGAACTGTATTTGTATAGTAGTCAGCTACTTTAATTTATGTGCATAAGAAATGGAAAATAACTGGCCTGATTCTTAACTTCATCACTCTATGCATGAAGCTCTTTTTGAAGTTAGTGGGAAACTGTGCATGGGATAGAAACCTGGGACTTGGGAACAGGATGGGAATTAATTGATCAACAAGTACTTTAGGGGCACCTGCATTGTGCCCATCTCTGTGCTAGGCATGTTGGGGGATGGCTGGGAGACATAGTAAGGGAGATGACAGCGTTAAATTTTCTCAGTAAGATAGAAAGCAGGATCATCTGCCAAAAGAGGCCAGGGTATGGAAGTTGTAGGGAACTTGATGAGAGAGGAGGAGGTTTGGAGGAAGTGGGAGAGATAAAAGAAAACCAAAACATTTTCATTCATCAGTGAGTTCTTAGTTGAGTTTAGGAAAAGTGAATTAGTAGTGACCCAGTCAGAACAGTTGTATGGTTTTCTCCAGTGACATTCAGCACCATTGGAATAGGAGTAGAAAAAGTAAAATGATATGGGTCAGTCAGTTAATAAACATTTATTAAATGCCTATGATGTGCCATGCATGGTGCAGAGCACTGGAGATACAAAGAAAAGTAAAATATAGTCTCTCAAGGAGTTCACAGTCTAATGGGGAAGGTAATATACAAGCTACTATGTACAGACAAACTATATGCTAGATAATTTGGAAATAGTCAATAGACTGGAGTGGGCGGAGACTTATGGCAGGCAAAACAACTAGAAATCTATTAAAATAGCCAAAGGTGTGAGGTGATGAGGGTAGCAGAGGGTGGTGGCAGTGTCAGAGGAGAAAAAGGGACATATACATAAAATCAGCAGATGTCAGCAATATATTAGATATTGGGAATGTCTAATAATAATAGTTGGAGATGCAAGGCTAGAGATCAGCAGAAAAGTTTGGACTGAATAAGTAGATTTGAGAATAATTATCAAAGAGATGCTAATTGAATACAAGAAAGCTGGGGAGATCACCAAGTGAAATTTTTGTTTGTACTTCATTTTCAAAGAAGACCAATGATACCATGGGGTGATGTCTTGACTTGGATTTAAGTGAGGCAGAGTTGCACAAAGTCATTAGCTTCACTTCATCTTCCACAGTCATTGAAGTCCAGTGTCAAAACAAAAGTCAGAACAACAGATGATGGCCCAGATACAGTGGATGACCTTGACATCTTTGATGTTTGACCCAGCTGTAAGTGCTCCACAGGACTTGCTGCAGCTGCCTTCATGGCCATCGGAATAAATTGTTCTCATATACCCATTCTGCCGAGGGGAATCTTCACATGCTTGGGGTAGATATGACTTTAACTCACCAATAGGTTAGTTAGGCCTGTCAGTTACTCTCAACCTGGTTTAGTCCAACTGCCAAAATAGTTTTACTGGAGTGTGGCCACTGAGTATGCTACAACTTCTTGGAGCCACAGGTAAGAATTGGGTGAAGGTGGACACCAAAGGTGGATGAGCAAACCCTGACACCAGTGATGCTAGTCCTCCCGGAACACCCCATACACCAAGTGTATAAATAGTATAAAGGGAGAAAAGAAAATGGCCTAAGGCAGAGCCCCATGGTTAGTAGGCATGACTTGAAGAGATTCAGCAAAGGAGATTTTAAAGGTTAGGTCAGGTAGGTAGGCAGGAAGAGAACCAGGAGAGAGCAGTGTCAAGAAAACCTAAAGCAAAGAGAGTACCAATGAGAAGCTGATGATTGACAATGCCAAAGGCTGCAGAGATGTCAAGAAGCATGAGAATTCAGAAAAAAGTCATTAGATTTGGCAATTAAGTGATCATTAGTAACTTTGGAGAGAGCAGTTTCAGTTGAATGACAAGGTAGGAAGTCAGACCTCATTTCTAATCTGGCCATACTATGTTGGGAATTGTCTGTGGCTCCAGGAAGCTCATGATTGGGAAAATCCCACCTGCAAAATCCTATCAACCTCGGTGCCCCATCACCACCCTCTGCCCTTCTGATCAAAAGGTGGAGTCATGAATTCCAAAGCCTCCATTTAAGGAGAGAGCCCTGGTCAGAACATCACCTCATTTCTCATCTGGCTGTTTTTTACTTTCTATTTGTGTGTTTTCTTCCCCCATTAGATTGTAAACTCCTTGAAGGCAGAGGTTGTCTTTCTTTTGTCATATTTGTATCCCCAGCATTAAGCATACCCTGAATCCCCTTGTGATATCCATGTATATCACAAACGCTTGGCTTTTGATCCCTGAAGCCTAGGAAGGTGGAGTTCTTGAGTACTCCTACCTCTTTGAGCATGAGGGCACACACATTCTTCAATGAAAAACTTCATAATATGTTGTGGCTGATTTAGTATACTTTCAGGTATACTCTCTCTCTCTCTCTCTTTCTCTGTCTCTCTCTCTCTCTGTCTCTCTCTGTCTCTGTCTCTCTGTCTCTGTCTCTGTCTCTCTCTCTCGAGATCTGCTTCCAAATTTCAGGTCTGACATTTATTAACTGTGATTCTGGGTATGACCCTGAGTTTCTATTTTCTCGCCTGTGAATTGGGAAAAATAATTCCTTAGTACTAGTGCCTAGCACATAGTAAGTGCTTAATAAATGTTTTGAAGTATTTATTAGTTATTATCATATATTATATATTAGTTATTACATGTAATATATATTATTATTAATGATTTATTAGTTTATTTATTTATTAGAGAACCTGCACTCTCTACCTCATAGGATTGTTGTGAGGTAAGCATTTTGTATATCATAAAGTATTATACCAATGTGAACTAATACTATTTTGGTTTGTCTTTTGTCTAAGCTGGTTATATTGCTCAAATGTTAAGCTCATGATGTTGAAAATAAAAAAGGTCCTGTACAGGCCACTTGCTTTCACACAGAGAAAAGCTCTCTACACCATGGTTATAACTTGCACCCCTGTCCAGGACAGATATTTTTTTCTAAATGAATGTTGTTAGTCACAAGGAGAAGTAGGAAGGAGTGTGGGTTGCTCAGAGAATGTGGGCTGTTTTATCACAAAACATTTATTACTAGTAGGAAAACAAATTAAAGAGCATATATTATTGACTTGGTCTGTAATTCTCTTTTTTCCTTCTGATAGTAGGGATTGAGGCTACAGTAGACCTAGTAAGAGATTTAGAGCTGTATGAGGGAAGGCACAGAACAAAACAATATTTGAAAATATGACTCAGGATGAAGAAACAAAGGAGACAAATGACTTGTAGACTATCCAGAAGCTTCACGACTGTATATCATGAATATTTTATTTCAAAAGAGAATCGTAGGACACTAAACACAGCACATTCAGAAAAATAGCACAAAAAATAACTGTCATAACTGATGGAAGGTGAGTGGTTACTGATAGGAAGTCATATTTGAATCATCAGCTAGTAAGAACAAAGGGCAAAATCAACATCAGACTAAAGGAAAAGCTAACGGTAAAAAGATGGCACTGCCTACAGTTTCAATATTTTCAACCTGACCTATTCAAACAATACATCAATACTAGAAGATGGAAAATGAGAAAAGACATCGACCTTGACTATCACTTTCTCTGTAGATGTTTAACTGATAAGAAGAAATCATCATAATGAAGAGGCCAAATGAACCTGGAAATTTCTTTATCTAGCAAACACTTGATTTCATCAGCTGGAGAAATATGACAAGCAAGCACAACATAAATTTTACAATACATGTATGTTTGAAAAACTATGAGCCATAGCATCTCAAAGACCATCATTTGAGAAACATTTAAGAAAATACAGGTCTATAAAGATCTTTCTCTAAGAAGCAGCTAAGTCATGGCATTCAGGAACATTTAAGGATAAAATTAGAAGGATGACAAAGAGGATGAAAAATGGAAAAGATACAAGATTCCTATTATATTGATTTCTCTATCAATGCCAGTAACACCAGCATCTCAGATGTGCTATATTAAGAAGCAGAAATGGTACCAAAGATGGTAAGAGCAGCCTGGACCAGATCTTGAGTATTCTGAGAAGGTGATAAAATTTTATGGGTGTTGGGGGATGGATTTTCATGATATTTGAAAGAAAGGAAGCTAACCAATGATTAAAAAAAATCTTAGATGTTGTTGCTAACCAAAAAATAGATAATGAGAAGATAACAATAATTAGTTACCTTTAAGCTATTTTCATTTCTATAAAATCTTTATGTCAGCAATTTACACTTGTATCAAGATTATCCTTGATGGAAATATGAGAAAGGAGCAGGTAGCTTTTGCAAGCAATATTCTGTAGCAGACTGCCTCTTTACTACTGCCACAATTATCAATGAGTACAAAGAATAGAAAAAACCCATTGTGATTATTTTTGACTATAAAAATGTGTTTTGGTAGAGTAAAAGGTCATTTTAAAAACTCTCTTCTGACTAGGTATCTTCCATATATATGTTAAATTCATATAAGATTCCTTGATAAGCAAAATAATATAGATAACTTTGAAGATTTTCTGACTATTAATATGATTTAAAGCATAAAACAAGATGATGTGTACTCACCAAAAGAATTTGATATGGAGGATGTCCAGCACAGAAATCAAAATGAAAGATATGGGGGCATTCCATATGCTCTTATTTTCAGATGGTATACTGATTGCATCAAGCCCAAGTTCATGCTAGAGCCTCAAAATGAAAAAAAATACCATTCAAAAGAGTTTTGCCTAATCAGCAACAAAAGAAAAATAAAATGGATGAAGGACATCTATTGAGCAGGTTATATATGCAGTTAGATGGACTAACCCATGTATTTTGGAAAGGTTGAAACAGACACCCATAATTGAATAGAAGGTTGGCAGTGGGGATGGATTACCTTTAGAATGTCATGCAGAGATCTCAATGACTACCCAAACTTCTCCAAGAAACAGAATCCTACCTTTTAAACAGCAATTGTCTTTAGGTGATGCTATACAGCTGATAATCATGGAATAACCCTATCTTCCTCAAAGGCCTTACCTTCTATTGGAGGACATAGCATGTATATGGAGATGTAAATACGATGCAAGACAATCTGAGGAGGGAGAAAATATTAACAACTAGGGTAGGGGATACAGGGCATACTTCATGAAGATGAAATGAGACCTGAAGGAAGATAAAGTTATTGCTTGACTCAGACATGTTTGTTTCTAGGGTTTGGGGGTGGTGGTGGTATTCGTCACTGGTTGATTGAAAATGAGTGCAAAGTTATTTTAGACACTACTGTGAAATCAATATAGTGATACACCAATCTGGTAATTTATTTTATTTTATTATTACCTTATGAAATTGCTTTTAAAATGCTAAATATTTCCTTGTACAGAAATTCACTCTAATTCTGTCACTTGTGATAATAACCCTGTACCTGCTCTAGCAATGGCTTTTGGCTCAAAGCAAGAAACTCTTACGTGACTTGGAATCATTTCAGGTCAATGGAGGATCTTTGATGTTGTCTAGATGTCCCTTTGGAGGTTCTTTGGCTGCACATTGGAATGTGGCTTTGTAGAGCTGCCCTTCATTCCCAAGGTAACATAATGTACTTAATATGGTGGTGCCTTGAGGGTCTAGTATCTCTGCAGCTATTAGAACCAATATACAATAATGTATACATCACTTAGGTTTTCAGAACCTCACAAATCACAGGGATCAGAGGGACTGAGGAGGCCATAACCTATATTTTAGCAAGACTACACACAACTGGAAGGACAAAGATAAGCCTTGCACTGGAAGTGGTGCCGAGATTTTCTTTCAGGGCATCCCAGACACATGGTTAACCAGTCTCTGTTTGAAGACCTCCATTTCCTTTGGAAGAAATCCATTGCTTATTTTGTTGAGTGACAATGAGAATAAAAGAAGTGAAAGACTGAGTCAATACAAGACCAAGAATTCAGGAAAAGACAGTAAAGTAAAAATTCAACTCAATTTATCATTAACTTAATTAATATCTAGTGTTACACACCTAGATGATGGCAATGACTCTGTAATTCACGTTTCTGACTCAAGTTTTCCCCACTCCAATCTACCCTCCAAAATAGGTGCCAAAGTGATTTTAGTGAGCTTCAGTGGCAGCCTATTTTCTTTAGAATTAAATATTGACTCCTCTGTCTGGCTTATAAATCCCTAAAGGTAGGCCCCAACCTACCTTTCCAGCCTCTTTATACATTGTTCTCCTTCCCTTATTGTGTAGTTTAGTCAAACTGGCCTTCTATCTCTTCCTCACATGAAGCCAGTCCGTATCTTATCTCTGGGCCTTTGGACAGGCCATCTCCCATGTATAATATGCACTCCCATCTCCCTTCCACCTCCTAGAATCCTTTACTTCCTCCTTCAAGATCCAATTCCAGCACCACCTCTTCTTTATTCTGCCTTATATTCATTATTTTTTCTTCTGCATACACTCATATGGGCACATATTATCTCCTCTGAAAGATTGTAAGCTCCTTGAGAGCAGTGTCTATTTCACTTTTGCCTTCATTTCCCTAACAAGTACATGCTAAATAAAATGCTTGTTGATCGATCCACTTTATTCAAAGCACTATGTTAGGTTCTAAGATTACGTGGACAAAAATGAAATCATCCTTGCTGTCACAGAACTTATGTCCTTATATTGACAATGTGTGTGTAGACAGATAAGTAAATGCAAAGTGGATACAATACCACAGAGTAATTTCAAGCCTGGGAGAACACAACTGGAGGGACAAAGATAAGCCCTGCCCTGGAGGTGGTGCTGAGATTTTCTTTTCAGGACATCCCAGACAAAGGAGACCACTTATGCAAAGGCACAGAGGTGGGAGATGAGTTGTCACGGAATAGTTTGATTGGAATGGAGAGTACACGAAGGAGAAGTAATGTGAAACCAAATATATTTTTTATTTTTTTATTTTCAGTTTCAAATTCCCTCCCTTCTCCCCCCTCCCCCACCCTTTAAGAAAGCAAGAAATATCTCCATATATATATATATATGGAGTCATATACGGAGTCATGCAAAACATTTTCGTATTAGCTCTGTTGCAAAAAATGGAAGAAAAAAGTGCTTCAGTCTTCACTCAGAGTCCATAAGTTCTCTTTTTAGAGATGGATAGCATTTTTTTTATTATGTGTCCTTTGGAATTGTTGTGGATCATTGTATTCACTGGAGCTACTAAGTCTTTTACTGCTAATTATTGTTATGACCTTGCTGTTACCGGATATAATATCCTTCTAGTTCTGCTCACTTTACTTTGCATCAGCTCATACAGGTCTTCTCAGGTTTTTCTGAAACCATACCCTTCATGGTTTCTTACAGCACAATAGAATTCCATCACAATCATATAGCACAACTTGTTAAGGTCATTCCTCAATCAACATACATCCCCTCAATTTCAGGTTCTTTACCATCACAAAAAGAGCAGCTATGCACATATGGGTCCTTTTCCTTTTTCTTTGATCTCTTTTAGCATAGTAATATTTTCTAAAAAAAACCAACACGAAATTAAAAAAAAAAAAAAACAACACACCACTGCCAAACCTCCACACAGACTTTTATGCTAAACTATGACATCAATGAAATACTGGGAAAGTGAGTCATAATTCAGTCCTATAAATATCCTAGTACAATGGCTTTCCTTGTTTCCCATCAGTATGATAATCAGACTATATGTAACCTAGTTTCAATTAGTCCATGCTGCAAATTCTTTAATTTTTAAGATTTATATTAGAGTAAAATTTACCTTTCCTTAGTATCTTTTGATTTGGCTTCACATAAATAGTTTAAGTACCATTAGAATTAACTCTATATGGGTTTAATCCTGGTGTGTTTTTCCTGATGATTGCAGAGAGACAGTTGAGGCACTTTTGCAAATGTTTAATCTGGTAGCCCGCCATCAGGCATCATTCTGACACTTAGTTCTCATCATTATTGTGAAAAGCAGCGTGGAGTGGGAGAAAGAGCACATGTTAGCTTCAGAGATAGTACCTAAATGTTCAGAGCTCCTCACATCCAGCTCAGAGATCATTCCTACCAGTGAACATTTCCTCTCAGGAGCTGTAGATAAACCGATAGAAGAGCTGATTAAGAACAGCCAGTGGGGCAGCAACATTGCATGGTGGACAAAGAGCCAGCCATAAAGTCAGAAAGACCTAGGTTCAAGTCTCATCTCTGAAACATATTGATTACCTAAACACTGGGCAAGTTACTTAACCTCTCTGTGACCCAGACAACTTTTTAAGACTCTAACTTGCAGAGCGAGTGGTAAAATGCATTGGTAGAGGGAGTTTCCTCACTTGAAGTCCCTGAGTTCCCTGTAGTATGTCTTATTCGATATCCCCCTCCAAAGCTGTGTTGGAACCATCTTGAACCAACTCTGGGGAGGTAATTGTTAGAATTTCAGCATGAACTTTATATCTCAGAAATTGACAAAGGCTACAAATCAGAGCTTGTTTTCTTGATTGTCTAAGAAGGTGATGGAGAAAATAAGGCAGATTAATAACGATTATTATTAAAATATAATTATATATCATATAATTATAGTGCTATATAATTATTTACTTATTAATAATTAATAATTCAGGTTAAATTTAAAAGTATGTTCAGTGTATTTTTTTTTTCTGAGAGAGCTGGTTGGCTGTTAAACATGTAGCAATCCACCACTTTCCCCTCCCCTTCCTCACCACAACCAAATAAAAAACACTCAGTAACCAAGGATCAAGTTAGAGTAGAAACAGAATTCAACTAGACAAAAAAAGTCCTAGGTCATGTTTTTGACTCAGCTAACTTTATAGGGAGGGGTTGGGGCAAGTTATTCACCTCACTGTCCTCGTCTGTAGAATGGGGATGGCAATGCTTGCACTATCTGTATCAAAAGATTGTTGTGAGGAAAGTGTTTTATAAAATGTCAAATGCTGCATAAATGTCAGTGGCATTAGCATAAAACCATAACTATCCTGCCTACTGTAGGCTCCCTTCTATTCTGGAATAATGTCTGGAGAAGTAGCCGAGAGAGAAACCCTCTGTAAAGCTCAGGTAGACAAGTGTGCCATTGATTAACTTAGAATTATTTGTTTTGTCATCGTGGGAAGTCATAAATTAAAATATTCTAGCATTGCATCCTTAAAACAACAACAACAGCAACAGAATGATGCTTTTTATAGGGGAGGAAAAGAAGAGATATTTGTGGAAATGAAGGTGATGCCAAAACCAAGATATCAATAACATTAACAATTTTGAATGGAATATTTATCTTTGATTTAGACTGGAGATTTTATTGGTGTGAGCAACTTATGGCTTAGAAATTTTCTTTCCTTAAGAAGACCGACAATTTGTTTGTATGTAATAGTCTTTGGGAATGAGCTGGAGACATTGAGAGGTAAAGCGGTTTATTTGTGCATGATCACATAAGTAGCATCTATCACTGGAAGGATTTACACCCAGGTCTTTCTGCATCTGAGGCGGGCCCTCTATCCACTATGCCATATGACCTTTTAGAAAATAGAATTACCTAGACGTAGTATAGGGAGCTCTCTATCTACTAATGTGTATGGACAACTATTCCACAATTTATAAAATAACTGGGATTATATCAGAAACATAGAATTAAATCATATAGGTCTAAGACATCTTGGGCTATCACTAATTATGGGATTTTTAAAGGCCAGAGTCATGTTAATAATGTGAAGTGAAGGATGGAACCAATTACCTGGATAATAGATACCCAAACACCTCTTTGACCCAAGTTACCTAGGCTTGGGGTTCTTAATTAGTTGCCTCCTTTCCTGTGCTTTGCTTTGCCAAGCCAACCACAGAATCCTGGATGACCCCAGATAGAAATGAAGCCCAGTAAAGTGAACATCAGAAACAATTTCAAGAAGCCCCTGACAAGAAGATGAACAGAAGTAATGGGACAAATTGTAGGAGAAAAACGGCAAGTATTTTTAATGCTGGTAAACTGCCGACAAAATTACCTTTAGCGTAGAAGAAAATTGAATGGCAACTTTTGTTTAAACTACTGCAGGATTTTAATTTACTCTGGACTAGATGAAAAGGGGGGCACCTTTTCCCATCTTTATAATCTACAGTATTTCTAAATGGTAGTTGTGACCCCTGTAGGCCTCACACTCAGCCTAGAAATGTTTCTTTATTAAAAAGGTTGATTTTTGCTATAGACTATGGAGATTCACATCTTATTGTCATGAGGATTCTGGGTAGAGCAATATATCAGTCTCATGTTAAAACACATGTATACACTTACAAGAATTTATAGAAGATGAAGGTTTCAACAATTTAGAACTCAATCTTTAAAAAAAGAGAGAATATACCTACAGATTGAAAATTATATTGTTCCATTGCTTGGGACGAAGAAATTTCCAGATAACACACAGGCATACACATACACACACACACACACACACACACGCATGCACGCACGCACGCACACACACACAGAGCTATTCTGCATTTTTCTCCCTTGGTGCATCAAAGTTAAAAATCAAATCAATACAGTCTCAGTATTAGATGGTGGTGACAGCATGTGGACATCAGCCCGGTAATTAAAAAGCCATTCAGCTCACTTGGTAAGATGTAATTTTAGCTGTAGTCACTGGCTGTTTCCAAGCAATCTATTTACCCCCCAAATATCCTCAGGCATGGACTGGAGAGTGTGAAATGATCGAATTTTAGTTATCCTCATACATAGCAAATTTCAATTGTAATTCCTACAGTAAAAAATGTTATAATAATATTACCCTGAAGTCCCCCATGCTAACTGGCACCAGTGATATAAGAGAAAGAAACTTTTCTGCTTTGCTGCCTCTATTAGTCTCATTTTTATACCAGTGTTCTTCCATCATTTGGCATGAAATAGATTTCTTCAGCCCACTCTCAGCACTCAGTTCCTTCTGGCTGTCCAGTTGTGTTGCTCACTCATGGGGCGCCTTACTCATACTACACATTCTAGAACCTGGCCCTAATGGACAGATAGGCCCTTGAAAATATCGTGATCCCCTGATCCCATGTTCTATAGGGTAGCGGTGTCAAACAAATAGAAATGGGGTAATAATTGTAAAAGTTCTTAGTACAGTAGCTAACACATAGTTAAGTGCTATATAAAAATTAGATATTATTTTGTTATTATTATTAATTAAATGGAGGTGATTTAAACAGTACATAAGGGTCCCTATGGGCTGTCCATTGATTAGAAAACCACATATTGCCATTACTTATGTTTCATTGTACCTTCATTTATTTTGTTAAGTATTTCCCAATCACATTTTAATCTGGTTCCAGCAGCATTTGGAAGTGTTACAAACTATAAAGTAGGCAGGTATTTTACACCTCTGCTGTAAGGAATAGCATCCTGAAAAATTTAAAATGTGTGTGGCCAAGTCTTTCTTTTCCTCTTGATGGGAGTACTTCCGGAAAACTCCAATGTCTTCTTAATTGCTTCGTAAAAAGCTTAGGAGACAAAAACCAAAAGATGGCAAAAATCTTCAGGTGTTTCAAAGGCTAGCTTCTCCTCAGGTTAAAGGAGTCACGTTTTTCTGGTGTTGAGCCTGAAATTATTCAGCACGTAGTTCTTCACAGCCTACATTTCAGCTGAATAAAAATATTTTGGGCCAATTCCCATTGAAACTGGCCTGCCATATAGGTCATCAACGTTGGGCAAATGTTTATATACAAAGCTGCAACTGATTCCTTTGTTCTTTGATTTCTGTGATCTGGGGGCAGCTGTGTACAGCATCATTAGACATCTTTAGTAGAAGTTCCCCTAGTGGGAGGGCTTTTCATGTCTCAAGATTCTTCATGCACTTTATCAAAGGAGAAAAGAGTCATTTCCTTCTGTGACATAAACCTGTAAAGCACATCAACTCTTCAGAGTCATTTAAAATGTTAACTAGTCAAGTTGACCACTTCTTAGCAGAGAAACAGGCAAATTAACAGCATTTACCTGAATTTAAGCAGTGGGAAGACTGTCCAAGAAGGCAAAACCACTGGGGCTATTGACATATTGAATGGGGAAAGTCTCCAACCAGCCTACTGATGAGACTTCCTGCTGTGACAGTCCTTTATATAGGCTCAAGAATCCCCACTGTTGTTCTCTCCTGCTCACTATAACAACAAAGGGATTCTATAGGGAGGAAATCTCGTTCAATAGATACCTATCTTTTGGAGAGGTGGGGGGGGGGCGGGCCAGGGCAGGGCAGGCCAGGTGTTGGAACACCCTTGCACTTTGTCGGTGAGGAAAGATGATGGAGATTCTATCAATAAATTGCTCCTTTAGCAGCTTAAAAACAACTTTAATGCTAGCTTTTTAATCAGAAGCCAGTTCTTTCCAATTGATTTCTGATTGTTGTTTTAATTTTTATATTTACTTTGCAGATTATAATAATTATTACTTTTTTTTTTTGCTACAGTAGTAATTCCATGGGCAGAAGTTCCTCGGGAGGAATGTTCATGAGTTCAGATTATTGCAGGCTCTGCAATTTCTCTAAGGAATTGCTTGGGGGCACTGAAAGGTTAAGTAATTTGCCCAGGGTCAAATAATTCTGCAGATTGAAGTATTTAATTTTAGACAATACATTCTTTAAAAAAAAATCCTTTTGAGCAGGGATTATTTCATTCTTTGTGTTTGTATCTCCAGTACCAACACAGTGCTTGGCAGATAGTAGGTGCTTAATAAATGCATGTTGATTGATTGATTCTATTGTCCTTTTTGCACCCTAATATTATCTGTTTCATGTCTACATGTCTTATCTATTAAAAAAAGATTGTAAGCTTCATAATTTCATGTAGTTACTATGTGTTTTATATATAATATTATATATACAAGTTCTCCCTGTGTATATCTATCTATCTATCTATCTATCTATCTATCTATCTATCTATCTATGTACCCAGTATTCTTCCACGGTTGCTGTGAGGATAAAATGAAATAACTCACAGAGTTCTTTGCATACCTTAAAATGCTCTGTTAAAGCTATTATCATCACCTTTGTTGTTATCTTTTCCTCCACAGTGCCTAACACAGTCCTACATGCGTTGTTGTTGGTGAATAGATATTTGTTAAATTGGATGTCCTACCTTGAAAGATTTTAATTCCTAGTAAGGAATATAAGCGAAAGAGGAGTATAATTAATACCTAAATCATGGTTTCACGGTATACATTTTTTTTTCCTTCTAGTGCTGTGATCTCAACTGTGTTGACACCTTGCATGGAAAAATAGGTGAATTTGAAGACTGGATAAATGGGAAGAAGCTAAGAAATGCTATGTGACCCTTTAATACAGATTTAACATGGTGTTTTGTTAAAGCATACCTTTATTCTGGAGTGGGGGGTAGGAGGAAGGTCAAACACTGTCATCTTTGGAATCCACTATGTCCCAAAGAAAACATGAAAGTTCTCTGTTTCTGCTTGTAGTGTCGTATAGGGAATAAATCTACAAAATATCCCGATTTTCCATTGGAAAAAATAATGCTGTAAGATGATCTAATGAAATGTATTCAGAGCTTAAATTGAGCAATTTAACACTCTGGAGCTTAAGTTAAAAAAATTAATAGAGGCAATTCTTTGAAGTGTTGGTATGTATGTGTATAAGCTTCTTGTCCCCTTCAGCAAAAAAAGAAGAAAAAAAAATCCACCAGTCATCAAAGATTCACACCAAGTGTATTAAACACTAGAAAATATTTGTGGTATGGGAGCAATTACATGTTTATGACATTAGAGAAAAGTTATAAAGTTGTTTCATTTGTGTTTTTTAACATAATTGTGATTATTTTTTATTTTTACAGTAGAAGAAGCCTTTAAGATCATCATGCTTCCCAGCCCCTGTCACCCAACAAGCTGTACACAGGCTTAGCCGTTTCCTAGATTGCTTCTGTTAGAGACCCTGTCCACATTTCATTTGACTTGAGAATTCTGTGAGGTCCACAGATTAGTGGGAGAAAAAAAAAATCAAAGACTGAAAGGAGGGCTGACTGACTCAGTGAATAGAGCACTGGTCACTGACATTACCTCTGGCTTGGAGCATAAGGAATCAATCCTGCAGCCTTCAAAGGGGGTGGGGAAGGCCACTCAGGCACACACAACTCGTCCAGTCCAAGTTTGCTGAACCAAAAAGGAAAAGGAACAAAGACATCCAAATTTACAGCTTGGTTTAAAGAGCTAAGAAGCTAATCCAGTATACAAAAGAACCCATTCGCATTGTTAACTCTATATGGGAGCTGGTGTTTGCATGTGTGTATATTGCAGGGTGTAAGCAAATAAATAGTGGATATAAAAGTAAACCTTTTTTCAGGCCAGAACATGTACTTACTGGTGCCTCATCTAAATGAGAGAAAAAAGAAATCAGACTCGTGGTATGTTTTAATTATTGTAAACATTTAATGCATGTGAAGTTAAGGCAAATCCAGTCTTGTTTCTTTGTCAATTTCAGGTAAATAGTATTACCCATCTGCTTTTCCATTGCATCTTAAGGATATGAGACCTTTCCAAGTGACTCACAACTGATATCTATATGTGTTAGTTTCCCCTTGAGAATGTTGTAGCACCAATGCAGCACTCACAGTGCCTATGGCGCTGGCGTAGTTGTGAATTGCAAGATATAACAGACTCTCTTCACTGAAGGCAGAACCTGAACATTTATTCCAACACCAGAAAGCCGAATCCCAATGCCAGAAAGCCAAAACCATCACAGCAACAAAGAAATCTATACACATTATCAATGCAGGGGACATCGCCATCCCTAAGTGTTAGGGGCTTCCCACAGACAAGGGCAAAATCACTCCCTCTCTTGCTAGCTGCCACTCTGTGTCTCTCTCTTTTCTGGCTCTGACTGCTGTGTCTCACTTCCTCTCAGCTCTGCTCCGCCCTTCCTGCTCCGCCCATTCAGCAAGCTCCTCCCACCACAGGCTCATGTGACTCAGACTTCCATGGGACTCAGAGAGGTCATATGGGCCTATTAATGGATGAGAAGATCTTCAAATTGTATTAACAATGCATTAACAATATAAACATGAGCTCCATGAAGTCGGGGACTGTCTGAGTTTTCTATTTGTCTCCTAAGCGCTTAACAAAATATTTTGCATTCAGTAGGCACTTAATAAATACTTTTAAAATTCATTAACTTATTGAGTCAAACTTCTCTTTTATTATGAAGAGCACCACCGTCATCCCACTCACCCATGTTAGTGATTTTGGAATCATAGTCATCTTCCCTCTCTCTCTCACTCCCCATATACCATCAGTTGCTAAGTCTAGTCAATTTTCTTTCCATTTTTTCTCCTGAATCTGGCCTCTTCTCTTGTTTCCCACCAACCCCCTCTCTGTTTTAAGCTCTCATCAACTCTTATTTGGATTATTGCAATGTACTCCTAACTGGTCTCTTAATTTCAGATTCTCCCCTCTCCAATTTATTAGCCAACCAAATACCAAAGCAATGTTACTAAGGTCCATGTCCTACAACATCACTCCCCTGTTACAGAAACAAACAAACAAGCAAACAAACAAAGAAAACCTTGGGTGGCTGGCTCCCTATTGCTTCTGAGATACAACTTCTTCAGCTCAGAACTTAAATCTCTCAGCAGTGGTTTTAGCCTGCCTTTACAATATTAAGTCTCAGTACTCCCTCACATATTTAACACTCTAATCAAACTGGACTACTAGCTGTTCTCCACATCTGATGTGCCATTGCCCACCCCTCTGCCATTCTCCATTCCTATAATTTATTCTCTTTCCACCTTCCCCTCTCAGAATGTATACTTTCCTTCTAGACACAATTCACTTCCCATTTCTTCCATGAAGCCTTTCCCTACTCTACCGAGTTGTTAATGCTCCTTCCTTCCTGAAATGACATTTTATTTACTTATCTGTGTACATACTATATCTCCCAGTACAAAGAAAACTCCTTAAGGTGAGGAACATTGTGATTCCTGTCTTTTGTGTCCACAGCACCTTGCATTAAGTAGGCTTTTAATAAATTATGTCCGAATTGAATTGAATCAATGCACATCTAATCATTACTGTATTTAAGGCTACAGTAAACCATATCCCAGAGACATGAAAAATTAAGGTTGCACCCTTGGAGATACTTTAGAACATAGTAATTAACATGTGTTTAAATGTTTTCCATTGAGAAGTGGCAATCAATTAGAAAATAAACAAGCATTTATGAAGCCTCTTCTACATACCAGGAGCTATGCTGGGTACTGGGAATACAACAACAATAAACAAAACAATTCCTACTTTCAAGGAGTTTATATTCTAGTAAGGGAGATGGTGGCATCTGTATATATCTATGTATCTATAGATATAGACTAAAAATAAAGATAATAAGTAGCAATAAATACAAAGTAGTTGAGTAAAGGTAATTTGAAAGAGAGAGAGCACTAGTAGTTGAAGGAATAAGAAAAGGCTTCATGTAGAAGCTGGTACTTGAGCTGCTTCTTGAAACAAGCTAATGATTCTAGGAGATAGAGTTGAAAAGGCAGTGCATTCCGGGTATGAGAGATGGCCATTGTAAAGAAATGGAGACGGGCAATGGAGTGCTGTGGGAGGAACAAAGAGAAAGCTAATTTGGCTTGAGAAGAGGAGTAATGTATGAGTATAGAAAGATAGGTTTAATAGCTAAAGAGAAGGATTTATACTTTATTCTAGGATTTATACTTTATTCTTTATTTGTAGGGAACCACTGGAACTTATGAATGGGAAGATGACATAGTGAGACCTATATTTCAGGAAAATCACTTTGGAGAAATAGGGTGAGATGTAAGTCAGAAAGACCAATTTGTAGGCAGTTCCAATAATCTAGGAAGAGTGAAAGAGGTGTTAGCTGTATAAGTGGAGAAAAGGTATAGGAGGCAAAAGTTGGGGTACACATAGCATTGGTAAGATTTTGCAATTGACTGGATGGTTAAGGTGAGGAATAATATTCTATTTGAGATATTACATAAGATAATCTATTCTGTCATGTATATCAGAAGAAAATAACAAAATTTTCTTGAAGAAAAATGTGTTGAAAAGTTTTAGATTTTTTTTAGTTTTTTACTATTTAGATCTCTTCTGTAAAAAAAGCCAACATTTAAAAAAAAAGAATCCTTTATGGTAAAAATTAAATTTGGACTGGCATTTAAAACATCCCAGTCTTCAAAATGATGATGCTTTAAAACATTAGGTATCAGAAGAGGCAAGAAGAGATCTTAGAGATCATCTAGTCTTACCCTTTCTGGATGAGAAAAATGAAGTCCACACAGAGCCAAGACTGGAACTGTAATCTAATCTTTCTTCTACAAAAGGTAATGTGTATAATAGACACCTAAGCAAAAAAAATCACACCATAATGAGAGGGCTTTTTTCCTTTTAAGGTATTGTACCTTGCTTTTGGTAACATATTTCTTTCCATATCTTAGATATTCAATCTTATCTTATATCAACAATAATAAAAATGCAGTGAATAGAGTGCTGGACTTGGAGTGAGGAGGACTTGGGTTCAAATTTTGCCTTAGACTCTTAACTGTATGATCCCGTGGAAGTAATTTCTCCTTTCTAGACCTCAGTTCTTCCTCTGTAAAATGAGAGGAGTTGGATAAGATGGACTCTAAGGTCCGTTAGAGTTCTGAATCTATGAATTTAGGAACAACAACCATGGCCAAGTCCTTTAATCTCTTAATACCCTTAACTACTTTTTAAGACTCTAACTTACAAGACATCCCTTTCATCAATCAAATCACTGGTCTGGACCAAACAGTACTATTACTACTAATAATAACTGATGTTTATGTCTCTCTCAAGATTTCCAGAGCCCTTTATATATGTTATTAATTTGACACTCCTAACAGCCTCTTGATATAGGTAGTGTATGCATTATTAACCCTGTCTTACTAATGAAGAAACTGATGATTAGAGGGGTCTAGTGACTTGCCCAAGGAAAGTGCATGTAGATCTTAGAGAAAGATATAACTGTGAGCTGCTATAATAATGATAATAATAATGATAATTTTTATTATCCTTCCTCCAAAAAGCCTAGTTATACATTCAAATTTATTTTACATTTGTTTCTTTTTTTTAGAAAGTATGCTGCTGAAAGATAGGTTCCTGTTTCTTTTCAGATCTTTGCAGCATCCAGAAGTGGTCAGTCAATTTTCTTGGGTTTGGACAGCTCCTGCAGTGTCCTGGGCAGCTCAATGGAGGAAGCAAAACTAACTTGCTCCATGATTGTATGTGAAATCACTTTAGCCTGTCGCACTTCTTACCAAATGAAAGTTCAGCCTGAAAATGTAAAGTATGCCTAAGAAGAAATAGCTGATTGGGGAAACTCTCCAGCAAATGGTTTGACATTTTGACAACCATTCTTCCTTAATGTAGATGGAGTAAGATTAGAGGCAGTCCAGGACTTTTGTGCATTTTACCCTTTAGAAATTTCCTTAAAACAATAGAAAATCCTCTTCTCTGGAGTTTCTCTTTAGTTATATGTTGTAAAGAAGAATGGGAATGAAATATTTCATCAGGAAAATATATGATAGGAGGAGAAGATGGGCTGGGTTAGTAACAAGGTAAGAGTGAGGGATGATAAGAAGGCAGGCAGAGTACTCCACTTTATTTTTTAGAGAATGGTGGTGGGGAAGATGATCTTTTTGGCAGGACAGCTGGATGGGACAGGGTGGCTGGCACCTTTGAGCAATCACTGCCCACCTACTTTGGGGAGGGGCTCAGTACTTTTGGAGCTGCTTCTTAGTTTTGTTTTCCTTAGTGATTTTCAGCACTTTGAGCCTCACTGTTTGCTAAGAAACTGACACCCACAATCTCAATGTCCCCAGTGTAGACAACTCAGAAGCAGGGTGACAGGTGCTATCTGTCTATCTATCTATCTATCTATCTATCAATCTATCTATCTATCTATCTATGTGTGTAAATATACACACATACACATAGACACATACATATACACATGTATGTATATATGCATACATTTATATATGTATGCATGAATGTATGCATACATACATGTATATATTTGGTATTTTTCCAATCATCCAATTATAGATGTAGTGCAAGTCATCATGATAGATTACAATCATCTTCTGCATCTTCACATTGGTCACCATATTAGACACCATCCTACCTTGAATAGAGGAGATAATCCCTGTGAAGGGACATTCCTTGCTAATCTAGGTGCCCTCAGTGACTTCTCTGAGTGTCTTGAAGTTGAGCCCAATATTCCTATACTATGTTAGAAGAGTCTCTTTGTTCATGTCCCTGACCAGGGCCTACCTCTTGTCCTGAATGGTCATTAACTGCTTCTGGTAGGCATGCTCTGTCTAGATGTTTGCAATACTATGGTTGTGCTTGCCTCTCATTCCTTTCCTTTCAGAAGGATTAATGGAAAGAACTACTCTATTCTTGATATCATGTAAAAGCCAGAAATACTTCAACATTTTGTATGGACAGCCCCTCAAGCCCAACTGCACTCTTTAGACAAATATATGTATAGTTATAGGCAAGAGTATCAGAGGATGGGCAGGCAGGGATGAGTTGTAATCCGAGTCATTGGAAGGAACTTCCAAATTAATGTAATCGCAAATCTAATTCAGTATATGAGAATGCAAATCATCTGAAGGAGCCTTTAAGTTTTGTAAAATTCTTCTATTCTTAAATAGTTATGGTTAGCTAAAACAAACAAACAAACAAAAACCCTCCCTAATCTATCTGTTAGAAGGAAAACTGGTTGGTTTTGAACTGAAGACACTCCAAAGAAAGATGATGGATAATCATCCTTTGCAGAGTGGACAGAGGTTGTTCTTCTAAATAATATTAATATAGAGGCTCCAGACTCATAAGGCAACATAACAAAAAAGAATGTGACTAGATAATGTAAAAATGTCAATGCGTTGATTGCCAAAAGAAGTTTATTGTTACCTACATGGCTATTAGCAAACTTTTTAAAGAACAAAAGAAAAAAAGAGAGAGCCTGGGATACCTATGACACTGTTAAGAGTTTCTGTGTTGGTTAACTAACCAAAGCATGTCAAAAGGAAGGAAATCAAGATGATAAAAGTTCTTAAAACCAAGCCATCCAAGGAACAGTAGAAAGAACTGAGAACGTTTAGTTGAGAAAAGAGAAAATATGGCAGGGAACAAGAAGGAAAATCGCTGGCTTCAAGTAGCTTATTATACATTTTATTATTACAAGGCTATCATTTAAGAAGGCAATTAGGCTTATTCTATGTGATTCCAAAGGATAAGACTAAGACTAATGATTGGAAATTATAGGAAGATAGATTTTGACTCAATATAAGTGAGGATTTTCCATCAATTAGAGCTGTCCAAGGATAGAATATATTGTCTCTTCAAGAGTCAAGCTTTGCATTAGTCTGAGTATTCGAATAGAGGCTTCAATGGTCAGGGATATTGCAGAAAGAAATTCCTTTATCATCCAGGAGGCTGGAATAGGCAACCACTGATTGTATAAAATTTGACCATGAAAAAACTAAGGTCATACCATTGGGAGAAGATAAGTATTATTCTCATATATTTCAGTTTCAGAGGATTTATATTGTATTTTGTGCAAGGTAATGTGTAGAGCATAAAATTAAATTCAGGTTTTTGCTCATAGGATCAGCATTCAAATAGAAAAAAGGTAAACTACAGTTAAGGAGTGAAGGAATGATGACTAAGACAGAAATGAGATAGATAAATGACAATAGAAATTGGTCAAGAGTATCCATTTCATCACTGGTTTATTTCTGGTGTTCCATGGTAACTTAAGAAAAGAAGACAAAGCAAGCTGTCTGTGGGTTTGGCAGTGGATAGTCATTTGCAGAGAAAGCCTAAAGGCAGGAATAGGAATAGAAAATAGTAAGAACAGAACAGTGCTTAGCATCATAATGATAATAGTTGATGACATTTACATAGCATTACTTTAAGGTTTACAAAGAACTTTATGAACATTATTTCATTTATTTTTCACATCAGTGGTAGGATGTACATAAAATAAATATTTTCTGCATATTTACAATTAAGGAAACACACTTAATGGGGTTAACTGAAATGCCTCTGGTCAGCTACAAAAATGATTTTGTTCCTCAGATTATATACTCATAGATTTAGAGCTACAAAATCTCTTAAAAGTCATCTAGTCTAATCCCATGATTTGACAGATGAAGAAACTGAGGCCCAGATGGTTAAAGTATTACTTGTCTGAAAGTCACAGAGCTAATAGGTAGTGGGAAAACTAGGGTTTAAACCCAGATCTTCTGATTCCAAACCAAATGCTCTTCCTTTACACCAAAATAGTGGTAAAGGAAATCTTGTGATGTCTAGAGAATTAAAAGCTAGAGAAAAGGATAAAGAAAACTCAAATTTGTGTGGGAATTTTCGCATCTTGTGCTTTTGTTTCAGATTCTGACTTCACATCCATGTGACTTTATCCTCTGCTTACCCTGTGGATTCAGCTCTTAAATTTTTTAATAAATGAATTTTTACATTAGTTTTTTCAAATTCTTTTTCTAAGAAGAATTGGAACAGAAAAGAAGAGGCAAGACCTGCTATTAGCATCATTTCAAATAATTTTTATTTAGAATAATAGTCCTTGCATCAAGGACATGCTGGTAAACGTTTAACAACTGGATCTTTTTAAGCAAAACACTTTAAAGTTTAATCTTCATTATTATCATTTTCTCATAGAGGCAGCTAGATGACTCAGCGGATAGAGGTTTAGGCCCGAGGTTGGGAAGACTTGAGTTCAAATCCAGCCTCAAACACTTACTAGCTGTGTAACCCTGCACGAGACACTTAAACACCAGTTTGCCTCAGTTACCTCATCTGTAAAATTGGTATGATAATAGCACCTACCTCCCATAATTGTTATGAGGATTAGATGAGAAAATAATTGTAAAGCATTTACCACAGTGCCTGACACATAGTAAGTACAATATAAATGTTAGTTATTTATTATTTTTATTATTATTGTTCTCCGTCCCTTTCTCATATAGAAATCAATAAAATAATAAACCAAGTCCTCATTTAAAGCACTTTGCTGATTATATTTCATCTGCAAATTTGATAAGCATTCCATCTGTGCCTTTATCTAAGCCACTGATATGTGTTAAGAAGAACCAGGACAAATCCCTGGGACATATCACTGAAGACTTGATTCCAAGTAGATGTTGAATGATTCATTATTACTACTTTTGTCTAGCCATTCAAATCATCCAAATTCCATTGAATTGTTCAGTGGTCTAGCCCTCATTCTTCTATCTTTTTTTATCGATGCTAGTGAGTTTATTCATTTTTAGAATAGGAATTATACCACTTGATCTAGTTATATCACTTCACTTCTGGGAAGATCTCTGATTTCTACCTCTTCTTTTCCATTCCCATTATTGTTGCTAACCATATTCCTAGGCAAATACAAAAATCTCCTTACTCCTAGATTAAAGTTCAAATGCCTTCATCTAAGTAATATCCAAGGCCTTCCATAATACCACCCTACATTTCCTTTCTGGCCTGTGTGATATTATGTACCCTATACTCTAGGTAAACTGATCTACACTCTGTCTCATTTCTTTTTTTTTCTTCTTTTTTTTTAATTTAGTTTTCAGCATTGATTTTCACAAGAGTTTGAATTACAAATTTTCTCCCCATTTCTACCCTCTCCCCGACTCCAAGATGGCGCATATTCTGGTTGCCCTGTTCCCCAGTCAGTCCTCCCTTCTGTCACCCCACTCCCCTCCCATCCCCTTTTCCCTTCTTTTCTTGTAGGGCAAGATAAATTTCTATGCCCCATTGCCTGTGTATCTTATTTTCTAGTTGCATGCAAAAACTTTCTTTTTTGTTTTTGAACATCTATTTTTAAAACTTTGAGTTCCAAATTCTCTCCCCTCTTCCCTTCCCACCTACCCTCCCTAAGAAGTCAAGCAATTCAACATAGGCCACATGCGTATCATTCTGTATAACCCTTCCACAATACTCATGTTGTGAAAGACTAACTATATTTTGCTCCTTTCTAACCTATCCCCCTTTATTGAATTTTCTGCCTTGGCCCTGTCCCCTTTCAAAAGTGTTTGTTTTTGATTACCTCCACCCCCATCTGTCCTCCCTTTATCATCCCCCCTTTTTTCTATCTTCTTCCTCCTTTTTTTTCCTGTGGGGTAAGACACCCAAATGAGTATGTATGGTATTCCCTCCTCAGGTCAAATTTGATGAGAGCAAGATTCACTCATTCCCCCCCACCTGCCTTCTCTTCTCTTCCTACAGAACTGCTTTTTCTTGCCTCTTTTATGCAAGATAATTTACCCCATTCTATCTCTCCCTATCTCCATCTCTCAATATATTCCTCTCTCATCCCTTGATTTGATTTTATTTCTTTTAGATATCTTCCCTTCATCTTCAACTCACCCTGTGCCTGCTCTCTCTCTCTCTCTCTCTCTCTCTCTCTCTCTGTATATATATATATATATACACATACATATAAACATACATACATACTCATATATATATACATAAAGATATATATATATTTGTGTATATATATATATATGCATATTCCCTTCAGCTACCCTAATACTGAGGTCTCATGAATCATACACATCATCTTTCCATGTAGGAATGTAAACAAAACAGTTCAACTTTAGTAAGTCCCTTGCAATATCTTTTTCTTGTTCTTTTTCTTGATTACCTTTTCATGCTTCTCTTGATTCTTGTGTTTGAAAGTCACATTTTCTATTCAGCTCTGGTCTTTTCACTGAGAAAGCTTGAAAGTCCTCTATTTTATTAAAAATCCATATTTTGCCTTGGAGCGTGATACTCAGTTTTGCTGGGAGGTTATTCTTAGTTTTAATCCTAGCTCCATTGACCTCCGGAATATCGTATTCCAAGCCTTTCGATTCCTTAATGTAGAAGCTGCTAGACCTTGTGTTATTCTGATTGTGTTTCCACAATACTCAAATTTTTTCTTTCTGACTGTTTGCAATATTTTCTCCTTGATCTGGGAGCTCTGGAGTTTGGAAACAATATTCCTAGGAGTTTTTTTTGGGGGGGAGGAATCTTTTTCAGGAGGCGATCAATAGATTCTTTCAATTTCTGTTTTACTCCCTGGCTCTAGAATATCAGGGCAGTTGTCCTTGACAATTTCTTAAAAGATGATATCTAGGCTCTTTTTTTTGATCATGGCTTTCAGGTAGTCCAATAATTGTTAATTTATCTCTCCTGGATCTATTTTCCAGGTCAGTGGTTTTTCCAAGGAGATATTTCACATTGTCTTCCATTTTTTCATTCCTTTGGTTCTGTTTTATAATATCCTGATTTCTCATAAAGTCACTAGCTTCCACTTGCTCCAATCTAATTTTTAAAGTAGTATTTTCTTCAGTGGTCTTTTGGACCTCCTTTTCCATTTGGCTAATTCTGCCTTTCAAGGCATTCTTCTCCTCATTGGCTTTTTGGAGCTCTTTTGCCATTTGCGTTAGTCTGTTTTTTAAGGTGTTGTTTTCTTCAGTGTATTTTTCAGTATTTTTTTGGGTCTCCTTTAGCAAGTCATTGACTTGTTTTTCATGGTTTTCTTGCATCCTTCTCATTTGTCTTCCCAATTTTTCCTCTACTTCTCTAACTTGCTTTTCCAAATCCTTTTTGAGTTCTTCTATGGCCTGAGACCAGTTCATGTTTTTCTTGGAGGCCTTTGTTGTAGGCTCTATGACTTTGTTGACTTCTTCTGGCTGTATGTTTTGGTCTTCTTTGTCACCAAAGAAAGATTCCAGAGTCTGAGACTGAGTCTGGGTGCTTTTCTAAAGAATAGCAAGAGAGCTTTAACCAAATGCTTTGCCAAAATCTAAAAGTGCTGCAATTACTATATCTCCTGTTTAATAGTTATCTTACTGTCTACAGGCTCTGCTTTGTTGATGTGCTTCAGTAGCCTTCTTTCCTCTCTACCATGTTTACAAAGCTCTTTCTCCACAACGATGCTATCAGTCTAGGAGCTCTATTAAAAAAAAGTGAAACGAAATTATTTAAGTATGAGTTGGAATCTTGGAGTCATAAAGTAGAATTTGAGAACTGGAAGGGAAATTAAAGATCAGCTAACTTAACTCCCCTCATGTTAAAGATGAATACAGGACATTCTTGGTGGGGAATGGGCTGTAAAGTTAATTACATAAGACAATATTCTTATTAAAGGAAGAGTTGGACCTAGGTCTCTGGTTTCATGATACTTCATCAAAGCTATTGCTGCTATATTAAAACTTGCTACTAATGAACCTCTGCAGGTTCCCTGTGATGGCTACTTCAAGTTCTTTTAAAAATTAAATTAATTTAAAAAATTAATAATCTATTTTATCTCCCTCTCATCCCCAGTGAGAAAAAAATGAAACCCATATAAAAATATGCATAGTCATGCAAAACAAGCTACTGCTTCGGCTGTGTCTAAAAAAATATGTCTCATTCTGCATATTGAGGCCTTCACCTATATCTTAGGAAGTGAGTAGAATTCTTCATCTTTTGTCCTCTGGAATCATGGTTATTAACTGGGCTGATCAAAGTCTCCAAGTATTCCAAAGCTGTTAGACATTACAATTTTTATTGTATAAATTTTTCTCTAGGTTCTGTGCATTTCACTCTGCATTATTTTATACAAATTTTCCCATGTTTCTCTTAAACCATCCCTTTTATCATTTCTCAAAGCACAATAATATTCCATTACATGCATAAACCATAATTTGCTTGGATATTTCCTAATGATAAGTGCCCCTGTAGTTTCCAGTTCTTTGCCACTACAAAAAGATCTGACATAAATATGTTCACAGGCATGGCTCCTTTCTTTCTTTCCTGATCTCTTTGGGGTTGAGGCCTAGTAGTAGTATCATTAGGTCAAGGGATTTGTACACTTTAATGACTTTTTTTTGCATAGTTCAAGATTGCTTTCTACAATGGCTAGACCAATGCACAGCTTGACCAACAGTGCTTGTTCAACCATTGATGGGCGTGTTTTCCCCTAAGTCTTACAATATTTATTATTTTCCTTTTTAGTTAACTTTATAGCTAGATAATTATTTCTTTGTAGTATAGTTTGATGTCTGGTACTGTTAGGTCCCTTTCCTGCTTTTTTAAAAAAAATGAGATTCTTTGTCTTTTTATTTCTGCAGTTAAATTTCATTATTCTCTTTTCTAATTTTATAAAGTAATTCTTTGGTAGTTTAATTGGCATGGAAATGAATAAGTAAATTAATCAGAGATTATCATTATTCTATATTGACTCAGTCTACCTAAGTAATTAATGTTTTCACAATTATTTACATTTGTCTTTATTTCCCTAAAGACATTTTGTAGTTGGATTCATATAGTTCCTGTGAGTTTCTTGGTAGATAGACCCTCTAGTATTTTATACATTCTCTAGCTTTTTAAAATGGAATTTCTCTTGATATTTCTTTCTACTGGCTTTTGTTGGGAATATACAGAAATGCTTATGATTTATGTAAATTTATTTTATATCCCTAAAGTTGGCTAAAATAGTTTCCATTAATTTTTAGTTGACTCACATTCTCTAAGTAAACCATCATATTATCTGCAATATAGGACCATTTTGTTTCTTTTTTTCTATGCTTATTCTCCCAGTTTCTTTTCCTTATTTTATTGCTATGGCTAGAATTTCTAGCCTTATATCAAATAGCAGTTTTGATAAAGAACATCCTTGCTTTACCCCTGATCTTATTGGAAAAACCTTTAGTTTATTTCCATTGCATGTAGTACTGGCTCTTTGTTTTAGTTAGTCTCTACTTAATGTATTAAGGAAAGGTTTATTTATTCCTGTTTCTAGTTTTATTTTTTTAACAGACATGAATGTTGTATTTTGTCAAAAGTGTTTTTCTGCATCTATGTTATTAGTTATTAATATGGTTACTGATATAGTTCGTACTGAAACTTTTCCTAGTATTGAACAAACATTGCATTTCTGTTACAATTTTAACTTGGTTAATTATGATTTTTGTGATACAAAAATTTTGTCAATACAATTTTTCCATTGATATGCAAGATATTGGCTCATGGTTTTTTTCTTTTATTCTTTCTGGTTTAGTTATGAATACCATATTTGTATCACAGAATAAATTTTGTAGGATCTCTTCTCATATTTTTCAAGCAGTTTACATAATAATTGGAATTTGATACTTTACTTTCTAAGTATATTAACAAGCCATCTGTTTAGCATTCAGTTTTGCCAAGTAGATTGACACAAAACTTATCAGTTTTCATTTTAATAGTCCATGTCTTCCCCACATTTTGGAAATTGGCACCTTGGAGTCACAGAATAGCAGAGCTAGAATGTACATGAAAGAACAACTCGTATCTGAACATGAATCCTGCCTACAACATTACTGAAAAGTGGTCAACTAACTTTCTTTAGAAAACCAAAATCTCCCAAATTGTGGAAATGATCCAATACACCCCATCTCACACTTGGACAGTCCTCATTGTTCACTAATTTCCCCATATCTAGAAATAAAATATATTTTTATGAAAATTCTATTATTACTTTTGGTTCTATTCTATGGGGTCAAGCAGAATCAATCAATCAACAAGTATTTATTAAGCACTTACTATGTGCCAGGTAAGGCCACATGGATAGAGTCATGGCCTGGAGTCAGGAAGACTCATCTTCCTGTGTTTAAATCTTGCCACAGTCACTTACTACTTGTGTGACCCTGGGCAAGTCACTTAACCCTGTTTGCCTCCCTTGCCACATCTGTAAAATGAGATAGAGAAGGAAATGACAAACAATTTCAGTATCTTTGCCAAGAAAACTTCAAATGGGGTCACAAAGAATGAAACGAGTGAATAACCACAAAAATGTTCCAGAAAGGTCTAATCCCTCTTCTAGGTGACAGCCCTTAAAAGACTTGAACTTGACTTTCATGAGCTTCTTATGCCTTTTCTACTTCAGGCTATGCATCCCTGATTCCTTCAAAGAATTTTCATATGGTATTGTTTCCAAAACTCTCATAATAGGACAACATTTGCACACGTGCAGACTTCTGCTATCTGCATAACTCATTTAAGATTATTTGATCACAATTGTAAATTCTTTCTGTACTGTTTTCTTCACACAGTTTCTGTAATATTCAGATGAGCTAAGGATATTCAAAGTGCTTTATGAACATGAAAGTACTATATAAATACAGGCTGTTATTATTATATTAAGATGCAATTTATCTGTTTTTAGAGATTTGAAATCATGAAAGTCAACTTTAATAATTGTTAATTCACTCATTAATAACTGAACTTAGGTTCTGATGTCTGAAATTTGTGTTTATTTAATATTCATTGAGGTTTAAAACATGGTGTAATGTCTAGAAGATAAAGATATTCCATTCAAATAGCCCTCAAAGAGCAGACAATATCCCTTATAGTTCAGATTAATGATGATACCTTGAAAAATCAATTCTTTCCTTCACCTATGATGCTGATGGTTATGAAGAAACTGAACTTTGCCATATATAGTACAAATATAGTCTTTCAAAACTTAAATTCATGTTTAAGTAGTGTAATATTAATGGCTATATTAGTAAGGCAAGATTCATGACCTCGAGGATGACCATGAACATGCCTGAATGGTTCAGAATCGCGAAGTATAAGAAATTCTCTAGGTGGAAGGCAGAGGAAGTATAACATTTATTTAGACACGAGACAATCCAATCCCTGGACCAGTAATTCCAATTCCATATAGTAGCAATAATATTCCAAAGCCAGTAAGCCCACCTTAATGTAGCAACAAGGAAACTATAGCACAATATTATAGCAAGGAGCCAAGTCATCCTGTAACCTTCCCCCCGCTGGGGCCTTCCTGTAAACAATCACTCAGGAATCCTAACTCTCCCCTCAGCACTCTCTTCTGCAGTTCTGTAGACACCAAGTTCCTGTTCCTTCTCCTTGAGCTGAATTCTGATTCCCATAGCTCTTGCTGCCTCAGTGTCCTCTGCTTCTGAATCCTGTGGCTCTCAGTTCTGCTGCTCTGCTGTTCCCAGTTCTGCTGCTCTCAGTTCTGGGCTCTCTGTTTATACAGACCTAGCCAGCATCTGATTGATTAGAACTCAGTGCCCATAACATTGGCTCTAGTCTTAGAAACTCCCCGTAGGGCCCTGAGGGCTTCATGCCCACACTGACTTAGCTAGCAAAAGGGTGTGGACCTAGGGCATCTAGTTAGTGAAAGGGTGTGGGCCTGCCTCTAAGCAGGCCTTCCTTTGTTGGTCCCACCTGAGGCCTATTCAGTGGGCTGGAAAGATCTTTCACTTGCTGATTGGCCTTACAATGGTGCAGACCATTGATAGAGCACCAGGCCTGGAGTCAGGACTCCGTGACTCAGACATTTTCTATCTGTATGACACTGGACATATGTACGACACTTAACTGTGTTTGCCTCAGTTTCCTCATCTATAAAGTGAACTGGAGAAGGAAATGGCAAACCACTTTAGTGTCTTTGTCAAGAAAACCCTAGATGTTGTCGCAGAGTCAGATATGACTGAAAAAAACTCAACAACAACAATTACAATTTTCAAAGACCTGCACTTTAACGTCTGTAGAAACTCCTTGTGCTAACACAATTCTCATCATGGCTTAAAGGATAAGACATTGGATTGAGAACCAAGAGACCCTGGATACAAAACTTGCCTCAAATACATACTATCTATTTGACCTTGAGCAAATCACTCCTGCTCTCTGCCTTAGTTTGCTCATAGGAAGATGTTCAAAGGAAGGACAAATGGATTAATTTCCAGCAAAATTTCAAGGAAACACCATGAGTACTGAGGCAAAGCTAAAACAGCGGCATCTTTGTGCTGAATACATAATCAGAACACCCAATGCTTACCTCTAGATAAGTAAGTATTCTTTCCCTAGTTGAACTAAGGAAGATGCTTAAAAGGGGAAGACACAACACTTCAGGGAAAGACTTGCAAGGTTAACTTTAAACAATGAAATACATATAGCAATTTGAAGGAAATGTAGCTCAGGACCCTAGATCAAAAAATAACATGAGATTATATGCAGCTATTTTGAAATGATGAAGAGAACAAGGAAACAGTTTTTGAAAAGCCTCCTAATACTACTCTTTGTCACACAGCAATGTCTACGGGAACCACGGCTTGATCTATCTCGTATTGTCTGACTATTGGAGAATGCTGTACTACCCCAGGAAGCATGACTGAGCACAAGATGGTGCTGCCATTTTGATGTCCCATTGAAAAAGAAGCTGACGCATTAGTACTGTATGTTCCTCAGTGACTTTATAAATGATTTAATAATGACTTATTTTAACTCAATGGTAATGGACCTAACATTTAAATGGCTTTACCTGCGATGCATTTTCAAGAATCAGCGATTATCTTTCCACCACAGAAATACTCACTGTCAGAGTGAGAGCCCAAGGTGCTAGCCAACTTTCTTTCTGCATGCAGAACTCCCCCCGAGTCAGCACAAAATTGCCCAAGTTAAAAGACATAAGATGATTCCTCCTTCATTGTGCACTTACTTCTTATAATCATTTAATTCCCCACTTGATCTGAGAAAGAATATTTTGTTTAACTTCTTGTTTGTTCATTTGCATATAAAGCTGCAGCAATGTAGATTATAAACTACTGACCCCTTTTATACTGAGTGTTTAATGCTACATATATTGCAGTCTAATTTTATATAGTGGAAATGTAAGCTTTGTATAACAATAAAGCAATGAAAAAAAATAATTAACTCTTCAGACCTTCATATGTGCTCAAATATCTGTTCTGAGTCTGTGGTGCTCAAACATATATGTATGTTTATATGCTGGTGGTCCACTTTTTGTGAATTGATGCATTTAGAGGGAGTTGACCATCAATTTCTCACTAGGAGGTGCCACATCTCTATAGTATGTTGCCAATGGCCGATATTTAATTAATGTTTGCTGATTTGTTTTTTTATTTCATGGAAAAAAATCCACCACTATTTTTCGCATTAAGGATCTAGAGCTGGAAGGAACCTTATAGATAAGGAAACAGAGGCCTAAAATGGTTAAGTGATCTCTCCAAAGTCACATAGGCAATAAGAGAAAGAACTTGAATTTGAACTGAGGACTCGAAGTTCAATATACTTTCCCTTGAACTATAGTTTATGGCATTTTTAGAAAGCAGGAATGTTATCAGACAAATAATTTTCCAGGGTATTCAAATTTTTACATATACCAATAGATGCAGAGAAATTAAAAATGAAGAATAACAGTCTATATTCATATGTGTTTAGATATTCCAGGGACTCCCTGAAGCAGTTTTGAAGGAAAGGAAAGACATGCCAGAATTGGCCATGAGTACCATCGCCTTAACTTCCATTCCCTTCTCTTTAGCATCTTATAGCATTGCTGAAATGCTCCTTATATTCAGTACATATTTTGTGTGTGGTGTAATCTAACTTTACAGAGAATATTTTAGTGATCCTCATTGACTATCAAGATGTAATGTTGCTGATTAAATTACAAATGACACACCACATCAATTCTTATTAGAGATAGATGTGCAGGCAGTAAACTATTTACATTCTCTGGATGACTTGAGCCACCCATCTTCCCTGTTTCTCATAATCTTACACCTGGTAATTATCACTAAACGGTTCAGACTAGATTTTCATTCCACCATGAACATTTAAAAATACTTTAAAATACATTTTATTGATGCCTTTTGTTTTTATATCACAGTCATTTCAATTTCACCCACCTGCTAGAAAGAACCTTTTGTTGCTTAAAAGAAAAATGACCAAGCAAAAATATCTGAAAGGATAACAGAATCTAACAATGAATGTGATATCTTGTCCACACACTTCCCTGCTTTCTAGCCATGAGAGTGCCATAGACATTTTGACTTCTCATCAAGGCCATAGTTGACACCATTTATATTATATTTCTAGGCACAGGTTAAACCATAAATTGCCCAACCACTGTAGTGCATTGGATTTTTTCTGGGAAAAGACCATATTCTATCATTCAATTGTCCATTGGTAGCTAACCTCTATCATTCAAGACTCATGATTTTCCTCTCTGCTAAAATGCGGTGCCATATTTTAGATTATCTTATATTACTTCTCTCCATTAACTCTAAGTGTAGGCCAAAGTGAACTATTCTCTCCCCGTTTCTCCCTTACTCCCCAACGTTCCCTTTACTTTTTCATCTTCATGTCTTTGCTTACCTCAAATCCCTTTGTCTGGAATGTTTTTCTTTCACATATCTTTTGAATTCCTACCCATCTTTTAAAGCCCAGCTTAGATGAAATCTCTATGAAGACTTTCAGTTCTTTCTCACTATCAAAATAATTTTGCTTCTCTCTTTTTCAATGCAACTATGTGTATTATAGCTATCTATGTGGATTTCTCATCACCTGTGACCCATCTTTTCTGAAAGGAGAGATTGTATCTTGCCTAAACTTTGTATCTCCCCCAGTGCCTAACAATATTTAATAGATAGTATATATAATAAATGTCATTTTTATATCTTATTACATAAGACATTGATAATTAATTAAATTTGCCAGTATGACAGTGGTTCTTAGCTTTTTTCTCATGCCATAGTAGTATTCTTTGCTATGAAGAAGGATAATACACTTTGGGAGGGTCAGGATGATGATGATGATGATGATGATGATGATGATGATGCATAAAAATAATAATAAATAGGGTAGCTAGTTGGTGCAGTAGATAGAGTGCTGGGCCTAAAATCAGGAAGACCTGAGTTCAAATTCAACCTCAGACACTTATCAGCTCTCTGGGCAACTCACTTAACCATGTTTGTCTTAGTTTCCTCGTCTCCAAAGTGAGCTGGAGAGAGAAATGGCAAACTATTCTAGTATCTTTGCCAAGGAAACCCTAAATGGGTTCATGAAGAGTCAGGCATGCCTGAAATGAGTGAATAACAACACAGCAACAATATCTAGTAATACCTAGTGTTTACATAATGCTTTTAAGATTTGCAAAGTGTTTTATAAATTTCTCACTAAACCTTAAAACAGCCCTGAAAGGCTGGTGCTATTATGATGTCCATTTTGAAGATCAGGAAATTTAGGCTCAGTTAAGTGACTTGTCCAAGGTCATAGAGAGAGTAAGTATCTGAGGTCAGATTCAAATTTAGGTCTTTCTGCCTAGAGGTCTCATACTTTCTCCTCCTGAAACTTATCTGTCTTATAGGTACACATGTGATTGTAAGAATAAATCTGCTATAATTCTCAGTGCAGAGAACTTTTGGCTTCTTCCAATTGATGCAACTTTTAGTTCATCTCTTTTAAAGTTTTTCTCCTACCTACAAATTATTAACAATAAAAATTATTAATGTTACTAATAATAGCCATATGACAAATTTACATAATGATTTAATTTGACAAAATTACTTCCTTTCACCAATTCTGTGAGGTGGATAGTACAAATATTAGTATGTCCATTTATAGATAATGAAAATGGGGTTCACAGAGCTAAAGTGAGAATAAAAGGAAGGAAGGAAATAAACATTTTTAAATATCTGTCTGTACCAGGCACTAATTCTAAGTGCTTTACAAATATTATCTCATTTTACTCTCATGACAACCATGAGAGGCAGGTGCTATTATTATCCGCACTTGACAGAGGAGGAAACTGAGGCAAAAGGAGGTTAAGTGACTTGCCCAGGGTGATGTATCTAGTAAGTGTCTGAGGCCAGACTTGAACTCCGGTTTTCCAGGCTGTAGCCACTTTGTTTCTTTCAGTTGTTTTTCAGTTTTATTCAATTCTTTGTGACCCCATTTGGGGTTTTCTTGGCAAAGGTATATTAGAGTGGTTCATCATTTCCTTCTCCAGTTCATTTTACAGGGGAGGAACTGAAGCAAACAGGGTTAAGTGACTTGCCCAGGTTTACACAGCTAATAAGTGTCTGAGGCCAGATTTGAACTCAAGAAGAAGAGTCTCCCTGACTCCAGGCTTGGCACTCTATCCACTGATCTCCCTACCTGACCTACTTTACCTCTAGAGAAGCTAATAAATGTCAGAGCCAGTAAGAGAACCCAGGTCTCCTGACACCAAATCTATCACTCTTTCCATGACCACACAATAAAAGCGATTTTTCCTAATCATTTTCCAGATATATTTTAGACAAATCGTCCTTCAGTCTGAGTGGAATTGAAGTTTTGGATCTTTTAAGTATGTAAATTGAGAAGTATAACATAGTTACTTTTGAAACCAGCATGTCAGAACTTTCCATACTAGAGTGGTGCCTGGGTTCTCTCTCTGTCTCTCCCTCTGTCTCTCTCTGTCTGTCTGTCTCTGTGTGTCTCTGTCTCTCTCTGTGTCTCTGTCTCTGTTACTCTCTGTCTCTGTCTCTCTGTCTCTGTCTCTGTGTGTCTGTCTCTCTCTGTCTATCTCTCTCTGTGTGTCTCTGTGTCTCTGTTTCTGTCTCTCGGTCTCTGTCTCTCTCTGTCTCTTTGTCTCCTTTTCTCTGTCTCTCTCTCTGTCTCTCTCTGTCTGTCTGTCTCTGTGTGTCTCTGTCTCTCTCTGTGTCTCTCTGTGTCTCTGTCTCTGTTACTCTCTGTCTCTGTCTCTCTGTCTCTGTCTCTGTGTGTCTGTCTCTCTCTGTCTATCTCTCTCTGTGTGTCTCTGTGTCTCTGTTTCTGTCTCTCGGTCTCTGTCTCTCTCTGTCTCTTTGTCTCCTTTTCTCTGTCTCTCTCTCTGTCTCTGTCTGTCTGTCTGTCTCTCTCTCTCTGTCTCTCTCTCTCCCTCTCTCCTTTGACGATATCATTATGAAGGAATGAATTCCTCATTATCATTCAGACAACTTGGTAAAAGTTCTTTTTTAGTAGTGCTGTGCTACTGGAGCTGATAAAACTGCAGGGATAAAAATTTGACAAAAGACATCATTTTCAACAGGCCTGTTGTTAATAGAAACTACCCAAGTATTTCATCTCATAAACATTTGTTATAAAGTCTATCCTTACATGCAGTACACTATTTTTTAAAAGTTACAATAGTATCACAGAAGGACAGATTTAGAACAGCTCACTTAAAAGGTAAGCATTTGAAAACTAGGAGACACAGAGTATTGGTAAATAGATGTCAGACTCCAAAGTAGCTAGCCTGTTTGAAAGCATCCTGGGCTGCCTTCAAGACTCGGCTCAAACACCTCCTTCTGCACACACTCTTTTTTAGTCGTCCCTGCTGCTGGTTCTGAGGTTGCTTTCCATCTACTCTCTATGTATCGTATGTTGCTGTTGTTCAGTTGTTTCGGTCATGGAAGACTTTTGGTCACCCCAGTTGGAATTTTCTTGGCAAAGATCCTGGAGTGGTTCGTCATTTCTTTCTCTAGCTCATTTTACAGATGAGAAAACTGAGGCAAACAGGGTTAAATGATTTGCCCCGGGTCACACAGCTAGTAAATGTCTGAGGCCAGATTTGAACTCAGGAAGATGAGTCTTCTTGACTCCAGGCCTAGCACTTTATTCACTGCACCATCTAACTGCCCCAGGAAGAGGGTCTAGATTTCACACCGAAAGGCTTTACCTTACGCAGGGAGCAAGAACATGTTATTGTTGAATCATTTCAGTCATGCCTGATTCTTTCTGACCCCATTTGGGGTTTTCTTGGCAAAGATACTGGAGTGGTTTGCCATTTCTTTCTCCAGGCTTATTTTGCAGTTGAGGAAATTGAGGCAAACAGAATTAAGTGATTTGCCCAGGGTCACACAGCTAAATAAGTGTCTGAGGTTGGATTTGAACTCAAGAGGAAAAGTCTCCCTGATTCTAGCTTGGCATTCTATCCACTGTGCTACCTAGCTGATATCCACATCCATATCCATATCCATATCCATATTCCTATCCACACATATACACATACATATATGTATATCTATCTAGATAATATATGGATATATGTATGTACACATACATGTGTGATGTATATACACATACATGTGTGATGTATATACACATACACATATATTTTAATGTGTATCTATATCTATGCACATGTTCTCTCCCCCACTAGACTGTACATGTTGTCTCCCCTATTAAACCTTTCACTTCATGAGGAGGACTGTTTTTTGCCTTTGAATCCTCAGTGCTTAGCAAAGCACTGTGCGCATAGTTGGTGCTCAATAAATGCTTGTTGATTTCTTAGTTCGCTGGTTGGAACCAAATGTATACCTTATTATGTTAAGTGCTATTTTCTTCAACAACCTCTATGAAATGTTATTTTTGTGAGATCTTAGATAAAAGTTCAACTTCTAACACTTAACTTGTCATTACCATGACACTAGATAAACTGACTATAAAGGTGACACTGTCAAAGGATCCTCAGAACAAATGCTATCCCAGGGAATGTATTGCAGGCTTAACAGGGATAATTGAATGATGGGGTATCACAGATAATCCACAGAGAGGGCCCTTGATGTCACCCTTTTCGCATGTATTACATTAATTTAATAGCTATATCTTCATCATGCGGAAACATTAAAATCATTCCTTGTTTTGGGTGGCTCATGCTCCTGTTGAATTATCAGATGTATAAAGTTATCAAATGATCAATATATAAAGTGCCTTGTGAACTTGAAAGCACTATATAAGTGATAATTAATTATAACACAACAACAACAATAATATCCCTTTTTCATTTCTTAAAGCCCAGGTCTAATCAATTTCCACTACCCTTCCCCCAGACTCCAACTTACTAAAAAGCACCAATGATTTTTTTTTTGCTTTTAGAATACAATTGGAATTTCTTTGTATGTAATTTAAAGCCCTTTATAATCTAGCTCCAACTCATCTTTCCAAGATGATTATGCTGTACTCTCCACTCAGATACTCTGTGTTCCAGCTAAATAGTCTTATTTGCTATTCCCCGTACATGACATTCCTTTTCCCATCTCCAGGTTTTTGCAGTCTATTCTTCATGCCTGAAATGCTCTCTCTCCACACCTCAGCATGTTTGAAATACTGGCTCCTTATAAGGCTCTGCAAATATGTCACCTCCTACAAGAAGATTTTCTTCATTTCTTGAGCTGTAAGTGCCCCCCCCCCCCAAATTTCTCCGTATTTAGTTTATATCAGCTTGCCTCTTTGTATGTGTTTTTCTTCAGTAGAATGTCAGTTCCTTGAGGGCAGGTATTGTTAGTTTTTGTGTTTGCATCCTCAGTACTTGGCATAGTGCTGGAACATGGTAGATGCTTAATAAATGCTTGAATTGAATCGAATATGAAACCAGAGTCACTGAAGACTATTCCTTTTTACCTGTTATTTAGCAGCTGGGCTTACTTCTTAAGAAAGAGTTTATGACATAAAATTTGAAGCTAAACTTCCAAACCTAAAAACACATTCGTTCCTTCTCTTCCCCTTGTATAGCTGTCAGAGAAAGGAGACATTCAGTAAACTGCATGTCACTATCAGCTATTGATAGCCAGCGATTTGTCCTGAATCCAAAGGCTAAACCAAACCTCATGCTGCTGTATGTCAGATACAATTGGTCCAAAGTCAAAGTTTTACAGCTCAGACAGGGCACACTTTATCCTTCAGGCTGCTACTTAAGATAGCCATGACCCTGAGGAGAACCAGTCAACAAAACAGACAGACAAGAGGATGTGATTTGTATGCATCCCCGAGCTTGCTCCAATCACCCCTGACCCACAGGTCAGGCTGCAAATGACAGCAGAGTACATGCACCTGATCAGATGGCATCTTCTCATTATAAAGCTTGGGAAGAGGGGGCAGCCACTCTGTGTTTACCCATAGACCAAATGCAATCTAGCCAGGAAATGAGGGAAAAATAGCAATTTAGTTCAACAGGAGGATGTGAGCAACATGTAAGTATGGCATGAAATTTCAAATCAAACTATTTACCCTGATACACTCAGGAGAGTGCATGGCATTTAGACAAGGTGCCCAAAATCAGGTTATCAAAAGAGAAGAGGGGGGTTATTTAATCATAAAAAGACCAGACAACACTTCTTGAGATTCAATAGGAGAACTTTACCAAATACACTCAAGGTGTTTTTTAATTGTTTATCTAAGTTCACCTTTCACTTAAGGATGAGATTCAGAAATACTGATGTTGGTCCATGAATTCACAGTTCTAGGGGATCACCTAGAACAGTTCATCATGGGAGGCTTTGTATTTTTTTTGTATTTTTTGTATTTTTTTTTGATATTGCACTCAATTGAGAATGACTCATTATCATTCCTCCTAAATCTTTTCCTTCTCCTGCCTTCCTTGTTACTACAGAGAGCAACACTATCCTTCAAATCCCTCAGACTCACAACCAGGAGTCATCCGGGAATCTTCACTATTTCTCTCGCATTCCATTTTCAAGCTATTGCCAAATTCCTGCTGATTTAAATTTCGACATCTCTCATATATGTCTCCTCTTCTCCTCTGACACCGCCATCACTCTAGTGCAAGCCCTCATCACCTCACATTTGGATTATTGCAATAACCTGCTGGGTAGGTTTGTCTGCCTCAAGTCTCTCCTTGCTCCAATCCATTTTCCATTCAGCCACTAAAATGATTTTTCTAAAGTACACATCTGATTATAATACCCCTCTACTCTACACCCCTCTAAATTCCAGTGACTTCCCATTGCCTCCAGGATCAAAAACAAAACACTCTGTTTGGCATTCAATAACCTAGCCTCTTCTTCCCATTCCATCTCCTTACATCTTACTCCCTGACACATACTCTTTGATCCAGTTGCACTGGCCTCCTGGCCATTCTATGAACAAGACAGTCCGTCTCTTTGCTCTAGGCATTTTCTCTGACTTTTTTCTATGCTTGGAAGACTCTCTCTTCTCTGCCTACTGACATCCCTGGCTTCCTTTAAGTCCCAACTAAAATCTTACTTTCTATAGGAAGCCTTCTTTAACCCCTCTTAATTCTAAGCTTCCTCTATTTTAATTATTTTGCATTTATCCTGTATATAGCTTGCTTTGTAAATATGTTTCCTAAGCACTTTACATTTATTATGTTATTTGATCCTCACAACACCCTGGGAAGTAGGTACTAGTATTATCCCTATTTTACAGGTGAGCAAACTGAGGCAAAATGACTCTTCCAGGACATACAGCTGGTAAGTGCCTGAAACTGAATTTGAATTGAGGTCTTTCTGAGTCTAGGCTCAGCACTTAATCCACTGAGCCATCTGGGTACCAATCAATATGATTTGTTTCTTTGTAATCTTATTTATCTTATGTTATGCATTTAAAACATTATTCTGGTAAGGTATCCTTATGTTTTCCCACACTGTGAAAGGGGTCCATGACACAAAAAAGGTTAAAATCCCCTCATTTTAGAATGTGAACTTACTGATGGATTATACATCTGTAGTCTAAGGACTGGCCTAAGTTTAGAGGGACTCATCCTCAGGTTAGCTGCAGGGTGGTGATGTTTTTGGCCATGTCAGCGTTCAAAGACCACCTCCTAGGTTGCAGGGTAGCTATTTTATGCATCAATGAGGCTAGTGCCCGTATCTCTGAAATTGCAAATACTACAAGTATTAATCAAAAGATCTATTATACAACAGCTGGCTAGTCTAAGGATTTCAAAGTATTGTGGATCAAATTAGCGATGGGCACCAGACCTACCTGTGATTTCACTGGTACAGAGAACGTCCTATACCAATGTAGATTGCACCACCAACCCCACACCTTTTTTGAGATTTATATTCTTAGAGAACTGCCTCAAGCAGTTTTCTGAAAGTAAGGTACTTGCCCAGGGCCACAGTCGGTGATGGGACTAGAACCTAGTTCTTCCTGCTTCTGAGATTGGCCCTTTATACATTATCCCATGCTACTTCTCACATTGTGCTTCTTAAGAAGTAACAACTGAAAAAACGACCCACTTCATAGGATTGCTGGGAGGAGAATATTAAGGTGCTATATAAATGTTGGTTATCAGCCAACACTGCACTGCAGCCAGCTTGAACCGGCTCACAAGAGCAGATTGTTAAATTTTCAGTGTGAATGTTTATACCTCAGAAATCAGCAAATGCTACAAATCAGGACTCGATATGTTATTTTGTTGGCTGTCTAGACTTAAGAAAATAATTTAGAAAATATTAATAATGCCCATTAAGCTTAAAAGTATAGCAGGCACACATTTTTTCCTCTTGGAGAGTTGGTTGTTAAATACCTATACACCCTTGGTAATCACTATTATCATCAGCAAGAATAAAAGGCTGATAGAGAAAGGACAGCATGATGAAGGGGTAAGGACTGCACTTAGAATCATAAGATGAAGATTCAGGACCTGAAACTGCCATTTGTGGGGTGATCACAATAGAGGCTGAGAAGCTCACAGAGCTTCAGGTTCCTTTAATGTAAAATGGTGGTCATAATACTCTCACCCCTTCCCTCACAGATCTATGGTGAGAATCAATAAAATAATGTTTGTAAAGTACTTTAGTCTCTATGTATCACTATGTAAATATGAGTTATTATTGATCTTGTCTTTTGATATCAAGATTATAAAGTAGTCACTCAGTGTGTATTTCATCACTGAAATGTTTTGATCATACATGTGTGTTGAGATGCTGGGAAAAATCAGGTAAGCATGGTCCCTGCCCTGAGAAGGAACTTGTGGTTTAAAATATTCATTGGTGTCTGATCCACTTCTCATCAGCAGCAGAGAGGTGCCAGTTTGGGTAAGCCATGAAACTGACATTTATTAAGCACCTGGTATTTGTTCAGGACTGCTAAATTTGTGCTCCTTATATTCCCTTGATTCCTTCCCTCCTCCCCCACTTTGCTCCCAACAGAATTCATGTAGCTCTATTACAGTGGGAACAAGGAGCCTGGAGACTTGTATTACATTATAATTTTGGCCCTATAGAAAGCTCTTTCAAATCAGCAAAAAAAAAAAAAGTTTGTTAGTGCCAGTGGAGAGCTCTGAACATTTATACATAGAATGATGTGCGTGAGATTATGGAGTATACATACATGCACACATGTGCATACATATATATGTGTACATACACATATGTACATACTATATATGCCTGCATACTTTATGTGTGTAAATATTTAGATATACACTATATATGTGTACATATACATATGTGTGTGAAGCACAGTTATAAGGAGCACAAATTTAGCAGTCCTGAACAAATACCAGTTGCTTAATAAATGTCAATTGTATGGCTTACCCAAACTGGCACCTCTCTGTTGCTGAGAAATTGATGAAACACCAATGGATATTCTAAACCACAAGCACCCTCTGAGAATAGGGACTATGCCTGCCTGATTTTACACATGTGTATATGTATATATGTATAGTATAGTATAGCATAGTACATGTCTATATACGTACACATTTATTTTTTACATTTGTGTGTATACACACATATATGCATATGGTAGGTGGGTGTGTGGGTATGGATGCAGTGTACATGTAGTATTTTTTTTTCCCGAAAGAATATGAGCTCTTTAAGGGTTGGAACTGTTTTATTTTTGTCTTTGTATTTTTAGGGCCTCACACAATGCCTGGCACATAGCAGGGGCTCGTTGATGAATAGAAAATTTTTTGACAGGTTGTAAGCCTGAAGATCATGTATTATTTGAGCCATTTTTAGTGAACTGATATGATCGCCCCCTTTTCAAAGTTTCAAAGGAGAGGGGAGAGAGGGGTTGGTATACTGTCATTGGTCTGCGCAGTGCAGTGACTCAGGTAAACAGTTAGTGAAGGAGGAGGAGACTCTGGTCAGCTGTTTCTTTAAGAGCATGCTATACGTGTGTGTCTATGTACACACATATAAATGTATATTTGTATGAATGTATACCTATTGTTAACATATATGTATATACATATGTATACATATATATTTATATATACATACATATGTATATTCATACTATTAGCCCATAAATTCCATCACTACCACCAAAGAACCAAAGCAACGGAGGTGAAGTTGTCCCTCCTTTATTCGGGTTACCTCTTGCATTTTTCTTTTCTTCATCAAGATTGCCCTTAACCTTCATTTGTCTAAACTTCTTTTATGAAGTGGGAACACATGCTGTTCCTTGCCACACACCTCTCAATCCAGGCTTAAGTACCACTCCAGGAAGCAAGGAAACAGTATCCAAAACAAGATTTTTAATTGTCTATGTGGAATTAAATTTTGTCATCTGCTCAGCACACTGTCTCTAACAGTATAATGTTTGGGAAAAGGAAATAGATCAAAAAACTCAACAATCATTTGTCAATTTCCAATTGTGTGCGAGGCATTGGGATAGACGCTGAAGATATGACAAATGAGAAGGAACAATTCCTCGCCTCAAGGAGCTTACATTCTACTGACTCAAGGCAGGTAACATATGGTCTAATGAACTCCAATGCTTTGTCGTCAGACAGCATCTAGCTACGTGCAAAGCAAGTGCTGTAAGGAGTGGAAGTAGCATACATACTATGAATAGCATCAGTACGTTTAAATGTTAAATTCCAGAGAAGGAACATTTGTCACGGAGATATCTATCAGGAGATAAACTCATTGGGTGAAAATAAAAGCCCGAATTGTTTAAAACAATTAATCCAAAAGAGGTTATATAGCACAGTTCATTGCCATAACACAGTTGAGCATTTAAATAACTCCAAGGAGGTGGTGGCAAATCCTATTTTCTACAATCATCCATGGTGTCTTGTTTCACTACTCCATCACCACGAATTCAAGAAGTCTTTCCTTACAACTTTTTCTTTCTTCTATTTGCTTAAGTCCATTTCCCTCCAATCCCCTTTTCTTTTGTTCGCTGGGAATGAACAATGAATCCCCATTTTCCTTGTCACAACCTATCCAGTGCTTTCTAGGCTTTTTCTTTTCAGGCTCAGCAAACTTCAATTCTTTTCCCAGACATTTTCCATCTCTTTAGTAGCTTTTTGCTGCTCTCCTTTGGACTATTATCCTTAGAACCTGATTGATGAGATGTACATTTGGGTATGAATGTCACCTATATTAATAATTGCTAGGGTTGAAGTTGAAACATAGCTATGACCCTTCCCTTTCTGTTGGAAGCAACTTTCCCAGAGTGACTTAGGGGAAGAAAAATGCTCTGCTTTTGATTTCCTATAAAGGCAAAAACATTTTTCAGTGGGAAAATATTGAGTAAGGGAGGCTGACCCAATAATTATAGGAAATTCGAGGTAGGCAGGATGTAGCATGAGAAACTCCTTTCCCTGTTCATTGTTCAGAAATAGAGATCTTTCTTAAGGTATTCTAATAACCCCAAATAGATTAAGCCAAGAATTATACAGAGTTATCAGTCTGAAGTAAACATTATGTCAATTCAAAGCAGAACGTTTCAGGATGACAAAGTTCGAACAGTTTAAACAAGTATATTTTTCCCACACCCAGGGGAACATTTTCTTCTAAGTTTATAAGACCAAGTCAGTGAAGGGCACTTGAAGAAGGAAGTCTTTTGTGAAGGATGTGGTTGAGATAAAGCCTGGTCTATTAAAGATGCCAAAAGCTTTGAGCTTCAGGGTGGGTTGGAGTTCTGTTTTCCCCTTCTTTTTCTCCTTAAATAACCCTGAAAATGAAATGTTCAAAATTTGAAGAATTGAAGTCTTCTTAAAAAGCCAAAAAGGTAATGAAAGACTAGTTGTTTTTCAGACTTTGTTGCTCCTAACATAGTGCCTCATGCAAGTATCAGGGTTTAATGTATGTATCTACTAAAAATAGGTACCCAGTGAAAATCTTGAATGAATGGATGGCTGAATCAGTTGATGCTTTCTGTATGGATGGATGAGAAGAGGAGTAGTATTAAATTTTATCATGCCTCTCCTTTTACCCGATAATTTTAAAGTGCTTTACAAGCATTTGTTTGTTGTGTTCAGTCTTGTCTGACCCTTTATGACTTCATTGGGGGTTTTTTGGGCAAAGATACTAGAATGCTTTGCCATTTCCTTTTCTAGCTCATTTTACAAATGTGGGACCTGAGGCAAACAGGTTAAGTGACTTGCCTAAGTTCACGTAGCCAGTAAGTGTCTGACGCCGTATTTGAACTCAGGTCACCCTGACTCCAGTCCCAGCACTCTATCCACTGTGCCATAGCTATACCCCTTTACAAACATTAGTTGATGTAAAAAAGCATTATTTGTTACTGGGAATTTTACATTACACTACCTGTAATAACAGTTCAAATTTACACAACACTTTAAAATTCACAAAGCACTTTCCTCACAACTCTCCTGGACTGTAAGTATTATGAGTTTGGTTATCCCCATCTTGCAGATGAATATGTTGAAGCCCAAAGAGTTTAACTACACACAGCCCTGACAGCTAGCATGTGTTGAATGCAAGTCTTTGGTCTCAAAGTCAGTATTTTCCCTACTGTATTCCGCTTTACTTCTTTAGTAAATATTTGTTTATTCAATACGTTGGGCCCATTAAGGTGACTAAGAAATTACAAAGGCTTTGTATTTTTTGTCTGAACCTGCGTAACAGATCTCAGGTGATGAAACTCCCTCCAACAGCACAGATCAGCGATTGCTTTGCAACTTCTAGCCTTACAGAGTTGCCTGGGGCACTGAGAGGGGAAGCTGTTGTTCAAGGTCGTGGTTTCATTATGTACTTGTCAGAGGTTAGACTTGAACCCCAGACTCCCTAATTCTGAGTATGGCTCTTTATTCTCTACATCATGCTCATTATTAATATTTTCTAAACAACACTTAAGGGAAATTAAATAATACACTAAAATATACAAATATGAAATTGTGAGAGATTGTGTGTGTGTGTGTGTGTGTATGTGTGTGTGCACATGAGTGTATGTTTTTCAGGAATTAAGTTTTCCATGGACTTAATAACTTATTCATTTACCATTTACTTGCATTTAATTAAGAAAGAATTGTAAATAGAGGCATAATGCTTCTCTATTTGAATTTCTAAGAGCTTGAATTTTTAAATTTGTAAAGTGCAGGGCAGCTAGGTCGCACAATGGATAGAGCACTGGGGCTAGAGTCTGGAAGGCCTGAGTTCAAATTTGACCTCAGACACTTACCAGCTGTGTGACCCTGGCACAGTCACTTAACCCTGTTTGCCTCAGTTTCCTCATCTATAAAATGACCAGCAGAAGGAAACGGCAAACTACTGCAGTATCTTTGCCAAGAAAACTCCAAATAGGGCCATGAAGAATCAGACATAACTGAAATGACTGAACAAGGTGAATTAACTCTTTCAGTCTCTCATTTACAGTTAGATCCCAATTAGTGTAAATAATGAATTCCATGAAGTAGTCAGATTATTTGAATTTAGATTTCATATTTCCATTGGGCTAGAGTTAATCATTATGTTTTATATGGTAATATTGTAATTATAATTTCATATAGTGTGAATTCAAATACATGCAACTACTTCAGGAAGACCAGTATATTCACTAATTGGCACCTAGCTGCATATATCACTTATCAGTTATAAAATGTTTTAATACATAATCTTGCTTGATATTTTCAACAACTCTGTGGAGTAGTGTCAGTTTTATAATTTTCATTTTTCAAATGGGGGAAATAAGACTTAGAAAAGTTAAGGGATTTGGCCATGGTCTGACATGTAGGGAATAATGGATTTGGGTTTGTTCTCAGACATTATGACCCTAAGTCCTTTAATGTCCTTTAATCACATGGCCACCTTTCGTATCATCAGGGGGCATAATATTCTAAGTAGTAATTAAGTAAATTTAACTCTATTGAAACTGGAAGTTAACCCAAATTTCTCATCTGCCAAACCTAGGTCGTAGAGTAGCTTAGATTTTGAAAGAATCTGATTTTAAAAAAATTCAACCTGTGGCAGAGGGAAAAAGGACAAAAATAAAAGGTAGAAGAAAGAACTTTTTAGGGATAGTTTGAAATTTCTGGCAAAATTCCAAACTAAGATCAGTCAATCAACCAGCATTTATTAAATTTCCAATACATTCCAGACAACTAATCATGCGTTCTTTGGAAGTTAAGTCACAGGCCAGTCTACGATGGTCAGCGTCTGTAATCCATGCTACTGGGTATGCTGAGACTGGTGGATCACTTGAGCTCCAGAATTCTGGACTGCAGTGGGTTATAGTCAACCAAGTCTTGAAACTAAGTCTGGTACCAGTGGAGAGAGCATTTTTGGATTGAAGAGTCACCATGCTGTCTGCTGTACTGAGGGAAGAATAAATTTACCCAGGTCAGAAACGCAGCAGGTCAAAGTTTCTATGCTGATGAATATTAGGATCAGATGCATGTGTGGCTACTACCCTTCCAGCAAAGAAAGATAAGACACACTCTGTCAGATGATCAGTTGGGGTTTCTTCTTATGTAAATAGATCATATGAAATATAAGAAATCCAGTGGATGAGGTTTTGGGCAGTCTGAAGGCCTGAATTGTAGGAAGCAGTGCCATGACTTGAAATCATTCACATTACTAATCTTGATAACCAAGGCTAAATTTTTTCTTTTAAAAACTGGGCAATCTGTGCATACCCTTTGACCCAGCAGTACTGTTACTAGTATCATGAAGGGATCAAAGAAAAAGGTAAAGTATCTATATGTACAAAAATATTTATAGAAGCTTTTTGTAATGGCAAAGAATTGGAAATTGAGGGGATGACCATCAATTGGGGAATGGCTAAACAAGTTATGGTATACGATTGTGATAGAGTACAATTGTAGTACAAGAAATAATAAAGAAGATAGTTTCTTAAAAACCTGGGAAAACTTACATGAACTGATGCAAAGTGAAGGGAGCAGAACCAGGAGACCATTGTACATAGTAACAACAATATTGTACAATAGTCAAGTGTAAACGACTTATCTATTCTGATCAATACAATGATGCAAGACAATTTCAAAGGACTTATGATAAAAATACTATCAACCTCCAAAATGAGAACTGATGAAGTCTTACCATAGATCGCAGCATAATTTTCTTACTTCTTGCTTTTTTTTCAACATGGCTAATATGGAAATATGCTTTGCATGATTTCACATGTATAATTGAGATCACATTTCTTGCCTTCTCAATGGTGGGAGAGGGACATAAAAGAGAGAGAATTCCAAACTCAAAATTTTAAAACAGTAAATGTTTAAAACAAACAAACAAACGAATGAATGAATGAATAAATAAATAAATTTATTTAAAAAAAACTGGACCGTTATAGCTTGGCTACACAGACATCCTCAAATAGATCATCTCATGGAATGATTTTTGGTTCTTCAACTTTATAAAGGTGAGATTTTCAATTAAAAAATCATTTATCAAGTGCCTACCTTGTGCAGAGCACTGAGGTAGGTGCTGGGGATACAAAGATAAAAGATGACATCCTCTTCCTGCAGTGAATTGATGTTCTACCATGGGCAGGGAGGGCATCACCTGCGCTTAGAGAATTTTAATACAAAGTAGAGAATATGATGGGCACAAAATGCTCTAGGAAAATTTAAGGAGAGATCATTTTAGCTAGAATGATCAGCAGAGGAGATTCCTGGAGGAGATGGTACTCCAGTTGAGCCTTGAAGGAAAACAAGTGTTTTCTTCAAGGGGGTGGGTAGGAGCAAATGCATTCCAGGTATAGAGGAACAGCCTGTGGCAATGCCCAGAGATGAAAAGCAGCATGTGAAGTCTGGGAAGTAGCTATTAGACTAGATTGGCCAGAATGCAGAATGCATAAAAGGTAATATATGTAAGGAAGCTGGAAAGAGAGGTTGGAGTCCATTTATAGAAGATGGACACATAGGACTTTACCCTTCCAACACTCAGTGATTTCCAAGGGAGCACCAAGGACAGGTTGAAGAAACATATTTCTTGCAATATGTTTATGTAGTTGAGGATAAACTGCATTACAGTTATTGCCTTTCTGAACTTCCCACTTGAATGTTTTTTTTTTACCAATCCTTAGAACGTCCCATGAAATTATATCAGTATTAGTTAAATGTAGATTACTTAGACTGATATTCATAATTCTTCTGAATTTGGAGCTTCTTCATTTGTAAAACGGGATTTCATAGCACCTACAGGGTTGTTGTAAGGAACAAATGATGTATTTGTCAAGCACTTTGAAAACATTGAAGTGTCATATGGAAATCAATTATGATCATTTAAAATTTTATTGTTACCTATTCACTTACTTAATATTCTACTATTTACAATGTCATGCTCCCTCAGTAATTATTTGCTGAATAAGCAAAGGAAATCAATAAGAAAGTGATAAAATATCTGGCTATAGACCTAACATGAGATAAAAACATAATTCACAAATGTCTACCAATGTCTGTCACTTCTCTGTCATCGATAAAATATTTCCTTATTTGTCCTCTGGAATCATGAATGTATGTTGCATTATAATCACATTAATATTATTAAAATTATATGAATTATAAAGTTCATATCTTATAATATATATACTTCTAATTATATATAATGTATAATGCTATATAAATATAAATATATATTATAATATTAATCAGCTTTCAAAGTTGTTTTTACCACATTGTTATCATTGTACAAATAGTTCTCATGGTTCTGACAATTTCATTCTTCATTAGTTTATAAAAGTTCTTAAATGACTTGATTTTTATTATATCACTGATATAAATCATTCTTTTTGATTCTGTTCACTTTATTTTGTATCAGTCCACGTAAGTCTTTGCATGTCTTTTTTGACAGCACCTATTTCCTTATTTCTTACAACACAATATTACTCCATAATATTCATATTCCATGATTTGTTCAACATTTCCTCAGTTGCTGGACATCCTTTTATATTCCAATCTTTTGCCACTACAAAAATAAATATTTTCATGGATAGAGGACTTTTCCCTCCTTATTTGATCTCTTTTGGGTATAGACTGAAAGATATATTTTTGTATACATTCATTGGGGAATTTGTTTTGCTTGTTTATGCATATTCATTACAAGGAATTTTTGTTTCTTTTCTTTTCCCAGTGAGGTGAGGGATGGGAGAGAGAGAAAATGAACTTCTGTTAGTTAAAAAAAATTAGGGAGTTGGAGGACAGGTGTGTTACAGATCTGAAATATTATACAGACATTGAAGTCACTCTATTTGTAGTTTTACTTAACTGTTTTAGTTTGTTACAAGGACTTTTCATGAATGAAAGTAATCTGTAAATGTAATTTAAAAACAAAATATCAATAAAATTGAATGTGAAAAAACAATATTATATATGTACATATATGTATATATATATATACTTATAGAGGTCATTGTATATACATACGTTGCATATTCACACATGGTGTATACGTACATTGAGTATTTATCTATATATAATAATAACAAGAATAGCTAACATTCATATGGGACTTACTGTGTACCAGATACTCTGCTAAACTCTTCATAATTATTATCTAATTCGATCCTCACAACCACCTGGGTGGTAGGAGCTATCATTATCCCCATTTTACAAATGAGAACACTGAAGCAAACAGAAATTAAGTGACTTGCCCAGGGTCACGCATCCAGCAAGTGGCTAATGTCAGATTAGAACTAAGGTCTTCCTGACTCCAGGCTAAGTACTCTATCCACTGCACTACCTAGATGCCCTGGTTATCTACTTATTTTTATAACTCTGGGGCCATAATCCAATTCTTTACCCCTTTCTTATGCTTTGTGCTGCAATGATGTAATAAAGTAATAATATTGTAAATTAGGTGGTATTTTCATTCCCATTTTTCAGATAATGAACCTGAAGCTGTAAAAGGTTAAATGACCCCCCCCAATGTCATACAGTAAGTAAATATCTGAGGCTATATTTGAATTCAGGTCTTGTCGATTTCAAGTTTAGCACTTTATACCACTACACCACCTAGCTGCCTATACACATATACGAAATATACATTCATATATTATATATACATATACATAGTGTATATATATATAATATACACATATACAATGTATATATACAAAATACACATGTATGTTCATATGCAACCTGCATACTTAATGATAATGTCATATTTATATTATTGTGGCAAATATGCATAGGTATATATACATAAACATACATATATATCAGAATGGGTTTACAGCCAGTATTTCATCCCTTCATTTTGTCATAAATTCTACAGTACTTTTGTTTATTCAGCAAAAAATTATTTAGGGAGCATCTACTCTGTATAAGGCATTATAGGTAGTGCAGTATAGGTGAGTAGATGATAATGCTTGATTTCTGTATATATTTATATAACACTTGAAAATATGCACACACGTACATACACATATATACATACATATACACACACACATATATACACACTATATATTTGTATCTATCATCTATTTATCTATCTTTGTGTATACACATGGAGTATAAGGAGCCTACAGGGCAGTAACCATGTTTTTAGTTGGTAAAATGCTGAGAATACCGCCTGTGGGCAAAAATAGTTTTTAAAAATTGATTTTTAAAAATTCACAACTTTAAAAGAGTGGGAAATGTATGTTTTACACATTCTCACAAATAACAAATGGCCAAAGGGATTTTTCTCAATGTTAGAAAATAGTCTTTGGTTTCAGGAACAGCATGGATGCTTTCAACTAAGAAACTGAATTTTCCAGAGGATGTGAGTTACAAAAATAAAGAAGCTTGTTTTTCAACTTTAACTTTATATTGCCCCTACTAAACTTGAATGTTTTCACTCTATAAGTGAGGCAGCAGTAGTTCAGGGAAAAGTTCAGAGGTCCCAGTTTAAAACCTAATACACTTCTTAGCTATGTTACCTTGGGTCTCACATTTCACCTTAACAAGCCTCAGTTTCCTTAACTGTAAAGTGGAGATAATATTTATATGACATCTCACAGAGAGTCATTAGTTTTTGGATAGAGAGCTGGTCTCAGAATAAAAAAGTTCAAGTCTTCTCTGAAACATGTTGCATCGCCTTGGACAAATCATTTAAAGTCCCAGGCAATTCTTTAGAGTAAATTGTATGAGGGTTGTAGATAGATCTACATTGGTAGGAGGAGTTTCATTCCTGGGGGTTCCCCATACCAAAGACTTTTCTTTTTGTTTGTTTAGTCATTTTTCAGTTAAGACTTTACAATCTCACTTAAAAAACAAGCCATCTACCTCACAGGGCTGTTGTATGGAACAAATGAGATAATGGATATAAAGTGCTTTATAGTCTTCAAAAAGGATAATAGATTAAGAGATGGAAATGACTTTGTATCAGTTGAATATCAGATATTTTCATGTAGATTGAAGGACCATTTCCAGAGAGAAACATTTAAGAGCAGTAATAATGCAGAGGAATAGTCTGGTCTCATGGATGGAGGGTTGGCCTTGGAATTAGGAAGACATGGGCTCAAGTCCTTTCATTGATATATCCTACCTGTGTTGGACAAGTCACTCATCTTAGTGACTCCACGCAACCCTTTAAAACCACAAATTACTGATAAATTGCCAATCTTAATTGGTAGTGGGTGTTTCCACTGGCAGTTCACACTATACTGTTGAAATCAATCATGCTACCATCAACACAAACAGTAAAATGCCAGAGCTGGTGATCTCTTTTGGAGTTTTTTCTTTCCTCTCCTCTCCTCTCCTCTTTTCTATTTTCCCCTTCCCTTCCCTTCCCTTCCCTTTTTTCTTTCCTTTTCTTCCCTTCCCTTCCCTAATCTCATCTTCTGATGCTCAAATAAAATCCTCCAGGGACCACAAAAATGTGTGTCTCAGGAGAGCAATTTTATTTTATTTTTTCTTTGAAGATCCCTGTGGGAATCAACTAACTACCTTCTAATTCAGGGAGCTTTTTAAAAAATGGCAACACCCTCACATAACATCCAATCGACATTTATTAAACACCTCCTACACGTAAAAGACATCATGCTGCATATGTAAAGATGTATAGTCCCCTGCTCTCAAGGGTCTTCCAAACACCACCTAAACACATAACCACTCAGCATCAAACTGGCCTTCAGGCTGTAAAAGTAAAGTAAGCAATCCAGGATTCCCAGCTCATCTAAGGAGCAGAAGTGGCAACAATTAAAGGGAAGAAAAGCCACCTTAGAGTCACTTTCTAGCCCAGGACAATGGCAACAGAAATAGCTAGCTCCTGTTCCTCTGTGGATGTGTGTCTGGCTTTAGGATCTTCTGAGCCCTCTCAGCAACTTTGACAAATGTATGAATACATATGTAAATAAAATATATAGGAGCCTGAGAAAGAAAAGAGCAGTTGATAAAGGAGGTCCAGGGCTACAGGGCTTTGTGGCCAAGGGAGGGAAGGATTTCTTTGTGCCCCTACAAAATGTATGAAAAGACTGAGACAGAGGCTAGTTCTTGCAAAAAGCCTGGCTGTGCGTAAGTGCCTCAGCAGGGGAAGGGCAGGTTTATATCTGTCTCTATAGTTCCCCTTCAGTTGTAAGACAGGGATCCTATGTGCATGCTGGGTACCTGTACCGGTGTTCATTGCTAGCACCCTACTCCAACAAAAAGGAAATAGTTTTGAAACACAAGAGAAGTGAGCGTATATCTGAATCATGGTTACAGGCAGTTTCTGCTGACCTTTCTTATTAGGTTTAATAAGAAAGTAAAGTCTAATCAACAAGATGATTTGGTGTTTATTGATTATTCCCATTTTGCTGAAGGCAGGAAAAAAATCTTTCCACCTCCATCCCCATTCCCCCAAGCCATATACACCAACACAGAGTTTTAAATTTAAAAATAAGGGTCCTCTACCAAAAGGTGTGTTTTCAGGGTGAATGAAATAAGCTCAGTTAAGAACAACCACGAGACTACCCTTCCAGGGTGAAGTGCAATGCCTCTAAATGTGTTTTCCCTTTGGGATTTTATGGAATGTTACTTCACTTTATGACAGTTCCCATCATAGCATAAACAGAGAACATTTATGTAAGTGAGGCAATTCACTGTGAAATGTCAGGCAAACAATACAATCAGTGATTTCTAAGCTAAAACTGGAGTAAAGCTCATCTGTACTACATTGGGGGTCTATAATTATAGTTGAGCACCTGGACTGTTTTTGTGTAATCCTCTGAATTTTTCAGAGGAGATGGGAAGAAATTGCTCCTAAAAGCATCTTTCTTCCTTTCTTCCTGGCTATTAACTAAAAAAAGCATACTTGAGAGATGAGAAATTTGAAATTATTCTTTTATAACTTTAATAATATGAACTTGTTTATTTTCTATCATCTTTTATTATAAATACCTGATGGGTGGGATGAGAGAGATAGTTAACTAATTCGTTAATTATTTGAATTTTAGTTCCCCCCACCAAAATAAGAATGTGTAAGTTTTATAGGAAAGTTTAAAAGTTATTTTATACAACGAGAGAAAATAAAACAAGTTCAATACTTAGTCTGGCTACAAAGGGGTTCCTAGTATTTTTCTCTCTAAATCTTCCAACTGAAAAATACAAACTTGCTCTCCTGAGAATGCCTACTTTTTAAGCTTTCTCTCCAAAGTGCCAAAGAATTAAACAAATGAGATAGGGTCTTTCTCCTTGCCCTGACCATTTAGTGAAATAATAATGAATGCTTTAATCAGTAGAAACAGAGCTTTTCAAATGGGGGCATCAAGATGTAAAATATATCCACATATGTTCACAGACACATATATAGATATGCATAAATAGACAAATTATTCAAGGTTATTAACAGTTGTCTAAAGCTAATTATTGCTAATGCCTTATGGGGGTAGCAGGAAAATCATACAGTAGCTTTCAGCATAGATCTAATTGGCCCCTATAGCAACTTTGATGCCTTCTCAGTATAGCTCACTTACTATAAAAGGCATCTTGCTCTTGAAAAAAATCGCACCTGCAGTAGACCGTCCTCTGGGAATCATTCAATTCATTGGTAAACACAACCCCTATACATCAAAAGTTTCCACTTTCTCTAGCCGCTTTTAACACAAGGGTCCCTCCCCTCTCCCCAGGCTTCTTGCAAGCTATCTAGGGAATCTTTCACTTTTTGTCCTTTTCCGACCCTTCTGGACCACATTCTCTGTTCTCATTCACGCCATCTGCTCTCAATGAAGGTAAAACTTCTGCTCAGAGAAGAATAATCATCCCTGGCAATTAGCTGCTTTTGTGAGTTACCCTTTCAGCGCCTGACTATTAAAACTTATATTGTGGATATCACCATTCAAATTATTACAGAAGTTTAAAAATAGTTTGTAATTGATACATTTCTGGCAACAGCCTCCCCCCCTTCCCCCAGAGAGTGGTACAATCTCCTTGTTCCTGACAGAAGTCTTTCTAAAGATCTGCTCAAGCCTCACTAAGCAGCTGTGAGTTAGGTCATTTTCCCAGGAGTTTTACATGTGGAAAACTGGGCATTAGTAAGGCCTCCAAAAGGACACCATCTGGCCCTAGTGAAAAAAAGGATCACGACACTTTCTGTGGTACCAACAGGCCCTGATGAACCATAAAGGAATTCAGGCCGAGTCTGTGAGCCAATGGTGACGGCCCAACAATCACCTCAATGACAGCCAATTCCATTCATCTTTGCAGTTATCTCATAGCACAATGGACTTTTGTGCCATGCTGTTTACTGGCGGCGTAGTAAAATCCATTTTGATTTTTGTGTTTGGTCTCAGTGCCTGTCCTCTTTACTGGAACACATCAGGAGAGATAGCAGCACAAAGGACAGTTCTTTGAGCATTCAGACTCCTCAGTTTTCTTCCCCCCACTGTACATGGAGCACAAGAATAAAACGTGAGGCCGGGTAGGGGTGCTCCCAAAAGACCTGTTCTGGAACAGAATTCTGCCCCCCTCACCCCTCCACCCTGCTGAATTTAGATTTTTAGTAGGGAAATTAAGGCGAATACCACATATGAGCTTGCCATTGAGGAAAAGTTATCAAAAAGGATATCGGAAGCTATAGAAGAAAATTAGAAAGGAAAAAAAAAACACAATCAAACAAATAAACAAACAAAAAAAACCCCCTTTCCCAGGATTGTTCCAGTTCTCAAACAGGGATTGTTTATTAGCAGAGTTGTTGGGAATGATTAAGTTTTGGAATGATTAAGACACTAATTTAGAAATAAAACTATTCTCTCAAAAATGAGATGAACCTGGGTACTACTAAGGCCAATTTCAGTTTTAGATAATGGCAAATGAATAATTCAAAATTAAAAAAAACCTTTAATAATTTTAACTTTTTCCTGTGAATTTTCCTGTATGCGTATATATACACACATGTGCATGTTATGTACATACACACACATATATGTATATACATACACACATATTTTTAAACACCTAACCAACTCTCAAACATCTCATAGCTAGGATTGTGGATGTATGAAATAAAAAAAACTAATCTGCAGTGGAGAATGAGAAATACTGAAAAAATTCCTCAACACTTGGAAAATTAAGCTTTGCGAAATGAGTTTGGAGTAAATATTTCCTACTTTGTGCTTTCTTCCCCACAATATGGAGTTAGGAGGTTGAAGTGGGAAGATGTTGTCACAAACCTTGGGGCTCTCCTATCATTCTTTACAGATACCCCCCTGCTTTTTCTTGCAGCCCACAGACATCAAACCCCATTGAGCCTGCCACTTGGGGCTTCATTTGTACACAGCAGAGTCCTTCCCCACTGCCTGTACTCAGGACCCCTCAATTGAAAGCCATATTGTCACAACAAAGGGCATTTTTAGGTTAAAGAAAATAGTTGAAAAAAAACCAACATACTCTTTTGCCCATTCTCAGTTTTTAGGTTTTGAGAAGGAGGGGAAGAGTTTGCTGGTATTATTCCACAGAACTCTCTTCTCCCCCAGATTTTGAAGACGATAAAAGCTAACAGAATGAGTAGAATTTAATGAAGGGAAACATTTCTCAATGCATGATTCCCTGAAGGAAATGATGGGGGCTCTTTTGTGGGAAGATGTAGCTGCTTGCTTATGAGTCATCCAGCTCACTTATTAACATGTGTATCCAAAGCCTAATTACAGAATTCTCTTTTAAAAGCAGAAGTGCTACCATTGGTGTTATTCAGTACAATTCTAGTGCAGAGGTTCAAAACAGCAATATCTATTTTCACCCATCAACGAATTGCTTCTCATTCTGTAACCACCAATGGCATATTGTAACTGCAAAGCTCAACTTTCTGAGTTTAAGGCTCACCCTGTAATAATCCAAATGCTTGTCATAAAGTAACAGCTTGATTGAGAATGAAAGAACAGTGTGTGTGTGTGTGTGTGTGTATGTGTGTGTGTGTGTGTGTGTGTCTATTTTGAAAGGTCTAAAAAACAGAGCATGGAATAGCCAGCTTCCTCTTGCTGAAGTGTTTGCACAATTATGCACACAGTTATTTATCCTATTATGAGTTACAGCCTTTCATAGGATGCTTCTAACTGCTTAAATGAGAGGACTGCCAAAGATGCTCTGAGCCAAGACCTAGCAGTTACAGCCACTGGCATCAGTGCCTCGAGTCTTGCCACGAAGATCAATGAACAGTGAGCCCCTAAAGCTGAGACCTGGGTTTTCAAAGGGCATGGAATGCAGATATACATGGAAAAAGGCCTTTGAGGCTGCAGAGTATTCACAAAAACAGAAGGGGGAAGGAGGAGCAGCCGCAGCAGGAGTAGGAGGACACCTAGTTTTACTCCCAGGGCTGCTTAACACAAAAGATACTTAGCCAGCCAATTAGCAAGTGTTTCAGACAGGGACACACACACACACACACACACACACACACACACACACAACCTGGACTTTATCAAATGAATAAATGTTCAGTAATTTGGGACACACGTTCCCTTTTCCCTTAAAGATTTTTTTCTCCCTGTAATGAGTAATGGAGGGCTTTTTAAACAATAGAACACTTTGAAAACCCGATAGATCATGAAATCATTAATTTCTGCTATTATTTTCTTTGACACTTTTCTTAACAGTGATTTTGGCACATTAACATACTTCCTCAGGATTAAATGATTTTTAAAGGATTAAAATGTTAATTAAAAGGATAATAGAAATATCAGTCGCTGAAAAGGCCAACGTCAGCACTGGTCCTTTTTAACTAGAAACTTGTGCTGCTTCTCTTTTCCCAAGAAAGAACTATTTGGGAGCTGATGGTTCATAAGGAAGGAAATGATAGAACTAACAACAATTTGGTTCTTTAACTGTTTGAGAACAAACATGTTTACACCTCACAAAAGGGATCTTAGGTCCTTGAAAATTCTAAAGGTCATTGTTGATGGAACCAATAGATATTGTGTGTGTGTTTCTGTGTGTGTGCAAGGTTTTGTAAGAATTCTATGGCAGAAGAGAGAAGATGTGGGGAAAGAGGGTAGGTTGTAGGCTGAAGGAAGGTCCACAGAATTCCATGTGAACAGCTCAGCTGCAATAATCTCTTTTCTCCTTCTGGTCCAAGCTACACATGAGAGCACTCTGGTGTCTTTCATCATTATTTGTCACCCTTTTGTGCAGAGCAACTTATACCCACAGCCATTCTAGCAATCACAATTTTAAAAAGCATTCAACATTACGCTCGTTGAATACTTCTGAGACCAGTGCCATCAAGTGCCAACCCACCTATTGAATGTTGGTTATCTAATGTCATTAGAGCCTTGTAAGTTTTCTATGAAAAAACAAATAAATTGTTACATGCAGATTTTAAAGACTGATTAGAAAAAGATAAAACCTCTGTATGTGTTGACAGGAATAATAGTCTCTAAAGGCTTTTTATTGATAATGCCTATAGGAGATTTAAAAGCAGTATGGTGATTTGGATTTAGCTTAACACCTACCAGAATTCCAAATTTAGGGTCAAATTAGGTAGAAAAAATACAAAACAAACAAACAAATTCCCAGCTCTAGGAATAGCTTTTTAATTATAAGAATGAGCATTTTAGCTTAGGATTTTCACTGTTTCAGCACATCTTAAACAGTTATTATCCACACCTCTTTTGGAGGAAGAAAACATATATATGTGTGTGTGTGTGTGTATGTGTGTGTGTAGATATGTAGATATGATAAATTGGCAAACTAAGGAACAGTGAAGTTAAAAATAAATTATCCATGAACTTAAGGTCTTACTCATGAACATGGATAGAATCGATGTTAGTACCAGGATAACAATGATCTTGAGTATATGATTCAAGATTGCATGTTATGTGTGATAGAGGTGGAAAAGGAGCACTGAATGGCACACTATTCTCTCCCACACGACTGTGACTCTCTGTCTCTCTCTGTATCTGTCTCTGTTTCTCTCTCTCTCTCTCTCTCTCTCTCTCTCTCTCTCTCTCTCTCTCTCTCTCTCTCTCTCTTTCTCTCTCTCTCCCTCTCTCTCTCTCTCCCTCTATCTCTCTTCTTTTCTCCCTCCCTCTCTCTCCCTCTCTCTGTATATAGGTATGTGTTTCCTCTGCTAACTTTAGCTTGGATGCAGTGGTTAATTTTGAATCACAGTATTTGGGGCTTTTTCACAATATTAACCTTCCACTCCAGGATAATTTTATCCTTTAGTGGGTATGTCATCTCCTGGCAGTAGGTATTCATTCCACTGATTGTGACCCCTCTAGCTTTTGTCTCCTGTGTGATTCTTGCCCATGGCCTCTCATAAAATCTTTCATAGAAAATTCATCCAATGTTCAGGAGACATTTCTCTTACTATTCTGTAGGATCATAAGATCAGAAATTTGAAGTTGAAAAGGGCCCCATAGGCCATCTAACACAGTTCTCTCATTTTATAGATGAGAAAGTTGAGACCAGAGGAGGTTAAATGACTCACCTAAGGTAACAAAGGTGCTTAGTGTCAGAAATAGGAACAAACTAGGTCCTCTGACTTTAATTCTCTTTCCACTTTTGTGGGTATCAATGTACTACTTGCATTGTCCACCTGTTAGGTTTAGTCTGTGACTTTTTTGGACATGAATATCTTTAAGGTCATCTAGGATAAGTGGGATCAAACTCAAACAGAAACAAATCCCTGTGAGTATCATATTGACTCAGAAAACCACAAATTAATGCTATCTGTTTTATGTTGTGCTTTTACTTATTTTGTTGAACATTTCCCAATTTCATTTTAATCTTCTTCAGGCTTAGGAACAAGTATAATACCTCTGATTCAGGTAATGTGTTGCTGCCTACTTATACTCACCATATATCTTGGGAGAGAACAGCCATTATCACCATCAAGATATCACACTGGTGTCATGACGTATGCAGTGATTTGTTAGATACCAGGGACATAAGGAGCTGTGGCAAGACGCTACTCTTAAGTTATTTACTTCAGTTCTTCTCTGGATAATTGATCTTATCAATGTGGGCACTCCCTTCAATGATATAAATTTCAACCTGTCCATGCCATCTCATTCTGTGTAACTTTTGCCCATGTTCTCCCATTAATCCTCCATAGGGAGTCAATCTGTCAGTGGTTTTTAGGCTGGATTGGAGAGGGAAGAGACTAGAGCCAGAGACACTAATTAGGAGATAATTACTGTATGATGTGATGATGGACTGGATTAAGGTGGTGGCTAAGGAAATAGAAATGAAGGGATTGAAAGATATTATTGAGGAAATTTCAACAGAAAAAGGAGTAATCAAATGTCATTATGAAATTTTGTGTTTAAGTGACTCGTGAAAGAATGGCATCCTTGAAGTAAATTGCAAAGTCCAGCAGGGAAGATAGCTTTGGGAGAAGGATACAAATTTAATTTTATACATGATGAATCAGAGGTGAAAGAGGAATAACCAGTTAGTGATGACTAAAGAACCACGGGAGCTGTCGGACTAGAACTCAGGAGAGAGGACAGAAACATGAGGAAGCCATTTATGTGTTTCTTGAGTTCCTTATCCAACTTAGAATGCTTGATCCAGTGTGGATCTAGGTAGTGGCTAGAAATATTTGACCCAATATGGGGCTAGGTCGTGACTGGGTGCAACATTGCTGTTATATTATCTGGAAGCACTTTGGCCATAGAGAGGGTAACTTTGACAGGGTTTTGCCATCCTCTTGCTCAGCTACAAAGTGTTGTAGAAGTGGCTATGCTGTTCTTTGGAAGGTGGGTTTGATGTATCCTTCTGAGCCAAAAGGGAGAATCAAACTCCTTATTTTAAACATGTCCATTTGGTCCTTCACATTTAAAAAAAACTGTTGGAGAATCTTTCTTTGTTTTTACATATCCTTTTAGAACAGGAATAGGACATTTTCTAAAGGATAAAAAAATGTATATGAAAATTATTCATATTCCCAAGGACATTTTTTGTTTCTCATCTAATCTATTTTTTCTTTCCCATCTGAGACAAACAGTAATAAATTTAATAGCCAGTCTGGGTTAGGCTAGGTGCTTCTCTATTTGAATAATGATTCACTTGGACTCTTTATAAATTTTTATTTTGCTGTAGTTTATGGAAAGTGATGTGATTTGTAGATCATGTCATCTAATTTAGTGCCTTGCACACAGTAGGCACTTAATTCATACTTGTTGGGTGGAGTGAACAAATTATCAATAGGGAGTGGCTCACCATTTGGCTTCACATTTGTTAAACTTTCTTGAATGCTTAATTGTTTGCAAAGATGTCAGCTGCAAGATTGGTGGACTGGAAAAAAAAGATTACATTCAGATTGGCCCTATGTCTATTTTCAGTGTGAAAGGAACTGGCATGAGTGTTGGGAACACTCGAAACTGTGCATTCTGCATGAAAATGAAGCACTGCCATTATACATGATGCTTCTAGTTATTTTTTAAAAAAATTTAATTTTTTTAAGAAAGGGGCATCATATCTAGAACCTGTTTAATAGGGAGCAAGGACAATTAATGGCAGATACTAATGTGGCCCAAATAGTAAAACTGAATTAGACTGGGCCATTGCCAGGTGGAAGCCTTTTCGATTTCAACTTGATTAAAAACAATTGTATTAAAAACCACCAAAAAGTTTTACAGGAAATAGAAGGAAGAAGAGTCAGAAGTTAAAATGTATCTTGCTTCTGCTTGAAAATGGGAAATAAAGCAGATCTATGTAAGGCAGAACTTATATGTGAATGTGTCATCTGACTTTGTCCCAAACACAAATTAAATGGGAAAGATGTTTCCCTCCCCCCCCACTATTAGTCAAGATCCCTGAGCTCTATTTCTACTTCTGCCATTTGGGTCCAAGTCTGTCATTTCACTCTGTAGTGCTTTAAATTTTTATACAATATCTGCAATTGCCTCCCCACTCCCTTCTTCTTCAATAACAGCCATCACCAGCCATCTTGACTATGGTTTTGCCTCTAGATTCCAATGACTCTAGAAGAGAAAGTGAGGCTTTGTGCAGCCCTCTTCCTCATTTAAATCTTGCAGGTAGATATCACCCTCATGATGTCATTGGACCACTTCAAGAATGAAGGATGAACAACATTCTTCTTCTACAATTGAATCATGGTAAGAAGCAACAGGTTTGGGTTCAAATTCTAATTCTGACCACTTATTTGCTATGTGTTATTAGGACAATCTTTTCATTTCTAAGGCAACTCTCTAAATCTATAATTTGTAGAATAGCTGCAAACTATTATTGGCAGAAAAAATTTCTTCCAGGGACATGCCTACCCTGATGAATTCACAGGTCCCATAAAAAGCCAAGGTGTTGCTAATACCAGGAAGTGAATTCTAGCACATGGACTTTGTATTTTGGGAAGAAATGATATGTGCCATAGGATAAGGAATGGAAGAAGAGAGAGAAATCCTGAATATGTGGACTCTATTGAACTATCTTACATCTTTCCTATAGATTGTATGTTGGTCTAAAATATATGTTCCCATAACCTAGCTCTTTAAGCCTCATTTTCCTTATTTATATAATAGGAGTGATAATATTTATGTAAGGTTGTAACGAGGGAAGTGTCTTGTTAATTTTAAAGCACTTTAGAGTTTTAATCTGTTATTGTTATTAATCTGGATGGTTATCACTGAAATTAAGAACGATGGTTTCTCTGTGCTCTTTTTCCCTTGAAAACTCCAACCCACAATCTCTCTCCTTTGAAGAGATACATCATTTAACATGTAATAATAACTCACATTTATGTAGGGCTTTACTTTCAATATATATTTATAGGGCTTCACTTTCAAAAACCCTGTGAGGTAGGTATTGGAAATAGTTTCACCCTAATTTTAAAGATGACTAAACGAAGGCTCAGAAAAATTAAATTATTTGTCCATGATGACTTAACAAAATGTCAGAGCCAGGATTCAAATCTCCTAACTTCAAATTCAGTGTTCTTTCTATGTTGCCTCTCATATCTAGTCTTATTAGTTCTGTTTTTTTTTTGTAGTTATCGCGTATCTCTCAAATTAAACCGTTAGCATCTTGAAGGTGAATACTGTGTTGATGTTTCTTTGTTCTCTCTAGTGCCTAAAATGGCTCACTCCATGTAATAAATGCTCAATAAAGATATATTGAATAGTTGATTACTATAATTTATAGCTCATATTGCCTATTCCTGAGAGGCAGCTTGATTCAGGGGATGGAGTATTGGACTTAGCATCAGAAAGACCGAATGTCCCAGACACTTAGATACTTACCAACTATGTGAAACTGGGCAAGTCTGTAAAAGAAAGAGGTTTCAGCCTCAGTTTCCTAACCTTATTTTGAGGTTCAAATGAGATAATACATTTAGAATGTTTTACAAACCTTAAAGTTCAATACAAACATTTGTTGTTGTTTAGTCATTTCATTCGTGTCTGTCTCTTTGTTAATCCATTTGGGGTTTTCTTCGCAAAGATACTAGAGTGGTTTGCCATTTCCTTCTCCAGTTCATTTTACAGATGAGGCAACTGAGGCAAATAGGTTTTAGTGACTTGCCAGGGTCATGTAGCTAGTGTCTAAGGCCAGATTTGAACTCAGGAAGATGAGTCTTCCTGACTTCAGGTCTGGCACTCTATCCATTGTGCCATCTAGCTGCCCACTATAAACACTAGTGATTAGTATCAGTGGTGTAGATGAGTTCGAAAATATTACAGAAAAAAGAAAAAGGGAAAAAGATGAAAAATGAGGGAAGAGACAGTGAAGCCTATTTCTTATCTATCTTATTCTCCTATCACTTCTAACTTTGTCATTTTGGGAGCACAAGGTAAGAAGCATAAAGGTGAGTAACTTAAGAGTAACTTTTACTATTTAGTGATAATCCAATATCTGTGTGACAGGTATTTCAAATTCAAAACAATACTGATTAGCTCTATGGACACAAGATCTTCCTGAGTGACTTCTGGTTGCTGGATTTTGAATGAAGCCTTGTGTTTCAGATATAGAAGGAAACTATGGATTTCACTGGAATTTTGGTGAATTTTGCAACATTTAATCATCGACTTTAGAAATTACACCAATTTCTACCTAATGAACACACTTAATAGGCTACAGACTGTCAAATCTAATACATTTGCCAGTGAATAGACCATGTCATGAAACCTAAAGAGGTCTGTGACATTATTAATCTGCTACCCAGGCAACATGTTTTGGCCTTAATGAATAGCCTTTAATTGGCTGATGTTGTCCCACCTACTCAGGAGCAGTTCACAAAAAAATAATTTTCTTTTAAGATTCCCCATCCTTCTTGCATCCCATATGTGAAAAGCAGGTGGTGAAATCTAATATAATGGTCTCCACAAATAGCACCATGATGTCAACAGTTCCTTGGTGGCAATCTTTATTTCAGAAATCTATGTCTTATGGAATGAGAACAAGAGTGACAACTCCACTATTAGTAAGGTGTGTGTGATATAAAAAAGATCATTGATATTCCAGGTGGAGGGAACAGTGTCTCAAGCTTCAGGTATTTTGTGCAGGTGTTCTTAGAGGTAAATCTGGGGACCTGGAAGTTTTGGGGTCTTCCAAGATGGTATGATCTAGGGAAAGGTGTTGGTTTTACTCCTTTCTTGTGCTGTGCACTGGTTTGTGAGCAGCTACAAGCACTTTTTTCATCCCTGGAATTGTGACCAGGGTCCCTGCTCCTTTTTGACCATGAGCTCTCCTGTGCTAGTGTTCCTCCTATCACTGGGACTAAGACCTGGGACTATGACTCAGATGCAAAAAAGGCAATGAACCAGAGTCCTGTAACTGGTGCCAGCAAAGGGACCCCTGTAAATCTCCTTCTGACCCACTGTATAATCCCCTTACCATCTGTGAACTGAAAGGCCTGGAAACTATCTCTGCTGCCACTGGCTTACCTGCTTTGTGGGTAAATGTTGCCTGCTCCTAGTTTGCCTGGGCCCAGTCTGCGCTGGTACAGCCTGCACCGGACTGTGCTCCTCTCTCATCCTGGCTCAACAGACCTTTCCTGCCAACCTTCTATGTTTGTCTTAGGCTGGAAAATTGTTTCCCTCTGCCTTTTTGTGGGTTCTACTGCTCTAGAATTTCAGAAACTTTACTTTATATAAGAAGGATATAAAACACACACACATATAACATATACATGTATATATTCACATGTATGTTTATATGTGCATGTATATATGTGTATGTATGCACATATATACATAATGTATATATACATGTATATACAAATGGGAGAGAGAGAGGGAGAGAAAGAAAGAGAGAGAGAGGCAGAGAGAGAGAGAGAGAAAGAAAGAGAGAGAGAGAGAGGTGGAGAAAAACAAAATACAAAATAATTTCATGAAAGAGAGAGCACATTAACAACTGTGGGGATCAACACTGAATGAATGAAAAATTTTTTTAAAAATATTTACTATGTGCTGAACACTGAGGATACAATGAGAAAGGTATGACAATCTCTGTTCTTAAGAGCTCACCTTCTAATCAGGCAGACAAAACTTATGGAAGGTGTCAGCTGCAAATGATATAGAAAGGGCCCAAGGTACTTTGTCTTTAATGTCATTTCTGCTGATGAAATCAATTTCTGATGTTGATCTGACAGTGGTGTCAGATAGGACTTTGGTGACTATAACTTTTTTCCTGCCCTGGGTCTTCAGAAACTGTGGCTGTAGCACCTGCAGAAGTAGTTGCTAGGCTGCAACTCTCCAAGGATGATGACTATAGGCAGTGGGCTAGATGCATCTCTCTTCTCAAGGTTCTTGGGTATAGGGTCCTGGGTTGTCTTTATCAGAGTCTGAGGGGAGATACTGATGAAGGAAGTGGTCATGATTTTACCTGCTTGACATATGCTGCCTCCTGTTTCTCCCTCAGGGTCCTGTGCTTCTTCAGTCAGGCTGGCTTACCTGCCCTGGGGGTAGAAGTTTCCTGTCAATTGGTGAGGATGGCTGGCCCCTTCTCCATAGGAGTTACTTCCCTGGATAATGGTTGTGTAGGTAGTTGTGGAAGGCTGCACTGCTGGGTGGTCTGGATTATGACTGCCAGGTATCTTGTACCCATTTGCCTGTTTGTGGCAGTGAACAGATGTAAGTTACAAGAGGAAGGTGGGCCCCTTCCCCACAATGATTTTTCCTCAATGATGACTGTGGGGGCTGGGCTAGAAGCAGGTCTGATGGTTTGGGGGCACTACTATTTGCTTGTTTTCATGGTCTTGGGATGTCTCTGTCAGGGTCTGAAGGGAAATGGTAGTAAAGGTGGTGGTGGTGGCGGTTTGACTCACCTGAAATATGTTGTCTCCTGTCTTCTCCCTAGAAGTTTGGTTGCTTCAGATTAGGAAGCAACTCCTGTAGGAAATTAGGCAGATTAACTCAACAACATTTTAATGACAATTTACCTTGTGACAAGCACTTGGACAGGAAAAATAGAACGGAAGTTTCTTGAAGGCAGGGAATGTTTTGCTTGTCTCTTTGTATCCCCAATGCTTAGCATAGTGTCTGGAGCACAGCAGCCTCTTAATATCTATTAAATGAATAGATGCCTGAATGAATTCACTGACTATAAAAAACTGAACTAGAGGCTATAAAAGATTGAAGACTACCTTTATTTCTTTTTTTACACTGCTCAATGTCTTGTGAAACCTGACCCTTTGCAAAATTGGATTGTGCAGTTCACCTGACCTGTCCACTCTTCTGATAACTCTTCTGTGTATAAAGTAGGCATCTGTCATATACTTGTTGGATTGAATTAGACATTTCCTGCTTTCAAACCTAATGGTTGCATATAACCAGGGCATACATGGGAACGGTACTAATTCTTTGGAGTCAATAGGGCGCCACACAGGCAGTCATCAATTTAGAACTAGACTATTTGCAATGACTCACACTTACAGCACCTTGTCAACATACTATTTCTACTGTACCTTGCAGCCTTTATGAGTGTTGTCTGCTTTTTGACCATATACCCTAGGCACTGTCTTTTGGGAATAACAGTAGGCAGGAAGGAGACTAGAACTTGAAACCAAAGCCATACGCGTTAGTACATAAGCTCCATGTTTCAGACTCTTGGTGCAGGACTCCCTCTCTCTCTATTGATGCCTCTAATTTTTGCTGACAGTCCTTTCTCTGCTCACCCTATGCCTCTCCATTTAAGTTCTTCCCCACACTATCCCTAGAGCCCTACAAGGTCTCCTCCATCCGATTCTCTCCTAGGAGAGTGTTTGGGGATTTTTTTAGCTACTAAATTTAGGTCAAAGCCCCTCTTCCAGGTCTCCATCTCAGGCTCAGAGTTCTTTCTTTTCTCTGTCTCTTTTCCTTACAGACCCCATAGTCCCTCCCATCCTCTCCATCTTCACTCTGCATGGCACTCTATACAGGATCTCTAAATTAAATGTACTTCAATAATTTTTTCAGTGCACGATTACAGCATTACAGAGTCATAAGAAGGGTGAGGCAATCAAAAATTTATCCCATGGAACTAGAATTTAGAGAGTGCTGACAGCACTTGTACTTCTTTAGAAATTAGAAACTGAACTTCACATCTAGCTAGCAAAAAAAAAATAATCCATTAAAATCAGAAGCTACTATTGCAACACCCATGTTGAGCTCTTTCCCAGTCTGACCCTTCTTTGCTATCACTCCTGACAATGACTCCCAGAAGCCACCTCACAGAATCCTGGGGTCCCTTTCCCCCTTGTTCCACACTGGGCTTTGTGTCCCACAGTCTAAGTTCTTTGCCACCTCCCCAAATAAATTTGTATTACGTATTTGATTTTTGGCTACCTTTCATGCTGTTGGTCCTGGGACATATTTTGTGGTATTTGCCTTGTCTGTCAGAATTTCTCTCTGCTATAATTTCTTGTTTAATTAATTTATATGGAGTTGAGAATGTTTTATGCCACACACTGTACAAATGTTTTATTTGTGGTTTATTAAGTATGATATATGTAATCCTCTCTATGATTTCTATAAAAAGTTAGGCACTAAACCCTTGGTCCGGGATGTAAACCCCTATTACATCATTATTTCTGTGGAAAAATGAAATTCAGCTTACGTGATTTCAACTTGTACCATCTTTTCTGGGAATATAACTCTCTGTATGATCAAGAATTCTTGCGGTGAAGCCCTAAAGTTACGTTGTCAACCCAATACCCATCACCTGGGGCTGGCATATGTTGGAAGAAATCAATGACATAGAAAAGACAGCAAAGACAGCACACAGACTTAAAACGGAAAGACAGGAGCGAGGCACAATGCAAGAGAGAGAGACAGAGAGAGAGAGAGAGAGAGAGAGAGAGAGAGAGAGAGAGCATTCAGTAGAAAAAGGAAGAGAGACAGAAGGGGGAAATAAAAAAGAGGGAGCAAAAGGAGGGTAAGAGAGAGAATGGGGTGAGTGAGTGGGGAGAGCAGAGCAGAGTATCAACATAATGGATGGGTCATGTGAACCGAACAATCCGATTTTGTAAAGGCACCGACTTCTAAAAGGCTTTGCAAATAGCTGTGACCCGCATTAGCTTGCTGGCTGGGGAAAGTAAGGGGCCAAGGAGGTTTTTTTGAGATGGGGCAAGGTGACCCTGCACAAAAGAATGAAATAAAAATTGGGCAAAGGAAGATTCCATTCTGCTTGATTATGATTAATTACCGAGTAAACTCTTATTCACAGGCTTCAATGCCTGTCTGAAAGTCACTTTCATTTCTCTGAAGATAGTAGCAGCTGAAGTCTCTTTCTTGGGGGGTACAGTAGTTTCCCCTTTGGGTCTCAACTCCTGTGGAGAGCAGCATGGAGGTTGCAAAAAATTTCCAACTTCATTCCTTTTTGATTCTAAAAATCTACCTCTAGAATTAAAAAAAAAAGCTTCCTTCTTCCACTTTGTAAAGCAACAAAGTAGGCACTGTTATGTGTGTGTGTTGGGGGTGGTGCCTTGAGGCACCATAAAATAACACTCGGGAATCAGGATTCCTTCAAGAAAGAGACTTGGGCAGCAAAACCTAGTTACAGAAATGCACTTCATGCCAAGAATGAACAAGTATGAGGGAACCAGGCACCTGGCAGTTTATTCCCCACTTGTCTGCTACTTCTTTAGCTTCTTAAAATGTCACATCACTTTGCCTCTTTAAGAAAAAAAAATCTTTGTCAGTGGACAGATAATTGGCAGAGAAAAGCTAGAAGAAAAATTCTTCCAGACCCTACTGGTTGTGATTTACAAGCTTCTGGTTATCCCTGTCATGGGGAAAGGTAGCTGTCTGTGAGAAAGAGCCAACACACACTTCACTAGTATCAGAATATTCCATTCTATTTTATTGGAAGCTCCGACTTTTCAAGAGTTTAGTTGAAAAAGTTGAAAAAGTTTAGTTGTAGTTGAAAAAGCATTGGCCTTGGAGGGGAGAGGCCCAGGATTAAAATTCTCTTCTGCCTTTTCATTCCTTTCCTTTTCCCAATATTTAGTCATTTGTCTTTGCACCCTCCTCTCCCACCAGCATCTTACAGATTTTTTTTAATCTGGGCCTGTGATTTCTGCAGTGTTGGAAATCCCTAAAATGAAGATTCTCTTTACCAAACCAGATCATCAACTTATAACTATAGTCTTAGAGAGTTGCCCCAGGTACTTAGAGGTTAATGGTTTTCCTAGGAACACACAATTAGTCTATGTCAAAGGTAGAAAATGAACTGAGGTCTTCTTGACTTCAGGTATTGCTCTGGTGTCTCTCACATGCTACAATGAAAGGAATGTTGACTTTTGAGTCAAAAGATTTAAATCTCACCCATGATATTTATTAGCAGTGTAACCCTGTACATGTCACTTAATTTACCTGGGCCTCTTCTTTAAAAGGAAAGGGTTGGATTGGATGCCCTCTGAGGCCCTTCTATCTCTAGAGATATGACCCTATGACTTTTTGCATAATAGTGTCAATACATTGAGCTTTTACTTATCCAAAAGGTATGTCAACGGACTGTCTCATATTTTACGGTATTCTTATGACTCTCTAGACAGGTAGGTGTCATAATGTATAGAGCTCTGGCCTTGGAATCACTAATATCTGAGTTCAAACCTGGCCTCAGACATTTATTAGTTGTGTGACCCTGGACAAGTTTGAGTCCACTTTCCCTTGGATTCTGTATGCCCTTGTGGGAGAGAATATCACAAACTTTTGGGGAGATTTTTTTTTAGCCAACTATTCTTACTATATCATCATAATCAATTTCCCTTTCTAAAAAATGAATGAAATCTGGCTGATAATCACGGAAGGAGCAATACACCAGTGGGGGTTCCTGAGTTCTAACATTAGAAAATCACCCATAGCCCCTCAAGGCTAACCTTAGCCTTGCTCTGGGAACACAATTTGTCCATGCATATAGGGTTGCATCTAGGCAGTCTAGATCCAAATTCATTGCTTTTCCATTATACTTCAGAAAGGATAGGTTGAAGGAATCTAGACATTTAAGAGGAAAAAAGGTGATAAATGACTTCAGTTTTATAAAGGGCCTTCCATTCTGAAGAAGTATTAGATTTGTCCTGCTTAGCCCCCAGTGAAAGGACTAGGAACAGTACATGGAAGGTTTGGGAAGAGAAATTTATGTTTCATATTTAATGAGGTTAATCACCCACTACCTGTATATGCTCTGCGGCATTGAGCTCAGTTTCTCTGGTTTACTTCAGGGGGCCACTAGTTTGCTCCCTGTCAGCATTGAAACATGTTGGTGCTTAGCTTTGGATGATGGCACCAGGGTGAGTGGTTTGAATTAAAGGAGATCTGGACATTGAAGCAGGAAGGACTGCCCACTTAGTAGTTTTAAAGTGAGAGATAGACAATCTTTTCCTCTCTCCCTCCCTTGCCCCCTCCCCCCAGCCTTTGTCAAATGTCTGGACACCCAGTAAGGATCTCTCTTGAACTTTCCCCTCCACGCCTCCCCTACAGCAGCTATTACACTTGACATCAAGGACACATTTTGCCTGGGCAAGCCTGAGACCAGACCTCCAGCCTTAGCTACTTCTTCCATTTTGTGTTTCTTTTGCTGAACAGAAATCTTAAAATATTCATTATCACCCTTGAAGGCAATTTCATTAGTTTAAGAGGTTGGGAACTTGTGTGGAGGAAATAAATAAGGGTCCTGTATCTCATCCACACAAACATCGAACATATTTCTATTCCCTTTTGGTGAAACCCTGCATATAAATCATATCTAGCTTTAAGTGATTTTCCCTAGGGCTCTGGGGTAGGACCATGAAGAGTCAGAGATGATTAGAGACAATGAGAACTAGCTTCACAACTCTCTTTTGGGTGAGTCCAGAGCCAGTGTCTCTTAGTGTGGAAGGGAGACTCTGCCCCCTAAGCCATGACCACTCTGCATTACAAACTGCTTCCTAATGATATGAATAATCCTGGAATGCAATGAACTATCTCAACAGGTAATTAATTCCCAATCACTGGAGGTCTTCAAAGGAACACAGGATGACCACTTACTGGGGATGTTGTAGAGAGAATTTTTGTTTACATGACTAATGTGAAAATATATTTAATTGGAATGTAATATATGTAGAGCCTATATCAGATGGCATGCAATCTTGGGGAGAGGGAAGGGAGAGCGGGGGAGAAAATTTAAAACTTATGGAAGTGAGAATTTTTATTTATAGGTTGGACTAGTCAGGGCTTCTTAAACTTTTTCCGCTCTCGACTGCTTCAGAGCTTCTTAAACTGTGGGTTGCGACCCCATATGAGGCCTCTGGAACCTCTTCTGACTCAGAGAATCTCTAAATCTCCGATTCCACAGGTGACCGGTGCCAATCAAATGGGTCTGCCATGTTTGTTCCAGCTTCTATGCCTCTACATCTTCCCTTCTCTCTTGCCTTTCCAAACTTCCGAGTCTGCTCTGGCACAGGTTGTCAACTCTTTTTCTGAACGCTATTATTTGATTTTTATTCTTTTTGCACTTAGCCTACAGATTTTTATCTGCCTTTTTCTATACCTTTGTCTCCCTAATTTTTTCTTTCTAAGGTCCTTGAGGGCAGGGTTTTTTACCCTTTCATGTTCTCACAAATGCAACAGAGTACCCTGCATGTAGCAGTCCTTCAACAGTGGTTTCTTGGTGCTTATTTCACTCTCTGGCTAACACCTCCATCAAGGGATGATGCTGGACCTATAGGGGGATCAGGGGAATCTTAGATCAGACCAATGTCTCATTTGCATGAATTTTGAGGAAAGATAGAGTTGCAAAGAAGTTATGAAAGCTTTTGGCTTAATAGATATGAATTGGCTGATCTAGGTTGGCTAGCTTACTGCCTGGGACAGTATATTAGCCACTAACCTGCTTTAGGAGGTAACATCTAATTGGTTTACTATATTGTCATGGAGGCACCATTTTTCCTTGTTAGCACACACAGAGTTGATGGATTGCTAGTCTAACATTTTTGATATTTCACACAGACTAGTATATATGATTAGAGACATTAGTTGTGTTGTTTGTACCCTATAAATTGCAGGGTGTTAATTCAGCAGAGATGGCAATGAGTGGTTGCTGCTGGTTCAAGAATTCTCCAGAAGTGGATTAGGCTCCTTGCAGGGGCTATAAAAGAGATTTTAATTCACTGAAGAAAAAAAATAGGAGGCAAAGTTGGGAGTAGCATTGTGTCTGAGGAAAAAAAAAGACCTAGATAGCACATTTTTAAAACAGGGACTGGGAAATGTGAACTGGGTCTATTGTATTAAGACCATAGATAATCCCTGCTACACATGTAGGTTGGCACTTTCTCTGTAACTGATAAGCTTAGAGAATTGCCTACATCACTGAGAGGTTTAAATGACTTGCCAGGTACACACAGCTAATATGGTCAGTGGGAGGACTTGAACCCAGATCTTCCAGGTTTCAAGTGCAGCTCTCTATCCACTGTGCCATGATGCTTTAGAATATTAGGAAATACAAAGCAAATTTTCTTCTTAAACTTGATAAGAAATCTTCCCAAATGACCTTCATATGGGATCATGAGGAGAGAAAATCATGGCAATTTTCTTGTTGATTAGATTTTGGTTTTCATTCAGCACTAATGCTGATTGTGGTAGAATCTTATAAAATACATTAGAAAACAACATGTATGCATTCTGATGTAATGGAAAGAGCATCACACTAGAAATCAGGTGACCTAAGGTCGGGTCTAGGCTTTAACATGCTATGCCAGTTCACCAGATCACAAGCATTTACTAAGCTTCTCTGTGGTAGACACTATGCTAAGTGCCAGGGACACAACAGATGCAAAACAAAACAAAACATATACAAAGAAAAAACAAAAAAAAAAGGCCCTGACCTCAAGAAGCTTGGTCTAATGGGGAAGAAAACATGAAAACAAATTATGTACATATAAGATATAGACCCAATAAGTTGGAGATAATCTATAGAGATAAGATAGTAGCAATAATGGGGATCAGGAAAGGCTTCTTGTAAAAGGTGAGATTTTACCTGAAACTTGAAGGAAAACAGAGAAGCCAGGAGACAGAGATGAGAAGGGCAGAGTTCCAGGTAGAAGTATGAACCAGTAAAAATATCTACAGCCTAGATATGGAATGTCTTGTTTGAGGAAGAGCCAGGAGTCCAGCATCATTGGGTCAAAGAGTATGTGGGGGATGAGTAAAGTGAAAGAACACTGGAAAGGGAAGATGGGACCAGGTTATTAATGGCTTTGAATGCAAAATGGCTTTGAAGAACTTTGTACTTGATCCTATTCTGATACCTTCTTTAAGGGAAACTCTTAGTTCCCTCAAACAATTCTCTAAGACTATCAACTTCAGAAAAGATGCCAATTTGAATTTATAGAGGTTGTACCCTCACTGGCAGGAATAAAGTTTCATGTCTGGTCTAAATAAATAAATGTGTCAGGATGTGTTTAATAAAGTCATGCCTACTAACCAGGGTGTGGCTACTGCTCATGCTATAGCTTCTTGGAGCTGTAGGTGAGAGCTGAGTGCCAGGTAGAAACCAAATGTGCATAAGTAGCCCTAAAAAGGGCTCAGCAAGGGGGTAGCTAGGTGGCACAGTCAGTAGAGCACCAGCCCTGGAGTCAGGAGGACCTGAGTTCAAATCTGACCTCAGACACTTTGCACACTTACTAGCTGTGTGACCTTAGGCAAGTCACTTAACCACAATTGCCCTGCCTTCCCCCCTCGAAAAAAAGAAAAGGGCTCAGCAAGCCCTCACATCAGGGGTGCTAGTCCTCCCTGAACACCCCACAGACCCCTGTCTTGGCAGATGGCCTAAACCAGGGTAACTGACAGGCTTCAAACCCATTGGTGAGTTAAGAGGATGTCTACCTGAATCATGTGAAGACTCCCCCTGGTGAAGCAGGTGGAACGATTTATTCCAATGACCATAAAGGCAGCTGGATGAAACGAGGCCTATGGAGAATTTAGAGCTTGGTCAGTCATTGGAGATGCCAATGTTATCCACTGCATCCCAGGCCATCTTCAGTCATCTTAACTTTTGTCTTGATGCTGGACTTTTATCTCTCTGGAACTGAGAATGAGGCTGACAACTTTGTGTAATTCTACCTCACTTAAATCCAATTCATGCACAATTCAAGACATTACCCTTTGATGTGCTTGGTCCTCTTCAAAAAATGAAGGATGAACAACAACAGCTGTGCTAACCTGCAGATCCCATGTACTGTGTCTATATCTTCTAATAAACCACTTTATACCAGACAGACACAATCCAAAGATTTAACCATCTAAGTAAGAAAATGAGAACATGGGAGAAAATATTGAACACCTGACTTTGGGGAAAATATGAACTTTTCAATCCCCACAATTAGAGAGAAAATCAGAATGCTTTACCTTGGTTTCTGATATGGCCTCTATACAAGACTTTCATATTCTGTTTAAAAGATTAAACCCTTTCCCAAGGCAGTGAAAAAATTAAACGATGGAATTTTCCTAGGCAACAAACTATTTTTAAACATTGGTTTTGAAACCCTGGTAATTCATAACAAAAGATGTTTCAAATCTTTGGCAGCAGCCCCTTAAACACCTTGACAATTCCTTTTTAATTTCCAACCATCCTACATCAAAGTCCTTTACTCTCTGAGCCCTTTTCAGTATCTTATTTGAGATGATAATGTTTATCTCTAATCCTACAAAGAATGGACATCGTATCATTCAATATGGATTCTATAAACTCCTGAAAGAGGTTTGTAATAATTTCATGTGCCTCACATTGAGGAAAGTGGAAACGAGTTCATTTGAAAAGAGACTTTAAAAGTTGGTATGGGGATATAGAAAGACTTGGTCTACGAGTCAGAAGACCTGACTTTTAGTTCAGGTTCTGTCACCTTGGGCAAGTCATTTTGCCTCTTTTTTTGCCTCTGTTTCCCCATCTACATAATTATGAAACTAGACTAGATGACCTCTAAAATCCCTTTCAGGGCCAATATTCTGTGATTCCAAGCTTTTAACCTTTGTGCTTTAGAGACAGGTCCTGTTTATCCTGGTACAAAGACAAGAGCAAAAATAAATGCGTAGGCAAGGCATTCGACAAAGAAAAACCTTGGAAATATTTAGAGGGTGAGAGAAAGGGAAGGAAATCTGCCATTGTCACACTTCACACATACTATTTGTGGAGGATTCTTCAGTTGCAGAGGATCATTGAGGTCATGAGCCAATTTTTACGAAACTGATTCCTGCATTTGGTGAGAAGCATTCTCCTTACAATTTACATGCTGCACATTTCTTGAAGAAGCCAATTTAAATGGGCAACTTGGGGAAGCTTATGACCAAGTTTACAAATATGTGCTGTGAATCTGAAGTCTAAATTTATCCTTAAACATTTTCTGGAGGATCAGGTAGTTAGCATTTTCTTCTTCTTCTTTTAACATGTAACATAAGTGTTCTAGGGGGGTTTCAGCTGTTTGAATACTGGTGAACTGGGTTGAGATTTCTTTTATCCTCTGATGAGAGGACATTATTTTCCTATTCATGGTGGATAATCCCTCTGCTCAAGCTCTACTCCCATGTCTGATGGTGGCGTGGAGGTGACTGAATTTTTAAGTATATTCTAGTAGAGAGCAAGCTTCAGTATAAGTATGCTTACCTTGATGTCTGTGAACTTTTAAATGTATTATTTTGACAACTGTTCTTCAAAATAATTAGCTTCCTTAGTAACCTGACATACATTACTTTGTGTATTTAAAAATATACTGAGAAGGGAGTAATAGGCTTCACCATACCGGTGGAAAGGTCCATGACCAAAAAAGGTTGAGTCCCAAGTCTAATAGGTCCTGTCCTGCTGGACAGGCTGCCAGTATAAGTTCAGAGATAGCCTGTATGTCTATCAACCCATGCCTGATCATTTACATTTGGAAAGGCTCATTACCTCTGACTCCAGGATGGTGAAAGATTTTAGCCACAACAACTCTCCAAAACCACATACTAAAATATGGAATAGTTGATATACACGTTAACAGAGGAAATACCTATACCAACAAAAGCATGGAGACTTAGGGACTCTTCTTTGTATATGCCTCTGTCTACCAAAGGAAAGGAACTATAGTCAGTTTTAATGTCAAGACTGCAGGTTTTAGTATCAAGAGAGACTTGGATTCAAGTTTTGATTGTCACTTACCATGTGATCTTGTGCGCGTTATTTATCCTTTCTAAATTTTAGTTTCCTCGTTTGTAAAATGGGAATAATAAACACCTCACTGGATTGTTGTGTATATAAAGTGTTTAATGAATTTTAAAGCAATTGATAAATGTCAGTTTTATTATTAAGAGTAGTGCCATTTCTTCTGGGTGCTCTATATGCTGCTACAAGTTAAAAACTAGTGTTGATATGTGTGGTTTTGCATACACCAGTGTCTACCAGCATCAGTGATTTCATTCCCATATATGACGCCCAGAGTATTTGTATATGTGTGCACGTCTATAGATCTATTTAGGCATACATCTCTATGATACATATGTGCTCACACTCATGCTTTGTCAAATGTCATATTGAATTATTTTACAATAGTTTGGGGATTGATTGAAATTTCAAATACATTTTGTCAAGTTCATTTCCCACTGGGTCAGATACTGATGGTAAGGAAACTATTTCCTAAAAAGTGTATTCATTTTAAATTTAATTAGGCCACCAGGGTGTCATTAATTTTTCTCTAGTTCAGTAAGTGGAACCCTAGTGGCCTAAGAGAGGAAAGGCACTTCTCAAATTGGCTAACCCAGAGCCAGCATTCTTATTCTTGTTTTAATTTCTCTCTCTCTCTCTCTCTCTCTCTCTCTCTCTCTCTCTCTCTATCACACACACACACACACACACACACACACACACACACACACACACACTCAGTCCTAGTCACACTTTCTCAGTCCTAGATAAGACCTTAAAAATTCTAAATCTAGAGTTCTTGGATTCATTTATTCAATAGTTATTAAGTAACTATACTTTTACAATCCAACTTACTTAGTGGAAAGTCTGCTACATATCTATACAGAGACCTTCCTAGCTCCCCAAATTAATTTTACATGGGTATGGGCAGGAATCATCATGATGCCCTAAGAAGAGTTGGCATGAAAATCATTGGCTTCCCACAGAGCACCCTCCACCCTTGGGAGGCAGAAGAACTAGAGTCAGAGGACTCAAGGTCAAATACTGCCTCTGAAGTTTATCACCTCTGTGACTTTGGACAAATTGCTTAGCATCTGCTGGGACTTAGTTTTCCTATCTGTAAAATGAGAGGGTAGGGCTAGATGGCTCGTGAAGTCCTTTCCAGCTCTAGATCCTAAGCAGACAAAAAGTTTGGGATTTAAGGAACACCTTCCAAGTCTTTACTACCAAGGGAAGGTCATGAAATCCAGTAGGAATAAGACCTAATATGATAGGTAAATAATCTTGAATAACAGGTTTTCACTCTTCAACTAACCCCTTGCTCACTGGCAGCACTTACATCTTTAAGATTACTGCACCCACAGATTTTGAAATGAGTGGGAAATCAAACAGTCTTGCCTACAGCTCTGACGATGTTGGAGGGAGAAGGGTTAAGTCTTGGGCTATCTCAGCAATTCTTCCTCTCAGGTGAAATCAATACAATTCCTGGGGATGATAAGTAACCTTGAAATTCTACCAACATCCTTTAAATTCTTAAGTGCTCCAAACATACTAAGAAGCATTTTATCTGGCCATGAAATAGGCCAGTTTGACCTATCCAGTACCAAGGGAATAGTTTCATCAAATAGGAGGAGTTGGATCATTATTTTTTTAAACCAGGGTATTTTACAGGAAATTTAATTCATCAGTTCCTATCCCTTGTGTAGTTAGGACATGATTCAGGTCTGCTTATGTCCAAAATACCTTTGAGACACTCTCAAAATATTTCTGAGCTCTCTAAGCACCCCCAAAGAAGAAATCACATTCTTACAGCATTTGAAAGTAAGAAATTCAATGGGATTGGATAAAAATTTTAAATTCAAAGACTTGATTAAGTAAAAAATTTGGAAACTCAATATTCTGCCATCCTAAATATGCAGATGTGTATATAAGCAAGACATTATACAAATGTAAGGAATAGTTTTATTTTTATGAATTTCTGTAGAACACTTCATTTATACATAATAAATGATGTTTTTAATAAAACTTTATTCTGATATTCAGAATGTTTAAAATGTTAACTAGGATACTAAAAAAATCCTAGAACAATTGTATGTAGGATGATAGATCTGGCCCCCTTCACCCTCCACCCCAAAGGCATGTAGGACAATGGTATCAATGTCAAATAGAAACAGATCCTTGTTGGCCACAAATTGACTTAGAAAACAACAAATTAACATTATCTATATTGTATTTTTATTTATTTTGTTAAACATTTCCTGCTTACATTTTAATCTGGTTCAGATCCCATTAGAGAGTTTTATAAGCCACTTGTGGTGAGGATGGTAAGTTCGATACCTCTGATATAGAACAATCCCATCATTTTACAGGTGAAAAAAGTGCAGCCCAGGAAGATTAAATGACTTGACCATGGCCAGATGAATTGGAAGATTTGAACCTGGAGCCTGTATGTTCTTTTTATTGACCTCATCGCTTTGGAATGCAAACTCCTTGAGGGTAAATATTCACTCTGTTTTTATATATGCTGGGAAATGAGTTAACACCATCTTCATTTGTTAAATAATAGTTTATTTATTTGTTTAGACTCCATAGTGATATTTTATATTAATCCTTGTATGCGCGGAAACTGACACATGCAATTATTTTTTCATCTCCATTTTTGTTTGCTTAAAGACTAATTTTTAATCTTAGTTAACAACCAATAAACATGCTTCTATCTAATCTGCCCATGAACTGCATAGTATATCCTAAAAAGACATGCGTGTCTTGTTTAGAGCTGACCCTGGCAGAGTATGATATTAATAGGTTATTGACTTGTTAGGCCTTAAAGAGCCAAAGGGAACATCAGTTGCCGTCACTGCAATGCACTGGAGGTTTGTTTCATTGATTGGTCTGTTTAACCCATCATCTCCAGGCATTTAAACAATGATATACGCTTGACAAACCTAATATTTCATTTTCTATCTGGGGACCACAGAACAGAAATTAAAGGGAAGAAAGACAAATGGACAGATATACAAGCAGAAAATGATGATAAATGGGAGAGGGAAGGAAGAGACAAATACAACCTAGACCAAAATTTGGATCAGTAAATGCTACAGTTAGGAAATGCATAGTTTACTACAATTTTAATTCCCAAGAGAGGGGCAGGGGCAAAGAAGTAACATTTCTTAAGTTTCTTTCAGTTATAAAATGGTCACTAGCCCCAATATGGCATGTGGGTGACACATACATGTGTGTATACTATTTTAATTCATAAAGGAAATATGGAAAAAGGATTTTTATTCCCGGGTTGCCTGTTCTTAAATAGGTTTTGTAAATGTCTCAAAAATAGAGAGAAAATCACTGTATTTTACCAGTGCTTTGCTTTTTCAAACCCTAAAGGGAGGCACTGGGACATGGTATGCCCTTTTCTTCAATTTAATTTTGTTTCCTTTTGTTACCAATTGGTAATACTTTCTATTCAGGAAAAGAGGTGCTTTTAAAAATTGACTGCCCTGTTGTGACTTACTGGGACTTGACCAGACCTTAAATGATAGAAAACCAAGCAAAACAAATAATAAATACAAAGGATAAAACATTCTTCAATGATTGAATATTCTGAGGACTTGTTTGGATCTAAAGCCTTTTCCTTTTCCTCATGTTCCTTAGATATAGAGAACAGATCATTTCCTAGGATGTTTGAGAAACACAGGATTAAAAGAATCTATCAGAAGGATGAGCTACACATTCAGCTTTTCTCATCTTTATTATCTTTTAAGATTGACAAGATATTGGGGAAGTTAATAGCTCTATAGCCAAATAGTAATAATAAAGTGTTTCAATGTTGACTATATAACACATTTTGATGTATTTAACCAGCTCTACAGACATCTTCAATATTTATAAAAATCAATATTAATCATTGATTTTAAATTTATTTGCATAATATGGACTACAAGCATTCCAAGAGTTCAGATAAAGAAAAGAACAGTGTGGACTGAAATAGATGGATGGGGCTTGATCTGGACTTTAATGGACAGGTGGCATTGACTAATTTTTTGGAGTGAGGGGTAGAGCAGGAATCTTTTCTGATTGAGATACTAGCAAAAGCAAAGACACAGAATTGAGAATTAGTACGTGTATGTTTGTTAGTAAGGAAACATGTTCGACTGGGGAAGAGAAAACACATACTTCTGTATTTGACAGATGTCATATAAATGACATTTGTATGACACTTTTAGGTTTTCAAAGGAAGATACTGAAGGAATATGGTGAAAGAGCATTGGATTTGGACCTTAGTTCAGGTGTTCAAATCTCTCTTTTGTGACTTACTACTTGTGTAACTTTGGGCAACTCACTTAAGAATGCCAATAATTATATAAATGTTTGTAGGCATTTTAAAGAAGTACTTGATTCCTATCATACTCTACTAAATAGATGTATTAATATGGTCACATGCTTTTTTAAGTTCTGTGTTACAGTACTCTGCTTTCTAGTTTTTGTGATAGTTAAAAAGTAAAAGGGTTATTTAAAGGTATGTCCTTATTTCTCTTAGAATAATTAATTTTTTAAAATGGCCAAGTACATTTTTTGATGTACTCAAGAGGAAGAATATTGAAAGATGCTAGAGTAATTCAGTTCACATTTCAAGAAGTCAAAGAAATTAGAATGAAGATATCCCTTAGAATTACAGGACTTTTGGGGGACTTCACAAAATCCAGAGCTGAACAGACATAGTTATTTTATTTTGGGGAAAGACTTTCATTTTGTAAGCTTAGTGGTAAAGGGTGCTTGATATTAACTTGAGAATTTATCATTTTGAAAGGAAGTGCAGAGGGAAAATATATTTCTAGGCTCATAGGTGAGCAACGAACCATCTTGTAGTAGTGTCATATGATAGAGTACATAAAATATCTGAATAGACAGCTTAAAATCAAAATGACAGACCTATCCTATAAGGTCCATGCAATACTAATATAGGATTCATTTCAGTTTTATATAAATTGATATGGGGTTTCCCAACTCTTGTTAAGCATGGCATTACACAACTGGTTAACTCAATGGAAAAAAAAATCTGATGCAATCCTGTGGTCAGTAACACAAGAATGTTGGTATGAATTTCAACCTGGTCTTGTTCTTGGGGTACAGATTGTGTGTGTGTGTGTGTGTGTGTGTGTGTGTGTGTGTGTGTGTGTGTGTGAGAGAGAGAGAGAGAGAGAGAGATAGAGAAAGAGAGAGAGAGAGAGACAGAGAGAGAGAGACAGAGAGAGAGAGACAGAGAGAGAGACAGAGAGAGACAGAGAGACAGAGAGAGAGACAGAGAGAGAGACAACCATTTTGCGCCTGCAGAACAGTGAGAAGCTGCCCTTTCTCACCATTCATATTCTGTAGGAGACAAAGGAAGGTTATTACAGACCATTCATTCATTTGATCAAGATTGTAAATATTAACACACATAGCACTAGATGTTTCAAATTTTAGTGCATCAGAAATGGATCTTAAACACATATTTTCAAGTGGAGACCAAAACATCTAAATAGAGGAAATGAAAGGCATAGTACATTGTATTATCTGAATATTGAGGAATGACCGAGTAAGTACTTGCGCTGTCTTCAAACCCATGAAATGCAAAAAAGCATAGAGGAAGGCCTTCAACATGTTAGGTAGGTTCTTGGGGAAAGATTATGAAAAAACATGGTTAGGAATTGCAGAACTCAAGATGGTATGGATGAGTTGCTATCTGTACTGGAGGAAAAAATGGTAATATCTATGAAATAATGAATCCATGTAAATACTGACAAAGAAGTCTAAGTGAAGATATGAGAAATATACACATTTCCCCCTAAGAGTGGAGATAAGGGAAATAGAGTCTTTTTTTTTAAATTAAAGTAATCTTAAATGGAGGGCAGTTAGGTGGCTTAGTGGATAGAGTGCAGGGTCTGAAGTCAGGAAGAATCATCTCCCTATGTTCAAATCTGGCCTCAGAAACTTACTAGCTGTGTGATCCTGGGAAAGTCACTTAATCCTGTCTGCTTCAGTTTCCTAATCTGTAAAATGAACTGAAGAAGGAAATGGCAAACCACTCCAGTATCTTTACCAAGAAAACCCAAAATGGGGTGGAGAAGAATTGAACGTGACAAATCAATGACAGCAATAACAAATCTTACACATAGCTTTAACTTGGCTTTCTTAATGAAATAAATCTGTGCAATATCTTGTATTGGAAAATTTCTCAATTACTATTAGATAACAACAATGAAGAGTAGTAATAATAATAATGAAAATGAAATACACATTTTGACATTTGGAATGAAGAAAATATTAAAATCATGGATAGAGAAAGCAGAAATAAAGAGTGTATTGAGCAATAAGAAGCACCTGCCATCTTTCATTAGAAACTAAATAAAATTCTTCATTGGAATTTGTAACACTGCTTGTAGTTCATCATATTTCTCTTATAGGGTACAAACAGCCATGTAATTAGAATGTATCAGCAGTATTACACGCTTATTTGTACCCTGAAGATTAGATACCAATTGGATGTTATCATTTAATGGCAAGTGTAATTACAAAGAAGATTCTTCTCTGCATCTATGTGTTTGCACAGTTGAATGCTGCTACAACTATATAATTATTCTACGGCGAGCTTATATCTGTATTATTACTTAATAATTACATCCATGTAGGATACAATGAGATTATACTTAGGTCTCTGTTAAAAATGAATGCTCTGGTACCAGAGCAACGTACAACAACTTCTTAAAATTCTGACACTTTCTATTTTTAATACTAATTGCCATCACATGTTTCAACAATAAGATACCAAGTTTTTTAGGAACATATGTGAATTTTGGCATCAAGATTTTAAATCTTGACATAATAATAATAATAACACCATATGGACTTAGAGTGCCATTTATTTTCAAAGTGCTTTCAATCAGATTAACCTCACAGTTTCCCTATGAAGTATTATGGAACAAGTATTAGGCAACTCATTTACAGATTAAGTACCTGGGACACACAGAGGTCCAGACACTTGCTAAAAGCCAAGAAGTGATCATGGGGCAACAACTTAGGAACTCCCGAGTCCTAGACATGATGTCATGCAATTGTTAAGAACATAATTATCATACTTTGTAAGAAGACTATTTGTAAACAGTATTCACTAGAATTTTATTAAAGTTTATGAACAGAAGACCAACCTCTGTGAGCTGAAATCAATGGTATATTAGAGACATATTCAAGTGCCTTACTGCTTTCAAATTTCAGAGCCAGATAAATTATACCCAGGATACTGAAAGACCTTGCAGCTATAATTCCTGGAATATTGTTAGTAATCTTTCAAAAATTGTGGAGTATGTTGAGAGGTGCTGTGATAATAGATACAGGCCAATATTTCTCTGATTTGTCAAATTAGGACGTTCTAATTTCAGAAAACATAGACTACAAATTATCTATATATTGATGCCTGGCAAAATTCCAGAAGAAATTACTAAACAAATGGTTTATGAACACTTAGGAAGGGTTAGGGATCACCAGAAACCAACATGGGTTCCAAAAGAATAAAACATGATAAACTAACCTTATTTTATTTTTGGATAGGGTTATTATATTGATAAACTATTTAATATTTGCATTTCAGCAAGGGCACTAGTAAAATTTCTCACAATATATTTGATTTGCAAGTGTGAATTAAATGACAGGATAGTAAGGTGAATTTATAACCTACTGAATAGCTCTGTCCAGATTACTGATTAATTTATCATTGTCAACACAGAAAGTCTCTCTAAATATGACCTATTTCAGTTACGAAGAAGTAAATCCCTCATTTAATGGAGCCTAAAGAACATGGATCTGGCACTGTAGGTGTACTTTTTTGTTTTCTTCCCCTTTCTCCTCTTTTCTTTCCTTCTTTTCTTCACCCCTTTTTCTTTTTCACATATTAGACCAAAGAATCAAAAATTGGGGATGTAGTCAGTGAGAAATAGCTAAACTTCTATGAGAGCAAAAGAAAAGAACAAAGATAGGAGGAGGAAAGGAAGAAGTTAAATTCTAGTCATTAGAATGAAGCAATAGTTCTAGGGTCAGGTATGGGACAAGAAGGCAAAAATGGATGAAGTAAGAAGCCAAAGCTATTCCAAAGACTTCCTGATCCGCCAAACTCAAGGGTACCTAACCAAACTTGGTTGCAATAACTACCAGCAAAGTCTTATATGGTCTATAGTTGCTGGACCTTTGATGGTTCTTTCAATCTTTGAAAGCTCATAAGGCATAACCACTCTAGAAGACCTACCAGAAGGCTCTTTCCTTCCCATAAGGACACCTATAGATTTTGTCTGGTCCTCCAATTAGATTCCTTATGTATTTTAGGGGTCCCTGGAGAAAATCTATGTGCCCTCTGTTGTAGGAGCCACAGGAATTTTATAAGTTTAAACAGATCATCTAGTGTGAGTTCAGAGCAAGAAGAAAGACCTTAGTGGAAGAGAAGAAGACAAGGTATAATGCTTAAGCCTCCTTAGGACTTCAGAAAACTATTCGAGATTGGGATAATGGATCCAAAATACACCCTACCCAATTTGCTGAGGACAGCAAGTTTTTAGTGGGGAAGGGGACTTGACAATGAGTGGTAACTCAATCTTGGTGAGATATCAGAGCAGGGAATCACTTGCCACAATATGTTATAAATAAATAGCTAAATATATGTAGTCATGATGTAAAATAAAACAAAAGGGCTTTAATTTAGAAGGCTTTTATCTTTCAAAACCATGAATCAGGGAAGAACTGATAACCAAGCAAGATATAGAGGAGATTATAATAAATGAAATAGATAATTGTGAGCCTTAACCAGCAATTCAAGTCCTCAACTTCCTGATGGAAACAGGCTCTATCTGTCTTCCTTCTAGCCCTCACACTATGGTTTGACCTCTTTGACAAAATCCTCTCTACTTTCTTCATCATATACTCAGTAAAGAATGCTGCCTTCCTCCTGGAGAAGAATAGAGGTTTCTCAGGGATGAATGTAGTAATAGAAGATGTGCACAAGAGTGCTGTAGGTTGTGCAACTACTAAAATGTAGCAATGGGAATTTACTGGACATAGCTTAGAAAAGTTGCATTAAAACATTATAAAGGACCATTAAGGATCTCTGGGATTATGTAGATGAGTACAACTCATGGAGTCATGACATTTAAATCAGGATGTTTAGTATATTAGTATAATATAATAACTATGCTCTTTACCTTGATGTTGACCAACATGTCTTGATCCAATTGTTCTATACGAAGAGTAAAGGGGAGTTAGGACTAGAATACAGGGCTCGAGGTAGTGTACTGTTCTTTTCACCATGCCGCAACAATTCACCTAAAAATAGACCATGAAATTGATGAATTAAGTAACTAAGCAATACTTAAGCAACATGATTCAGCCCATTTATTTTGAGAATCAAATGGTCAAACTAAGAGATTAGTGAAAACATTTTGTTACTAGCAAAGAACCATATGAATTAGGGATGTTCTATTACTGCTAATAATACATCAGCTAACAAGTATTTATAAAAACCCCTATGTGTTCCAGGCACTGTGCCAAGCAGTAGAGATACAAAGAAAAGCAAAAATACCCTCCCTACTCTCAGAAATCTCACATTCTACTCTCTGTACATGCTGATGAGCAAAATTGCCTAGGGAACTCCAGGTGTGGGAATTCCATTCACCAACACATATCCTAGGGAATTTCTCCAGTTACTTAAGGATTATGTGATTTTCCCAGGGCCACACAGCAGTGTCAGGATTTGGAAGCTTGTAGCCTTCATGATTTTGAGTCCTACCTCTTTATCCATAACAGCTGTAGCTTGTTAATAATGCAGATGACCAATAGAACTATGCCATACCTCATATACAGAAAAGTGGCAAAAATTATTGAAGAGATCTCATTCTCTTTGGGAATTGATGTATAAACTTTGTTGGAAGCAATGTCTTTTTCATTAAGAAATTTCAAAGACTCATTCATTTATTTTTATATCTATCCTGTTAACTTTGTGTATAGCACTGTGCTAGGGGAAATATTAAAAGCTTAGAGAAGATATAGCCCTATATTCGTGGAACTTAAAATTATTAGCGATGTCACTGATTTTGTAAAGCTAGAGTTTCCTGTGAATTTAGAGTGATGACTAAAAATGGTCTCATTCAACTATGCAATACTGTTTGTACCATTTCTGGGAAGCATTAGTCTAGAATTTGCCTTTGGACAAACACTAATGAAAAGAGTATAAAAAAACTTGGAAAGAAGTTTGTCTGTGTTTGGAAGGCAAGAACTACTGTTTGACCAACTAAAAAATATATTAGCTTTACCTATACTTTGAGAGGATGGAAAAGGAAATGACATTCTTTGGTATTTATCAACTGGGTCTTCACAAAGTTTTAAATAGACAACAGAAACTCCAAACTAGCTATTCTTGTAAAAGATATATGTAGTCTTCTTTTTCATCTTGATTGTTACATAATTACTAATGAATTATTTTCCCTAGGGTATCAGTTATCAATGGTCATTGAATGAGTTAATAACAAAGCAAGCAGCTGATGGCTAATTACATGAATTTTCTGGCTGGTCACATTTTAACAAATTTTACAAAAATTTTACATCCAACAATTAATTCTTATTCCAATCTCAGAGAGGCATAAGACCATCTATATCCTCCCAGGGGTGGGGAACCTGTGGCCTCAAGGCAACATATAGCCTTCTAGGTCCTCAAGTGTGGCCCTTTGACTGAATCCAAACTTCACAGAATAAATCCCCTTAATAAAAGGATGTACTATATAAAAGTTGCACTCAGTCAAAAGGCTACACCCAAGGTCCTAGAAGGCCACATGTAGCCTTGAGGCCATAGGTTCCTCACCTCTGTACTTAGACCCTTCACTTCTGGCATCATAGAATCAAAGGTTGTTAGAATTGGAAAAGACCTCAAAGAGTATGGACAAGACAAAGAGCTGGACAGTTCACTCTATGACCCTGATAAGTGGTCATCCAATTATTGCTTGAAGACTTCTCATGAGAAGAAACTCTTGACATGTTGAGGTAGCCAATTCTAATTTTTCAATAGCTCTAATTCTTAGGAAGAGTTTCCCTTACAAATTGCTAAAATCAATGTCAGTAATTTCCTCCCATTATTTCTAGTCCTTGCCTCTAGGATCAAATTCTGCCCCGATGCTGTGTATCTTTGGCAAATTCGCTTAAGTTTTCTGAGCCTCCTCATCCATAAAATGATACCTCTGAAGTCCTTTCCAGCTCTGGATCTGTAATGCAAAAATGTGACACAATTTTCATTCATATTAGAGATGAAAATGTTTTCTCTTTATAATCTTGAAAATGGTTATCGTGGTTGACTTTAATTTTCTTTTCTATGAGATAAAACACCTTAAACCAGATAACTACTATATCTATAAATTTAGCCATCATCTCCCTCTTCAGCTCCAATATCACACCACCAACTGCCTGATGCATATCACTACATGAATATCCCATAAGCACCTCAACATCGAGATTTTCCAATTAAAAATCATTTTCTCCTTCTTGCAACATTTCGCTTTTCTTAACTGCTCCATTTCTGTCCAAGACTTCACTATCTTTCTAGTCATGCAGATTTGACACCTCAGAGTTACCCATATTCTTCATTCATTCTCCCTCACTCTTCATATTAGTGTCTATTAATCCTTTAAGTTGTAATTAATTTTTATTTTAGGTTGAGAACTGTGCCTTCAAGCTGAGAACTTTTCATTTATGACTCTTACACTGTTAAATCTTGTTTGGGGCACACATGCAAATAATATGCTACCTCCAGTCCCCTAAAGTTAGAGGATTTAGTCATGGTGTTGTTGCCTTACCAAAATTGGTTTTAAATAGGAGTTGACAGGAGAGAAGGAACATAAATGATATCTTTCTTAGCAGAGTTAAGCTATAGAAGGAAGGATTAGTAGAATGGATTAAGAAAAACAGGTTGATTACTGCTAGTTGATTACTAGGACATCTTTTGCCTCATTTCTTACCTAGCCTCAAATCACTGAATGAGTGTTGTCTGACACAAACTGAGACCTGGGAAAGATCATAGCTTAAAACAGCCAAAATCTGGGCATAAGCCAATATCTCACACCATATACCAAACTAAAGTCAAAATGGGTTCTCAATTTAGACATAATGGCTAATACTATAAGCAATCTGGGAGAGCAGGGAATAGTGTTTACCTGTCAGATTTATGGAGAAGGGAAGAATTTGTGACCAAATAAGAAATAGTGAGCATTCTGAAATGCAAAATGGATAATTCGATTACATTAAATTGAAACGTTTTTGTACAAACAAAGCCAATGCAACCCAAGATTAAGAGGGAAACAGAAAATTGGGAAAGAATTTTGACAACCAGTGTCCCTGATAAAGGCCTCATTTTTTGTGTGTATTAGTGATTTTATTTAATATTTTAGTTTTCAACATTGATTTCCACAAGATTTGGAGTTACAAATTTTCTCCCCATTTCTACCTTCCCTCATATTTCCAAGATGGCATATATTCTGATTGCCTTGTTCCCCAGTCAGCCCTCCCCTCTTTCACCCCACTCCCCAACCCTATCCCCTTTCCCCTTGCTTTCTTGCAGGGCAGGATAGATTTCTATGTCCCATTCCCTACATATCTTGTTTCCCAGCTGCATGCAAAAAACAACTTTTTTTTTATTTTTTAAGCATCTGCTTTCAAAACTTTGAGTTCCAAATTCTCTCCCCTCTTCCCTTCCCACCCACTATCCCTAGGAAGGCAAGCAATTCAACATAGATCACCCATGTATCATTATGTAAAACACTCCACAATGCTCATGTTGTAAAAGGCTAACTACATTTTCTTCCATCCTATCCTGTACCCCTTCATTCAATTTTCTCCCTTGACCCTGTCAATTTTCAAAGGTGTTTGCTTTTGATTACTTCCTCCCCCTATCTGCCCTCCCTTCTGTTATCCCCCCTTTTTAATTCCCTTCCCCTTACTTTCCTGTAGGGAAAGATACCCAATTGAGTGTGTATGTTATTCCCTCCTCAAGTTGAATCCAATGAGAGTAAGATTCACTCATTCCCCCTCCCCTACCCTATCTTCCCTTCCAACAGACCTGCCTTTTCTTTCCACTTTTATGTGAGATAATTTACCCCATTCTATCTCTCCCTTTCTCCCTCTCTCAATATATTCCTCTCTCACCCCTTAAATTTATTTTTTTTTAGATAGCATCCCTTCATATTCAACTCATCCTGTGCCTTCTGTCTATATTCCCTTCAACTCCCCTAATACTGAGAAAGATCTCATGAATTGTACACATCATCTTTACATGTAGGAATATAAACATAACAGTTCAACTTTAGTAAGTCCCTTATGAATTCTCTTTCTTGTTTACCTTTTCATGCTTCTCTTGATTCTTGTATTTGAAAGTTAAATTTTCTATTCAGCTCTGATCTTTTCATTGAGAAAGCTTGAAAGTCCTCTATTTTATTGAAAATCCATATTTTGCCTTGGAGCGTTATACTCAGTTTTGCTGGGTAGGTGATTCTTGGTTTTAATCCTAGCTCCTTTGACCTCCGGAATATCATATTCCAAGTTCTTCTATCCCTTAATGTAGAAGCTGCTAGATCTTGTATTATTCTGATTGTGTTTCCCCAATATTCAAATTGTTTCTTTCTGGCTACTTGTAGTATTTCCTCCTTGACCTGGAAACTCTGGAATTTGGTGACAATATTCCTAGGAGTTTTCTTTTTGGGATCTTTTTCAAGAGGTGATTGGTGGATTCTTTCAATTTCTGTTTTACCCTCTGGTTCTAGAATATCAGGGCAGTTTTCCTTGATAATTTCTTGAAAGATGATGTCTAGGTTCTTTTTTTGATCATGGCTTTCAGGTAGTCCAATAATTTAAAAATTATCTCTCCTGGATGTATTCTCCAGATCAGTGGTTTTTCCAATGAGATATTTCACATTGTCTTCCATTTTTTCACTCCTTTGGTCCTGTTTTATAATATCTTGATTTCTCATAAAGTCACTAGCTTCCACTTGCTTCAATCTGATTTTTAGGGTGGTATTTTCTTCAGTGGTCTTTTGGACCTCCTTTTCCATTTGGCTAATTCTGCCTTTCAAGGCATCCTTCTCCTCATTGGCTTTTTGGAACTCCTTTGACATTTGGGTTAGTCTATTCTTTAAGGTGTTATTTACTTCGGTATTTTTTGGGTCTCCTTTAGCAAGTCATTGACTTGTTTTTCATGGTTTACTTGCATCACCCTCATTTCTCTTCCCAATTTTTCCTCTACTTCTCTTACTTGCTTTTCCAAATCCTTTTTGAGCTCTTCCATGGCCTGAGACCAATTCATATTTTTCTTGGAGGCTTTTGATGTGAGCTATTTGACTTTGTTGACTTCTTCAGGCTGTATTTTTTGGTCGTCTTTGTCACCAAAAAAGGAATCTAGAGTTCGAGTTTGAGTCTGAGTTTGAGTCTGAGTTCGTTTTCATGGCCTGTTCATGTTCCCAGCCAACTACTTGACCCTTGAGCTTTTTGTCAGGGTATGACTGCTTGTAGAGTAGAGACTACTTTGTCCCAAGCTTTAGGGTCCAAGCACTGCTGTTTTCAGAGCTATTTCTACTCCCTGTCACCCCAGACTCTGTCACTGCAGTGCTCCTCTTCCCCCTAGGACCACCAACCAGGACTGCAATACAGATCCAAGCAGGGCACAGCAAGAGAATCTACCTTTGTGCCCATAAAGCGCTCCTTGCACTCTCGCTCTGATCTGCTGCTAGAATCCTCCCACCTTGTGAGCCAGAGATTCAGGAAGCAGCTGACGCTCTAGCTCTGGAAGTAGCCTCAGGAGTTTCCTGCTGCTGCCACTGCCACCACCACTGCTGTACCACCTCCGCAACCCCCAGGGCTGGCACTCTGAACTAGATTCCACAGTTTCCCCCTAACCTGCTCTTTGGGGTTTGTGGGTTGAGAAGTCTGGTAACTGCCACAGCTCATTGTTTCATGGCCCCAAGGCCTGTTCTGGCTGGCTGATTCCAGGTCTGGTCTGTCCCGGCATGGCCCATGCTGGGCTGCTAGAGTAGCTTTAAATATAATTTCTCATTCTAGCTCCTGCTGTTGGGCTTTGTTAGTAATAATTAGGTATATTTTCATTTTTACTTTGTCTAAGATTAAAATTGTTACCCCTGCTTTCTTTTTTTAACTTAAGTTGAAGCATAATAGATTCTGCTCTAGCTCCTTACCTTTATTCTGTAGTCTGGGAACTGCCACAGCTCACTGTTTCATGGCCCCAAGGCCTGTTCCGGCTGGCTGACTTGGGGTCTGGTCTGTCCCAGAGCAGCCCATGCTGGGCTAACCTCCGCTCTCAGCGCCATGTGATAGACCCTTCCCGGCAACCATCCAGGCTCTCCTGGGCTGGAGACCTGTTTCCCTCTGCTATTTTGTGGGTTCTGCAGCTCTAGAATTTGTTCAGAGCCATTTTTTACAGGTGTTTGGAGGGATTTGGGGAGAGCTTAAGCAAGTCCCTGGTTTCCAGATGCCATCTTGGCTCCACCCCTTCTCATTTTAAAAATATACCTAGAACTGAGTCAAATTTAAAAGAATATAAGTCATTCCCCAGCTGATAAGTGGTCAAAAGATATGAACAGGCAGTTTTCAGAGGAAGAAATTAAAGATATCTATAGCCATATGAAAAATGCTCTAAATCACTATGTATTAGAGAAATGCAAATCAAAACAAATCTCAGGTTCCACATCTTACCTGTCAGATTGGTTAACATGGCAAAACAGGAAAATCATAAATGCTGGAGAGGATATTGGAAAATTTGAACACTAATGCATTGTTAGCGGAGTTGTGAACTGATCTAACTATTGTGGAGAGCAATTTGAATCTTTGCCCAAAGGGCTATAAAAATGTACATACCCTTTGATCCAGCAATACCACTTCTGGGGCTGTATCCCAAAGAAATCATACAAGTGGGAAAAGGACCTACATGTACAGAAATCTTTATAGTAGCTCTTTTGTGGTGGCAAAGAATTGGAAATCAAGGGGATACTCATCAATTGGGGAATAGCTAAACAAGTTGTGGTACATGAATGTGATGGAACACTATTGTGCTATAAGAAATGAAGAGCAGACGGACTTCATGGTAAGCTGGAAAGACTTAAATGATCTGATGCTGAGTGAGAGAGCAGAACCAGGGGAACATTATAAATAATTACAGACACATGGTAACTCTGATGACTAACTTTGATAATCTTGGCTCTTCTCAGCAATGCAGGGTTCTAAGACAACTTCAAAAGACTCATGATGGAGAAAGTGATTCACGTCCAGGGAAAGAATTAAGGCGTCTGAATGCAGATTGAAGCAAAGTATTTCTTCTCTTTTTTTTTTTGTTTTTGTTTTTGTTTCTGTTTTGTTTCTTCTTTCTCATGGTTCATTCCATTGCTTGTAGTTCTTTGCAACTTGACTTTTGTGAAAATATGTTTAGTGTGAAGGTATATGTAGAGTCTATATCAGATTGCATGCTGTCTTGGGTGGAGAGTGGGGGAGGAGAGATAGGGGGAGAAAATTTGAAACTCAAAAACTTGAGGAACTGAATGTTGTAAACTCAAACTAAAAATTAATTAATTGATTGATTAATTTATTATTTTAAAAAGGCCAAGATCTCCCACTGTATCTGGGAGTCATTTCCAGTTGGCCTGCCCTACGTCTTGTCACTGGACTCAGATAACCCTGGAAAAGAAAGTGAGGCTGATAACTTTGCACAGCTTTGTCTCACATAAATCCAATACTCTTGCAGGACATCACCCTCCATCTGATGTCATTGTTCCTCTTTTAAGGATGGACAACAACAACAACAACAAGTAGCAAGGAAAGGTCTTCATTGCATTAGTTGGACCCTCTATTCAAAAAATAAATAAATGGGAAAATATATGTACAGGATGAGATGTTATAGAGGGGTTGCAATCTGCCTAGGTGAAGAGTATATCCACATTAATGGAATTAAAATTATATCAAAGATTGAAAATTTTGCTCAAATTTTGGAGCCCCATTGAAATAAAGAGGCTCACTTAGATGTTATTCTAAGATGGAAATCAACAGAGCGAATATATCTGTACTGTCCTGAGCAGTAGTTCTCAATGTGTGGTCCATGGATCTCTGGAGATATTGAGACCTTTTCAGGGGGTGCCTGGGATCAAAACTGTTTTCATAATAATGCTAAGATGTTCCTTGCCTGTTAAACTACTCCTCCCCTTCTCAACTACATATCTGTGTGAGGGCATATTTTCTTCATATACTTCAACCAAAATAACATTGAAAAAGATTAAATGGAGAAACAGATATGAGAATCCTGCTGTCTCTTATAAAGCTAGACATAAAAGCAATTTGCAAAACTGTGTAAAACAATTCCGCTATTCTCATTAATTTTTTTTAAATTTGGAAAATACAGTTGTTTCCATAACATACATTATTTATATGAATCAAGGAGTTTATTGCTATTTTAAATGAATTAACAATAATAGTTAAATTTTATCAGTTTTAATTTCTAATCTAGTCTGCATCAATACATACAACTACATAAACAAAAGATCTTTAGGTTGACAATAATTTTCAAGAGTATAGGTGGGTTCTAAGACCAAATAGTTTGAAAAACACTGGCTTAGAGGACCTTTCAATCAATTTTAATTTAATAATATTTGACTTTTATCTAGTGATATCAGCCATCTAATTTTTATTTTATATTATTTTAAATTTAATTGAGACAATTTAAATTAAATTGAGACAAATCTATGCCACTTTTGTATTCTAAACACAATGATAAAATTTACATTTAGCATATTTCACATGTAAACATGCATGTCATATATGGATATATCAAGAGCATTTTGTTTTTATCATATATATGTAAATGAAGAGAAGGGGCATTGATATCTATATCTATATTATAAAAGTAGAATATTCTTTTTCGTTATTTGTTTTTGGGTATTTTGGCCCACATCTGTGATTTTATGGGCATAAGGAACTGCCAGTTCACTCCCAGTTTCACAATTTATTGCCTTGGAAAGTTGCTCAGGTACTAAGAACTTGGCCAGAGTCACACACCCATTATCCATTAGAGATACTACTCAAATAGATTTTTCTGATTCCCATTCTGTCTCCCTAGCCACTATACCCCATTGTCTCTGTTAATCTTACTTATAAAAAATGAAATTATTAACCTTCCTATGATCACGAAATTGCTTCTTAAGAAATTTTAATTTGGGAAAATATTGTCATGACTTATTTTATTTCTTCCCTTTAAAAGTGTTTAAATACAGAAAATATTTCAATCAACAAAAGCATTAGCAATTTTTAAAGCTAGGAAACGAAAAAGTGAACTAGACATAACCTACTTTTTCTATTAGCATATTCATCTGAATTAAAAAAAAATATGTCTTAGGTAGAGATCTGGAATTTTTTTTTTTGGAGTGGAAAAGATCTTACATAACATCTAATCAGTTGCTACTTTTGTTGATTTTAATCTCCGTGAAGTCTCTCTTGCCTGCCCCCTTCTCTTCATTTATACAGCCATTATACTAGTTCAGGCTCTCATTATCTCTTCCCAGTACTCAGTACAGTGCTTAGCACTTAGTAGGTGCCAAATAGTTACTGGTCAGTGGTTATTTGATAGCCTCTTAAATGAATTCCTTGCCTCTGGTTATTCCCATCTGTAATTGATTCTTTATATGCTACCAAAATAGCTTCCTAATACACGTGTGACCTCACCATCCTCCTGTTCAAAATTTTTCAGTGGTCTCTTATTATGGTGGTGTTTCGGAGCAGACCCCATCTACAATCTGGATCCACCTAACTTTCCAGCTTTGTTTCATATAATTCCCTTTCATGCCTCTTAGTTTCAAAAGCAGACAATTAGCAGTTCCCTCATCTTGTCCTGTATTTTTCTGCCTTGGTGTGCGAATATGCTATCCCATAATGCCTAGAAATACAGGCTGACATGTGTTTTCTTAAGGAGCTCCTTCAGTTCTGTACTCCTTCCTTATCCTTACCTGATGAATGCTCAATGCAGGTGATACCTCCTTTGTGGTCCCCATACATTGTCCTAGTGTATGATATCTTGATCTCTTCTTGAACATATAGTAAAAGACCCCCTGATCAATTTTATGAATTAACATGGGAAGAGGAAGTCATCTTCTCTTATGCTGTACGGAGACATGCCCTGCTTCTGCGTTTAGAGAACACAGAAAACTCCTGATTATTTTTCAGTTACTGGGGCTGCCTTCAAGATGATTAGCTGGCTGAAACTCAGGGACAGATTCTTGTCAGAGGAACTGCTTCTCTCCACAACCCATAAAATGAGCTTATAGATACATTTTCTTTCCTTTGGACTCCTCATTTTTGTCTGCTCACTGTTTTCTCGTTTAGAAGCCCAATCAATAATAGAGCAGAGAAGGCTTGGTTCTGGGGTGGGGTTGGGAGGAGGAAGGGAAGACTATGTCAGTTCATAGTTACACATGCTTGCCCACAGTTTTGTGAGGATATGTATATATGCACCATGAAAGTACATTTAGTGGAGTTATACCTGGTTGCCCATGGTTTTGTGAGTATAGGTCAGTCTATAGAACTTGAATGTAGATTTTTCCAGCTTGAGATGTAGTAACTTAGCCATTGATGGTTTCCACGGAAGCACGGGGCAGGAGTAAATGTGCTTGCCTATATGGCCCAAGAAAATGGTTCTGTTCATGAGCACTAACCTTTTGTATAGGAAGGAAGATTTAAACTCTATAGGAGGCATGATCTTGGAATCTAGCCATCTAGACAGAGAAGGGAGAGTTCTTGAGTAGTACCATCCTTTGAATATTCCCAGAGTTGGGTGTTCGGGCCTCAGACCTACAGCAAGATTTTCTAAGTAATATGCCATTTGGAGGAAGAAGAGGCTCATCCACATAATTCCCGAGCAGTATCCTTTTTGGATGGCAAAGCCATGCCAATGGGGGAAATAAAGGCCATCCCTTAAACTGTCTCACATTTGTTAACCTGAGTGTCTCTCAGAGAGTTGGGGGACGCTGTTACCCACATTTTAGAAAACCTACACATGAGCTCTATTCAACTTCTGCTTCAAGGTTTCCCTGTAATAGATTTTGGGGGAAATGAATAAGTGGGAGGGTATAATGAATCAAGGAGAGAATATGATTCTTTTGGGTCTATCCTTAGGATTGAACCTAGCCTGTGTGACCCCCATTTTTGGGTGGTCCTGAGATGCGAGTTATACAAAATACCTTCTCTTATATTTATCTGTGTGCCGATTTTAACATCTCCTTCCCATTAGATGGTGAGCACCTTGAGGACCAGGACTGTGTTCTTTTCCATCTTTGTATCCTCAGAGATAAGCACGATGTCATACAAATCCTAAGTGCTTAAATGTTTGATGAATTGCATTGCATTGAAGGAGCCTCTAGTCATCTTTTCTTCAGAGCTAAAGTAAGTAAGGTTTATGTTTGGCCCACACTGGGTTGGATGAGATTTGACACCATCTGGAGACATGATAATAAAACATACAGAATAGAATAATTGAGTCTATATTTACATGTTCTCTTATCTCCAACTGAACTTGTGTTTGAAAGTTCTGGAGTCATTTAAAACAGATTCTCAGGAGGCAGCATAGTTTAGAGGAAAGAGTAATAGATCATGAGTTAAAAGAATACTGGAACTACTATATACTACCTATGTAACCACAGCCAAGCCAAGTCCTTTCCCTAGACTTAGTTTTTTCAACTATGAAACTAAGGAATTAAACGCAATTATTTCTAAGAAACCTCTCAGATTTAAATCTACCATCCCACGACTTAGGTTAGAATCCTGATTCTTTCACTTACTCACCATGTGACTGTGCAGGTCATTTAAGCTCTTTGAAAACTCTTTGAGCCTCAGCTTTTTTCATTTGAAAATGGGTTTGTTGTGAGGAAACTTTTGCAGCCTTTAAAGCAAAATTTTATCTGATGTGTTGCACATAATAGGCAATTAATAAATATTCCCTGAATTGTATTTCTCAAAGGAAATTGCCCAAATTATTTTTTTTAATACCAAGGATATTATTCATAGGATTTTGGAGGTAGAAGGGGCCTGGTAGATCATCTAAACCAGCATTTTCCTTTTACAAATATGGAAACTTTGGCCAAATTATCTGAGACTTCATATGATGTTGTAGAACTTACTATTAATCTTTTAACTCTTTTCTCACTCTGTTTTCCTGACCCAAGCTAGAAATAGAGATGGTAGATCCCATTTCAATACGTATGGGCAGAGGTTGTTAAGCTTAGCCTTAGCAAAGGCCCAGCTGTTCCTTCTTGTGTTTTAGTGTCTGCTGAGAAAGGAAGAATGCAATATAAGATTTAATATGAAGATTTAATTCCTTGAAAAATTCAAGGATGGTGAAAATAATTCAGGAGGCATGGAGGAAAGGACACTGATGAAAATATAATTAAAGGTAAATAAATATTTGTCAGCACTAAATGTTACTTTAGCAGTCTTTAAGATTTAATGTGCCTCATAATTATTTAACTTTACAAGTTTATAGTGACTTGAGCACTGGGGAGAAGAAAGTTCAAGCTGCTAATTTTCATTACAGAAATCCCAAAAAGGTATCAATCCTTTCCATTTCTGCTTCATCTCAAAGCATTGTGTACTTCTTATACATGTTTTGACTCTGAGATTTGTTTTATATTTTTAATACCGAAGTCTTCCTACCAAATTATAAACTCCTCAAGGGCAGGATCAATGTCTTACTCAGGTCTGTATCCCTCTCAGAACTTGATAATAGCATATTTTTATGATGCTTCAATGTTTACACAGGGCTTTCCTCTAAACAATGTAATAAGGCATGTAGTACAAGTATTATTTATTAGCTCCATTATACTGAGGCTCAGAGACCAAGTGACTTCCTTAGACACATACTGCTAGTGAGGTTGGAACTGAGATGACTAGGATGACTAGATGCAATCAGTCTCCCGACATTTATTAAGCACTTATTATGCATCAGGTATTGTGCTAGATGTTATTTAGGATGAGGTCTTTGCAGTTGACACTGCAACATGTAGCTTTTAATCACAATTATTATCATATATTTTATAGTATACCTTTTTCATGACAACTCCATGGACTAGATAGCTTAATTATTATCCCCATTTTACAGACAAATAAACTGTGATAGAATAGGATCTCTCGGGAGATAAATGGATTCTTTCTTTAGATATCTCTAACTATCTATAATCAATCAAAATGCTCCAAATTATTGCTAAATAGAGGGATGCCAATAAAGCAACTTGAAGTTCTACCCCACACCCATCAGATTGGTAAAGATGATGAAAAGGGCAAAATGACAAATGTGTGAGGGGCTGGAGGAAAATAGGCACATTGAGGCACTGTTGGGGGAGCTGGCCTTGGTCTAGCTATTCTGTAAAGTGATTTAGAATTATGCTCTACAACACCCCTCTCCACTCCCCAAATTACTAGACCTTTTGACCTAGTAATACCATAACTAAGCCTATGCCTCCCAAACAACCAAACAATAAAAATAACTAACATTTTTATATATCAGACATTTTTGTAGTGGCGAAGAACTAGAAGAACGATTTATACTATAACAACATTATAAAAAAATAACTTTGAAATATTTAAGAATTTTGATCAACGTAACAATCAACTCTGATTCCTAAGGTGAAGAATGCTGGCTACTCCATGACAGAGAGGTGATGGACTAATAGGCAGAATGAGAATGGTGTTTTTGGTCATGCCCAGTGTGGTGATTTGTTTCATTTTACTTAAAAGATACAAGAGTTTTATATTCTTTTTTGGTTGGGGGTAAGAGGGAGAAAAATAAATTTTTGATAATTGAATATATATATATATATACACATACACATACACATATACATATACAATTACATATACACATGTACAATATACATACATATACATATACACAATGTATAACTTAGTGGCTTTCCCCTAATTAGAGTGATTCAGGTGAGGCTTTATGGTCACTGGTGTATTTTGTAACAAGGATCCTATTTTGGATATTCATTGTACTACACAGCTGCTGAGGTCACTCAGTTGACAAATGTTTATGAAGTATTTTTCCCCCAGGATCTCCCCACCCCCATCCTAATAACTCCAGTGATTTCTTATTGCCCCCTAGGATCAAGTACAATGTGTTCTGTTTGACATTCAAAGCCCTTCATAACCTAGCTCTCTCTTACCTTTATAGTCTTCTTTCAACTTAATCCCTAACATGTACTTTTTGACCCAGGGACACTGGCCTCCTGGCCATTCCACGAACAAGACACTGCATCTCTTAGCTCTGGACAATTTCTCTGGCTGTCTCTCATGCCTGGAATGCTTTTCTTCTTCAGTTCCTACTATTGACTATTCTGGCTTCCTTTAAGTTCCAATTAGAATCCCTATTTTTTCTGGAAGCCTTTACCAACACCTCTTAATTCTAGTGCCTTCCCTCTGTTAATTACTTCCTATTTATCCTGCATATAGCTTGCTTTCTATATTTTTATTTGCATATTATCTCTCTTTCCTATTAGATTATAAGCTTCTTGAGAGCAAGGATTGTCTTTTGCCTTGTTTTTGTAATCCTAGAGTTTAGCATGGTTCCTAGTACATAGTAGGTGCTCATTAAATGTTTATTGGGTAATTATTATTGGAGATACAAAGACAAAGGAACACAGTTCCTACCCAAAAGGAGCTTGCATTTTACTGGGGAAAACTATACACACATATGTGTATATTTATTGTGTGTATATGTATATGTATTTGTATATGTATATATATGTATATACACACATATCTGTGTATATACACAAATACATATGAACATATATATGCACACAGACACACATATATGATAAAAAGGGACATGAGCCATCTTTTGGTGTCTGTTTCCAAAGAACATTTTTATGTGCTTTGTCTTATTAAATGTATTTATTTCATGAAATGTGTGTATCTAACTTTTGTATGCTATACATGTATATGTGTATATGTATATATACACAAAATACATAATAATAATAGTTAAGGTTTATATAGCACCTTAGGGAATGCACTTAACATTTACATATATAACATCATTTCATCCTCACAGCAACCCTATGATTTAGATACTATTATTTATCCCCCTTTTGCAGATGCTGAAACTGAGAATCAGAGAGGTTAAGTCATCTATTCAGGCTCACACAGTTAGTAAGTGTATGCAGTAAGATTCAAACTCATGTCTTCCTGATTCCATGTCTAGCACTTAATCTACTATGCCACCATATATGAGTTCGTTTTGGAGAAGACACTAGCAGCAAAGGAGATTAGGAAAGGAACTTACAGAAGTTGGCACCTGAACTGACTTGAAAGAATAAAAGGATTCAAAGACATAGAGATGTGGAGGGAGTGTGTTTCAGGCATGAGGGATGTCCAGTGAAAGATGCAGAGAATGGAGACAGAGTATCATGAGTGAAGAACTTAAAAACAGCCAGTTTGTTTGAAGGGAAGGAGAGTGTTATATAATAAGGAAAGGTTGGTTGAGGCTAAGTTATGAAGGGTCTTAAATGCCAGACAGATTTATTTGATCCTAGGGGTAATATGGAGCCTGTTTATTGAATATTGGAGATCACAAATCCTGCCAACTCTAAAACTTGACGATTATTTGAAGACAGATTAAATGCCTAAACAAGTAGAATTTCAGGGCTGGAAGGGATGTTAGAGATTGTCTAGCCAAAATCTTTCTTTTTATGGATGAGGGAACTGAGGAACATAAAGATGAAGTTACTTGTCCAAGCTAATGCATCCAACTTGGAAGAAACAAGACTAGAATCTAGGTCTCCAGACTCATATTCCATAGTCCATGGCTCATCGCCCTATGCTTCAAAATTTTAGTGGATTTGTGATCTCATCAATGTGGTCACTCAAGTGATACAGCTTACAATCCATCCATGTCTGTTTATCCTGTGCAATTCTTTTCCATGTTCTTCCATAAATCCTACATTGGAGATCCACTCAGTCTTCTATTGTCTCTTGACATTTTATACGTACCAAAGGCAAGTCAAAGCTTTGCATTGGTCGGTTATCCCTTGCTTTTGCCACAAGATTTGCCCACCTTTTCTGGTCTGGTTTCTCTCTAATGAAGTCCTGTACATCACCACTTTTGAATTATTTTAATTTGGTAATATGCCTAATTCATCCATTATTCCAAACTGTAAATAGGAAGAAACTTTGACCCAGGAATTTTAAAGTTGTATTTTCATCATTGCAGTCAAAATTAGTTTGCACATCACAATGAAAAGAAAAAAAATGAGGACGCAGAATAGCCATTTGCAATGTCTTTTTGTAGAATAGTTACGTTTTAAGTAACAAATCCATCTCATTATGAATTTAAGAGATGCTGAACATTTTTGAATGAAATTTATTATAAGCTACTTTTCAAACATTGCATAAGGAACATTCTACAAACCTTCCTTCCTTTCCTCTCTCCCTCCTTCCTTCCTTCCTTCTCTTCCTCCCTCTCTCCTTCCATCTCTCCCTTCCTCCCTCCTTCTTTCCCTCCCTCAGCCCTTCCTCATTTCTTCCTTCCTTCTTTCCTTCCTTCTGCACATTCATGATAAGAATCAGAGAGGCTAAATCATGTTCACTGGGTTACTACAGAATATCCATGTTAGATTTACTTTGAGTAGTTGGGTCTGAATTAATGGAATGGCTTAGAGGTTGGCATACTTTGACTTGACAGGCTCACTTAAGTGGGTTCATAGTATGCCTTTTGTAGTGAAAGCAAAAACTCCAAAGGAAGAGGGAAAATTTTGAATGCTGAAATATCAGGGCTGATTATGAGTTGGGTGAAGGAAAGGAAGAACAATCAATTCCCCACTTGTTTCCTAGTTGCTGTGGTGGATAGGATACCAGGCCTGGAGTCAGGAGGGCTCTTCTTCATGAGTTCAAATCTGGCCATGGATACTTACTAGCTGTGTAACCCTGGGCAAGTCACTTAACCCAGTTTGCCTCAGTTCTTCATCTGTAAAATGAGCTGGAAAAGGAAATAGCAAACCACTCCAGTATTTCTGCCAAGAAAATCCCCTATATGACTGAAAAACAACTGGACAACAAAATGAGGAAGGGAAGAACAATCAGTTTCCCACCTATTCTGAATACAAAACCAGGGTGCTCTTCACATACCTCTTCCACAAAGTCTGCTTCAGAGAGATGTGTTAGAACTTTAGAGGAAGCAAATCAGACACTAATTCTACAACACCAAGGAAACATGGGCTAGTTTGGGATTTGTAGCTCATGTTTATTCATTAAGAGACTCTTTTGGGCTCTTTTGTACAGTGGGGAGGGGGTATGGGAAGTGTTTGAGGCTAAGCTCTCTGAGGCCACTTCATCTCAGACTATATTTAAAGCTTTCCAGTGACTTGAAGTTTTAAAAAGGTACTGATTTAAGCTAGAGAAATTTCCTCCTTGGTGCTCATCTAGAATGAAAAGAGGGTAAGGAAAAATGATCACTTTCTCATATTCAGAAAGCAGGGATTGAATGAATAGCTTTTCAGGGTGATAGTGTTTGTAGTTTTTAATTGTGTGTGTGGGGGGAGGGATACTGAGAAGTTTAAATCCTCATTCACTCAAAATATAAAAGGAACCAAAACCAGTGGCATAAGAGACCTAGAAGAGCACATGTCTAGATGCAGGACAATTTCAAAAAAGCTTTATTAAATAAAGTCTATTTAAGATTTACCTTCCAGTAAAATTATTTTGTTTTCGTTTGGTTAGCAGATCATTCCACTGTAAGATAGCTTGTAAGTTGTGCTTATTCGCTCGTTGAATTTTTATAAACTTTTCCATGCCCCCCCCCCACCACCTTAAAACAGACTAGGTTTCCGTAACCATTCTCTCTTTATCAATTTCCATTGTGAAACATAATAGTGATCCTTGCAAAAGCAGGATATACTACATTTAAAGAAAACAAAGCAAAAGCAAAAACAAAAAACAAAATGAACAAAAAACCAAAACCCAGCAACGAGGAAGTGGTTTTCTTTTTACTAAATTTATTCACTGAAAGGCTGCAGGGCCAGGTACTGTATCTGCTACTCAGCTTAACTCTAGGTCAGAGCACCTCCAGGAAAGCAAGCAAAGCTAGGAGGCATGGAGGCCCTGAGCTCTCCTGGGACTTTACAATGGAAAGGAAGCACCAGTCTCAGCAAGAGCTGCTTCATTCATAGATAGAAAAGGAGAGAGATAGGAAAGAAGAGAAAGGAGAAGGGAAAGACAGAGGGAAAAAAAGGAGTGGAATCAAGGAAGGAGGGAAATAGAGAGTGAGTAGGGAGAGAAGAAGAGAGGGAGAGAAGAGGAAGAGAGATGCAGAAAGTCAGAGACAGAGATAGAGATATAGAGACAGAAACAGACAGAGCCAGACAGACACAGAAATAGAGACAGAGACAGACAGACACAGAGACAGAGGAAGAGGTTACTACATCCTTGGGAATAGGCAGGCAAGACAGATTCAGGAAGCAAGGTTCACAGACAAAACATATAAAGCCCTAGATGCTACTTCCCGCCAAACTAAGTCATGTGCTAGTAGATACACTGGCTTCTTGGTTTCATTACTTAGGGGGACAAAATCCATCTACATTTAAAGTTTTGCCCTACAAGTCAGTTTGAAATAAAGTGAGTATGAACATCACTAAGTGAACAGAAAGCTACCTCCTCATTCTAGCTCATATGACATAATGGGTAAGCCCATATGACCCAATCAAAAGATTCCCTTATATGTGCACAATACTTAAATACAATCCTGCTTGTGCTTTTTACTTTATACTAAAGGTGAGTCTAATTTTCGCAATGAATTTTTATGAATCGTCAAAGTCTTGAACTCATTTTCTTAAAGCTTAGGTCATTCCATCTACCTGATTAGAAAACTCCCACTGCTAGCCAATTCAATTCCTAGGAGGTTCTAATGGGACCATGTGAAATGAATATTTGACTTGTTAGCCCAAGTCACAGTCCCAGGGACTTTCTTGTAGGATGTGTCACTCTTTATTCATGATAGGAAGCCAGACCTTTAATCCTGTGGCCCATTAGGACTCAATCCTCTACTAGTAGGAGTTATGAGGGAAAGAGGGCAGATTATGCTACCATCACCTCTCCATTCAAACAGGTAAAAAGAATCAGCTGTCACACACAGATCAGCACTTAATAAATGTATTTTGATGGTGTTCAAATTAGTGATTTGCATTAACATTAATAATAATGATGATGGTGGTGGTGATTGCAGTAATGATGATGATAATGATGATGATGGCAATGGGGATGAATGAAATTGCAAAGTGTTTTATAATATAAGGCATGATCAGAATTACACAAATCACAGAAGAAAAGAAAAGGCAGTACTTTTTATTTCTAGATTTTATACTCTTAGATGAACCAAGAGATCTTGTTAATCTTAGCTTCTGATCACAATGCTACTCAGTGCTCTTTCAATTAAAAAGTTATACCACAGCTGGAGGAAAAATTACTTAGGCAGATCAGGAAATCTGTTCAGCAGCCCTTTACCCCTCCTCTGCCCAGATCTAAGAAGCAAAAAGCACAGAGGCTTAGGGCCTCAAATCTTCTAAAAAGGCACCAAAGAACACACCTGAAATAGAAACTTGACCCCCCTATTCCCAGAAGCCTACCATCAATTTTATCCATCCATCCAATTTATCATCCATAGTGTTCCCGGAAAAATCTTTTTAATTCACAGATCTGGCCATATCATTCATCTTCCCCAAGTCTTTGTTGCTTCCTTATTGTTTGCAGAAGTCAAAGTTCTTTCACTCTAACATTCAAGGCTCTGTACAACATAGTATCACCATGTCCTTTACTTCATGTAGTAGTACTCTCCTCCACACATTCTATGCCTAAGCCAAGTTGTGTAACATTTTACCCCCTGAATATATACTGCTCTTATGTCTCTCAGGCTATTCTCTAGGCTTAGAATACTCTCCTTCCCTCCTCATTTTGGGGTGCTTGTTCTACCTTGTACTTTAAAGCCCAATTAATATGCTGACTCTTACATAAAGGATCATTACCTGATCTCCCCAATTCAGGGGTTCTTAACTTGAGGGTCCACAAATTTGTTTTTTAACAAATATTTTATAATTGTATTTCAATATGATTTATTTCCTTTGTAAACTTATGTATTTTATATATTTAAAAATATTGTGCTGAGAAGGGGTCCATAAGCTTCACCAAAACGACAAAGTGACCCTTGAAAAAAAAGTTAAGAACCCTTGTAGTTCATAATGGCCACTCCCCACCCCTCCTACACATAACAAATACAAAGAGTTCTGTTGTTGTTCAGTTGTGTTCCACTCTTCATGACCCCATTTCAAGTTTTCTTGCCAAAGATATGGAGTGGTTTGTCATTTCCCTCTGCAGCTCATTTTTACAGATGAAGAAACTGAGGCAAACAGGGTTAAATGACTTGCCTAGGGTCACACAGCTACTAAGTGTCTGAGGACAGATTTGAACTCAGGAAGATGAATCCTCCTGATTCCAAGCTTGGCACTCTATCCACTGCACCACCTAACTCTCTGATTCATTTATCATTTAATAGTGTGTATATATATTTTATATATATATATATTATGTAACTATTATTAGTGTATATATACATACCTATACAATCCTGATATCTTAACTTCCTATTAGACTGTATTTTATATATACATATACAAGTGTATATATATATATATATACATATATAATGCTGATGTCTTAACTTCTTATTAGACTGTATTTTTATATACATACATATATAAATGTATATATAATATACATATATAATGCTGATGTCTTAACTTCCTATTAGACCATAAGCATTTTATATTTATATATACACATATATGTATATATATATACACACATTTATATACATGCATATATACATACATATATACATATATATATAATACATATATATATGATGCTGGTGTCTTAACTTCCTATTAGACTGTATTTTATATATATACATATATAAATGTATATATAATATACATATATAATGCTGATGTCTTAACCTCCTATTAGACTGTAAACATTTTATATTTATATATACACATATATGTATATATATACATTTATATACATACATACATACACACACACACACACACACACACACACACATATATATATATATATATATATATATATATATATATATAATGCTGGTGTCTTAACTTCCTATTAGACTGTAAGTATTTTGAGGGCAAGCACTATATCTCAATAACAAATACCCTTTCTACTATATCACAATTATATCATAGAGTGCTTTACAATTTAGAAAGCATTGCTCCTTACATTATCTCATTTGATCCCCATCCTCATCCTATACACGAGAGAACCAGGGTTCCAAGGATCTTGAGTGCCTTGACTGAAGTCACACAGTAATTCGGTGGTAGAATTAGAACTAGAACTTCTAATTTCTAGCCTAGTATTTCTAGTATTTGGTTGTACCAAAGTTGTACTAAATCTGCTAACCACTCTGGGGCAAAAATCCACATTGTGGTGATACACTGACTTCTTCAAGCTCAGGAACTGGTTAGCTTACATTTATAGATGTCATTTTACAGTTTACAAAGCAGGTTATTCACAACAAGTCTAGAGGGTATTTAAGATAAGAATTATAATCATTTTCAACTGGATCTACACAAACAAAATGTTGCAATAAACTTTACAGGGGTATTTGCCAACCACCTAATTCGTGTCTTTGGCTAATAGCCAAACTATATTAGAGTGAGGTTTCTTCATGGCATTAATTAGGTCATTGCAAAATGATGCTGATCAAGGCAAAGTTAGGCAAGGTGTGTTTTTATTTTCCTCTTTTAACAGATGAGGAAACTGAGGCTCAGAGAGGTTGTGACTTGCCCAATATTATAGAGCTAGTAAGAGTCAGAGTTGGGACCGCTAAAATGAAAGACTTCTGGCTCTAAGCCCAGGACTCTTTGTATTATATGTTGCAAATGAAAGAGCCAGAGAGTATTGTGGTTACCTAAGTTGTATGTATGCATTTGTGAGGTGCCTAATTTATACAGAGTCAAGTGTTCCCTGGAGAGAATTTAGCTGGTTATCTCACAAAACCCATGATAGCCCTCGTGCAACATGCAGGGTGCTAGTAGGTCCTCAATAAATATTTGTTTGTTGATTGAATGGTTGATGATATGATATATCATCTACTTTATTCCCTCATGAGAGATTCATAGGTTTTGGCTCAGAAGCCAAGTTTTGATTCTGCATTGTCATTCTTATCTTCATTTTACAGCTCAGGAAACTGAGGAATTAATTTCTAACCAAAGAGGAATTACTTAGCTGAAATCTTTCAGCTAAAAAGCAACAGGCACAAGAGTAGAACTCTCAGTTCAATAAACGCTAAGCCACTGAAGTCACAGCCAGGACGACCGAGATACACTGCCTCTTTAACGGTCAGGCTTCTGCCTTCTCACATTCCATTTGGAGACAGCTCATAGCTAAGGATAAAGGGCTTCTCATTACACAGGCAATGAGTCAGTTTGGGGAGATAACAATGCTTTCATTAAGTAGTACTGGGTGTCCACATCCAGGCTCAGACCTCAGACTCCTCTAAGGAACGCCCCCCTCTCTGATTTCACCCTCCCAAACTAGCCAGTCCTGAGGAGTCTATCTCTGTAATACCTCTCATATTCATACATTCCTTTCTGATCTTCACATGTCTGACACAATTCAGGTTCTTATTATATCTGGCCTAAACTTTTGTGATGGTCTAGAAATGATTGCCCTGTCTTGTGTCTGTTATCTCTCAGGATCTCAGCATCACACAGCTGGAAGGAACCTCAAAGCTTAGCTTGTCCAACCTGTACCCGAGTGGCTTCTGCAAATTTTCAACAAATGGTCACTTTGCTGTAAGAACATCAACGAGGAAAAACCTACTGCTTCTTGAGGCAGCCCATTACACTTTTCATTAGCATTAATTATTAGGACACTTGGTTTTACATCAAACCACAATCTACGTATTTGCAATTTTCTTTCATTGTCCTTTGTTCTGTCTTCTGAAACCAAGCAGAAAAAAAAGCCCAATCCCTCTTCCACAGAATAGCCTTTTAGGTACCTGAAGGTAGCTCTCATGATCTGACCTATTCCCTTCCCAAATTTTCTTTTTTAAGGTAAGCATCCTTAGTTACTTCAATTAATTCCTATGTGGAATGTTCTCCAAGACATTAACTATCCTGATCATCTTCTTCTGGATAACCTGTCAACCAATGTCTTTTAAAATATGGTGCCCAGAACCTAACATGATACTCCCACTGTAATTTGACCAGGACAAAATTTCATGGAATTATCATCTCACTCTGGACATGATGCAAATTCCTAATTGTAGGCTCATAAATTGGGAACTAGAAGTAATCTGGAGAGGTCATCTAATCCAACCCACTTGTATTCTAGTGGCAACTAGGTGGTTCTATGGATAGAGAACTGGACCTGAAGTTAAGAAGACCTGGGTTCAAATCTAGTCTCAGACACTAGCTGTGTGACCCCGGACAAGTCACTTAACCTCTGTCTATTTCAGTTTCCTCATCTGCAAAATGAGGGTGATAGTAACACTTACCTCTCAGGATTGTTGTCAAAATAAATTGAGATATTTGTAAATGAATTTGCAAACCTAAAAGCACTGTGTAAATGCTGATTATTATAATTATCGTTATTATTTTAGATGAGAAAATTTGATGCCCGGAGAGTTTAAGGAGCTCGCCCAGTTTCACATAGATAGTAAGTGCTAAAGTCAGGATCTTTATTAATGTAACCTAACATCACATAACATTTTTTGTTTGCAGTCCACTAAAACTCAATTTTTCCCCCATATTGTTTTTAGTTAAGGCATAATACCTTTCACCCCATTTCCTATCTTTCATAGTTGATTTTTTTCATCTAAATATATTGGACTTCATATTTATCCCTGTTCAATTCCACCTCAATTGAACTTATCTTTCTAACTCATTAAAATAATTTTGGATCCTAAGGCTAAGATGCTATTGATATCCTCCAGCTTTATGTCATCTGAAAAATTTCAAAGCATATCATCCACACCTTAATTCCTAAAGATATTGAACAGAAAAGGGTGAAGGGGCATTTCACCAGGTACATATCTAGATATTCATATCAATCCATTGATCATTGCTAGGAGTTAGTCATTTAATACTACTTTTGAATAGACTTAATTGTAAAATCTAACACTGTCAAAAAAAAGAAGGAAATTATACTGGCATGATTTACTCTGGACATAACCCATGTTAGAACTTAATTATTATTGGGTTTCTTTTTATAACTGCTTATGAGACATCTCCTCAACAATACATTTTAGAATTTTGCCAGGAAATCTACCAACCAAGCTGTAAATTTAAAGAATCTATTCTTTGTCCTTTTAAAACAATGAAAACATTTGCCTCTCTACCATATTTTTATCATTCCTTATCATTCCTTATCTCTTCTTCAGTATTCTTTTTGTACTTTACATAGCTAAAATCTTTTCATCTTATATTAATCTCTCTCATTCTGTGAGAGTGTATAGGAAACAGGATGAGAAGAACAAACCCTGCCAGTGAAATCTAAAGATGGTCCTTGTACTTTCATTTTCTCCTGAACATGTTTTCCTGTTTCGATTTCCTAAGAGGTGGGGGAGGTGTTCTAAACTAGCCCTACTGTTGAGACCAATTTGTATTATAGTGCTATTTCTCTAAGAATTTTTCATTAAAATGAGTAGGTGAATTGATCAAATTCTCCAAACCACCTTAATTCCTATATTTGCTACTAAACGCTTCTCCAAATGAGTAATTCTGTGGTAAATCATATCCATATGAGGGAAGAAAAAGGAGAACTCCACCCCCACTGCCCCCCAAAAAAACCCTTATAAGTCCAACGGAAATTTATTGAAGGATATTCTTTATAGCTGACAAGGGCCTCAGAAGACAAAATTAAAGCCTCAATCTAGTACCTTTTGGTTGGGGAGACGGTATGGCTGCATAGTAGCTCACAAAGATGACTTTTTAGCATGCGCTATTAGCACAATAATTGTCATGTCTCTGATTTTTGCTGATTAGTTTTCCTTACTTCCTGGGGGTCCTAAAGCAGTGATTAGTGGGGGAGAAAGGCTTATTTTTTAGCTCTGCTTACAAATGTATGCTTACATTTCTATACTGCTTAAAAATAAATAAGTATTCTTTGAACTATGTTTCATACTGTTGCTGATACAATCTTTCTAAGGAACCGATCTTATCATAACATTTCCATGGTGTAGGAGATAAAGAATTTGACTTATAATTAAGAAGACATAGGTTTGAATCCCACTTAAACCATTTACTGGTCACCCATCTCTGGGCAAGTAATTTTCCCTCTCTGACTTTGTTTTCTCATCTGTAAAATGAGAATGTAGAACTCAGTCACCTTAGTAGTCAGTTACTAACTCTGTGGTCTTAAGCAAATCATTTCATTCTAGTATTCATTTCTTCATCTGTAAAAGAAGGTGTTGAACTCAATAACCCCTTAGTTTCCTTCTAGCTCTAAATATATGATCTTATAATCCTTCAGGTCCCTCCTATAGCATACAGGATAAAATTCAAACTTGTTAGCCTGGAATTCAATGGCTTTCATAATTCAATTTTAACTTACCTTCAGAGACTCTTTGCATTATTCGTTTTTATGCATTCAAAATTTCAGTTAGATTGGAATATAAACCATTTCCCAATTTAATTTTAGCCTTTTGATTTCTGTACGTCTATTCACATTGTTCCATATACCTAGATCTGATTATTTCCACAGCTTTCTGTTCCTATCCTTCAAGACCCAGCTTAGGTACCATGACATTGAAATGGAGAACATAAACTGGCCTCAATTATTCCTTGCTCATGCTATCTGACCCATCTTATTTTCTAGCCATGTTTCATGTGTTTTTGATGGTATCTTTTCTTCCTCTTCCCCTGTGAATTTCTCTTTTTTGGTGATATGTTATAACCTACACATGACTGCCATAGATCTCTCCTTTGCCCTTTGGATATCCTGAGGTTTTAATTCTTTGAAGACTGTGGCATTACACAGACATATATCATTACCAAATTAATAGTATTTTATTTTATAGTTGGACCTTTGTCTTAGGGGGAAATTTGAAGTCATAAAAAGTGCTTCAAGTTTCCAAATACAATGTAATTCTCTATTACTTCTGTTTAACTTCGGGTTACACTCACTGTCCATGAATGGTGTCTGTGTATACACACACACACACACACACACACATGCATATGTATATGTATATGTATGTATGTATATATACACACACATATGTGTGTATGTGTATATACATATACATATACATACACACACATATATATACATATATATATACATATACATATATATATATATATATATATATATATATATATATATATATATATATATATATATATATATACACACATACACACACAGAATGAAGGAAAGAAGCTTAAACATCTACTATGTCCCAGACACTGTGGTAAGTGCTTTACAAATATCATCTCATTTGCTAGATTTACTGATAGACCAGATTTATGGATTGTCCATTCATCCAACTACATGACATTTTCTGGCCTATCACATTTTCATCTTTGTAGTTTTTCCTGTACTCTAGCCACAATACCATGCTGTTTCTCCCACAAATGTCAACATTTACATTAGAATCTTATGTTTGTATTGTATGTAATAGGTTATTATTATATGGATTTGGATGTACATTTTTTCTTATAGTAACAAATTACACTAAAAGGAAGCATCTTTACATGAAATTAGCCAAGCTAAGAACTCAAAATAAAATGGCTATGAAATCTTCTTTATAAATCACACACATGAACACACATCAGAATTTCTTTTATTCATAGCTTGAGGACAAAAATACCTGAGGGCACAAGTTCTATTTCTCTCCATTCTACTGAAGATAAACAGGATCAACCCTTGGCAAAGCTGTGAAATCTGCCATTTGTCTTCTTTTTTTCTCAGTCTTTTTTCTGTACCTCAGCAGATTTCTGTCTTCCTACTTTGGGCAAAACAACCTCTAACCTATCACTTACATTTGTCTGATTAATAGATTACAGCATGTAGAAAGCATTCTGGGCTTGGATAGAGTTAGAAGGACCTAGGTTTTCCACATATCTAAATGGATAACTTTAAGATTTACATCTCCTGACCTGAGATCTTCACTGAGCTCTAATCTTTCATTTCCAATTTCCTATTGGGTGTCTTCACTTGAATGTCCCAAGGACACCTCAGAAGTAGATGCTCAAAACTAAACTCATTATCTTTTCCCCAATGGTTGCCACTCCTCCTAAGCTCTCTATTTATGTTGATGACTCCACCATTCTTCCAAACACTAGTTTGGAAGCTTAATTATCTTTGATTCTTCTCCCCTCTTCATTCTTCATACTCAATCACCAATTCCTGTTGATTCTATCTCTATACTATCTCTTGAATGCATATTCTTCTTTCCATTTCTATTGCAACCATTTATAATTCAAGCCTCTACTGACTCTAACCTAGACTATTGCAGTAGGTTCCTACCTATTCTTCTTGCCTCTAGTCTTACCACTACCTAATTTATCTTTCCTAATTCTACCAAAGTAAACTTTACAATGTACAAATCTGATCACATCACATCTCTTCCCCAAAAACATCTCATTGCCTGTCAGGTAAAATAGCAACATTTCCTGGTTAGGTTAAGTTAAAACCACCCTGCAGAGCTGAGCCTCAGGAAGCCATAGGGGGCAGTTTTGGGAGGAAGCAGAGTAAGAGATTGAGTGGTAATGGGTGAAAGGGATAGTGTATTCACGTGAGAGACAAGTTGATGATTGACTATCACAAGGAAGGCTGATGCATCCTATCTTTCCTGTCTCTGATTGGATGTGGGTTGTGCCATAATTCCCTTGGGTTCATGCCACAGGTCGTATTTTGGAGACCAGTGTTCTATGCATACTGGAAGCCTTGTTATTCACTGACCTTGTCTTCTCTCTGCCTCCTCCTTATTTGGACAATGTATCTTCTAGTCTTAGAAAGGACTTCTACATCTCTGCTTGTTGAAATCTTTCTCTTTCTTTGAAACCCAGGTAAGGTGTAACTTTCTCCATGCAACCTTCTAATATCCTTCTAGCTAGAAGTGATTCTTCTTTCTTCAAATCTTTTATTAAATCCTGTTTATCCTCTCTTGCACAATTAGTCATATTGTAACATGTTATAGTTATTTTCATATATGTCTCATCTACCCTCCTGGCATATAAATTCTGTGAAGGCAGATATCGTGTTCTCTTCCATTTTTGATTCCCCAAGCACAGCATTTTGTACATAGTAAATGCTCAAGAAGTATTCTTTGAATTTATTTGTCGAGTTCTCATTCCAAATTTCTTTTTTTTGAATCATGCAGATTGTAGTCGCTAGATCAAAGAGTGGCAAATCAAAATAGAACAAAACAAAACAGGATGTTCTAGACCTAATGGTAAACCAGATATAAATAAATCCCTGCATAACCAGATGGCATCAAGCCAAGGAGTTTGCAGAAACTGTTAGCCATCGATTAAAATAATTAGGACTCTAGACTGGAAAGGTGGAGGCTCTGAGAAGACGTGATTGAAATCTACATAATCATTTAGGGAAGATAGATGCTAAAAAAGGAAAAGAAACCTCTGATATCATTTGTATTCCAATATAATTTGAATTTCTATAACACTTTGTAGATTACAAAATTCTTTCCTCAATCCTGTGAAGTAGGGAGTACATGACATTTTATAGAGGAGTAACCTTAATCTCAGAGAGGTGAATTGATTTGTCCAAGGTCACACAGACAGTATATTATAATGCCAACACTCAAACCTGGCTCTCCTGACACCAAATCCCATGTTTCTCCCACTATACCAGATTACATCTGATATTTCTTAATAGAAGTTTATTGACTTTAGTTGAGTGATATTCTTCGTCCCTTGTGAGCAGGCAACTGAATTGATTCTTAGTCCCTTCTTTCCTTTGAAGCCCAGTGGGAAGCTTGCCCTAGGCACTGTAATTTATCCATGGGTTGACTTCAATATGTAGAGTCCTCTGTCCTTCCTTCATTCAAATAGAAACCATTGGCTTCAAAGTCAGAAGGCCTAAGTCTATTATTTGGTTCTTCTACTTACTAGGTGTATCACCTTGGGAAAAATGATTTATGTCTCTGAGACTTTGGTTCCCCTCAGCTGCAAAATGCAAGTGATATTTCCCCACCAAGGGCATTTGGATCTCTTATTTCAAGTCAGGAACTCCTGGTGTGGAAAATTCTCTCCACTGAGATATATTAGAATTTTGTAGTCTTAGCTTCCTTGGGACCTCAAGAGATTAAATGGCTTGTCAGTGGTCAACTAGCAGATAGTTGTCAGAGGCAGGATGTGAGTTCAAGCCTTCCTGACTCTAAAGCCAGCTCTATGTCTACTATAGAATAATATCTTTATAAAGATAGACAGACAGATCAACCATTTATTAAGCACTTACTATATATCAACTACTGTGCTAAGAAGATTATCTCTATCCTCAAGAAGGTTACATTTGAATGGGAAAACAACAGTGGAGGGGAGAGGGCAAGGTTGTAGGCAGGGTTGTGGAGATGTTTGGAGAGTGAGGAGCAAATAATTATTATTATTATTATAATGATAAAGATAATAATAAATATCTATTATTATTAAAAATCTATATACTGCTTTAAAGTTGGCCAAGTGCTTTGCATGCACTCCTTTGATCTTATAATACCTGAGCTAACTCACTAAGATGTTAAAAGGGAAGTGCTCTCTATAAATTAAAGAGTTTTCATTATTCAACTGATACATTTTTAAAAAAGTATTTATCATACACTGGCACTGTGAGAGTTACACATATAAATAAGGTCCATTGGGTTCCTGCCCTCAAGGAGCTTACAACCTAGCAAGAGAAGCTAACACAAGTTTCTGGTTCTTTTTATTTGTTTTCACTCTTCCTCTTGATCTAATACTACAGCTGTCTCTCCTTGAGAAATGAGAGCTAAAGTCCCCATAACTAGACACAGACAATCCAAGGGACTGTTCTTCCTTTGTGACTTGCATTTCATACACCTGTCTTCTCCAGGTTCTCTAGCTTCATTTTGTGTATAAAACCACAACTTATTCTCCCATAGCTCCATGCCTTTATTTCTGATGTCCTGTGTCTTTGAGATTATGCATTCAAATATGGCTTTCTTGCTGGTCTTGTTCTCTTCATTTAAAAGGTTTTTTTTTTTAAATTTTGTTACTAACTTAATAATCAACCAAAACAATTATATCAATATAAAGAGCACAAAAAGAGAAAGGTATATAAATCTATAAACTTCTGCTGGGTGTAGTTGTGTTTTTAAAAAGTGTATATTAAATTTAACAAGGCAACAAGAAAAAATTATTCAGTTTGCATTCCCTTTTAACTTTTTGTTTCCTACCATTTTTTCATGATCTAGAATGATAGTTTTAATACTTGGTCACTGCAATTTTTCATCACCTTATGGAGCCCTCAAGGAGAATGATGCTCATTCACTACTGTGCCTCAGGATCTTGCAATTGTTGCCACCTCTGATGGCATTTATGCCACCAAACAGTTGGGGAGGGATGGATAATACTGACACTGGTCTTAATATGAAATGAGAAGGTGTATGGTGCATTCAGAATATCGAACTTGGATTTACGTAACCTGTTTTTTGTGGTTGTTATGATTGTTTGTGTTTGTTCCTAGCTGTCACTATATAGTTACATGACTTTGGGCAATTCACTTGTCTGTCTGGGCATTATTTTCCACATCTGTAAAATATGGGCAATGAACCAGATGACTGCTCAGGTCAGTTTTAGCTCAATCGTTCTGTGAGTAGATTCTAGAACACACTTTGCACTAGTAGTCCATTAGGGTAGATGAACTCCAAAGTTTCTTCCAGCTCTAAATCCTGTGATTCTTATAACATTTTAAAAACCACTGTGTTAGTTAAGAAAGACATTATCATTATGTGCAGATAGAGAAATGTGGACAGGAAGAGCTTGAAAGGTGAGTTGAAAGAAGAATGACAAGTAAGTGGAGAAGCCAGTAATAAAATTTAGGACTATTCGGTGGGGCGTAGAGGAATGGGGTGGCGATAACTGTCTTCTAACAATTGAATGTGGAATCTGGATGAAATTTTCAAGCTTTAGCTCTGGCTAGTGGTTAGATATGAAGAAGAATTTTCTGACAATTGGTAGTGTCCAAAAGTGAATGGGGCTACCTGTGAAGGTGTTCCCCGTTTCTGGAAGTCTTCAAGTAGAGGTTGCATAGCCACTTACTTGACAGGAATGTAATAAAATATACATTCCTGCAAAGAGTGTGATGCTCACTAAAGTCTTTTCTAACCCAAACAGTCTATGATGGTGGGGTTTCTGATTCACAGTCCAGGGCCTTATCCATCAGGGAACAAGTTCACACTTCTGCCTTATTCATGTATGTGTAACAAGATCATTTAAAGTTGGAAGAGACCTTAAAGGTGCCCAGTCTAACCTCCATTTTACAGATGAAGAAACTGAGACAATGAGCAGTAAAGTAACTCGTCCAGGGCAATACAAGTGGTAAGTAGTGTAACAGATTTAAACTTATATCATTTGCTTCTGAATCCATTGTTCTTTCCACCATACAGGCTACTTCTAAAAATGAATACACATTTCTTATTCAAAGAAAAGTTTGTTTATTTTAGTTAATGAGTTCCCATTTGCATTTAGTTTAAAAAAAAGACAAGCCCCATCTCATACATAGCATTTCAATTCTTGATAAGAATATCATTGTAGATTTGAATGGAAAGGGTGCTTAGGTGTCATCCAGTCCAACTCCTTAATTTTACAAATGAAGACCTTAATGGCTTTAGATGTTAAATGACTTGCCCGATCATAAGAGTAACAGCTTGCATTTACATAATGCTTTAAGGTTTGCAAGGTGCTTTACAGATATTATCACAGTTTATCCTCACAACAACCCTGTGAGGTAGGTGCTATTATTATTATGCCCATTTATAGATGAAGAAACTGAGGCAGAAGTTAAACAACTGGCCCATGGTTACACATCTAGTCAGTGTCAGAGGCAGGGATTTGAATTTAAGTCCAAGATTCTATCCACTACCCTTCCTAGCCAGGGCTAGTAGGCAGAAATTAGAATAACCAAGTTGTCTTACATATCCAAGACTCAATTACATCACATTACCACCCTATGACAAATCTCAAATTACAAATGAGAAAGCTAAACACCTTACCACCCTATGACAAATCTCAAATTACAAATGAGAAAGCTAAACCCTGGAAGAGAGATTGATCAGCTCAAGTCACCCAGGTAGTACGAGGCAGAGCCCAGATTCAAACCTCGGCATTTTGGACTCAGTCTTCAATGTTCTTCCCACTATTGCACCATGTATTAAAAGACGATTGTTGTGTTTTTCAGCTCCACAAAGCAGTGGTGGATTAGACTAAGGAAAACTTTCTGTTCAATACTACAAGACAGAAGGAACTAAGTAACTATCACCAAAGCACCACTAGTTAAGATACAGCAGATTTATGAGCTCTAGTTTCTACCTTAGGCCTGTCATATTTTTTCACCTTTATGTTAGTTAATTGCGGAGTAACATAAATTAACTTTGGAACACAGCAAAAATGGGAACTTTATTTATGAATTTCTTGAATTTCTTTACCTCAAGCCAAACAACTAAATTGCTACTTAGCATAAATTATTTATTGGCCCTGGCTCAATAGCATCCACCACCAGCCCCTGGAGGTATGGGAGATATAAAAGATTTAAAGCATCTGTGCGACAGTATTGGTGCAGCCGCGGAGCGATGTTTCTTTCCAGAAGGGTCCACTTTATTTTGTTGTAAATAAATAGAGCCTGGATTTCCAGAGAGGGCAAGCTAGCTTGCAGCAAGATGGGGGTGTTTTGCATATGTTAATTACACAACCCTTTTATGACAGATAGACACATACTGTTTGCACAGATATTTCTCAGAAGACCCATAGACCAAAATGGATCTTTTCATTTCCTGGCAGGGTATAATTTCACTCATTTGATCTTACTTCATAATCCCAAGTTTCTTGAGCAGACCCAACAAACTAGTGAATCACAAAAGCGTAATACAATCCTATCATTAATAAAATTGGGCTCCTTTCCAGTCCGATTTCTAGTGTATCCAAAGACTCCACGCCTGCCAAAGTCACCAGGGACACCACTAGTCTGCTCCTTTGCTCAAATAAAAGGATGTATTTCCATCTTGCTTTTTTTCATTTTTCTTTCATAAGTTCTGGGTCAGTACTTAATACAAGACTTTCTTTCTAGGGCATAGAATTTACATAGTTTATCTCCTGTCTCTTTGGACAAACTTTGGCAGGTCACTTCTGGCTGTAGTGTGCTATGGCCCTATCTATGATTCTTTATCTTTTTGTATATAACAGTTCTCCATATTATGTCTTCCACCCCTATAGATTGGGCTGCTATCTTTAGACAGCTGATGGAACTTGTGGTGAGTCCTTGTCCATTTTTCCTTTACTCACTTGAAAAATGAGATTGAAGTACATGACTTTCGAGGTTTGTTCCAAGTCTAAATCCTCCAAATTCAATCTGTCCTTATGCTTCTTTCCATCAGACAGACTTGCTTAATGTTACATACTCATACTACTGCTTCTAATCCTCCTTTCCTAGACCACAACTTAGAGTATCCTTGAAATACCCTTCCCATTCCAGATTACGAATTCTCCCTTCCTGTTTGAAGGCATATCTTGAAATTCTATCTTCTCAGCAAATTTTCTGAGTAGGAATTGTTTTGTTCTTGGGATTTGTATCCTAGCACCTACAACAGTGCCTGGCACATAGTCAGTGATGACTAAAGCTTATTGGATGGATTAAGTGCACATTGGCTTCTCTCAGTTGAAGTACGTCATTTCTATGGCTCCCCTTCATTCTCATACCATGTGACACAAGATTCTCTGCCTTTGTGGTGTCTTTGACTTTGTTCTGTCCATGCTTATTGTACAACGGAGGGGTGATCTGTGTGTGTGTGTGTGTGTGTGTGTGTGTGTGTGTGTGTGTGTGCGTGTGTAGAGAGATGGAGAGAGAAAGAAAGAGAGAATGTGTGTATTGTATGTGTGTACTTTTGGGTATATTTTGGGGAGATGCTAAAAGTCTGCTGTACCCCTTTATTATAGCAAAGAGCATGCAGGATGTGATACAGCTCCCCACCTCTGATTAAACTCAGAGGGTTCTCCTCTATGTGTTTATTATTCTGTCCCTCTCATTCCCCCTTTCCCAAAGCCAGGAAGACTAATGCCCCAAATGAGCACTGGGAGAAAGTGGTTGTATTGGGTTTTTTAATAACAGAACTATATTTTTGTATATTATAATAGATAATCAGAATGTGTCATATACATCTTACATAAAACATAAAGAGTTGCATGAGTCAGTCTTACATGCATTTAAAAAGCTCATTTTAATATTTAATGTTGCTTAACAGTCACCTAAATCTCAGAAGGTGAGTATGGAATACTATACACAAAACCGGAGTTGAAAATAATGTATGCAGAAAGAAATTTGGAGTCCTTTTCCTTATCAGTCTGACCTCCAGAGCACAAGACTATCCAAAGTCATTTCTGTTTTATAGCTCAGTGAAGTAACTTGGAAATGAATGTAAAAAAAATGTCCAAGGAATATCTTCTCTCTGATGACATTGAACCAATTTTTCATTTCATCATCTTCATATACTTTTCTTTTTGGCTTTATTTAATCATGTGTTTTTGGGAATGGGAAGAAGACTCAATTTTAATCATAGCTGCCATCACTGAACTCTACCCAAAGTAGACCAGTTTGTGGGTGGCATTGAGAGTGTGTTATCAATACCAGGTAGTTTAGAATATAACATCTGGTCAAACCTTATATATTCTATCATAATCTCCATGGTACTCGTCTATGTTATTCATTTTCATATTCCTCTATTTTTGAGTACCATGTATAGAACCACCTTTTGCTGAGATTGGATGATGCAGTTCATTTTTTAAAAAGAAAACAGGCACCTCATTTTATGTTGTTTATCATCCTTCAGAGTACTTCTACATTTCTCTGCATAATTGGCCTTCTAGGATACTGTGTCATTAGGGATTTTGGTCCAGCTTTTCTAATTTAAAAGGATACTTTTGCCCCTGGAGAGAAAGCCTAAGACTTTCCTGGGATGCATAGAGAGGAGAAAAGGAGCGAGAGGTAGCAGAGTGCTTCTGGAAACCACTGATAACTTTTGCTATCTGAACTTTTTGCTATATGTTATGAAGGGTTTCAACTCTTGGAGATCTCCAGGGATGCTGAAGAGCCTGCTGAATTCTGCAAGCAAATCTCCAGTATGGAACTAGCCTCAAATTGTCTTCTTTTAGAATATTATTTTTTCTTTGCTCATAATCATAGAAAAATGTGTTTTCAGTTTATCATTGGCCTTTTGTGAAACAAAAAATTAGAACTGTGACAAAATTCAGAGAAAATAAATAAATAGTTCTTTTGGTGTGTAAAAATTCACTAATTCTGCTTTAATGACAATTTAAATCTGTCCCTCCCCAATCTAGATGGCTCAAAAATTTAAGAACTTTGCCATTTTGAAATTTTTAAGTGTCTGGTTCATGATGAGAAAATTTCCTTGGGTAATTTGGTGAAATATAGGTATTAAAAAGGAAGTTAAGAAAAATATAAAATTGCTTTTGAAAATCTGTAGTATTTTCCTTCCCTCTTCACCAATCTTACTTTTTCTTTTACTATTTTGATATGAAATCAGTGCATGAGAGTTGCATGGTCAGGTCTTTGAAGTCAGACAAACAGTGGGTCTTATGAATGGTTCTTTTCTTTGATTTTCCCAGAAAGCAGACTTCCATAGTGGTGCTCACCAAATTTTTTAAAAATCTCATCCTTATCAATAATTGTTTTTTTTGACAATATACCTCTAATACATGTATATTTAATTATTTGTAAATTGTATATATGTACCACTGAACTAATATTCATCCAAATTAGAAATTTACACAAAGATAACTATTTCAAAACAGATGAATTAAATATGAAATATTTGATCTTAGAGAAAGTAGGGAGCAATTCTAATTCATTGAGTAGGGGAGCAGCATAGTCAGACTGATGATTTAAGAAAATCATTTTGGCAGTTTATGGGGACGATGGATTGGAATATCAAAAGGCTTGGGTTAGGGAGGACAGGTAGGAGGTCATTGAAATAGAACAAGTGAGAAGAAATGAGGAATTGGAAGAAAGTAATGGCTGTGTTGGTGGTGAGGAGGGGACAGATGCAGGGTAGGAATGATAAGATCTGGAAAGTGATTAGATCCCCAGGGTAAAGGAAAATAGGAGTGGGAGCTATCTCTTGAGATTGTACCAAAGAAGACACTGAAGATGACAGACAGCCTGGGTGACTAGAAGAATGGTGATGATGCCTTTGACAAAGATAGAGAAATCCAGTTGAAGGGTGGGCTTGTAGGGAAAGATAATAAAGATTGGCAGTGGAGGAACTCATCTGTGTTTGTTCACCTTGTGTGACTCACTCCATCTCACCTAAATGTAAAAGTGGGGAGGGGTAGCAAGATTCTTACTCCATTGTCTCTGGCCTGGATCCAGGGTCCACCCTAGAAGGGCATCCCTAGCCAGAGGCGATCTGGGGACAAGGAGTGTGTGTGCTTGGCGGGCCAGACTTCAGGGCAACTACTGCAATAGGTGTCCCAAAGAATAGTTAGCTCTTTCACCTCTCTATAACTGCCTCGAAGTACCAACTCCCAAGACAGGAGTGGAAAAGTTGGTAACTTGTACATTGGAGATAAAGGGTGGGGTGGGGGGAGAGTTTGGTAGGATAAGCATAAGTAGGGTTCCACTTTTGCCTCATGTAGGAGGGCAGGATGAGTCCCATTTTCCCCACCTCCTGAAACATTGGTCCATGGTCCCCTTGGAGTCAGGCTACAGTCCTTCATAGAACCCTGGTGTCCACTTAGTCTTTTAAAGAGTAATAAGCAAGCCAAAGAAACTTATGTACTAAGAAAAATGATGGGAACTTGTACAGGTTATGAAAACATAAAAAATCCATCATTAAAATGCTCAATTTTAGATGAACTTCCCTGAATTTCTGAGACATCGAGGTTAATTCTTTTCTCTGCTCTGAGGCCTAAACATTCATTTTCCTAGTGTGGGCAGGTAAAAGACTGCCATTTCTTTTTGGAATCTTTCTTTTAATTTTTTTTCAACTAGTAAGCATTTATTTTCTCTCCCTTCTACCTACCCTACCTTTAAAAAAAAGAAAAGAAAAACAGAACCTTTGTTATAAATGTGCATTGTCAACTAAAACAAATTCTCCTTTGTTCAAACTTATACTTTTTGAACAAACATGAGGTGGTCATTCGGTAAGCTATCTTTCACCTTTTTCTCTCCTTCAACTCCTCCCCCATTATGTAGTGAACATGCAAAATATATGCAAATAGAAAGTTCTATCAGGAGCAACAGGGACTCAGAATATTTTAGAGCTGAAGGGGATCTCAGATATTATCTAGTAAAACTGTCTCATTTTGTAAATGAAGACGTTGAGGCCCTAGAAGGGCAGTGACTAGTGACTTACCTAAGGTGTTTAAGGTGGTTAGTGGCAAAGCCAGGACTAGAATGTCATGGCCATTTTGTAAGAATAAATATCAGGGAAAGGTGAGACTCTACCCCCTAGAGCCATTCAATAAATATTTATTAAAATATCTACTTTGTGACAGGCACTGTAGTAAGCATTAGGGATACAAAAAGGAAGCAAAAGAAAGTCTCTCTCAAGGGACTTACACTCTAACGAGAGGAGACCACATGGATGTTTGTGTATACACACACACATATGTATGTACATATATGTATATATATATCATATATAATGTGTGTATCTGTGTGTGTGTCTGGGTGTATCAAAGTATTCAGGATAAATAGGAAGTAATGAACAGAAGGAAGTCACAAGAAGTGAAGGCCTAGGGAAGTCTTCCAGTAAAAGAACAGATTTTAGTTGGGACAGAAAGGAAGCTAGGGAAGTCAGTAGATAAAACAAAGGAGGGAGAGCATTCTAGACATGGAGGACAGCCAGAGAAAATACTTAGAGCCCAGGGATGGAGTGTCTTGTTTGTGGAATAGCCAGGAAACCAATGTCATTGGTTCAAAGAGTACATGTTGGTAAATAAGGTATAAGAAGACTGGAAAAGTAAGAGGACTAGATTATAAAAGGCTTTGATTGCCAAACAGAACATTTTGTATTTGATCCCAGAAGCAATAGGAAGCCACTGGAGTTAAGACTCGGGTGACATGGTTGGACCTGTGGTTTAAGAAAATTACTTTAGTGGTTGAATGAAAGACAGATGGAAATGGGGAGAGACTAGCAAGCTTTTACATGAGTCTCGGCATGAGGTAATGAGAGCCTGCATTACAGTAGTAACAGTGCCAGAGGAGAGAAGAGGGCATATGTGAGAGATGTTGCAAGAGTGAAATTGACAGGTATTAGTAACAGATTGAATATGGTAGGTGAGACATAATGAGTAATCCAGGATGATTCCTAGGTTGTGGGCTTGAGGGAATAGGAGAATGGTGGTGCCCTCTACAGTATACGGAAGTGTAATGGTAATTAAAGTGGGACTTTTTGCTGTTGACCTTTAATGATTCTGGCCTTTGTTTGAATGCAGCAGATAAAGTGGGATGTTTTTGTATTTCTCAGCGCTGAGACAATTGGGAGCCATTGGTTGATTTGTATCTGATGTGAAATTGGGAGTGGGGAACTTTTCCACACCCAGCCTGGGTGAGGCCCGGGTCCTCAGGACCCTGAACAGGATATATAAGCACAGAGGTTGGCTTTCTCTCTTGGAGCTCTGCACCACAGCAGGAGTGGTGCGTGACTCTGGGCCAGCCATTGTGAACTCCCCGGCTGAAGCCTCAGATGTTGATAACTACTAATTGTATTTAGTCTGTAATTCAGGGTGCTGGCTTTTTCCCCTGAGCTAGGTGGATGTTATTTGCATGCTGGATTAAAGTAAGATTGTTAACCCCTTAATGTTGCTTTCCTTAGTAAAGCAGATGAAAAGGACCTGGGCTTGCAGTGTTCTGTGAGCTGGTTGTTGTTGGCTTTACACCCTCACAGCAGTTGCTAGCTAGATTGTTGATACAGGAAGGTAGGGTAGGAGGGAGGGTTTGGGGAGGAAGCATAATGAGTTCTGTTTGTTGTATTTAAGATGTCTACTGGACATCAACTTTGAGATCTCTGAAAGGCAGCTAGAGATGGTATATTGGAAGTCAGCTGAGAGTTTGGGGCAGGATAGGTAGACTTGAAAATCATTGGCATAAAGATGGTAATTAGATCCATGGGAACTGATGAGATATCTAATTGAAATAATATTGAAGTTGAGGAGAAGAAGCCTGAGGATAGAACCCTGAGGAACACTTATGCTTAGAAGGCATGATCTGGAAGGATCCAGCAAAGGAGAGAGAGGAATGATCAGTTAAGTAGGATGAGTTGTTTTGGTTCCAAACCAGAGGAGAAAGTGAAGGCTCTAAGGCCAGAGGCACAATCCCCCATATCCCAGGACTATAAGTGATTACAAAAAATAAGCTGCTACAAATAAAAAAAATGAACAAGCAAAGGAGAAATAATCCAATCATAGAGAATTGCTATGGGAATAGAGAAGGCTGGGCTTGATCTTTAGAGGAGAATACTGAAGCAAACAAACCCTCTTCTACCCCAAAGAGTAAGATCAAATGGTCACCTGCCCAAAAAGAATTCACAGAACTTTAAAAAGACTTTAAAAATCAAATGAGAGAGGCTGAAGAAAAACTAAAAAATTTAGAACAATCCAAGAAAAGCAAGATTATGAAAAGAAAGTCAACCAATTGGAAAAGGAAATCCAGAATCTTAATGAAGAAAATGACTCCTTGAAAATCAGAATTGGGCAAGGGGAAGCCAGTGAAGTCATAAGAGACCAAGAAACAATAAAACAAAATACAAAGAATGAAAAAATAGAAGAGAATGTGAAACACGTCATAAAAAAACAACTAATCTGGAGAACAGATCAAGAAGAGAAAACATAAGAATAATCAGACTACCTGAAAGCTATGGTAAAAAGAACCTTGATACAATAATATAAGAAATAATTAAAGAAAATTGTCCTGAAACATTAGAACAAGAGAGGAAAATAGAAATAGAAAAAAAATCCACTGATCACCACCTGAAAGAGATCCTATGAGGAAAACTCACAGGAATATCATAGTCAAATTCCAAACCTCCAGCTTAAGTATAAAATATTACAAGCAAAAGGAAGAAAAAAATGCAATTTACATATGACAGTGTCACAATTAGAATCACACAAGACCTAGCAGTGGCAATACTAAAAGATCACAGGATTGGGAACACTATATATCAAAGAGCAAAAGAACTTTGGTTTGGCCAAAAATATCATACCTAGCAAAGCTAAGCATAATCCTGAATGAAAAAAAAGGATATTTAATGAATTGTAAGACTTTCAGGATTCCGTTTAAAAAACAACCACAACAAACTCTGAACTTAATAGAAGATTTGACATACAAGAGCCGAGAGAAATAAAAAGTACATATCAAAGGCTAGTTAAAAGAGACTCAGTAAAGATAGACTGTTTACCTTTTTCATGAGGAAATGTAAAAGGTACATCTAAGGTTTTTATTAGTAATTGGGTAGTTCATAATGAAGATTGGAATAGACCTGTGTATGATATGATTTTAAAAAGTAAAATTGTTTAGGAATAGCTAAAAAGAATAATCATACAAATGAGGTGTGAGAAGAAGAACCAACACACAGGAGTTAGATGGGGGAGGAGGGCTGGTAATTCTGGAAAGCTACTGTCATTGGGAATGGGTTCAAAAGGGAACAATACATATATATCTAGAAGAGTGTAAAAGTCTTCCAAATTCAGAAAGAAAATGCAAAGGGGATGGGGAAAGGGTAGAGGATTAGGGAGTGATCTTTAGAGGGAAGGGTGAGAGAATAGGTTAAAGGAGATATAGAAGGCTGTTTAGATTAATGGGAATAGGAGGATGTGGGAGGGATCCTTGGGGGGGGGGGTAGGTTAAGCTATAGGAGGGGAAAGTTAGCCGGTAGAAGTAAAGTAGAGTGGAGAGATAGGAAATAAGAGATACACACAAGCAAAGAATAAATATTAGGAGTAGAATTTGTTAGTGAAAAAAGAGCAGGAGTGGAAATTGTGATCTTGGACAAAGTTTAAGCCAAAATAGATCCAATCAAAAGAGAAAAATAGGGAAATTCCAGCCATATTCATCAATGTTGTTTTGGACCATTTAAAACAATTATTAAGGTTGGAATATTGCTGTTCTGTAGGAAATGATGAGGTGTTGGACTTGGAAAAATATGGAATGACTTAGGCTATTGAGGATAGAGGTTATCCACCCTCAGAGAAACAGAGGACAAGTAAGTATATGTATGTGTGTGAGCATATACATGCTTAATTGTAGCCTTTGACGGGGGTGGGGGAGAAAAAAGAACAAAGTAAAAAATGCATGGCAAAGAACAAAAGAAAACTTAAACAAAAGATGGATAGCTCTCAATACGATGCACAGTATTTATTATATAGGCTTTCTTGAAATGGAAATTTATTGCTGTATATTTTGAATCCTCTCTTACATTTTGCTGTTTAAGGCAATGCTTTTTTTTCTCATTTTGCATTATTTTAGTTTTAGTATTTGTTTTTTTTTCTTTTCTTATTTTGTTTTTGTTTAAAATAAAATATAAATAAAAAAGAAAATAAGTGATAGATTGAGGATGACAGAGGGGGGCAATCTGTTAGATGAGATGGGACAGAATTGGGATCACTTGAAGAAGAACTTGAGAAGGAATAAGACCATTTTATTATGTCAAACCAGACTAAAGGAGGAAGTTTTGGTAGAAGGCATCTGAGTGATAGGAGATGATGAAGATGGAGTTCACAGAGAACAGCAGTTTTTCTATAATATTTTATTATATATAATATAATAATATTTTTCCATATTTTCAATAAAATATTAGGCAAGATTTTTAGCTGAGAGAATGGAGGCAGGGAAGCCATGAGAGGCTCAGGGAAGGAAAAAAAGGTTTGTAAGAGCTGATATGGATAAGTGAGTTGACAAAGGAGGTATATTAGAACTGCCAAGTAGCAATGAGTGAAGGCCCAGTTGAAGTAGTATATTATTGTTGTTGTTTATCCTTTGTTTTCAAAGAGAACCAGTGACATCATTGGTGATGTCTTGACTTGCACTTGGATTTCAGTGAGGCAGAGTTGCTAAAATTGTCAGCCTCACTCTGTCTTCCAGAGTCATAAAAGTCCAGTGGCAAGACAAAAGTCAAGATGATTGGCAATGGCCCAGGAAGCAGTGAATGACTTTGGCATATTGGATGTTTGAGCAAACTCTAAGTGCTCCACAGAACCTGTTTCAACCACCTTTGTGGCCATTGGAACAAATTGTTTTCATCTGTCCAGTTTGCTAGGGGAATTCTTCATGTGCTTGGGGTAGGCATTTCTCTAACACACCAATGGCTTTGAGGTCTGTCAGTTACATTTAACCTAGTTTAGTCCATCTGCCAAGGCAGTTTTACCAGGGTGGCCACTCCATGTGCTATAACTTCTTGGAGTCACACATGAGAGTTGTGTGAGCAGTGGACAGCAAAGATTATTGAACAGCACTGAAAAGGGCCTAGCAAGCCCTCATATAAGAGATGCTAGGCCTATTGTACACCCCAAACATAAATTTAATGTGGATCCTGTCAGACTGGTTGTATGATTTTCTCCATCTTTGTTCAGCAGTGCCTGTGTAGGAGTAAAGATGGGAAATGATGGGAGTGATCCAAGGCTGAGACTTGACCGGGCATAATCAGCAATATGATAAGGGATGTAGGGATTCAACAGAGGAGGACAGTGTGGAGTTTGTTCACCAATGGGTCAAGTTGGGGGAAAGAGGAGAGAGTGGTTAATGCAGTAGAGATGGCCTGGAAGGGAATTCAGGGGCCAAGGGATTGGATGTCATTGTGAGGATGAAGAGTAGGATTTTGTAAGAGAAAGCAGAGGGAGAGATAAAAGGCCCACAGATTATGGTCAGATAAGGAGATTTCAGAATTCTTGAACATAGAGATGGTACATTTGTGGGTGATGGCAAGGGTCAAGGGTATGGTCATCTTTGTGTATGGCTGAAGTAAGTGGAGGAGGGTGTCAGAAGAAGTGAGCAGGATAAAAAAACTGAGTGGTAAAAATAATTGAGGAGTAGTCAATATGTATGTTGAAGTCCCCTAGTTTGAAGGCAGGAGTTTGGGAGGAGAGAAGAGATGTAAGCCACGTATTGAATTTGTTGAGGAAAGAAGGGGAGGGACCTGAGGGTCTATAGACAAAAGTTACCTGGATTTTGATTAGGAGGTAGATATGAAGAGCATCAATCTCAAAGGAAGAGGTTACTGAGTGATAGAGGTAGGGGGAGAATGTGGAAGTGGCAATAGGGAGCAAGGAGTATTCCAATTCCTCTATGTTGACCAGTGAACTAAGCAAAATGAGTGAAAGTGCAGCCAGTACTATAATAAGTGGCCAGGGAGGCTGTGTCATTTGGGGAGTTTGGTTTCAGTAAGAAATAGTAGAAGGAAAGAGTGAGAGAGGAAATAAAAATTAAGATGAAGGGAAGTTTGTGGCCTGTGGAACAGGCATTCCAGAGGCACAATGAAAGGGCTAGTTGGTGTTGTGTTTGTCACTTTGGGGTACAAAGGTTGAGGCAGATGGGAATGAGGAATTGTGTGGTAAGTGGTGGAGAATGGGATTTGCATGATCTACAGGAGTTCAGAGTCACTGGAACATGAAGGATATGACCTAGTATGAGAATGCTCATCATTGAATGGAGGGAGGGCACCATTTTTCTTCCCAACAGAGGCTGGAGATAGGACTGGAGGAAATACAATAGTCAGATAGGAGGTCTCGCTTCACACATTCTCTTTCCTCCAAAGGCTGGAGATTAAGGGGGAAAGGGGCACAGCTGGAGGTGGAAGTTGAGCCTGTACAGCAGAAGTAAGAAGTCCCATTCCCCAACAGCTTTCCTCTTCCATTTACCTCAAAGGACAGGCAACAGTAGGAAATGGAAGGCCTGAAGTCAGAATGTTGGTTGCCTTATTTCACACTTGATTTTTTCCACAACCTAACAGGGAGATTGAGTTTACAGTAGGAGGTGAAGTTTGCCTTGTGCTGGCACAGGTGGAAGTCATTGCTTTGGGGTAGGCTTCTCAGCCTGGTCCCTTGAAACCTTCCCTTAGGAGACATGATGGGTCTAGTAAAAGATGGAACCACAAGGTCCTCACATTCGTTCTGAGGTGTTCTCACTTGAGGAGGTCAGCCATGAGGAGACAATAGGAAGCAGTAGATTCCCAGTGCAGGGAGAAAGTCTTTTCAGGTGGATGGAAGATGTCTTATGTGGCCCTGTGTAGCCTTTCCTCAGAGATTCATCCTATATTCACCTCAGAGAACATGCTATATCCAGAAAAAATTGGAAGATACAAAGAGCTCATGAGCATGGTCCAGAGCACAATGGATTTTTATTATTTATTTCATTAATAACTTAGAAGAAAGTATAGAGAGCATGCTTGTTATATTTCTATATAACAAAACTGGGAGAGATAGTTAAGATAGAATCATAGGATCAAAGACTTGAACATGAAAGAGACCTCAGATGACATCAGGGTAAACCCTTTCATTTTATGTATGAGAAAACAAGGGATCACAGATAATAAGTCACTTCCCTAAACTAAAACAGCATAATCTGCAGGAAGCCTCCTCCAATCCCTCTTAATTTTAGTGCCTTGTTCTGTTGCTTATTTTCAATTTATTCTGTAAATAGCTTGTTTGAACAAAGATGCTTGCATTTTGATTTTCCTATTAGATTGTAAGCTACATGAGGACAGGCATTGTTTTTTACCTTCCTTTGTATCACCAGCACTTAGCATATTGCCTAGAAAATTGTGCTCAGTCATTTTCTGTCATGTGCTACTCTTTGTGAACCCATTTGGGGTTTTGTTGGCAAAGATACTGGAGCAGTTTGCCATTTTCTTCTTCAGCTCATTTTATAGATGAGGAACTGAGACAAAGAGGGTCACACAGCTAGTAAGTGTCTGAGGTCAGAATTGAACTCAGGAAGATGAGTCTTTCTGATTTCAGAGCTGGCACTCTATTCACTGTAGGAACTTGATAAATGTTTATCTATTGATTACCAATTGGTAAGTAAGCTTCCACGTAACTAGAACATTTTATAAACAGGAAGGTTTGAGACAAAGGTGAATGCATTTGTTTCAGGAAGTAACTGAAAGAAAGCACAAGATGAGATTTAAAAACAGGTGAGTTCCTTGGGTACGAGAATGTGTCTGCACAGTAGGGAGATGCTCAGTTAATTCTCTTTTTTTAATCATTGCAGCTCATCTTCTGTGGAACCAAGGGTAATCCTTTGAATTCAGCAGTAAATGGATTGTTGCCCAATGCAGACAATAGAAATAGGATTCCTCCCCCACCTGCTTCTTTACAGACAGTGTAGGGAATCAATTGTTCTTTCTGGGTGGGAGGATTATACTAGGAGTAAGAAAAAGGAGGAAAATGAATGTGGGAAGGATAGGAGTGGATATTCTAGTTAATAGAAGACTTTCTCTAGGAAATCTGAACTTATTTTTGTGTAGCCAGAACTCACCATTTGGCCAACATGGAATCAATTTGTTTATACAAACACTTAACAAAAAACATTCATTTTTACCTACTTCCCTCTATCTATAATTTTTCTTTAATCACTTTGAGGATGGATTTCTCTAATCTTTGAATAATTACCTTTCATTATGTTCCATTTGTACCATCAGTGATGTGGCTTTAGGAAGGACAGACAGTTTAAGTACTGTCCCTGACTTACTGTAATTGGCTGAAAGAAGAACACCTGATTGGCTTTAGACTTGCCTTGTTGGTCATTGGGGCAAAGAGATGACAAAGAGGAGATCTAACACTATGATCTTACTTTTTGATTAACAAGGAAGAAGTGGTTCATGAAGTAGAAGGGAAAGAAACTTTTCAAAAAGATTCTAGCATTATGTTAGATCCCACAGTTATCAAGGAAGAAAATGTTGAGAATAGTCAGATGCACACTCTAGACGAGGGATTCTTAATCTTGAAGCCATGAATTAAGTTTTAAAGAATATATATTTTGACAACTGTTTTAAAGAATATATATCTGTATAAAGTTTTAAAGAATATCTATTTTGACAACTTCAATATTATTGGTTTCATTTTTATTTCAATATATTTCATCTTATACATCTGAGAAAGGAGCTATTGAATTCAAAAGTCTGCCAAAAAGGTTGGGAAACCTTTTGAATCTAGGCTATGGGAGACAGATTTTGAAAAGTTCAAAAAGAGATTGGTATGATCTGATAGACAGGGATTCTAAGTGATAGTTTAAATAATGATGGGAAGGAATAAACATCAATACTCTGACTCTAAAATCATAAATGATCCTGATGATCATAAAGAGAGACAGTTAAAGAAAGCAATGGGACTCCACTGGAAGATATTGAATAAACTCGGACTTCTAAAAACCATAAATAAAGGGGGGCATATAAATAAGAAAATTATAAAAGAGTGGTGCTGAATAGTAAGAATGTATTCTGATTCACCAAAATAGGCTAAGGACAAGTAAAAGACCAAATTTAGAGTAAGAAAATGAATAAGGGGCAGATCCAAGATCGTAGAGAGAGGCCAAGAAGTTGCCTGAGCTCTCCTCAGTTTCCCTCAGAAACAATGTTAAATAAAGTCTCTAAAAGAATTCTGAAGAAACAGAATCCACAAAAAGATGGAGAGAAATAATTTTCCAGCCCAAGATAACTTACAAAGACTTCAGTAAAGGTCTGTCTCACTTGGGCAAAAGGGGAGCACAGCCCAGTGCAAGCAATATCTGGGCAAGCCAGTGGGAGGCTCTTAGCTACAGTACAGATTACCACCCAAAGCCCCAAGGTTCTGGATCAGCAGGCCAGTAGCACAGCAGGCCACCTGTGAAGCCTCCAGTTCCAGTGCAGCATGCAAACTGCCAGCCCTGGAACCCAGGGTACAACAGGTGCAAATAGGCCAGGCCACCCTAGCACAGTGGGCAAACAACAGACCCAGAGGCTCCAGGTCAGAAAGTCAGTGACTAGGCCCCTGGCCCCCATTGTATTGCTCCTTGTAACTCAGGAGCAGAGCTCAACTTTAAAAAATGAGCAAAAAACAAAAAAAGGCCCCTGACCTCAGAAAGCTACTATGGCAACAGGAATAATCCAAACATAAACTCAGAAGAGGACAACAATGTCAAAATGTCTACATGTGAAACCTCAAAGGAGAATATTAGCTGGTCTTAAGCCCAAAAAGTCCTCTTAAAAAACTTAAAAAGGATTTTAAAAAATCAAGTGAGATGGAGTGGGGGGGAAGGTAGAAATGGGGAGAAAATTTGTAATTCAAACTCTTGTGAAAACCAATGCTGAAAACTAAATATGTTAAATAAATAAATAAAATTAAATTTAAAAATAAATTAGAAAAAACAAATAAATAAATAAACAAATGAAAAAAAAATCAAGTGAGAGAAGTAGAAGAAAAGTTGGAAAAAAAATGAGAGTTATGAATGAGAATTATGAGAAAAGAGTTAACAACCTGGAAAAAGAAGCACAAAAATTGACTGAAGAAAACAACTCCTTAAAAAATAGAACTGACCAAATGGAAAAAGAGGTGCAAAAGTTAACTGAAGAAAATAATGTGTTAAAAATTAATATTGGGCAAGTGGAAGCTAATGACTGTATGAGACATCAAGGATCAGTAAAGCAAAATCAAAAGAATGAAAAAATGGAAGAAAATGTAAAATACCTCATGGGAAAACAACTGGCCTGGAAAATAGTTATAGGAGAGATAACTTAAGAATTATTAGACTATCTGAATGCCATGATAAGAAAAAAAAGTCTGGACAGCATCTTTCAAGAAATTATCAAGGAAAACTGCCCTGATATCTTAGAACTGGAGGGTAAAATAGTCGTTAGAAGAATCCACCTATCACCTCCTGAAAGATATCTCAAAATGAAAACTCCAAGGAATATTGTAGCCAAATTCCAGAATTATCAGGTCAAGGAGATAATTCTGCAAGTAGCCAGAAAGAAACAACTCAAATATTGAGCCACGGTGAGGATTACACAGGACTTAACAGCTTCCACATTAACGGTTTAGAGAGCTTGCAATATGATATGCTGGAAGGCAAAAGAGCTTGGATTAAAACCAAGAATCAACTACCCAGCAAAATTGAGCATAATCTTCCAGGGTAAAGGAGAGTATTCAGTGAAATAGGGGACACTAAAACTTTTCTGATGAAAAGACCAGAGCTGAATGCAAAAGAAGCATGTAAAGGTAGACAGGAAAGAAAAAAACAACATGGCATTCAACTCCCTACATGGGAAGATGATACTTGTAACTCTTGAGAACTCTATCTCTATCAGGACAGTTAGGATCAGTATTCTTAGACAAAGGATGTGGGAATAAGTTGATTTTGATATGACTAAAAACAATTAAAGGGTAACAAAAAATGATTGTACTGGTAGAATTCCATTTAAAATATCTGTAGACAATATAAAATATTTGGGAGACTACTTACCAAGACAAATCCACAAACTATTTGAACACAATTACAAAACATTTTTCATACAAATAAAGGCAGATCTAAACAGTTGGAAAAATATAAATTGCTCATGGGTAGGCTGAGCTAATATAATAAAAATGATAATTCTACCTAAATCAATTTACTTTTTCAGTGCCATACCAATAAAACTGCCAAAAATAATTTTATGGAGCTCAAAAAAACGATAACAATATTCATCTGGGAGAACAAAAGATCAAAAATATCAAGGGAATTAATGAAAAAAATGCAAAGGAAGGCAGCCTAGCTGTGCTAGATATAAAACTAAATTATAAAGCAGAAATCATCAAAACTATCTGCTACTGGCTAAGAAATAGAGTGGTAAATCAGTGAAATAGATTAGGTCCAAAAGACACAGGAGTAAATGATCAAGTAATCTATTGTTTGACAAACCCAAAGACTCCAGCTCCTATAAGAACTCACTATTGATAAAAGCTGCTGGGGAAACTGGAAAATAGTACGGCAGAAACTAGGCATAGATCGACATCTCATACCATATACTAAGATGAGGTCAAAATGGGCGTATGATTCACACATAAAGAGTGATATCATAAGCAAATTAGGAGAACAAGGAATAGTTTACCTGCCAGATCTATGAAGAAAGGAAGAATCTGTGACCAAACAAGATAGAGAACATTACTAAATGCAAAATGGATAATTTTGATTACATTAAATTAGCAAGTTTTTACACAAGCAAAATAACACAACAAGATTAAGAGCAAAGCAGAAAGCTTGGAAATAATTTTTATAGCAAGTGTTTCTGATACAGGCCTCATTTCACAAATATATAGAGAATCGAGTCAAATTTATAAGAAAACAAGTAATTCCTGAATTGATAAATGGTCAAATGATATGAATAGGCAGTTTTCAGAGGAAGATATTAAAGCTATCTATAGTTATATGAAAAAAATTATCCAAATCACTGCTTATTAGAGAAATGCAAATTAAAACAACTCTGAGGTTTCACCTCACAACCTATCAGATTGGCTAATATGACAGAAAAGGAAAATGATAAGTGTTGGAGAAGATGTGGGGAAATTGGGACACTAATGCATTGCTGGTGGAGCTGCGAACTGATCCAACTGTTCTGGAGAGCAATGTGGAATAACACCCGAAGGGCAATCAAACTGTGCTTACCCTTTGATCCAGCAATACCACTATAAAGTCTGTATCCCAAAGAGATCATAAAAAAGGGAAAAGGATCTACACGTACAAAAATATTCATAGAAGCTCTTTTGCAGTGGCAAAGAATTGGAAATCAAGGGGATGCTCATCAATTGGGGAACGGCTAAACAAATTGTGGTATGTGAATGTAATGGAATACTATTCTGCAATAAGAAATGATAAGCAGATGGACTTCTTTACAACCTGGAAAGACTTATGTGAACTGATGCTGAGTGAGGGGAGCAGAACCAGGAGATCATTACACCATTACAGACACACAGTATCTATAAGGACTAACTTTGATAGACTTGGCTCCTCTCATCAATGCAAGGTTCGAAGACAGCTCCAAAAGACTCATGATGGAAAAAGCTATGCACATCCAGAGAAAGAATTATGGAGTCTGAATGCAGATTGAGGCAAACTATTTGCTCTCTTTTTCTTCTTTTTTGGTTTCGTTTCTTCTTTCTCATGATTCATTCCATTGGTTATAATTCTTCTTTACAACTGGACTATTATGTAAATAAGTTCAATGTGAAGGTATATATAGAACCTACATTGGATTACGTGCCATCTTGGGGGCAAAGGGAGAAAAGAAGGAGGGAGAGAAAATTTGGTACCCAAAAATTTGTGGAACTGAGTGTTGTAAATTAAAAATAAAAAATACATTTATTTACAAAAGAATAAAGCAAATCAAGCTAATTTTACTTTCTTTTTCAATAGCATGAGATTACTATAGGAATACTGGAAAGTTAATTTCATTAACGTGTATTTAATATATGTGTGCACACGGTAGTAGAAGTGGTGGGAACAGGGAACTATTTGTAGAAATAACTTTAGTAAAATGGATAATAAGATAGGTGCAAAGGAGAAGTTCAGGAAAAGACTGAAAAATTTAAGTCACTTACAGTCTCTCACCTGGGGATGGGAATTGGGGGTGGTAAGGAAGGGTTATGGAAGAAGAGGCTCCTGGGGCAAATCTAGAAGGTAGGGAGAGACTTCAAGAAATAGAAATGGGAGTGGGCAAGGTGTCTGTTCCTGTCATGGGGGACAGCATGAACAAAGGGCAGAACAAGAACAGGGGATACTTTGCCTGGGACATTGAAAGTATGAAGGAAAATGGCGTGAAACAAAGGATGTAGCGAAATCGTGCAAAGTCTTGAGTGCTAGGATCAAAAAATCCATCCTTATTTGGTAGGAGAGAACAAATGAGTATTTTTGAATAGAAGAGTGACATCCTATAATTGACAGTGACTTAAAAGAGTAACGTCAGTTCTAACAACTATTACATTCTCTTGGAAGACCAACATTTAAATCTCATCTGAATGTACAACAGTTTTGTAGAAGCCTTAAGCCCTTATAACAACATTCCCCTTGTTATTGTCCAAGGAACTATTGGCCATCATCCTACTGATGCTCCTCTTCTTTGATTAAGAAATTACTTGGCTCCCTGTCATCTCTGCTCCCTAGAACTGTTGAATTTCCAGACCACTTGAACTTGAAGGTACCTCCATTCCTAGATATGTTTCTCTTAAGGTTGATGTTCAGTCATCCTCTCAGTAAAGGGAATATAAAGCAGAAAAGTCCGGCAGGAACTAGTTAAGTATTCTACTCTTGCTGCCACAAGGGCATGGGAAATGATCAACCCTTCCTTGTCCCTCATTGGAAGTTTTGGAATTACATAATGGTACCCAAATGATCAAAGGAAAAGAGTGATCGAGAACCTTTCTCTTCCTGTAAAGAGTTCACTAAATCATCAGATCTTCTGGTCTAGAAGCCAATTAAGAGATCTCTTCAACATTTCAAGTTGACCAAGTTGAAGAAACTTAATAATATAATTAAGCCAACATAATGATAACAATACTAATAGTAATGATAATAATAATCCAACTGTATAATTAAGGCCAACATAAGCTCTGGGCAGGAACAATTTTTTTAATTTTGTCTTCATATCCCCAGAGAGTAACACCTCACACATTGTAGGTGCCTCATAAATACTTGTTAGACTGTTAGCTTAGTAAGTGAGCACAATCTAAAATAGCACTGAAACAAATGTAAAAAAAAAACCCTGAGCTATATGCTCTTCTAGCTTTTTGAGAACTATCTTTTTGTTTCTGTTCCTCTTTACCAGCCTCCTCTCTGCCCTTCCCCAAATCCCCTCATCCTATGCAGACACAGGTCCACTTACCTTACATGGCAATACAACCTAGCCTGTGGCATCACAAATGGCTCAGGGAGGGAGCAGCTGATTTGATGAGTCTGACTCTGTCAGTGCCAACAAATCTTGCAAAGAAAAATAATAATAATAATGAAGCTATGAAAACCTTCAGTCTTTCTATTATGCAGCTGTGACAGTGACAACAAATTTGCAAAGACTCAGCTTTCTGGATGGCCCACAAGACTCTGTCCCAGGCCAGTACAACTACCTGCAATCACAAGCTTCTGCCAGCCCTGCCATGTGTTTCTTGGGAAAGTTTAATCTTTACAATAGCATCAGGTCTTGCTGACATGAAGTGTGCAATAAGTCAGATGTAAATGAATCCTAATTCTGACAATTCTTAATATTAAACACTCTGACAGTGTTCTCTGGATGAAGACTCTGTTATGTTAAATTAAGCAGCCAGTCAGTCTCACAGAGATAGTGTACAAACACAATGGATCCCTTTTACAATAGCTCTAAGAACTATAGGTCAACTCTGACTTTTGTTGGGAAAATAACATTAGGAGAACATTTGTAAAGGGCCTATCATTGCCTGGATAAGTTGATACTGAAACTGGTAATCAGTGAAATTGGTGGCATCCTGTTTCTTGTTTGAATAGGAAGGGGTCAGGGATACAAAGAGAGAGTCCATCTCAATTTGTCCTGATTTGTGCTGTTTCAGGTCTCTCAAGCAAGAAACTCACTTAGTCATATCTTAGGTGCAGATTTTAAGAAAAGTCATTGATATGGTACCTGATAAAAAAACACTTATATGAGACTCAATTACTTGATTTTTCTTTCATTCACACACACACAATAAAGAATCTTCCTGGATAAACAGAAGAAAAAAATCTCTAAGTGGTTCACAATATCCCATTCCTGGATCTGCTATTTTTTTCAGTTATGTTACCTTGTTCAATTCACTTAATACCCCTCTCCTCACATCACCCTGAAACTCAGTTTCCTCACTTGTAAAACTAGGAGGGTTGGGAATCCTTAACTTGTGGTTTGTGAGCTTGCTTAATTTTTTGATAGCTATATATCAACATACTTGATCTCCTTTGTAATCGTTTTTTATTCTTTGTACTTAAACATGTTTTTTTTCCTGAGGAGTCCATAGGCTTCCCCAGCCTGCCAAAGGGGTCCAGGACAGAGAAAATTTTAAGCGTCCTTGATCTAAAGGAATCTACATATGACCTGGTATGTGAAAGCTACCAGAATAGACCATTGCATACACCCAGGCTCATGTTTTAATCTTAGATCTTTCACGGGAGAAAAAGTACATTTTTAAAACTCTACACTTCCATATGTGTGTGGTTACACAAATACTTGATCACAAAAAATATTTTAGGCAACTGCTAACTTGAGACACTTCCAGCTGGGAATGATGTGACATTTGTATTCTTCATTGCCTTCCCTTTCACTATTTCTCATGCCTCACACCTACGTCATCTTTTGAAAAACAAGCATTTCTTCAGGTAGGCTTGGGAATTCAGCACAGACAGCAATGCTGCAAATTAATCCTCTTCTCTGCCCCCCTCCCCAAACCCCACAAACCATTATTGTCTGTATTCTACTGAGTAAAGGCCAGCATCAGCCATTAATTTTCCTCTCGAATTCCCACTGATTTCAAAAGGGAGTGCCATTCCCAAATTAATGGCAAAGTGTGGCCCCATGGGGTCATAGGTTCGCAAGATGTGGTTCAACAGAGTCATGAATCAGGCAATCCTAGAATATGGGAGTGAATGACAGGAAAAAGATTTTAACCCTCTGTCTGCTAAAGTTATAGTCAATGATGCCCCGAGGCATCAGACATCTATTTTTCTGCCTGGGATCTTTTTTTTTCTTCCTACAAGTTTCTTTTCTGAATTTAGTATTGCATTATTATGTTTCTCTAAGGACAAGCTGTATGTACTGTTGAATTGCTATGAATATCACTACGTGAGTGCTGATTAGACTCACATTTCTTTACTACCAGGAGTCAGCCATCCTAGACTGTTTGGGGACTCAGGAACCCCGGGCTGACTTTCATCTCTGCCACAGTTTGTTTATCTGTAAAATGGGGTGGATAGCACTTGTATTCAATCATACTTATCATTGTTTGCAAGCTTACTAAAGGTTCATGTACTTATATTAGCTGTGAGCTTGGAGGGTGGAAGAAAATATATATATATATATATACATATATATATATAAATTTGTTTTCTAGCTTGATCCCAGATCCTTTGCCTAAAATTGATCACATCTACTATTACTGGCAAAGCACTTTGCCTGTATTGATTATAATATGGCTAAAGAAGGTGTCATCAGATTAGGACACTGGGAGGAGAAGCTATATGCCCAGGAGAATCACATGTTGTTATGAACTCATTCTATGCATTCTATTCTAGATGCAGGCAGGTGGTACAGTTGATAGAGTGCTGGCCCTGGAGTCAGGAAAACACGAGTTCAAATCCAACCTCAGACACTTACTAGCTGTATGACCCTGGGCAAGACACTCAACTGCTGATTTAATTTCTTCAGCTATAAAATGAGGATGTAACAAGTACTTCATAGGAGTGTAGTACCATACGAGATAATATTTGTAAAAGCATTTATTGCAGTATCTGGCACATATTAGGCACTAATAAATGTTGCTTCCTCCCCGTATCCTGTAGCTAGCAAAACTCCTTGTTTGCTAAAATTTGACAAGGATCCAAGGCCATTTTCTTTCCTGCAATCCTCAACTCTTAAGAACATTTTCCTTAGCACAGCTTATTTTCTATGGGTAGAATATGAATCAGGGTATCGGAATTATCCTCTAAGTAGCTGTGTGACCTTGGACAAGCCACTTCCCTTTCAGGGTTCTTGTTTCCTCATCTGTAACATAAGGGACCGAATTCAGTAATCTTTAAGGTCCTGTCCAGCTCTAAAAATCTTTGACTCTCTTAAAGGGCAAGGATGAGAATTGAAAAAAAGTCATCAGATTTGTCATTTAGAGGTCACTGGTAACTTCAGAGAAATGCATTTCAGTTGAATGATGAGGTCCGAAGCTAGATTGCAAAGAAAGGAGATGTATCGCATCATAACTAACAAGAGTGTTAGGATTTGGGGACAGGTTTTTTGGTTTTCTTTTGTTGAAGAATTGGTGAAGAATTGGGCACATTTGCAGTTAACAGGTAAGGAACCTGTTAGGTTCCTTAGGTAAGAATCAAAGGTAGGTAGGAATCAAACATCAGAGAGACAGAGAGGCAACATAAACAGGGTGAATCTATTGGAGAAGATAAGAGAGGATTTTGTCAAAGGTAAATGTAGAGGGGTTGGCTTCGATTAAGACAGGGACCCCCTAATTGTCAGAGACTGGAATGAACGAGAAGACAGTGAAGGATCATGTTAGAGGGATATGAAGTAAGAAGAAGTGGTGAAGAGAGAGCTCTTCATGACTGGCCTCAATTGTTTCAGTGAAGCATGAGGTGAAGTTCTTAGTGGGAGGAGGGGGACACTGAAAAGAAAAGAAAAGAAAAGATTTGGAACAGATGGGTGTGATAGAGAATAAATTAAGGAAGAGTACAAGGATTTCCTTGCTGTAGTGAGAGCTCAGCAGAGATGTGAAAACCTATTTATATAGCACTTTAAGATTTGCAAAATGCTTTACAAATATTATCTCATTTTATCTTCACAACAATCCTGTGAGGTAGCTACCAAGATTACCCACCTTTTACAGATGAAGAAACTGAGTCAGAGAGAAGTTAAATGATTTTTTCAGGGTCACAGAATTAATGAGAGTCTGAGGCAGTATTCCAAGTCAAGTCTTTCTGACTCCAAGTCCAACACTGTATTCACTTAATCAGCTAGCTGTGGATTCAGTAATCCACTATTCCATGACTTCCTCCAGCTCCCATTTAGCAGCACATGGTTAACCACGAAGGAGGCAAATGTTGGGAGTAATTCATGAAGTAGCACAGTCACAGAATGGTTCTGAATTCCATCTTTCAGTTGAACTGGTCATCTGTGTCTTATCTTAATGGTGACATCACTAGTTGGTACCAACTAGAATTTTTCATTTCCTGTCATCATTTCTACTTTGTAGATGGATGTTTGGTCTCCAAGGTATGGGCCCATGTCTTGATGTGGTTCCCCCTCCAAATAGCAATCATCGATATCAGGATAGAGTAATTGATTTTCATATCAATTGCTGTATTCAGGTTTTTACATCATTTAAGAAAGAAAAAGTACCTGAACATTTCTGCTTCATCACAAATTCTGTGAGTTTCAAATCATACTGTAATGCCATCAACTCCTACATGCTGTGAATTTTGCAAATGCATATTGGCATAATAAAGGCTACAACAACTCCAAAGGGAAGTGATGGGGAGATAGTATATGTTGTTAAATTAATGTAAGTATTTGTGGATTTGTATTGTAGTGCCATAGGTCTTATTCATGTCTCAGGAGTCATTATGCTCTATTGTGTCAAACCTACATATTTCTAATTGGTTTAGTTTTTATCTTCTCTAAAGGAACCAAAGCCCAAATACACAAATCTAGATAAGAGGCTGTCAAGAGAGCTCTGTAAGCACCTGTTAGAACTCAAATGGGACTCTGTCATGCTGAATAAGCCAAAGAACCCACTGGTGAGGAAATCTTTCACAATAAAAGTCTATAATAAGTCTATAGACCTGTAAGATTCACAAAGTGCTTTCTTCAGAATAACCTTGTGAGGCAGGCAGAGCAATCCACTGAATTCCTATTTTAGAAATGAGGAAACAGAGGCTTAGAGACATGGCATGTCTTGGTCAGCTGTCACTAGTGGTGTAGTATTTAGCAAGCTGGTGACAGAGCCAGAATTTAAACACAGGTGCCCTGACTCCAGGTCTGGTGTCCATTCCATTATACAATGCCACCTCTCTATAATAGACTCAATTATTTTAACCTAGTAACAACACACATTTATATAGTTCTTCATGAGTTCCTAAACATTTTCCTCACAGATATCCTGTAAACTGTGATACACACTCCATGTTGCCATTTTACATATAGAAATGCTCTCAGGGGAGTTAAATAATTGGTGCTAGGTAATGTCAGAACCAGGATTTGAACCCAGGTACCTTGTGATTCCAGGACTGGGCCTCTATTTCCACCATACCATAATGCAGCTCCGGTTATTAAATTGGGCACCTATGCAAAGCACCTTAACTTTTCTAATAATTATCGAGCATTGTAGACTGAATCAATATGAAAATTAGTGTTTGGGAAGAGTTCATGTAATTCCAATAGACATCACTTCCTACAGTATACTCCGGGAATAAGAAGTATTATGTGGTGGAGCATCTGGTTTGTATTTTTAATTCTGATATCGGACACTCTAAGTTTCCAGTGACATAGGGAATTAATACAAAGAAAGTTCTGAAGCATAACTAGGTCTATGGTCATTTCTCCTACTCAGAAAATACTAAACATTTTCTGCTGCCAGCAGTTGTGGCATGGAACGGCCGGAGATGGCTGAATGCCAGAGAGAGTGAAAGAAAAACACAGGCCAGGTAGAGCAGTAAAGAACAGCTCCGTTTATTGACCAGAAAGAAAGGGTAGATATACTCTCCAAGCTAGTAAACATAACAACTTTCTCATGAAAACATTTGGCAATTGTTAACCTCATTGTGTACTTTGTTTCCTTGCGCCTTATCAGCACTGCCTCTGTATCCTATCTGGGAACAAAATATTCTATATGTACATTTACACATAAGGGGGTTGGAGAGCCCCTGTCTTGAGTCTTATCAGCCCGAGGACAAGAGCAGGTTTCGGTGAAAATCTGGCCTGAACTTGTCCCATTGGGGACTTTCTCAGAGCTGGTTCTCTACAATTTTCTTCTTTAAAAAAAGAGAAACTTTTGTTTTGACATTACCTTTATTTACATATATCACTCCTCCTCCCATCCCAAAAGCTTCACATTGTAACAAAAAATAAGAGAGACAGACAGACAGACAGATAGAGAAAGAAAGACAGAAAGCATTTCAATAAAAATAAGCAGCATATCTACCAAATCTAAGAGTACATGTCAGCATATGATGCTATTTTTTTCACACCCACAGTCTTCAAAATTTGTAAAGAAGGGAGGAGGTTGTTGTTGTTATTGTTTCAATTCTTATTAGGGCCAAACTTGGTCAATATAATTACATAATATTCAGTGTCATTTTGTGGTTCTTTTTTGCCATTTACGTTTTGTAGTCATTGTATTTATTGTTTTCTTAGTTCTGGATACTTCACTTTGAATCAGTTCATATGTCCTCCTCTGCTTCTCTGTTTCTTATATTCACATAAAGACATAGAAATACATATTATGTATGATATATCTGTATTCTAAACCCACTGAACCTGTGTCCAGTCCAATCCATCCTTGCCCCCCAACAAGCCGTCATCAAGGGAACCAAATGTGGCAACCATTTCTTCACGGGATGTCCTGCCATCAGCCATAATACAAAAGGACTGGAAGTGAAAGCTCCTAATGCCAAAGTTCTTGGCATCATAAATTGGTTCAACATTGCTAGTGAGTAAGATTTTATTATTGAAAATTACACTAAAGAAGATGCATTATCATTTGCCTTATCACTGCGCACTCAGATTCATTGGGCATTTCCAATGGACTTGTAGCTGAAATCTATATCTGCTACCCTCCTCACTAGTATGTGAGCTCCTTGAGATCAGGGATTGTCATACTTTTCTGTGTGTATCTCCTACACTTAATGCAGTGATTTGCACTTAATTATTATTTAATCAATATTTTTTTCATTCATTCATTCATTAAATACAGCTCATTTTCCTCATCCTCTACTATTCTAAGCTTAATTAATTTTTCATGGACATTTTTGTCCTGGACATTTATATGGACCATTTATACTGGGCCTTTGTACTTAATTATCTCTGTGGGTTGCCAATAAAATTGCATCATCTAGATTTTAGACATTCTGCACTTACTTGGCTTTTCCTAAAGAGATTGTTAGGACACCCTCTTTTGGGTGATTCTGAATCTTATGGTATAGCAATATTCCATTGCATCCATGGACCATCATTTGTTTAGCCATTTCCCAATCAATGGGCATCTAGTTCATTTCCAGTTCTTTGCTATTATAAAAGTTTTGGACATATGTGAGTTTACTTTCTTTTTTAGAGAAGTTTTCTAAGTCCTATATAAAACTACTTATTAGTTGACAGCTGTGGTGCAGTGTATTGAAAGTGAATGCGAAGTCAGAGTATCTAGGCTTCAACTCTTATTATTAATTGTGGAACACTCACCTTCGTTGAGTCTCAGTTTACTCAATTGTGAAATGGGATTACTAAGACTTACATCACCTGCCTTAAAGGGCGATCAAGAGGAACAGGCTTTGCAAGCCTTTGGGTACTGTGGGCACACAAACTATCATTATTTCACAACTCTGTATGGAGTAAACCAGTCCTCCAGCTTTGAATGGCTAGCAATTTATACATTCACATTACTGAAGCTCAATAGCTACATTGGACATCCGCTTTCGACACCAGGATGGTGCTAATAGTGATGTAATGAACTGCCGATCCACAGTTGAGTTGATCTAGCAAGTTATATTTGACACATGGGTGGCATTCATCTTGTTATCTTGCACTTGTGCAAACAATATTTATTCCACAGGATAGGAAGTCACTCATGTGGAATAAATAACACCTTCTCTGTGAAAGCCGACAATTAGCTGAAATGTAAGAAATGACAAATGTTTTGGTTGATTGAAAGTCATTCCATAGGTTTTTAAGTTTGAAGCTTTATTGAGATGGGGTTGACATTTTTCTGAGATTCATTAATATAACTGCTCTCTGCACGACTTGTTACTGAAATTACCCAAGGGAGAATGGTGGGCATACATTGGAGGAGTGTAGTTTGAATTCATAACCAGCAAAGGATCAAAAAATGTTAGGAAGGGACATTTGAAATCATTTAGTTCAACACCCTAATTTTATAATTGGAGTAACTGAGACTCAGAGAAGTCAAGAAAATTGTCCAAGGTCATACAGATCATTACCAATATAACTGTCACTACAAAGGCTCATGACTTCCAATACAGTTGTCTTTCCAATATTTTATTCTCTCTCTCTCTCTCTCTCTCTCTCTCTCTGTCTCTCTCTCTCTCTCTGTATACACACACATATAAATGTAGATATAGATAAATATATATATATATCTACATACATATAGCCATTTTGCTGTAATGTTTTTGTCCTATTGCTATAGTTTTTTCACCCTGATAAAATAATTATTTCTTCTATGGACCTGAGAGCATTTTCCTACATGTTGAGCTCTTGCTAGTGGATTAGAGGGATTCTTCCTAGAAGCATTTGAATCCACATGGCAGCATCAGGAACCCTTTCAGATCATGGGATTCATCTACTGTAATGCCCTCTTGCTTTACATCATCCACAATGGTAGTCCCTTCCATTAGTATGAATAATTGAAAGTAGATATATTTAAGCTAACTCTTTTGTTGGAGAAGTGTTCCTTTGAAGCAACAATCATATGTCTTCTAGGTTTTATTTTCTAAAAATCACTTTATATTTTTCTGCTTTCCCCATTTTAAGTGTTAACAAACCCCACACATTTCAGTGGCATCCAGTGGCTTTCTTATTTGTGCGGAGAGAGCTGAGCCTCGTTTGATTAATAGAGGAGCTGTCAGGATACAGTGTGTGCCCCTAAATTTGTCTAAAATGACAGGAAATGTCACATATTCACTATTGTTTAGGATTTAAACAATGGAGGTTTGGAAATGGTTGGTACAGTGACACACATTGGGACACATGCAGGCTCCAGGATGGATTTTCAAGACTTGCCAATTGCACAGTAAGCTTCCCTCTGGGTTGAAGATTGCCTTTTTCCTCCTTTCCAAAGTATTTGCATGGAGGTGCTGACTTCAAAAAATACTATACAGCAATTTAAGCCATGTCTTTGAATCATGATCTGTTCTAGTTTTCTAAATAAAATGCTGAAAGAATAATGGATTTGGAATTAGAAGTCGGAATTCTGGCCTTGGTGTTTTTTGACTGTATGACTTTGGGCAAGTCACTTCACTTTCTGGACCTCAGTTTCCTCATCTATAAATTGAGGGGAGTGGAACCAATGAGGGTTAAGATTGCTTTGAACTCTGACATTCAGTGATTCTGTTTATTAATGTGTAATGTAGATAAATTCTGTCTATTCAAAAATCCAATTAAATAAACATTTATTAAGTGTCTACTATGTGTCAGACACTGTGCTAAGCACTGGAGACACACACAAAAAAGGCAAAAGACAGTCCTTGACCTCATGGAGCTTACATTCTAATGGGAGAGATAACATGCAAATAAAAAGCAAGCTATACATAAGATAAATTGGAAATAATTAACAGATGGAAATAATTAATAGAAGGGGTTGGGAGCAGGAGGTAGAATTTTAGTTTGTAGGAGCGGTGTTGGTGAATTACTTTGTTTTCACTGAAGAGGATTTTTAATAACAATAAAGCTTCCATTTACATAACACTTACCAAAAAAAAAAACTTTTTGTGGGTATTATCTCCTTTGCTCCACATTTGATTCTTATCCAGTATGTTCATTCCATGGCCAAACAGTGTTAATCATTTTTTTCAATGGGTAAGAATCACTTTTTTTTGAAAGCTATATGCTTAAAGACCCTTAACTGGATCATCTAGCATGTCCTGGTGGATCAAGCATTGCACTGGGAGTCAGGAAGACCTGAGGTGGAATCCTGCTTTAGACATTTACTAGTTGTGCAATTCTAGACAAGTCACCTGATCCCTATGAACTTCAGTATCTTCAGAATAATAATAGTATCTACTTCATAGGGTTACTGCAAGTATCAAAATTAGGTTTCATATATATGCATATGTCTCTATATAAACATAGAAACATATGCATATATACCTATAAAGCTATATATCTTTCTAACCCTTGAAGCACTATAGTTATTATTAATTATTTATTATTCTCGTTGTCATTATTATTATTAGAAGAGTAGATGTAAAACAGAATGAATTACACCTCACAGTACTGATAGGATAAAGTTGTGTGTATGTGTGTGTGTGTGTCAAATCTTACGCTATTCCAAAAAAAGAAAAAGGTGAATTATCATTATAATTCTATGAGCAAGTACTGATCTGCCCTCAGAGAAGATTTTTCATCCTCTGTAACTTCCCTATACCAATGGAGTCACAGGTCTATTCATATCCCTATTCTTATTCTAATAAACCATAATTTCAGGTTAAATGCTTATTTGGATGAGTTAATTTTCTATGTTAATTGATCTGTGATCACACTGATATAGATAATTTGTCCCATAACAATTTATTCACATTTCATTCTGTGCAACTCTTATACATGCCCTCCCATAAATCCTCACCATGTGGGCCAAATTTTTCGGGGGGGAGTGGTAGCTTCTTCTAGATCCCTTGAGGATCCCCAGATATTAACTAAGCATGTAAGCTGTCCATCAGTTATTTCTCTTTCTTGCCACATGATTAATCCACCTGCTTTTCCTCTCATGATATCTCTCTGATATCCTTTATGTTACTTTTCCAGGAAAATTCTTCACTAATAATATGTTTTAAAACATTCATGCTCACCATTTGCCTCTCCATTGCTCTCTTGTGGTTACCCTCAACCTTAATTCTTTGAATACTAAGGTATATTCCACAACTCATAGTCATACTCCAACACTACAAGAATATAGGTGTTAAAAGGATGGGCCTTTGTTTCAGAGAAACTCTTGGTGTCATTAATTGCACTGGCCAATCTCACAAAGGAAATCTGATTTACTTTCCTCACCCTCTACTATTCTAGGGTCGATTAATATTTCATGGACAGTTTTTGTCCTGGATATTTGCATTATTTTCACTAGACCACTTCTATAGATTGCCAATTCAATTGTGTAGACATTAGGCATTCTGCATATCTTCAGTTTTTCTCATGTGGATAGTTAGGACATACTTTTCTGGTGGCAATTATGGATCTCATTCATGAGGCTCAGCAATGTTCTAGAAGAGCTTGATATAATCATTAAAATGCCATCTGCGAACAGGAACATCCCAAAGTCTTTACCAACTTGAAATAAGTTCTCTTGTTTAGACCTCTGCTGAATAGCCTTGATGACAGGGGTAAACACCTTTGGCAAATAAATGACTCTCTGGTTTATGCCTCATTTTCTATGAGTAATCAGAGGTTCAACAAAGTTATTGCCATTGTTATAGCTTCATGGAATGTTTTTTTCTAATTCTGATGTTTGCATATTAGACACCTTGCTGGAGGAGAACATTGACGATAATGTTTGGCACACAGTAACACATTGGACATAGTTCCTGCACATAATGGACACTTAATAAATGTTTCCTGATTGAGTGTTGGATTCTCTACTTAATCAAATTTTTAAATAATTTAAATAATCACAGTGGGGAAATTGTATTCTCTATACTCTTTAGTCAACAATGTGACTGTAAAAATGTGGTCTAATACAGAATATCATTGCCAAGTCTTATAAAATCATCATCAAGGATGCTCCAAGTTGTGTGTTGATTTGTTTTTTTTGAAAGTTGGAACATGACTTGTGGTTATTCATATTTTCTTGTTTGCCTTTTTAGGAAATAATAGGGTCAGTAGTTTTCCCAAGTGTTTAGTAACCTTCTTGTTTTAAGTTATTTTAAGTATCAGTATCACAAATTTCTTTAAGTAAGTCAACTTGACCTTTTCAAAAGGCTGTATAGTGCAATAGAAAGATCAAATGGGTATAATAAAATACTTATATTACCTGAATCCCAGGGTTACTTTGCATATTTTAAACTTTAAACTACTAGGTAAATATGAGAAATATTATTGTTTTTTATTTAGTTTCATCATCTACGAAATGGAGATAATTTCTTCAATCTATCAACAAGCATTTACTATGTCTTTAATACTTGCTAGGCACTATGCCAGGCAACAGAGATACAAATAAATGAAATAAATGATGTACACCATCAAGGGGCTTGCATTCTAACAAGAGTTAGGGGATCTGACAACTCTTCCATGTCAGTGCACAGGTACGTGCAAGAAAAAAAAATTGTACCACTGACACACCATAACTGGGTAGTAGATAAGAGCATTCTGAAATACCCACTATAGTTTAGGTACAGATTCTCTGATGTGACTAAGATGCTCACTGTTGGTCAATATGCTGAACTCTTACTGGAAAGGCCTATACATCATTATTCTTAAGTACTCTGTTCAGTAGGGTAGTGTGTGGATAGTTTAAGGACTTGGACCCAATGATTCTTGGAAAATAGCTAGTAAATGTCTGAGGCAGCTGGATGTTGTGGTAGGTACAGTACTAGATTTGGAGAAAGTTTTGAGTTCAAATCCTGCTTATGACACTGCCTTTATGACCCTAAAAAAACCACTTATCCTCTCTGAAACTCAGTTTTTTCACACCTAAATGACCTTCAAGATCTTATTCCAAGATTTGACGACATTCAAATGCTCTAGGAAGCATAATCAAACTTCAATTATCATGTCTGGTAGAAAATGTGAGGAGAGAAAGACATTTCATACACATTTCAATGTACCAAATTATCATTTGGTTTTGCTTTGTTAAAAATCAAACTGAAATTTATGGAAAAACTAAAATTGCTATAGATGCAAAAGCAGCAGTATACTGACAGCCAGCTCTTGGTGGGAAGAAAGACACGTGACATAATCTGTATTATGAACATTTTCTCCATCATTTTATTAAGTCAAGACAAACAGCAAAGCAAGATATTAAGCCCTGATTTATAATTTTATTAATTTATTTATTTTTAGTTTTCAGTATTCACTTCCATAAATTTTAAATTTTCTCCCCCCACCCTCCCCAAGATGGCATGCAATCTGATTGATGAATACATTGAATGAATACAATGAATGAATACATTCCTATTAGAAACATTTTCATATCAGTCATATTGCATTAGAAGAATTATAATGAATGGGAGAAACCATGAGAAAGAAAAATAAGACAAAACAGAAGAAAAAAGAAAATAGTCTGCTTCACTCTACATTCCAGCTTCACAGTTCTTTCTCTCAACGTGGATGGCATTTTCCATCATGAGTCCTTTGGAATTGTTTTAGGTCATTGAATTACTGAGAAGGGGTAAGTCTATCAAAATCAGTCATTGTACACTGTGGTTAAGCCCTGTTTTATAGCATTTGTTAATTTCTGAGGTACAAATGCTCATGCTAAAAATTTAACAATCAGCTCTCAGAAGATGGTTCGAACTGTCTCTATCACATGCCTGGGTAAAAGATTCAAGGAATTATGTTTTTTTTTAAATTTTATCCCAGATAGCTAAATTAACTATCAGCTTTCACAATTACTGTATGGTTTTTATACTGTAGAAATGACTTGAAAATAAATAGCAATCATGATGGTCACTAATTCAGAGGAGATAATAGCCAAGAAGAAGAGTATTAATAATATTCATGGCCTCATTCATTTAACAAGAATTTAAGTATTACATATCAGGTAGTATGCTAGGTCCTAGGTATATAGTCATTGCCCTCAAGGAACTTAAAGAATTATCATGGTGAAATATTGACTAAGGAATTTCTTTACTTTTTTAACATTGAAACAAAGATGGGTGATTGAGAATGAAAACAAAAGAGCGACTTCATTTACTAAAAATTATTTCACCAGACCCAGTGTTGTATGTGTGTAATCCTTGCTACTAGGAAAGGCTGAGGCTGGTGGATTGCTGGAGCTCAGGAGTTTGGAGCTACAGCAGGCCTAAAGCCAATCAAGCTTCTGTAGTAAGTCTCATGTCAATATGTGAGGCTCCAAGGAGATGTAGCCACCAGACTGGCTAGGGAGGGGTGAATGGACCCAGGGTGGAAATGGAGTAGGTCAAAACTACCATGCCAATCAGCAGTGGTGTTGGGTATGAGAGTATCACTGCACTTCCAGCACTGGTGAGATAGGTAGAGAGTTAAGGAAACAAACAAACAATGAATAATTTGAGAAAGGCTAAAATTTAGAATTAGCAGAGGTTTATGATGACTGCTAGGCAAAACAACAACAGGGAGTCTTCATTAAAAAGAAAAAAAAATATGATGAGGTAAGAGGAAAATAAAAGAATGAGTAGGACCACAACTTAAAGTATAATGATGTAGCTAAGGTTTATGCAAAGCTTTATTGTTTGCAAAGAGCTTACACATACATCTCGTTTGTGATCTTCACAATGGATCTGTGAGGTAGCCGCTGTTCTTAATTAATCCTATTTTACAGATAAGGAAACTCAGGCAGAGGAATGTCAAATGACTTTCTCAGGATCACACAGGCAACAAGTGACTGAAGCAGAATTCCAAGTCAGGTCTTCCCAACCCCAAGTCTTAGAACTTTATCCACTGTGCTACTTAGATGACAATATATAATGGGTGACTAATCTTAAGAAACTTTAACAGAAGAGTATAGAATGAATGAAGTTTTAATCTACTTATCATACTCTGCCTGGGTCAGACCACTCTTGGAGCATTGTGTTTAGTTTTTGGTGCCATGTCCTAGGAAAGACATAGGCAGGTTAATGTGTGTCCAGAGGAGAGCAATTGATCAAGAACTAAAGATCTATTAGGACCAATTAAACTAACTGAGGATGTTTAACCCAGAGAAGACATAAGAGGTATCTTCAAGTATTTGAAAGAATGTAATTCAGAAAAGAGATGAATTTTTTTCTTGTCCCCAAAAGACACAAGAAATAATCAATGAGTAGATGATATAGAGGACCCAGATTTTACTTTGACATAAGGAAGATATTCCTAACAATTAATGTTGCCCCAAAATGGATTGAATTACACTGCTATCTCTACCAATGCTGCATTGATGTGTATGTTTTCCCACAGGCCCAGAGATGCCACCGCTAAGCCTACAACCCAAAGAAAAAAAGAAAGAAGAAAAAGTTGTATGTGCACACACACACACACACACACACACACACACACATATATATATATATGTATATATATGTGTGTGTGTGTGTGTGTGTGTGTGTGTATGTGTGTGTGTATACACATATGTGTGTATGTATACACACATAATATGTGTGCATGTATACACACATATTATGTGTGTATATATATAATATATTCTCATTGTATATTTTTACACACATATATGCATATAGGTGATATAGTAATGCAGAATAATTCACATTTTTGGATATTGCCAACATGGGAATTTGTTTTCATTGACTATGCTTATTTGTTATAAGGATCTTGTTTTTCTTTCCACCCTTTGCTTCCTTTCTTCCTTCCTTTTTCATTGGATAAGGAGAAAAATAAATGTTCATTAAGTTAAAAAATAGAATGGGCTGCTTGAGAGGTAGTGGGTTCACTCTAACTGGAGGTATTCAAATAGGAGCTAGATGACTACTTATCTTGGCTATTATATTGGAGATTCCTAATTAGATATACATTCACTTAAATAACTTAGGTCTTAGGTCTCTTCCAACTCTGAAATCCTCTTATTTTAATAATTATACCTGAAGTTTTGGCTTATTGTGATTTTAAAAAATCTTTTATGGCATTTGCAATGTATGCTGCATTATGTATGTAAAGTATTTTAGTTATTTGTTACTTCAATTTTAGCTCTGTGGTAGTAAGGTGCCTTAGAAATTTGAATATATGTATATGCGTATATGCACATCTGTGTATGCGTGTCAATATATGTATACGTATGCACACACATGTGTGTATGTGTGAATATATGTATATATGTGTGTATATGTGTGTATGTGTTCATGCCTAGCTGTCACAATACAAATGCAATGCTGCAGTATGGTTACCTGACTTCCCATTGATTTCCTATCTAATATGATATTATGATTATATATTACTTGGTATTACTCTTTATTATTCCCTGGGATATTAAGTAGGATGTTTTAAAGCATTTAATTCCATGGCTGTGAGCATTAATCCCACCATAGCCCTCTCTCCTATGTATCACGCTGTCACAATTCAATCCCCCAGTGCAAGTCTGCAGGTTTAGTTACTTTTATTTAAGAAAAGAAAGGTTTGCTGAATCCATCATAAGTTGGAGAAAAAATGGTCCTTATTCCTATGCTTTGCAGACCATATATATATTTCTAGAATATGTAGTTCCATCTTGGCCAAGGTTCAGTGCTACAACTCTCCATTGTGAAGCTGTAGGAGGAAAGCTGTGGACTTCTTTCCCAACCAATAAAATTCAGGAGTAAAATAAATAACATTCATGGCAGCTCACTCACTCTAGTTTTGCAATATTTTCTCCAATATTTTCTTAAAGCTTCATGTATGGAAAGTATCTTTGTTTTCACTTCATTTTACATTTTGCCAAGGAAAAGTGACAAAACAGTACTTATCATCTTCCTTCAAAACATATGGCATGTGCCCACGGAATATTAAATGATCTTTTACAATGACAACAAACGTTGCAAAATCTCATCTGAAGCTCATGGAATGCAAGTGTTCTAGAAGCAACTGGGGGAAGACAAGAGCTGGCCCAATACTAGCCTCCTTGTGGAGGTTGAGTGTAGAAACAAGAACCCATATAGAATGTTAATGGGTGGCATATTTGTGTGTGTGTAGAGGAGTCTTTCTTTTCTTTGCATATAGTAAGATAGAGAGAATATAATTGAATATTTCAGATAGCCAGCCATCTTGAGAGTCAGTGTGACATAGTGGACAGAGGGCTGATTTTAGACTTCAGAGGACCTGGGTTCAAGCTCTGCTGCTAACAAATACTAGCTGGGTCACTGTTGGCAAAACACTTACCCTCTCCATGGTCCAGCCCAGGCAAAACCAAGGTAGAGATGGGTTGCAGCTCTACACCAGTGTAGGAGTCAGAATGCTGGGAGTTTTATATGCTGATGAAATCATATATCTGGAGAACTATTCCCCACCCCCACCAATTCCATCTGTCTTATATGGTTAGGATTTCACCAATTTGGGGGCAGGAAGTTGGATAAGATGACTTTTTGAGGTTATCTTCTAGCTCTAAAATTCTTTGATATGTGATGGGATGTTGGAAATACATGAAATCGACACGATCTTAGTTACATGTACCACATAACCAATTCTCTGCCTTATGATTTGAAAGGGATAACATGTTGGATTTATGACACTGTGAAGTGTAAGTTGAAATTAATAGCTAATTATCATATAAATTAGTCAAATACCTATGAATGCAAACACAAAATTAATATTTTAAACCTAAACTTTTTGCTTTCAGAACTCATCATAGGAATTAAACTTCACTGGATCTCTCCATTGCTTTGAGTAACAAACTCCTCCAGAAATAGACTTTATCAATAAGGGGAACTTGAGAACAACCAAAAATAATTCATCTATTCATTTATATCATTATTTAGTTGCTTAAGTACAAAGATGGCAATCCATTTCTGAGTGCAGTAACAGACCGCCATAATTAAAATAAAAGTTTTTCTTCTCCCCAAATCAAAAGATCCGAAAAATGTATCATTCTGGTGCTTACAGACCTAGAAGGGAAAGAAAAATAGGTAATGCTAATTTTGGGAATAATAACCTTTTAGAATCCCTAGCTTTTTTCAAGGCTCAGCTCAAGTGCTATCTCCTATAAAAAACTATCTGATTCCTCACTCTAGGTGCTTCTTTACCCATCAATATCTACAATCCATTTATCTATCTATCTATCTATCTGTCTGTCTACATCTATTGCTCTATCTCTAACATCTGTTTATATCTCTCACATCTTTCTCTCTCTAACATCTTTCTGTCTCCATCTTTCACTTGACTTGGGTTCAAATGTGCATGTCTGGCCTCTTGTACATACTGAATATATATGACCCTGAGCTAGTCATTTAACTTCTTGATGCACTAGGGAATTCTCTAAAACAATAAGATACAGAGAATGTGGTACTTGAATTGATAGAGGAAGTTTCCTCATTCTCATTCTTCCTTGCTTTTCTCTCTACTTATTATTTTCCATAATTGAATGTAAGCTCCTGAAAAGTAGGAACTAGTTTTTGCTTGCATATTCCTATAATCAAATATAAGGCCTGACCCATATTAGGTATTTAATAAATACATGTTGAAATATATGCCATTGGATTAAATTTATATCTATGTATATGTATGCATGTATATATGTATGTATTGTTGATTGAGGAAAACCAGTAGCTTGTGATAGAGAGGCAACTGAAACTTCTGCCTGACTCCATTTGGTCTTAAACGGTTATGCTACTCATTATATTTACAGTTAAATTCCTTTTTGCAATTAGCGCAAGACATACAACTTTGAAAGACTGAAGAACCCAGATCGATGCAGTAACCAATCATAATTTCATGGGATTGATGATCTATGTTACTCACTTTCTGATAGGGAGGTGATTGATTCAAGATGCAGAATGAGATATACATGTATGGACATAGGAAATGTGAGTATTTCTTGTGCTTAACTAGATATAAATTTTTATTAAAAATTTCTTTTCTTTTAAATTAAGGGTGTAACATGAGAGGTTAAGTAGATAATTATTAACTGAAAGACAGAATAAAATAAAAATAAAATCAGAAAATGGCACCATAGTTCCTTACATAGTATACAAAGTCCAAGATGGAGTTGTTTTTTAGAGGTGTAAAAAGAGAACCAAAGACAACTTGAAAATTCTCCAAAAGTCATAGTTGTGAAGTGGAATCTCAGAGTTGTGACTATCTATTTGTTTGCTAAAAGGTAACATTGTAGGGGGAAAAACTCAGCTTTTCAATGTATACAGTATTCTGATCTCATAGTGTAAAAGGTATAGACTTCTTAGCTGAAAATATAAAAGGTAATCATCAGTCATCAGTTTCTGCTCTTAATAGTTCTCTCCATCACGTGGGGGGTCTTTCAACCTATAATTTCTCAGCTTACTGGATCAGTTTGTGGGAAGGTTTTTTTTTCTTTTTCCCTTGACAGATCATGTGATTTAATCACTGTGAGAAAATTTCTGGTGTAGCAAATCTCTCTATGGATGTAGATTGGCAGCTCATATATTACTTAAGGTTTTAGAGAGTTTCCTGGAGGCACTGAAAAGTTCAGGTGACTTGTTCATGGTCATATCGCCAGTATGTGTCAGAGGCTGATTTGGAATCCAAGTCCTCCCAGCATTCTATGAAATAAACCAGGCTTTAACCTTGCTAAAGAAAGGTAATTATTTTTCTAGTTAACTGTGGAAGATATTTCATTTTTAAGGTTCTCTTTACTTAGTGTATTCTAGTCATCATGTAGGAGTTGCCTTCTTGGTCTGAAAGAGTTAATTCACTTCTGAAACATCCTACGTTAATCCCATGGAGTTTCCATATTGGGAAAATCTGGCTCTGGGTATGATATTTTTAGTGACAATTTACATAATGCTTTATAACTTTTTGAGATAAATAAGCATTGTTATATAGCTAATTAAGGAAAACAATGCTAAATAATAGTACCAATAAAGATTGATTACCATTTTGTAATTGAGAGAGCTGCAACATAGAGAGATGATGTAACTCTCTCATGGTCACAAAGTAAGGCTAGGTACAGAGCAGGAAAAAGGTGTCATATTCTTCTCTCCTTAGTGAATGGTCAGACCACACAGTGATGCTGCTTTTGGTTATGGACAACTGAGTGACACGGGCCTGAACGTGGTGAAACCAACTTCCACTGTGATTCACCTCTTCTGAGACAAGGTCATATCATACCACGACTCTTGAGAGAGACAGAGTGGCCTCCAGCCAGAGCTTCACAAATGTGGCTTTTAGTTTGTACAATGCCCATCAAGAGACAATGTCACCTAGTTGTGCTCTGAAATGTAGCTTTTGTTTTCAGCATTAAAGGAATAAAAGGATATGCAGAGGGTATTTTGGGTGGTGGGAATTTTGCTCATAATTTCATTGAATGTATTTTCTTTTACTTGCAATTACTATTTTCCCTTGTATTGTAAGAAATGTAAATATGACTATGCCATGAAAGAGTGAAATAAAGGGATGTGAATTAACTACTGCTTGGAGCCTCAGTTTCTTCATCTCTAAAATGGGATTAATAACATACTACCTACCACACAGGGTTATTGGTTGCAAAGCCCTTTGTAAATGCTAAAGGAATACAATTTATCATTAACATTTTCTTCCTTCAGCAACTAGGCCAGGCCAAATGCAAAACTAAAAGCTGCTCAAAAGGGTGTCTGTTTTCTCCACTGTAAATGGTGAGAAAATCAAGCCCAGCTTTCAAATCCGGAGTGTGTGTGGTTTCCAGTGGTGCTCCAGCTTTTCATCCCCTTTGCCTCATCGACTGCAATTGAATACGTGGTGTGATCTGTATTTAGTCAGTGTGGTTTCTATCCCCTCTGTTCTGTTGTGCGTTTCCTTCACGTCAGGAGTTTGATCTGAAGTTGGTGGGAGTCCGAGATCTAGGGAGATATGAGGCTGTGCTGAGGAGATGAAAATTGGATTGAGTGTGAACTGTATGTCGGGGATTGTTCCTTCTTTATCTAGCTTTAGCTATGTACATAGTAGGAAGCTGCATGTTGCTGGAGATCTTGGGACTCTGCACTTTAGGAGAGTGATGTTGCAGATGGGGGAAGCTTTCACTGGTTTACATAGGAATATGAGTGAGAATACAAATTTAAAACAGATAACCATTTATTTTTGATGGTTTTGGTTTTTCTGGTGAGGAGGCAAGTATGTTGACCAGGTGGTCTTTTGAGGGTCTTTGTAGGTTCTGAATTCTTTAATTTTAAGAAACCTACTTAGTTTTAAAGAGAATCAGGCAGAGGTTCTTAGCTGAAATTGCTTCTCTGTTCTTATGAAAAAATAAATACTCTTTTGGTCCAAAGGACAAATAGTCATGTTTTTGGTTGGGTCCTTCTTGAGATTCTTTTCTTGGACTCTCCTTTATTATCAGCTCACAGAACTCTTTTGCCCTTTGTCTACCACACTCTGCTCCCAACACATATCTTTAAAAGAGCTGGATCCAATGACTGGATTTGTCTTTTAAATTAACTTAATGGGAAAAAGTAATCTTTAAGGCTGGCCAGGAGCTAGGGGGCTTCTGAATTGTTCTGGGGGTAATGTTAGGAATGGTACTGACCTCAGAAACTACCACTTAAATGGCTGCACAGTTGGTCCTATTTTCAAAATACATTCATTTGCTCTCTCCAGACCTCACATAAGTTTGTTAAATTGGGAAAGCTCAGCAGGTGGTGTGCCTGAAATGTTTCTGTGCTGAATCTTTGCTGGTCTTGCCAAGGCATGGAGCTTTAGAAAGCTGGCACAAAGAAAATGGAAACTGCGTGGTCAAATGCCCCATCCTTAAATGGAAATATATTTCCCATCCCAAGTAAGGGAAAAGTATAGTATCAAAATATTATAGTGCCTAGTACATAGTAAGCACTTAATAAATGCTCTATCTTCTACCTGTCTTTCTTTCTTCAGCATCATCAACATCATCATGTACCATTGCTCTCTAAGGATCTCTTTCTTCCAAAATAATAAGGGATATTTAACTTAAGTCATCACAAGGTTTGCCACAACAACTGCTTACAGTTCCTCAGCACACCAAGGGCAAATGGGAAACCCTGTAAAAAAAAAAAGGCAGAATATAAATGAACACACTCTAAGCTGTACTTCCACTGTTTCTGCTTGCTGCTCCTTGGAAATGGAGTAAATACATTTTTACATTGGCCATAACATGCCCCTGCTTTACCATGGAGAGCTCCCCATTACCCTTTCCAATCCTGCATCCCCTCTCCTCTGTATGAATACAGTTACAAGTTTTACTTGCCAGACTCCTTATTAGACTAAGGGAGCCTCTCTTTGGCTGATGCTTGAAGAGATGCCGTAGACCTTTGGCTTTAGCAAAAATCCCTAATCTTAGGTTCAGTAGATACTGATCAGTTTACACCTTCCTATTTTGCTAATGCTGCTAATGCTATTCTAGCCAGGTTTTCCTGGTTACTGACCCCACTGATAACTCCCTATCCAACCAATCCTTTAAGCACACTATTCTCTTTGGATGAATTCCTTTTCCTCTGCTGCTCCATGCCATTTTATTTTCAAATCTATTCATTTGGAGTAACTCATGTTACTCAAAATCTAAATTAAAGTCAATCTTCTCCAGGGATCTTTTCCTAAGTAGATGAAAAATTTCCCAAATTTGGTGGCCCCATCTTATACATACATATACCTTATTTAAAACCCTTAAAGTTCTCCCTCTGTAGTTGTTTATGTTCTCTGCCATCGCTTCTGTGCCATATTGGAGGCCTTTATTTAATAAATGCATTGGAAAAAACCAGAAGGAATATTTAAGAGATACTTATCACCTTAGTTGCAGACAGGAATATGTTAAGCAATGTAGAATAGAGAGAGAGCCCAAGATAAGTAGTCAGAAGCTCTGGATTCCAGTCCCAGCTTTGCCACTAAATTGGGTACGCTACCGTTAGCAAATCACAACATTTCTGGCCCTTAATATCATTTTCTGTAAAATAATGCACTGAGGCTAGATAATCTCTAAGATTTCTTCCAATTTTCAAAAGCTATTTAGTATAGGCAGTTCCCTATTTACAGAGTCTAGTCTAAAAGCATTACAGAAAGTTATTTGGAAGTGGGAGTGACAAGAATAGATGATAATGTCGCCCAAAACACTAAGGTAAGCTTTCCTAGCATTATAATAGTGAGCCCAAGTTTTCCTCAAACATTTCCCTCCCTCTTTCACAAAGGAAGACTTGCTTTAGACAGAGAAGTGAGGGTTGAGACGCTGAAGTTTTTGGAGCAGAACAGGACTTTTAGGCAAATGGTGGTATGTAAATGGGAAGGAAGCTCTGATCTGGGCCTCCACGTAAGGGTGAAAAAAGGGAAGAACTACCTAAACAATTTACCTTTCTTTCCTCTTGTCATCCCTCCAGTTCCTGTACAGAAAACCCTACTCTAGAACAGAAAGGACTTAAGAATAGTTTTGAGGTAGAAGGCATAATTCCAGGCAAGAATGAAGCCTGCAACAGCAAGGATGAAGGGGAGGGAACATGGAAGAGAATTCCCAAGAGTGGAAGGTGAAAGGGAGGCCCACATAGAAACTCAAATGGGATGATGTTTGTGGAAACCCAAATGGGATGAGTTTAGTGTGTAGGTTAGGAATTCGTCTTTCTGCAAATCACTCATTCTTGTGAGTAGCTAACAACACTAGCTATACTCATGAAGTAGCAAGACCCAGTGCTAGTTTCTATCAAAAAACAAACCCTGTTCCTGCACATAAGCATCTTCAGATTTATAGTGTCATTAATTCATTCATTCATTCATTTAACAACAACAACAATAAAACATTTCATAGTATCTACTGTTTGCAGAGCACTGTGCTGGCTAGTTAGAAGAGATACCAAGTTAAATAAACTAGGACTCCCCTGAACAAAGGTTGGTATTCATGCCAAGGTAAAGGAATTTAGGGAAATGTCAGTTAGCAGCAAGCACAGTCTAGCTGAAAGAGTACTATACTTAGAGTAAAGAAGGATCTGGGTTAAAATCCTGCCTCTTGCTGTGTGACTCTGGGCAAGTCTTCCAATCTCTTAAGCCTCAGTTTCCTCACCTATAAAATGGTGATAATATTTACTTCACAAGATTGTTGTGAGGCTCAAATAAGATAATGGATGTACAGTGATTTGCCAGCCTTAAAGCCTTATATACATGTCAACTCTAATTACTTTCCCAGAAGAAGAAAAATTCTCCCCAAAAGTCAGGTGACCCAATTCCTCCAAAGTGTCAATGTCTTATACTTTGTTCTTTGAAAAGGTTTTCTAATTAATTGCACGTGAATAAGTGTGGTTTTTAACACTGCAACTATGACCATCACCAAAACCAAACCAAACCAAACCAAACCTTCTGGTTCCTTCCACTAGTACACCAAGTCTAGAAGTAAAAGATAAATTCACTTGGTCCAATGTCATCACCAATAATTTAAACTTTTTCTTAGGCAAAAGACTGAGAATGGTTTTTGTGGCCCATACTTTTTGTTCTCACTAAAACTTAGGAATAATTTTCTAAATTCATGTTTGTGAATATGAAGTATAAGTAAGTATAAGTATAAATAATTATTTAAAAAAACTAGTTAGCTTTAAAAAAGTGAGAACTGATTCCATGTTTATAATTGTTAAGTAAAAAAAATGAATGAGCCTTTCAAAGTGAGTAATTTTTTATTTGAATTCTACAGCCTTATGTATTATGTAACAATTAGTAATGATGGGATGGATAATTTTTTTTGGAACAGTTCCTGATTCCATTACTCAACTACTCTATCGACCAGTAATTATGAATCATATCTTTAATTAGCTGCTGCTCTTCAGAAACATATGAAAGCCAAGGGCATAAAGTAATTGGCATAAAAGTTTTCCTAATTAATTTATCTGTCCATGTGAGTAACCGGGACTGGAGTCTGGGGATCATTTATAACTCCAGGAAGGCCAGCCCTAAAACCCAATGTCAAAGGAGATTTATATTTGTGAATTATAAAAAGACAACAAGCTGCAGAATTGCATTATGCCCCAACTGGAACAATGCAGCCCAGAGTGCGTGGATCAGCGATGAGCAGAAAAAGTTCCTATTGATCCAACTCGTTTCCATCATATCCTCCAGTGAGCTTTTCAAATCTCTCTTGCCTTTTCCTCATTCAACATTGTAACAGTAATCAAGCACATTAAGCAATTCATTAAACAACAGCCCCACTGACCACAGGGAGTACTGCAGTGAACATTCATTAGCCAGCCAATAACTTTATTGAAGCAGGGAAGGAAGGGCTCAGAGTGCAAAACCCAATCCTTTGTCTCTTGATGCAAAAAAGAAAAAAAAAAGCAGCAGCTACTCAGACTGTGTTGGATGTGCCTTTCAAAAATGATCAAACCTCTCTTCTTTCTGGCCCAGATGGTGCTTTCAAATAAGACTCTATCTCTGAGAGGAGCAAAACTGGGACAGGGTTTGAGGTGTCCTGGTTAAGTTCTCTGCCTGTCAAAGACACAGTTCGTAACAGCGTTCCCTCCCTCAGCGTGGATATTGGAGATTTATGTGGGGTTGGAACCAGAGATTTTCAAATATTAACACTGAGGGGACAGGGTTTCAGATTAGGCTTTAAAAAGGCACAGGGAGCCAGCCGCTAGCCCAGTTATGCCACTTCAGAAAATCCTGACTCGTCTAGCTCACTGTAATAAAAGTGATATATGTATGTTTCCATCTTCGCCAAGAGAATGCTGAAATAACAAAAGCAAGCTGGCCTAGACTCCTTAAACCTTTGCCACAGACATCCTAGAAAAGCTGGACACCCTTGGTCCCTAGTGAAGGTGGGTGGGGGGTCCTGTCCCATTTCTGATTGCTTCCCTTACCTTCATGCCATTTGGAAGCTGGGCATCATGGTCCTGCCAGCCAATGGGCTGGTGGACATATATCCTTGCTGGGTGTAGTTTTCCTTTTTAAAGTGGCTTTCAAATTTTTGGTTGTGATGGATGCATTTCAGGAAAACACCATCTATAGTGAGGAGAAAATATTAATAGCAAGAATTATGTCTTTTTCCTCCCTCTTTCCTTCTCTCCCTGTCTTTTTCTTTCTTTTTCTTTCTTTCTTTTTTCTTCCTTCCTTTCTTTCTTTCTTTCCCTTCCTTCCTTCCTTCCTTCCTTCCTTTCTTCTTTCTTTCTTTCTTTCTTTCTTTCTTTCTTTCTTTCTTTCTTTCTTTCTCTTTCTTTCTTTCTTTCTTTCTTTCTCTTTCTTTCTCTTTCTTTCTTTCTTTCTTTCTTTTTATCTTCCTTCCTTCCTTCCTTTCTTTCTTTCTTTCTTTCTTTCTTTCTTTCTTTCTTCCTTTCTTTCTTTCTTTCTTTCTTTCTTTCTTTCTTTCTTTCTTTCTTTCTTTCTTCCAGAAGGGGCCAAATGAAGCCCCTTCTCAGGAGGCATTATTTTATTGTTTGATGAGTCTTTGGAGTAAGCCTGAATGAGAGTTGCAGCTCTAAGACTTTACCTCCCGCACTCTTAGAAAGCTGTGGTAGCAGGATTAGCCCACATTTGATAAGTTTTTCTCTTAATACTCAAAATAAGCTTTCTTTCTAACCCTTTTGTCTCATGGGCAAAGTATCAACATCATTCTTCCTAGCCCATATCTATTGATTAAGCTACTGACACAATGCCATCAGTAAATAAAATAAAATTGTCCCTCTTTTAGGCTCTTCTCAGCAGCACAGCTAATAAAAGGAGACGGCACAGCTGGCTTGATATATGGAGCCATCCTGCTGCCTGCCACTTGGCGAGGAGTGGGTTCAGAACCAGGCACACGGTGCACTGTGCACCCTTCCTCAGAGATTATAGGGTGAGGCGAAAAGCATGGCAGTGTCCAAAGAAGGGGAACAGAGAAAGGGTAGCCTTTCAGAACCAGGTGAAGAAGCAGAGCAAACAATAAGATGCCCCCAAGTGAAGAACTACTCCTTTAAAAAATTACTTTTGATGTATGAATAAATGAATGAGCAAATTAAAAAAGTATTTATTCTTACTATATGTTAAGCACTATATCAAATGCTTGGGATATAAATAGAAAATTGAGACAATCCCTGATCTGAAGGAGCTCACAATCTAATTGGGGGAGATGATACATAGAGGAAGGTTCAGTTGCAGGATGGAAGGAAATGAGGTGATGGTCCTTTAGTTGCAGCAGTAAAGTGGCTAACTCCAAGGGTTCTTAGGTCAGTCAGTCAGTCAACAAGCTTTTATTAAACACTTACCAATATGCTGGGCACTGTGCTAAGTGATGGAGATACCAAGAAAGGCAAAAAAACAGCCTCTGCCCTCAAGTAACTCACATTCTACTAGGGGAGATAATATGCAAACAGCTGTATACTAACAAGCCATATACAGGGTATCTTGGAGGTGGCCTTAGAGGGAAGTCATTAGCAAGGAGGACCACAAAAGGTTTCTTGCTGAAGGTGGCAATTTAGCTGAGATCTATACCAAACCAGAGAAGGCAGGAGTCAGAGATGATGAAGACATTCATTTCAGGCATAAGGGACAGTGAAAATGCACGGGCATCAGAAGAAGTGTGAGGAATCAGCAAGGAGACCAGAATATGTATAGAGGGGAAAAATATAAAAAAAAAATTAAAAAGGTAGAAAGGGGCCAGGTTATAAAGGGCTTTAAAAGACCAGCCTAGGATTAACAACCAGAGAAAGATCTGATAAATAGAAATATGAATATGATGATTTTATACACATGCACACGTATATATTTGTGTCTAATGGAAGGCTTTAATATTTAATCTTAAAGGTGAGAGGGAGCCACTGGAGTTCACTGAGAAGAGGGGTAAGATGGTTAGACCTATACTTTCAGAACCCTTTGGTAGATGAATGGAGGATGGACTGGAGTGGGAACACAAGGCAAGGAGACCAAGCAGACAGCTACTGCAATAGTCCAGGAAAGAGATGAGGGCCTGCAGCCTGTGATACCATTGATCACTCTTTCTTTGATACTCTCTTCTCTGTTTTTGGTGCACCACTTTCTCTAGGTTCTCTCCCTGCTAATCTGACTACTCCTTATCAGTTTCCTTTACTTAATCCTCTTTCTGATCGTGCCCTCTAACTACAGGTGAACTTCAGGATTCTGTCCTGAGCCCTCTTCTCTTTTCCCAGTATATACTACTTCCCTTTCTGATCTCATCAGCTCCCATGGATTTAATTACCATCACCATGTTGATGATTCTCACATCTGCCTATCCTGGACAAAACTCTCGGCTTGATCTCCAATCTCCCATATTTAATTGTATGTCCACTAGATATCTTAAAGGCAATATGTCCAAAACAGAATTCACTATCTTTTCTCCTAAACCTTCCCCACCTCCTACCTTCCCTACTACTATAAAGTGCAATACCATCTTCCCAGTATCTCGGGCTCACAACCTACTAGTCTTCATAGATTCTTCACTATCTCTTACCCTCCCCCAAACCCTGATCATAGCCAATCTGTTGCTAACAACTGTTAATTATACCTTTGGAATATCTCTTGTACATGCCACCTTCTCTTTTTAACACTGACAGGACTCCAGTTCTACCTGACTTCAGGCTTGGATTGCAGCAATAGCTTGCTGGTGGGTCAGCTAGCTTGGAGTCTCTCCTTGCTCCAATCCATTCCCAATTCAGCCACTAAAATAAATTTCCTGGAGCTCAAGTCTGATCATGTCACTCCCCCCACCCCCACCAAACAAACTCCGATGGCTTCCTATTGCCTCTAAGATTAAATACAAAATGTTGTTTGGCATTCAAAGGCACTCATAACCTAACCCCCTCTTACCCTTCCGGTCTTTTTATACCTTACTCCCCAACATTTACTCTTCAATCTAGTGACAATGACTTCTCTGACTTTCTTTAAGTCCCCACTAAAATTCTACTCACTACAAGAAGCCATCCCTAACCCCTCTTAATTCCAGTGGCCTCCTCCCTCCCCTTAACTATCTCCTATTTATGTAGCTTGTTTTGTATGTATTTGTTTGCATGTTATCTCCCCCATTAGATAGTAAGCTCCTTGAAGGCAAGGACTGTCTTTTGACTTTTTTTGTATCCTCAGCACTTAATATAGTGCTTGGCACATACTAGGCACTTAATAAATGTTTATTGATTGTTTGATTGTGCCAGGATGGTAGCAGTGCCAGATAAGAGAAAGGAGGCTTATATGAATATGTTCTGAGGGTAGAATTGATAGGACTTGGCAACAGAATGGATATAATGTGTGAAAGAGAAAATGAGGAATTGAAGATTTAATTCAATAAACACTTATTAAACACCTACTAAGTGCCAGCACCATTCTAGTGCTGAGGATACAAATAATAAAAAGAAAGACAGTCCTGGTCCTCAAGAAACTTACAATTTAATGGAGGAAGACAACACACAAAAGGAAGCTGGGAAGCACAAAGCAGGAAGGGGAAACACTAGGAGGTATCTGGAATGCAGGCTTCTTGTTATGTGGAGTTGAAACCAGGCAGATATGCAGACCTAAGTGGAGCAAGCTGAAAGTCCAAGTTCTGCTCTGTATCATGCCAGACTTTGAGATTTTAGCACTCTACCCTGTAGCCCTTCAATCAAGAGGGGAGAGGAGTCTGAGGGAGGTGTTAGCTAGCAAATGATGATGAGATTAGAAGTAATGACCTTATTCTGGGAGGGGAGATCTTGTTCCTCAGAGCTGAAAGCAGGTAGAGAGGCAGACTCAAAGTGGAGTGGAGTGACCCCTAGGTTGTGATCCTGGGTGATTGGGAGTTCAGTTGTGCCATCAATAACAATAGGGAACTTAGGAAGAGGGAATTTGGAGGGAAAGACAATGAGTTCAATTATGGATATAGTGAGTTTAACATGTCTATAGTTAATCCAGTTGGCAATGTCTAATAGACACTTAAAGGTAAGGAGACACATTAGATAGTGGTAAATAATTAAGGGCAACCTTGTGGTACAGTTGATAGACTACAGGGCCTGAAGTCAGGAAGATTTATCTTCTTAAATTCAAACCTGTTCTCAGATACTTACTAGCTGCATGATCCTGGGCAAGTCACTCAACCCTGTTTGCCTCAGTTTTCTCCTCTATAAAATGAGCTGGAGAAGGAAATGGGAAACCACTCCAGTATCTTCACCAAGAAAACTCCAATGGGGTCCCAAAGAGTCATACACAACTGAAATGACTGAACAACAATAACAAAATAATGGCTGAACCCATGACAGCTGGTAAAATCACCAATCACCAAGAGAAACAGTAATGAGAGAGGAGAGGAGAGAAGAGAGTAGAGGACAGAACGTTGGGTGGTACCTATAGTTAACAGGCATGACCTGGAAGGAGATCTACCAAAAGAGACTACAAAAGAGCAATGAGACAAGGGGAGAACCAGGGGAGAGCAAAGTCAAAGAAACCTAGAGAGAAAAGAATATCAAAGAAAAATACGTAATCAACTGTGTCAAAGAAGCCAGAGGTAAAAAAGAATGATGATTGAGAAAAGGTTATGAGCTTGGCAATTAAGAGCTTATTGGAAACTTGGTGTGGATCGTTAGGTCAAATAGACATTCCCGTAAGCTTGAAGAGTAGAGGAGGGGGGAGATAGCCTGGTGGGCCAGAAGGTGCAGTGACAGAACAGATGCTAAGGTTTTGTTTTTCTCACAGAGTAGTGGCAAGGTAGATGATGATGATGGTGATGATGATGACGATGACGAAGACAATGATAGCTAGCATTTACATACTACTTCCAGGTTTGCAAAGCAACTTATAAACATCATCTCATTTTATCCTCACAACAACCCTGGTGTGTAAGTGCTATTGTTATCCCCTTTTGACATATGAGTAAATTGAGTCAAACAAGGTTTAATTAACTTGTCTAGGGTTCCACATCTAGGAAGTGCCTGAGGCTGGATTTCAAACTCTGGTCTTTATGACTCCAGGTTCTGTATCAGAAGAGAACCCAAGTGCAAAATATTTTGAGTGAGTTTTGATACTTTATTCATATTTGCCCTTAACTTTGTATCTAGGAGTAATAGGGACAGTATGATAAAGAGGAAAAAAAAATATTGGCTCAGGAGTCAGAAGAATGGGATTCAAACTCCAATTCTGATACTTTACCATAATGCCTAACTTGGCTAAAACCTCAGTTTTCTTATATGTAAAATAATGGAGTGGGCCTGTGAAGTTCTTTCCAGCTCTAGATCTTTGATGGTTTCAGATGTTCTCTGAAGACCACTGGAATTAAATCTTACAATAGTTTCTCTAACTTTTGGAACAGAAAAAGGGGCTGTGCCTCTTTATTTGTCCCCTCGGTGCTGCTGTTCTGGAATGAACTTGGCAAGGAGGAAGAGGGTAGAAAAACACTGTAGTATTCCTCAGGCTAACATTTCCAGCAGAATTGGTGAGGACATAGGACACACATTGAAAGGTGGCTTAACTCTGAATTTTAAATCCTTTTTAACCATGAACAGTTTGTAGTTGAACTAATTTTTAATGCTAATGTACTGAATACAGTCATACTCTCTCTTTGGATTATGGCACAGTAGTGCATTAGTTTCTTGCCTTAGGGTTTAGAAAATATTGCTAGATATCTGTTCAATGGTTCTACCAAATGGAAAAGCTATTTTTATTTTAAAAGGTGTGTGGTGAGATTAGAATAGTTATTTAAGAACAATTAGTTTACAAACATCATTTCTCTGGTCATAGAGTTTGAAATTTGGTCTCCAGACCACTTAATCAAAGGCTAATTAGTCAAAGACACTAATGGTATTTACTGTCTATAGAACACTCTATACATGGTGCTTTGGGGAGAACTGACAGGGCAGTGAAGGAAATCCAGTGCAACACATTAAGTAATGACCTCACAATGTTTGGAACCCTTGCCTCAGAAAAGGGAAGGGAAAGGGAGACAGAGCAAGAATGGAAAAAAAATCTGAATACAAAGTGTAATTTATCTGCTTCTAACTTGACTGTAGTTAATTCCGTTTTGTGCACTGTTATTTCGAACTATTTGGATATCACTGGCCCAAAATTAAAGTTTTAATATTTCAATATCATATTTACATTGTTTTGTTATTTACTAAACTGTTAAAAATCTAAATATATTGAACTGACCTGACTTGTTTCAATCTTCATTCTCAGAACAACTAGTCTACTTCCTGGTTCTGTGAAATAATTCCTTCCTGAAAGCCGATACCATCCCTGTTCCTGGCATCGAAGGGATGCTATCAATCCTTGTGTATATCTGCATTTGGTTTACTTTTAATTAGTCTCATCCAAAGCGCTTGGGGTCTACTTTACCTAGATTAGTGCATTTGGAAAAGGGTGTAGGTCTCTAGACCTGAAATACAAAACAATACTACTCCTAATTGTAGCCACCCAGACCTAGACTATATTCAGGCAGGTCTGGTTTACCTCTAAGTCACTTGTGCACTGCTTTACTTCTCAGAAACCAGAATAAATAGCTGAAAAATTGAGGGGCAATAGTACCGATTGGCACACATATCCTTGGAGCCTTTTTGTATGTGTGTACCGGTGGTGGATTTTATATTATCAATAAACTATGCAGTTAGATTTAAAAAGAGTGAGCCTGCATCTCCAATCCTTGAGATCTAGACATTTACTAACTCAAACACATTTACAGGATTGTAGTTGGAGAGAGTGAATATATGATATTAGATCCATTCTATTCTTTCAATCTACCTTGCTGTCGGAACCAGAAACTACATCCTGAAAACTTAACCCTTTCATCTCCAGATATGCTATCTGAAGGCCCTACTCATTTCATTGATGAATTCCTTGTGGGATCCCCTATTTCAGGCAGGAACCACTATACTTGAAGGTACTTCCTGGCCATCTTTTCATGTTCTTGACAGCTGCCTTGTTGTTTCGTTAATCACCCCCCTCCAAGTATTTCCAGTTCTAGAACCATAATCAAATCAGTACTTTGATTATTCCCAGAAAGAGTGTGTTAATCTACACTCTACTCAATGACCCAGTAACTTTCTTAGGATCATTATTGGTTTCTTTTTCTTGACTCCTGAGTCATAAAAGTTCCAGCCTATGTGAAATTACTATCAAAGATTTTAGTGGAATTTCTGCTGCCTTGAGGTGACACCTTTCTTACTTAGCATGGCTACTGTGTTGAGAGTGGAGACAAGGAAGAAAGTAGTGTACTAACTTAATTGTGTCTTATCATTTTTAATCTGAGTCTTTAATCTATCATTTTTAATCTTAGCTCAATTAAAGCTGTATGTAACTACAATTTTATGGTCCATGAAGAATAACTTGTTTTAATACTGAGCCTGAATTACTGGAATGACCTAAGTTAGGCCTGACTCATAATAATCTGCAAAGATTTTTGTAATAAAAGGTTTCCACCATCAAGAACAAAAGAAATATGATACCTGGACTCTGATATCACAATTCTGGATATGTTTCCAGGTGTGGCAGAAAGGGAACTAAATTGTATCAAATGTAGAATGCAAGGCAATCACAGGGGCATTGAGGGAGTTATTCACAATGTATTTGAAAGAAAAATAATAAAGATAATAAATATGTGGGAGAAAAACATAGATGGGGAAAACAATTGTTAGAATGTAAAAATAGAGGGATAGAGCCAAGATGGCAGCTTGAAAACAGAATGTAAAAATATTCGTTCCATTTGTTATGTTACAATGTCATATGTGAGGTGGGTTTTGAGGATAACAATATATACATATGTATTATGTATAAATTACTTTGTAAATGTTCAAGCACAATATAAATGTTACTTATTATTATTTGAATGATAAGGGAGAACAGGTTTATAGATGGTGGAGAAGATGTTATAGTCATGATGCTTCTGTGGAAGAAAGTCTGAAAAGTAGACTACTTTTTGGTTAACAGGTAAAGAAGAGTTGTGTGAGAGAGGATGTTAAGTGAGGAGTGACTAGAAGAGGGTTTTGATAGGCTAAGAAAGTCATACCAATTGTTAAGTTCTCTAGGGAGTCCAAAGGAAACCTATCCAACTGTCTATCAGACCACAGGAGGGAGATTTTTCCAGTGGAAATTGAGGCAGATTAGATGAGAGAAAGGATATAAAGGACATTTGAGTGATACTGGCAAGAAGTACTGTAATACAGGTCCAAGCCAGGTCCAGCTATATCCTGTGGAGCAAAATACAGAATGAAATGGGATCTGTTGCATCAAATTTCTGGGTATTTGTGATGCTGCATGGAAATGGGTAGGGAAGACAATTTATGGGAAAGATAAGCAAGCTTATTGAGGACAGGAATCCTGAATATCCTATTTATCTTTATATCTCTTCCAGTGCCTAGAATATGTTTTTTCATGTAGTAGGTAAATTTAATTAATATTTGATGAATGAATGAATGAATAAATGAGAACAGATGGGAGCCTACCATATTTCAGTAGAGAGGAGAAATTCACTTCTTTCAACTGGAAGGAAAGGAAAAAGAAGGCACATTGACATTAAAAGAGTATTAGGATTTATAAAACACTTTATATATGTGATCATATTTCAACTTCAAAGCAATCTTGTGTTATGGATGCCATCATTAACCTGACATTACAGATAGGGAAATGGAAGATCAGAGAGGTTAACTGACTCAGTGTCACACAGAAACCACATGTCTGAGGCAGGATTGAACTCAAGTCTTCCTCACTGCAAGTCACAACTGTGCAAGTCACAGCCCTAACCTCTTATCACATGCTTTCAGGAGAAAATAGAAAAAAAAAAAGGATAGGTAGAAAACTAGATGGATATATGGATAGTCTAATTGGAAGGGTATATTTAAGAGGCAAAAGAGCAATTCTTATAGGAAGCAGGAAAATAAAACAAATAATAATATAACCCCTCCTTTCAATTGACTTATCTGATAAGAATGATTTGGTTTCTTGATTTTTCTTTGTTTTTAATTGAGATGAACTCTAGCTTCACACCACTTTACCAGTCACTGATACAGAAACATTTTTGTTGAGTTCTAGAAGGCATAAAATGGTTTGTATTCCTTCTTCCAATGAGGTTTGGGATTAAAGACCAATCAAACTGTCCAAGTAGAACAACTATGGTGATTTTTTATTAGTGATAGTGAGAAAATATGATAAAAAACATCTGGAATAAAACATGTTCTACTGATTAGTTATATTCCCTTGACTGCCATATGCACTGATATACATGAGTTACATGTGTATATAAAACTGGGAGTCTATCTTGGCATATATCCTTGAGTAGATGCCAAGTTGTATATATTTATCTATATGCATGTATATAGATGTACACATATATGCTATATATGAAGCCATATTACACAATACTGACATGTTTATTTAGTTGTAGTATGACATTAACAAGTTTAACAACTTGGTAAAATTAAAAATCTGTGCCAATGCCCTCTTTTTTTCCCTGGGATAGTTTCAGTGAAACTCTGCTGCAAAGACAAGGAGACAGACTTAGGACAAGCAGTGCAGCATGAAAGAAAAAGCCATGGGCTTTTTGAACCTAGGATACCTGGCTTCATTTCTAAGCTCCCACACTGGAATAATGGGCAAATGATCTCACTGTTCTCAATTTTCCTTATCTGTAAAATGGGGTTAATGCTATTTGTACTACCTACTTCAAAGGGTTTTTGTAAAGGATGTGTTCTGCCAAAATTAAGTGCCATAGAAACATGAATTATGGACTCTGTGTAGTGATAGACACATAGCAAGCTCTTAATAAATTATTGTTGAATGAATAAAAGATTCTTCAAAGGCCCCTATCATCCTAAGTTTCTGTGTTATAACACTTGAAATGTAGACCATATTGTACTTCCTAGTCAGATAATTTAGGAATGAGGTGTAGGAATGGACTGCATCAAAGGCGCAAGCTCACAGTGTTCTCCATACCTTACTAGAACTGGGACACTTCTGCTCACAACACACTCTAGTCCAGCACAGAATTTGGCATAAGTTAGGTCCACATTGGTTTAGTCACAGGAAATTCCCGAAGGATCTCATTATCACACAAGCTCTCCTATATCCTGGCTCTACAGCTTGGAACCCAAGGACAGGGCTAGAGAGAGGCTTCAGGGTATGAACACAGAAATTCTGCTTACCCATTTGTGCTCTACACAGCCATCTCAGTGGCAAAAAGTGCATAGGCAGTAGAATAAGAGGAGAACACAGGAATTAAGCTTCTTCCTTCCTCTCCAGATACTACATGTGGAGACTTTTTTAAACTCGGAGGAAATATGTTGAGGCAATTTTTTCTCTTGTTGTTTTTCATTTTTGAGGCTCATTATTAGTTCCAAGACTATTCAGGGATATCTAATATTTTCTAGACCTAGTCTTTTTATTTCCTTGCACTACCATATTTTTTTCCACTTTTAATTACTCCATTGATTTTAAAGAGCTGCATAGAAAACCTTCAAAAGCATCCTTCTTAGAGGCAATTCTTCTCGCATGTCATTTATGTTCTATATTTCTCTTCCCTTGTTCTTTAGTTCTAAAGAAATTTGCATAATGGTAATGCTAATAATAACAGCATCTGTGTTTCTGATGACTTGCTTCATTTCCAACAAATGTTTACTCCCAGCTGAAGTCATAAGCTGCTTTTCTTGACATCATAAGTGATCATTCTAGTCCTTGTCTAGGGAACGTGGTGAACGGATATGATCTCCATATCTGGGGACAAGTATGGGACCACAGATTCTCTTGGAATTTCTTGAGGAGTAACACTAAGCGATCTTATCTTTTCTGGTCCTAATAAGTTCAGACCTGGAGTTTTAGGCCCATTGATTATGACTATATGATTTTAGAGTTTGGAGAAGGGGACCAACGTTAGATCGATGAGATTTCAGGTTTTGCATAGAAGTTTTTTGTTTTTTTTTTTCATTTTTAAATGAGAGCAAGTGGGATTATAAATTTATAAGTGGCTAATTGTATTATACATATGACATATATGTATATTGGAAATCTGTTCTAAAAATCTGCTCAATGAACACTGTACATCCATTTATAACATATCTCCTGTGTACTGAGTGGCAATATACCATACAATATACTGAGAAAATTCTGTGCTTAGGTCCTAATAATAGCTAGGTCTTCTTTTATAATCCCATTATCCCATACCCTGTTGGTAGAGCTTCTCATCTTTCTGCCACTAGTCACCAAAGAAGCTTCCATTGCTTTTTAGAGAGAGCAAGAGATCCGACTGGCAGTTCTACTCACTAAAGGTGACCTTCAGCAGATCACTCCACCTCTCTATGTTTCATTTACTAAATAGAATCAGGGAAATTCTTGCTTCCTACCTACTTCCCAGGAGCATTTTGAAAATAAATATGTGAACATTAAAATATACTTCAGGAAGCACTGAGAAATCCTCACAAGAAAGACAGTGAGCAAATCAATTAATAACAAATTATATTAAAATCTACTGAAGTGTTTCATAGTTTAATTTCATAGAGAGGGAAACCAAGGCACACAGCATAAATGAAATAGGTTACAAAAAAGATTGGCTGTCAAGACTGAATTCCCGATGCAGACTTTCAGGCTTTCAGTATTTCTACTCAGAAATTCAGAACATATATGTATTTTCACTAGTTTAAAAATGAGGGAAAAGCAGATGCACTGTATGATATTTGGGAAAAAACAGATTTTTTTCCCTGCAAAAGGTTTCCAATTTTTTTATGAATGCATAAATTGGTTTATAATTAAACTTTCATTACTTTCTTCAAAACCTTGATGAGCTTGGACCTTTCTCAAGGAGACCTGACTTTAGAGTGGCTTGAAAGTTGTTTTCCATAACCCAAAACAGAAACTAGAGTGAAGATAATAGCTTGATACAGTAATTCTGGCATTTAAAGAGTCCTCAGAGACCATCTACTTCCACCTCCTCCCCATACCTTCCACCCCAGCTTCATCTTACAAATGAGGAAGCAGTCCCAGAGGAGTTAAATGACTTGCCCAGGGTTACATGTCAGATATGAAATTTCACCTCAGATCTTCAAAAACCAGAGTCAGCGTTCTTTGCACTGGGCTTACTGCTTGGCATCTTGGAGACGTCATGAACCAGAAAATTGATGAAAGCACTAACATGGGATTTGATGACCATTTGGAGACTGGCAGAGAAGAGAGACATGATAGGAAAAACAGAATGGTGGCAAGTGCAGTGACAATGGAACCAGAGCATCTGGGGCAGAATCTCAGCTGTATTGCTTATAATCTGTGTGACCTGAGATGAGTTAAAGGACACTTCCTACTTCTGCTGAGGTAAATGCTCCATTCTTCAAAGGTTGCCTTTGATTGTACCCTGTGAAAGATGGACATCCTTGGCATCATAGCTCCAGAGTTGGAAAGGACCACATTGGCTAGTGTCCTCACCATTATAGTGAAAGATGGGACTCTAGAGCCTAGTTGGTCCAGCCCCCTCATGTTACAAAGAGTTGAGGCCTGAGGGAGTTAAATGACTCATCTGAGGTTGAAGAGGTAGTAAGTCCATAGCCAGTACTTGAACCAGAAGAAGATGGTTTGAATCCAGAGCTTTTTCCATTGTGCCTCATTGGGAGGATCCCAGTGCTTCCTCAGTGGGTCAAGATGACATTGAAACAATTTGATTTCGGGGTCCAAAGAATGAAAACACACACACACACACACACACACACACTCACAGAATGTCACTACTTGCTTGTAAGATGGTATTTTTAAAAAAGATATTAACTCTTCAATTTATTTTTTATTTGATTTGTCTATACTTATTTTTGTACACATTGTAGCCCTCAACAGAATGTAAGTACCTGAGGGCAGGACCGATTTTATTTTTGTGTTTTAATTTCCAGCTCTTAGTACAATGCCTAACACGTAGCAGGTGCTTAGCAAATGCTTTCTGGTGAACCCAGTGGTTGATTAATGGTTGTTATGTGGCACAGTAGATAGAATGCTGGACCTGGAGTCAGGAAGAGCTAAGTTCAGTTTCAGCTTTAGAAACTGTGTGACTTGGAGAAGTCACTTAACCCGGTCTCTTCAGTTTCTTCATCTTTAAAATGGGGACAATAAGGGAACCCACTTCATAGGGCTGGTGGGATGACAAAATCAAATATTTGTAAAGCACTTTGCAAACTTAAAGCCCTATTTAAGTGGTAGTTATTACTGTGATGTCTCAATTTTACAATATCTATATTGAGAAAGGACTTGGATTCAAAAGAGCTGGTTCTAATGCTTGCTGTAAGCTGTGTAACCATGAGGAAGTCAGTGAAGCTCTCTGAGCTCAGATTTCTGTTTCATCATTGATAAAGCCTGGAAGGTAATATTTGCTCTACCTGGCTCACAGGGCTGTGATGGGGATCAAATGAGATAATGCACATAAAACACCGTAAATCTTAAAGTGCTATATAATGCCTGCTATTATTAGTACACAGTATCAGAAAAGTAATAAATTATATAAAATCAGAGAGGAAAACCACACAAATGTACGTAAACCAAAGTCATAATTCAGAGATGTGTTCTGGTCTTAAAACTCTGCTCTAGCATACTTTATGTTGTTGTGGTTAGATTTATACAGCCTGTGTGTTTCCTTCTTACAAAGGCTTTTGTTCCATTGAGCCAATTCTCAGTAACCTTCTCTCTCTTATTTCCAAACCATACACATAAGCTAGCTGCAGCATCCCAGCCCCACTGCCTGAAACTATATAAAACCCTTGGCCTCAGACCAGAGAAGACCTAAATGCAGGAAAGTAAGGATAAATTAAAGTGACAGGGTCTCAGCAGTGGAAATTAGTGCAACTCTTCTAATTGCATGTCTAGCCTGAATGATGGGATACTTAATTCTTACACATCCCAGACAATTGCTTTATACTAACATGAGCTCTGGGAAAAAGGCAGATTCCAGAGACATATGGAGCAGTAGATGGAGTGGAAAAATAAATCAGAAGCCCTAGCCACTCTGGAAAAAAATGCTTTATCTATGTTGTTAATATAAGGGGTTGCCACTGGTTTGTGTGGGTGTATACACACACACACATCTATACATCTATGTATATATACACATGTATGCACATACGTGTATATATACATATACAGATATATACATGTGCTTATCTCCATACATCTACTGCTATACATATATATGTATATGTACATAATAGATTGTATATATATGCATATATAGATACACATACACACATGTGTATATACATGCATATGTGTAGATATACATGTGTATATATGTATATGTATTTGTGTATATATGCATGTGTGCTTTTATTATATGTATGTATATTTATGTATGTGTGTATACACGTACATACATATATCTCACAGTTCCCATGTCTTGTGTGTATAAACATATCTGATAATGTCCTCATAGTCAGTTCTTGTAATCAAATATAGAACTGTGACTGAAAAAAAGGAAACTCAGATGTGTCGATTTTTACCTTAGCCAAAAAAAAATAAAACAATAAACAAATTATTTAAAAAAATGTTTTTGGTGGAAAAGTTGCATTCTTGCAGTTAACTGAGGACCCCGGCCTGAATTTTAGATCCCAAGAGACCTAGACAGGAATTGGGCAGAGCCATGTGCTCTGCTTCGCCACTCTAAGGACTCCTAATAAAAGGCTTCAAAACTAGCATGGGTTCTTATATCTATTTAACCTTTCGCCCCAAGAAGCAAAGAGCATCTGGTTAAGTGGAGAGTAAAAGCAGCCCAGCAACTTTTCATTATCAAGGCTTACAGGCAGAATGTGGGGAAGCTGGAGCTGCCAAGCCTGGGTTAAATGCTTGTTGCCTTCACTGCCTAAGGCCATCTAGCGTGTTTAGAAATGATTAAGTACTGCAGCCTAGAAAGGACCTGTCCTGAGCGTTCATCTCTGACTTCCAGCAGAAAGGAGAGGCTAGCAATGACAGAGGCAGATGGATGAGTCTCATTAGTATGGTAAGGCAGCGAACCAGACTGCCTTCACAGAGCTGTCCAAAAAAAGAGAGCAAATTAAAAAAGGATCTGGGAAAAACCAATGAGCGAGTGTTTTAACTCTCTGTTACCTGGTTTCAGTGGGTAGCAGGTTATGCAGGCAGCTTGGCTTCCTCAGGGATGCTGCCTTACAAAATGAGAGAGAAGCACTTTGCATGCATGCATAAGTGGTGGTGACCATGATGTTCTCTCTTCTCCTTACATTTTCATCCTCTTTGAACTTTCTCTAGGAGTCAGGCACAAAGCTCTTTCCAGAGGAAACTTGAATTGCAGGCACAGGGCACAGGATGTGATTGAGATACTTGGAGTGTGGAGAGGGGCCTTTTGGGGAAGAGTGACCTGTAACGAAAGAAGAGGTACCGGATGTCCAGGAGGAAGGCAACCAATTTGGACTGGCTGTCCCTGGCTAGGCATGGGTCAGGAATCTGTGCAAAAAAACCAACGTTTCACTTGAAAGGACAGCTGACCTCCTGCTAGTCAAGTGGTAGTTGTACCCTAAAGCCATTACCTGTCATCAGGAAGAAACATTACCAGAATGCTGCTGAAGCAGGCATTCACAGGACACTAAGTGTAACATTAAACTGTGAGGTTTCATTGAGGAAGTGGAGCTAGCCCTGGAATTCTGGATGGTTGTCTTAAATATTGCTTTAGAAAACTTAAAACCTACCTAAGGCTCTATTCACTGAATGGGTTTTACCTCACTCAAATTGAGAACCTGAAAAGACCTTAGCCTGAAAGGGTCAGGGTCTCGCAATGCACCCTGGGCCATCTCCAGTCATCCTGCTGAATATCAGGCCATTTACCCAGATGGCTCTGGAGGAGAAAGTGTGGCTGGTGACCTTGCACAGCTCTCCCTCACTCAAATCAAAGTCAACTGCAAGTCATGTCATCATTTCCCTGAAGTCGTGATCCTCTTTGAGAACGAAGGACAAACACACACACACACACACACACACACACACACACACACACACAACAAAGTTCTATAAATGAAGTTATGTGAATAATAAAGGGCCATCACCTAGATTTGTATTTCTAATATTCATAGGCTCTAGAGTAGGAAAGGACCATCTCTTAACCTAAATTCCTCATTTTAGACAGTGGAACTAAGACTCAGAGAGAAGTCACTCATCACAGGTCACACAGGGAGCAAGCAGCTCAGCAGGCATTCCACCTCAGGTCCTTTGAGTCCACAGCCACTGATCTTGCCACCATACTGTGTGTCCATAGTTGTTCCATTGGGATCCTTTGGGGTCCATATTGTTTCCTTAGAGCAATTGGGGAAGAGATGGGTAAGGTGTGACAGCCATAATGCTAGGGAACGTCCCCATGCCATCCTATAGAAGAGGATGGAAGCAATTCAACAGACAGTAATCGTAAGCATGGTGCCCTGAAATGGCCATTCAACTAGTATTTGGCAGAATGACCCCACAGTCCCAGTTCTTTCACTGTTTATGTGACCTTGGGCCTTAAAAGTCATCTACCCCTTCCTCTCATTTTGTATCCTAGGACACTGAAACCCATAGAGGTCAAATGACTTGTCCAAGGTCACTCAAGTAGTAAGTGACAGAGTCAGGATTTGAGATCAAATCCTCTGACTCTAAATCCAATGTTGCCTTTTCTCTATACCATTTTATATATTCATGAGAGTAGTGATTAGGGCAGCTAGGTGGCACAGTACATAGAACTCTGGGCCTGGAGTCAGGAAGACTCATCTTCTTGAGTTCAAATTCTAGCCTCAGACACTTCCTAGCTATGTGACCCTGGGCAAGTCACTTAACCCTGTTTGCCTCAGTTTCCTCACCTCTAAAGTAAGATGGAAAGGGAAATGGCAAACTACTCCAGTATCTTTGCCAAGAAAACTCTAAATGGGATCATGAAGAGGCAAACATGACTGAAAACTGAATAAAACACAGTGGTGATTAGGGGAACCCTCTAAAATGTGGGGATGAAGAAACTTCCCCAGAGGTAGGAGTGTGTGCTTTGACTCTATGGGGAGGGATACACATAACGTAGTCCTTTGCTAAAGGATCAGAACTGTAATTTATAAAATTAGGTATAAAAAGGGGATTGAATTAAATTGAGGATTCTTAACTTTTTGTCATGCATCCCATTGGCAATCTGCTGAAGACTATTGATCCCTTCTTAGAATAATGTTTTGTTGTCTGTAATTGGAGAAAGTGCTATTTTTCAGTTAGAGATTGTGAAAATGAAGTTGTGTTTTTTTCCTATCCAAGTTCACAGATGCCCCCCGCCCCCGCCCCAAACTCTAACTACCAGACTCTTGGTTGGGGTGAGAGGAAGTCTGTGAATTCCAGGTTAATAATCTGTGAACTGGGTCATCTTTGGGAGTCTATTTCTATATATCTTGAAGATTCAAAATCCATATTCAAAAGAAAAGAAGGGAGAAATTCATACCTTTCCTGGTGCACAAATGGAAAATTCTGGAAATGGCAGGAAAATTGACAATAGCACTTTTTTTCATTCATATAAAGTTGAGCTTCTGTTTAAAACACACACACACACACACACACACACACACACACACACACACAGAGCTTGCTAAAGGTATTTTAGTCTGGTTGAGGTTATGTCAATGTTAGGGCTTCCCTCATCCAGGTTGGTTCCAGCTGTCTGTGTGCCAGAAGAGGAAATGGACTGAAACGTCATAAGGAACAATCAAGAATAAAAATGTAGCTAAAGGGAAAGAGCAGGAATTGGCCAGGCTTCTTTCTTTAGTATCCCTGGGATGCCTGCCCATCTCAGTGCAGATGTAAATGCTAAGGTGGCAGGTAGCTGCTCTATGTACTAGTCATAGCTTTTCATTTATTCACATGACTGCTTCTCTTCTTAATGAAAAAAACAAAACAAAACAAAAAAATAAAAGCAAGCAAATAAAAACCACTGGGCTTATGTAAATGAGAGGCCCTGGCTTAAAATTTTTTTTTTGTAAAATGTAAATTCAAAACTTCAACAACCATTTGACCCTTGAATCTAAAGTGCTTTTTCACAATCTGTCCTTTGCAAGGCAGAAGACCTAAACTCAGAGCATCTCTTACAGGGAAGGGGCAATGACCTTCTTAGCATTCGTAATTCATCCCTGTTGAAATCTGTGCTAAGGGAGAAAAAATAATAATGTCTGAAAATGCCACCCAAGTCTATCACTCTTGTTCTCAGCATCCCTCACCATGGAAGTAAATAGTATTTCCTGATGATGAAGATTTTCTAGCAAGTGGAAGACTTGTACCTGACCTAAAAGCTGTAAATCTTACAGCTAACTTAGGGACTCTATGCAGAATATTCACTTCTAAACCCCTTTATGCCAACAACCTGAGACAATGTGACATGGTGGATGGAATGTTGGACTTGGTGTCAGGAATACCTGAGTTTATGTCCTACTTCTAATGCTTCTTGGCTGTGTGATCATAGAAAAGTCACTTAATCTCTCAGCCTCATTTTTCACATCTGTAAAATGGGGATAATTGTATCTTTTAAGATCTGTGAGTCTTGAATGAGAGAAGGCCCATAGGAACATAGTTCTAGAGGGCTGGAAGGGATGAGAGAGAGACAGAGACAGAGAGAAAGAGACACAGACAGAAACAGAGACACAGACAGACAAACAAACACAGGGAGAGTCTCTATATTTCAAACCTTACAACTGACAGATGAAGAAACTAAGACCTATGAAGTTTAAATGACTTGCTCAAGGTTTTACAGTAATTCCCATATGGGAAATTTGGATCCAGCTACTCTGATTCTAGAGTCATCGCTCTTTCTATTGTACCATTTTTTAAAAAAATGCTACATAAATGTCAGTTATTATTATTATTGTTTCTTAAGGAATGATGTAAGAATTAATGAGATGTGGGCCTGGAGAGAGGGAGGGCAGAACACTTTGGATTCCTAGTAAGCAAGGCACCATCACTATTGTGGTTGAGATCACTCCTCTCTGTGTGCCTGCACATGTATAATTCCCACTGACATCAGTACCTGAGTGGTTGGGGAAACAGGACCAACTGACTTTGTGTTTTAGACTTGATTCTTTATCCTCCCAAGTACAAGCTGAAAAACATTCCTCATATTTGTCCTCATGTAAAATATACCAGGATAAATCATTTAACTAAATGTAATGTGTCAGAAAATGGCTCACACAAAGGAAATAATATCACGCAGTATAAACTCCCATTAACGAGTAATGCAGGTGACATTGATGGAAGGCGATTAATTCTAGTACTCCCTTTCTCCTGACATTTGTTCAAATAAATAAAGGTAAGAGAAGAAGAAAGTTGATGCTTTCTTCCCATTTTGCATATGGATTTTATCCATCTGATTTCTACACCGTGCCTGTTCCGAGTGCAGGTTTCCAGGCATATTAGGCAAATTCTGGGTAGCAGCAAAAGTGATAATTGTCAGGAAAGCAGGGTCACTCACTCCATCTTTCACCTTTATCCCTTAAAAAGGTTAACTACCTCAAGATAAACTTTCATGTTGAATTTGTAATATAAAGGAAGAAGATGGGGCCATAGAAGCCACACATCTGAATATGAATCGATTAATATTTCACATCTGTTCAGAGGTCAGCAACTTGGCATGCCATTAGACAGATAACTGTCCTGAAATCTTTTCAAAAGGGTATCTTCAGAAACAGCAATGATCTTTGGAAGAAAATAGATTTTCCTTTTCTTAGTAGGAAAATGAAATTGTTGATGCTGGCCATGCTTGTGGTTCTTAAAAGTTTTCTCCTAAAGGTTCCACTACTTGGTGCTCTGGGAATGTCAATTCACCAAATTTTGCTCTAGAGCACCTTGATGTACAGATGTATCTGTGATCTCATTGATATGGGTACTTTTTAACAGTACAGACTGAGGTCCACTCACAGCTTCTTGTTTTTGGGTCAAGGGAGGACCCAAATGTTATGTTCTCCCACAAATTCTCTACAGGGAGTCCACTCCACATACTGGTAAGCTTCCTATAGGTCTTGACATTGTGTGGATACTAATAGAGCCTCCTCTCTGTTACATGACCAGTTCCTCTTTCAATGATATATGTCTCTGATTATCTATATCTTGCCATTGGACCCAGATGGCTCTGGAGGAGAAAGTGAGGCTGGTAACTTTGCATAGCCCTCCCTTACTTAAAGCCAGTTCACTTCCATGTTATGGCATCACCTCCCTGATATCATAGTCCTCTTTGAGAATGAAGGACAAACAATAGCAATAAAACCAACAACATCTCTGGTGGCTTATACCACTTCTTCTACAGAATTCTTAATGAACAATCTGTTCTAGCCTTCTCTTACCCACTATCTACCTCTTCATTCCCACTCGGGTGATCTGAAGATTTAATTTTTCAGAGATTGTGGCATTCTGTGACTTTCTAGTGTCACCAGAGGAATACTGATGTCAAAAAGGTGTGCCTTTGTTTCAGGGCAGAGCTGGAGGGGGTCATTAAAAACACTGGGAAGTTTCTCAAAGACAGTTCAAACTTCTATCCTGTTCATGTTCGTTACCTAGCTACAGTATGTATCAGATATATGTATTTATGGACCAGGGTTACGGGTTCATCAGTACACTAGAATAAAGAAACAAAGTGACAACTGACCTTCATTTGAAAGATTCTGAAGTTGTCTTTTCTTGGGTTCTAGGATGCCTGCCATGTATGAGTGTGACTGAAAAGATCAACATGTGATTGACTAACCAGCACATGGAATTTATTCAATTAAGTACTGAGCAGCATCTTGCCTTCTCACCTCTACTGCCCTGAGTTTTAACACTTCTACAAGGACAGTTAGCCAAGTGCTGAGTTCACTCTGGGACCAGCCCCTGGAGTCTTAGTCTAAAATAGGTCCCTGAGCCTATGTCACAAAGGGGATTTTAGCTTTTGCTTCTGGTCTGGAATCTGTCCAAGATCTTGGGCAAAGTGTATCATGGGCAAGAACCACATGTTCCCTCCTCCTGATCTTAGGTGAAACAGCAACAACCTCTAAGATTAAGTAGGCATAGTGGATGAAGTTCTAGACTTAGAGGCAAAAAAGCCTGGGTTCCTATACAATCTCTGCAAGTGGCTAGCTGTGCCATCATGGGCCAATAACTTAACCTCTTGTAATAACAATGCTGCTTGCAGCTGCTGTGGAGGTGTGAGGCCAATAACACCAGCACACAGGAGGGCTGCTAGCACCAGTTCTTTCATCTGCTTCTCTAAGGAAAGCAACTTTAAGGGGTTTACAATCACACTTTAATTAAACATTCATATATCATTCACTTAGTTCAGGGGGAAAAGTCAGCACTCTAAACTTCAGAGAAAACACAAACAGAAATTACAAGCAGAAATTATATAAATAGAGCAAATAACACAAATCAGCAGATAGGGCTTCTGTTTGTCAATAGCAATACATACATAGTTACCAGAAAGAGAGAAGCACCAACATCTGGGTTTTCAAACCTGGGGTGGGGGGGGCACTCCTTAATGGCTACCCAGAGTCTCATCTGGCCAAATCACATGAACATTCTTCCAATGAGTGAGCCCCAAAGCAAAATGCTAACCTCAGATTATATATACTGTTTTCAATCAAGGACTCTTGATTCAATCAAAGACTCTTGATTCAAACAAAGGCAAGACTCAATCAAAGGCACATGATTGCCTTAGTGCTGAGAATCACTCCAAAATAAAAAACAGCAAAAAGTCCCACTTTGCTTGCCATTACACCTCTCTGGGTCTCAGTCTCCTCATCTATAAAATGGAGTTAATGATAGGTGCAATACTTACCACACAGAGTTGTTGGGAGGCTTAAATAGGAAAATGCATGTAAAAGCTTTGCAATCTTTAACATCTCACATAAATTGGTCCTTCTCCTCCTCGTCCTCGTCCTTGTCCTCGTCCTCCTCCTCCTCCTCCTCCTCCTCCTCCTCCTCCTCATCATCATTTTTACCTGTGCATTCAGTTTGGTGGAGGGGAAAGAACACTTGCTCTGGAGTCAGAGGAACTGAATTCAAAACCTGACTCTGATGCTGACTATCAGAGCGACTTTAGCCCACTCACTGAAGGTTCCTGGGCTTCAGTTCCCACATTTGTAAAATCATGGGCCAGGGGGTAGACTAGTAGCCTCTGAGATTTATTTTAGCTCTAACTTTATGACTCAAAATTCAGTAGAGGATTTCTTATTTCCATTGGAGGCCTCAGGATATGTGAATGTGTATGAGTTTGTGTGGGGATGGGGAAGGTGTCTTCCTATGAGTGTTTTAGACGTGAAATCTCACAAGATGGAGTTTCCCCATGAGAGCATTCTTTGGGAGCAAAGTCATGTGTCCCAGGTGGGCAGAATCCTAGTGACTGCTCCTACCTCATCTGGATGTCTGACAGAGAGCTCTCCTCAGTAGGCCCTTTACTTGCTCCTGCCTGAAATGTTTCATCCTGTGAGAGCTGCTATGGCCCAGAATACAAAGAAGCAGATTCAAAGGAGAAAAAAAAGAGATCCTTTGGTGACGACAGCCAGTGTAAAAATGCCTTTAGGGTTATAAGTGTAAAATTGGACCCTTTCAGGAAAACCACAAACATGCTTGAGGCAGAAATTCTCCAGTTGGGCATAAAAAAACAGCACTCTTTGGGTACACTCCTAGTCATGAACTAACAGGTGTCAGGAAATGAAGAAGCCAGTAGCATTTCTAGGCTAGAATCCCACGGTTGAATTTCAGAGCCATTGATTTCTCTTTGGGAAAAAAAAATACGCTGCTGTATTACTATTGGTTTGTAATAAAACAAAGCTTGACCTGCAAGTTAATAAAGAAAGCATGTTTACTAATTAGGCTTTATTCTCCTCGTCCCATGTTAATTGCAAAATATCCATCTATCTCACTTATGAATATGGTAATTCATGTCAGAGTGGCACAAGTTTTGAGCAAGCTGTACTCCGTCACTTTAATTAGATCAAAAGTGGGTCCATCTCCATTTTACAAGATGGGTTCTACTTTTTAATCATTAAAATAAGTTCATCTCCTAAAAGGTATCTTCTTTTGACAGTTGGCAAACACTAATTAACAGACATAACTGTATTAATTGCATCATACCCCTGCATTCTTATCAGCTGGCTGGGGTTGCTTACTTGCTAATGCAAACAGTTGCTGCTTTGGTAAAGTCAACTTATAAAAAAATCGTCTTTCTAATGCTAACTAGCAATCAATGCATATAAGATTTCTAATATTTCTGTAGGGAATTCTGCATAATAGATGGAGGCTGTCTTTTGAGGTATGCCCGGCCATTTAGTATAATTATTCCTTAGAGCTGCACCTATCATATTATCAGCTCTGCTGAGGATAAAGAACACAATTTATTTGTTTAAGAACAAAGAATGATAATCATATCCTTTAGGAATCATGAAACAACGAGGCTAAATGGAGATGTGTGACCCACTAGAAAACTTAAAATTCAGAACAATTATAAATTGCTTCCCTTTTTAAAAAATCCTTAAAACCCTTTTAAAAGAGCAGTCAATGTCTTGGAAAGATTTTGTACTGCTGGCTCCAGAGACTGTCAGGATCTTTTCATCACAAAATCATGGGTAGCAGGAGTGACAATTCTCCCACACGGGCCCTTCCAAGCGCTTTCCCCTCAATCCTGCCTCCAAAGGCCCACCTCAGGCAGTGAGAGGATAAACGCTCATTTAATGCATTTCCTCCTTCCTGAATCGACAAGAAAGGATGTCAATTTGTGTTAATTGTGAGGGTATATTTGTGAGTGGGGTTTTTTTTTTCTTTTGCTTAGCTCTGTACTGAAATCAGTAACTCCTTTCACATAGCTGACTGAACATCATTAAAAGGATCCACAGTGCCTTCTAACTGATGGCCTTGAGGTGAAATGCCTGGGACTCATCCTTTGAACCGTGTGGCCATCCCACAACCAGAATATTTATAATTTTTTTACTATTATACTAAAGGTGAATGGGCTTTTACCCATAAAACTGAGCATTTAAGACAATAATAATGAACCTTAAGAATGCAAAAACCAGCCAAGTGAAAATCAGAATTGTGTGGAGGCTCTGAGGAGAAGCTGGGATGGGCTAAAGTTCTACATTAAAGTTATACCCAGGGGAGGCTATTAGGGCCCAATTTCGGATCCTCTAATAAATCTACACATAGTCAAAAAACCCTCCAGTGCCCTGAGAGCAGTTCTGCAGATTTTCTAGTCATTAAATAGTCTCACCTCTGCATGCCCCGTTTGCTTCTCTGAAAGTTTTTATCAGAGGCCAGAAGCTATAAAAGAATCCAGACCAGATAGGGGAGCACAGCTAACATCAATAAATACCACCCTTGAACTTCAGAGCTATTTAGGACCACACACACACACACACACACACACACACACACACACATGCACACATGCATACGCACACACACGCATGCATGCAAGCACACACATACACACAATTCCAAAAGGATGATTATATCAAAGATACAAGTATTTTTACGTAAACTCATCCTCCACTATCATGGCAATTAGGGGGGAAAATCCCCTAATCCTTTAGTTTACCTTCTTACTTTCCCTACTCCAAAAGGTATTACAATGAAGGTATTACAGGTATTAAAGGAGAAGGCGTTAAAAGTATCACAAAGAAGGTAAGGATGGATGGATAGAGTAGGCTAGGAAAGGCAAACACCATGGGGCTAAGGGAGGAGAAGAGTACTAGATGGAATGAGAAACTGAAGCATCCCTGACATGGATGTTTCATTATCACCTCTTCTTTCCTTGTTAGTTGTTAGAAGATACACCAATAAGTCCTCTTGATAATTCTAAGAGGGGTTATCTTAAGAGAACAAAGAGTGAATGCTGCATATGTGTCAGTATCTGCACTTTATAGGTTTCCAGTGACAACCCCATTGCCTTTGATGGGACAGAATATGGCCAGAACGTATGGGGTTCTCATTATTCAGGTTAACATGGAAGAGAGCCATTTGTTTCTAAATCAGCTATTAAAACAGTAACATGATTATATATTTTAGGAAGCCGTGACTTCTGGAGGCACGGAACATGAAGAATAAGAAGGTTCTCATGTAATCTACAGTAAATCTTAAAATAAGTTTGTTTTTTTTCCCCCCAAGCTGTGGAAAAGCACCAGAATTTACTCTGCAGCTGTAATATTTGCATGTGAAAAGTTTTTGTCATTCAACTTTTTTTTCCTACAGACTTCTCCAAGACAGAAATTTCTCTTTTGCCAATAGTTGTCCTGGCCAAAATAGTAACATATGTCCACCAGAGAAGAGATTCAGCACCACATTTTAGTCCTAAATGATTTTAAGGCTAGAATTTCAAAGTATACCTTTTGCTTTTATTTTTTGGTAAAAAATGAGTTTTGTAGGATATACAAATGCTTTTAAAATGTAGAGAATGCCACTGACACTAATATTAAATAAAATCTCATAAATAGATTGTCTTTTACTCTCATCAATAGGATCATAGATTCAGAGACTGAAGGATCCTCATTGGTGGTTTGGTCTAACCTCCTATTTTACAGATGATAAAACTGAGTTCTAGGGAGGTTAAGTGAATTGTCTAAGATCACAAAGCTAATATGTAACCCATGTTCCTATGACTTAAAATTCCAAGATCTCTTTCTACTGTACCACATTCACTTTCTTAGGAATCATGTCAATTGAGAAACACTTCTTCATGTCCTCAAGAAACTTCTCAAAGACTTGACAAAGTCGCTTTTTGTGTGTGGGCCATGAATGATCAAGGACAAATGAGTTTCCAAAATCTTCAGCAAAAAGATTCTGAGCCCGCAGTTCTCTGGTCAAAGCAATTAGAGTACTCTCCATGCTTTTACCCATAGAAACTGACATTGTATTGGTTTATGTTCTACAGAAGTGTTGCAAACTTATGTGTTCTATGTAGCCCAGATTGAGTATGATCATTCTTTAATAACCATTGTACTCAGTTTTATCTCTGGCCCTAAGGTCATAATGATTGGCAAGATACCTATTCTGATTTCTCTTTCTTTTGTCCATCAACCCACTGTAACAAAAAAAGATCAGCAGTTCATGGTAGAGCAGTCCAGAGCACATCCAGAGCACAACTGTGCAGGAATCAGCCAAATTAGAAGAAAAGAGCAAAATTCTTTATTTAGGTGCCACTGCTAAACTGAGGCTTCAAGAAATTAAGAATTAATTTTTCCTTGTCTCTCAATCTTTTCTAGTTGTGAATCTCTAGCCCCTTTAATGTCTTTGATAGTTTGGCAGAGGGAACTGTCAGAGAAATGGGTAGTTTGATTGCTTGGTGTTGGAGGGGGGAGGATAGGGTAGCATCTTTGACATACAGTAGACTCATCAAACTCAGCAGCATTTTGAATACCTTGCTATACTTACAAGGATTTATTCTAACCATTCTCTTAAAACATATGAATGAGAAATGAAAGAATTTTGAGGATTGCAGTGCAATGATCATTTATCCCCTTCCTTCCCTCCACCTCTACTCCAGAAGCTTCCTCAGTTTACTCTAGAGTAGTTGATAAAGTACCTTAGTCCTTCATGTGAGATATGAGGGTGGGTGCAGTTGTATTCAGTGTTATGTTTGATAATGTTACTTTTGCCTATCATTAAAAACAAATTCATTTTCATGTTTGAAAGTCAAATTTTCTATTCAGCTCTGGTCTTTTCACTGAGAAAGCTTGAAAGTCCTCTATTTTATTGAAAATCCATATTTTGCCTTGGAGCATGATACTCAGTTTTGCTGGGTAGGTGATTCTTGGTTTTAATCCTAGCTCCATTGACCTCTGGAATATCGTATTCCAAGCCCTTCGATCTCTTAATGTAGAAGCTGCTAGATCTTGGGTTATTCTGATTGTGTTTCCACAATACTCAAATAAAAACAAATTCATTTTCAAAAAAAGTGCCTCCATAGGAGCTTGACTTTTCCAGAAGTTGGAGTTATCTAGCAACCAACCTCTTTTTGCTCTTGGTACAGATGCATATCAGAGAGTAGGAAAAAGCTTGGATGTTGACATAAAAATATAGCTATTAATTACCTCCTCTCATGCCATCATCTTTACCCAAATTCTTTGATGTGTATTGTACTTAAAGAATTCTAGTAGTTTGTAGTTCAATTCATGGTTGACCTTTTCCCCAGGGATTTACAACATAGACACAGATATAGGAGGAATACTACCCAGAAAGTCTGAGTCCTCAGCTTTTCTGCTCTGCCACAGAGTGGACTCATTTGACTTTCTTGCTCTCCATCCCACAAAAATAGTAAATTCTGCATTATTCATGCTATTATAGAAATGGTGGCCCAGAAGTCAGATGCTACAAGCAGCTTCAGAAGAGAGAAAGTCTAGTGTTCTTCTCAGGATTATTGGCAACAATTGCTTCCTTCTTTCTTTATAAACAGATTGCTTTGCTCTCTTGGTTGTGGAAATATCCTGCACCTCAGTGATATGATACAGGGCATCACTGGAAACTAGAAGCCTCCAGCAAGTCTCCAGAATCTCTGTTCCTTGGTCCTATTGGCCCACCCAGCTGAAAGAAATCCCATGAAGTGCTAGAGAGGTTGGTAGGAGGGGACTTCTGAGATCTTCTGAGGGTCTTACCTAGGGTCTATGAACCTTCCTTTTAAAAATTTTGATAACTGTATTTCAGTATAAATGGTTTCCTTTGGAATTCTATATACTTTATATATTTAACATATTATTCTGAGAAGGGGTCCACAGGCTTCACAAGGTTGCCAAAGGGGTCCATGTCACAAAACTAAAGATTAGGAATCCTGTTCTATATGAACCAGTATTTGAATAGGAAGCTTTTCTTCAAATTCCCAGAAAAATGGTCTTCTAGCTGAGTCTTAAAGACCTCTACAATGAAGAAATGAACTATCTTGCAAGGAAGCCCATTTAAAAAAAAAGCTTCAATTTTTAGGATATTTTTCCTTATATTGAGCTCAGAGCTAATTCTTTGAAACTTTCCCTAATTTCCCACAGTTTCACCTTGCTAATTATCTAAGTTCACTCCTCCCATCTGTCTTCTTTACTCATGTTCCTGAGGAATTGCATGCTAGTGAAGGAAATCATGAAGCTGCTAGCTAGGCCCACAGCAAATTTGTGCCATGGAATCTCAACTGGGATTTACTATTGTATTATGGTACTTTTATTTGTCCCTTTTGAAAGATACGGAGCCAGATTTGCACTGAGATTTAAAGTCATTGGGAATGACCTCTATTTATAAAAAGGGAGGAGGAGACATCCTCCTATCCTCTGCAGAATGTTTCATAAAAATCCAAAGGAACTGCTGTGCTGTGTGGAATAAAATTCATACTATATTTTTTCTTATTTAATTTTGCTAAAATATTTTCAGGTAAGGATAGTTAATTTATGGATAACTGACTCAAACGACACTATCTTGTATATTCTATTCTTTTTAATTTTATTTCCCTACATAATGGTGTTTGCTGTCTGGTCAACCTTAGCTGTTTTAGAAAGAGAGGGACTTTTGGTTTCATGATATCAATCCTCCCTGCCACTCTGTTCCACACCCTCAGCACTTATTTCCTTCCATTGGATTAACTTGTCAGTGCTTTTTGTCCCCAGCATTTTTAGCTACATGAACTTACTTCTGATGTTTGGCCACTCTAAATTAATGTAAGAAAGTTATTTGCAAATTTTATGTCCCATTAGGAGAATGTCTGATTTCCAATAGTGCTAAACAATAAGTCAAACATTGAAGTTACTACCTGTTGCCTTTCCTCCTGGGGTTATTACAGTAATCTTTGATCTGTAATATAATACACATACCTAGAATTTTAAAAAAATAAGTACTGATTTGTGTGAAGTATCATATAATGGCACAATAGGCATTTTACATTAGAATGTGATCCTTTCTCTCCATGGCTCCTGTCCCTATAGCCACAACAATCTTAAGCCTTGGTATAAAGGAGTCAGCATGGCACAAAGGAAAGGCATGAACTATTCTGAAGGCATCAGACCTTGATTTAAATTTCACCTTTGCTATCTATTACCTGTGTAATTATCCTTGTGCCTTCCTGCTCCTCAGCTTCCTCACCTGTAAAATTATGAAGTGTATTAGACGACGTCTAAGGTTCATTCCAGCTCTAGATTGATCTGTTATCTAATGATTTGGTCCTCACTTGTCCCTTGGTCATTTCCAACATTATTCAGAGTTAGACTAAACTTATTGGATTCTACCTTGCTAACACTGACTGTGTGAACTTTCTACTTTGCCAGGTTGAATCAGGCCACTGTGGCCCATATAGGCCATAACAGGTCAACTCAGTTTTCTTGGTTGTGGTTTCCCTTAACTTTTGCACAAACTAATGTGAATGGTTAGTTTTTTCTTTGGATCAATGCAAATGTTTGACTAGAATGTGGTAAATCATTTCCCGTGACTGCTTCCCTATAATTAGCCCAAATCTGGACTTTTCATTTCCATTTTCATCTTCTAATTCAGATGAGAATGAACATCTTCATTCCAGAATTTTTTGGATGCTTTGCCTGACAGCCTGGAAATTCACAGAAAATTAGTAATGACATCTTGTAACCTGTAAAGACCTTCGGCCCCTATGGAGAAGAGGCATTGTACATACATCCAAATGAGTCATCATAGTAGTAGTGATAGCAATGGCTGTGGAGAATCTTTAAATATGAGTTATAGAGACATCCTCTTTTTTAACTACTAATGTCCTTAGAAGGAGGTAGCAAGACACGTACCGCAATTTTTTAATCACCTGCTCAGTCTTTACTCATGGATGACCAGTAAATAGCTTCAAATGTCAATTTTAAGGCTTTTCCCCCCAATTCATTGATGTTCCAGATGATGTCTATCTAAGATTTCATCTAGTTCATAGACTCAAGCATAATGATGCTATCTGCTTTCAGTAATACTCTCCTTATGAGCAGTAGTTCATCTGCGAATGGATGAGACTACTTGAGTGGGCCAGTGTGCCATCCATGCTCTGAGATCTCTTTAATGTGGTAAAATTGTGTCTCAGGCCATTTCTATCAGGGTTTCCTTGTGTTTGTCTTGCAAATGCAGGCAATGTAGCAAACTCTCAGATTTTCTCAAAATTCTCTTTGGTGTCGTAGAACCCATTATCCATTGCAGTGTAGTTTCATGGTTGGTTTCTCATTTCAAGCTAAAATATTTCATCTTTATTTTGCCAATAGGGAAGGTGAGGCTCAGAGAGGTGCTTGCCAAAATTGGCACAGTTATGTGGTGGCAGAGTGGGAGCTGTAAGTCAGATTTCCTAAATACAGTATTCTCTCAACTATACCTCGGTGCCTCCAATTTTGTAGCTATAACTACTTATTCAATTCAAGGAGCATTTATCACGTTCCAAGTACATGAAAGGTACTGTGCTAGGTACTGGAGATACAAAAATAAAAATGAAACAGACCTTGCCTTTAAGGAGCTTATATTCAACAGACACACTACTCTATAGATGCACTGCTTTAACTCAACTCAGTTCTAATTACAAACTTCCCAACAAATAGTTCTTTACAACGATTAGAACAGTAACAAAAATGAAGTGGCTCAGCTCCAGAGGTGAAAGGTTTCCTTTTCTTGGACATCTTTAAGCATGACCTAAATGAACTACTGGAGAGCAATCATAGCACTGCATCTGGTAGGCACCTAAGAAGTCATTCCAGTCCCTTTTATTTTACAATTGAGGAAACTGAGGTGGAAAGTTAAATCAATGGTCACTTAGGCAATAAGTCTTAGAGGCAGTATTTGAATCCTTGGATCCTAGAACCAGCTCTCTTTCCATTGCATCATATTTACACTTTGTTGTGGGAGGAACCCCTTCTGGCTCACTTCTAAGGTACCCTCCAACTCTAATATTTTGTGATGCTGTGATTCAACTCATCTAATCACAATTTCTTCTTTGCCTATAAGATTTCCCTTATCAGTCAGTGAGTCAAGGTCTCCCACTGCATCCTGGGCCATCTCCAGTTATCCTGAATGATATCTGGCCACTGGACCCTTATGGCTCCAGAGGAGAAAGTGAGTTTGGTGACTTTGCACAGCCCTCTCTCGCTTAAATCAAATTCAATTGCAAGTCATGCCATCATCTCCCCAATGTCATGGTCCTCTATGAGAAGGAAGGACAGAACACAACCACACACACAACCCCTCAACAGTCAGTAGACATTTACTAAGTGTCTGCTATGTGTGAGGTGCTGTGCTAAGCACTGGGGGTACAAAAGAAGGTACAAGAGTCCCTGCCCTCCAGAAGCTCACTATGTAATGAGGGAGACAACGTGCAGCTATATACCCCGCAATGGCTAAATACAGGATAAATGGGAAATTGTCAATAGAAAGAAGGCATTAGAATTAGAGAGATTGAGCTGTTTTACAAGGAAGTGTTGTGTATTTCAGGAAAGTAATGCCAAATAGACTATTGATGTGGTCTTTGCTATCTATGTTTTCCTAACTCAGGAGTCACAGTAGTTAACAATTTTGCCGGTGCCACTCAGTAACATTGTGACAAAACTGTCTTTTCTGGCTATCACTGACTACTTTCATATCATTGTTGATTATTGTTTATCAAGATAGCCATTTCACCCTAGGAACTCATAGTACCAATTGTGCCTTTTATATGGGCACAATATAAAAGCCGGTATAAAAGACCAAGGGAAAAGCTAAAGGTCATTAAACATATTGCATAATATCCCCCCCAAAAGATTCTAAGTTGCTAACTTCTTTTAATTTAATTAGGAAGAACCCCTGGTGTGAAAAGATAAGCATTCAATTTTATTCTCTCTTTTGAACTCAGGAGGGCATTATTTTATAGAATAATTTTATAATTTATAATTTTATAGAATAATGTGAGTATAGGATAACAGGTATAGTGGGGCTGGGGAGAAATGTTGGCTGCGGTGCCAGAAGACCATTCGGGCAAGTCACTTATGTGTCACCTTGGGTAATTATTCACCTCACTTGGCCATTTGTAAAATAAAGTGGTTGGACTGGATGAACTCTAAAGTCCCTTCTAGCTCTAAATCTGTGATCATATGAATGTGATTTTTCTGGTTCATGGAAAGGAAAAGGATATTTGACTCTTAGGTTTCCCCATTCCTTGGGTAAATGCTCACTTAGAGCCTGAAGATCAGCTTTCAATTATCTGAAGACATCTCATTTAGTGTGGCTTCAGGAAAGCTCAACTTTCTATGTATATGACTTCGGAAGTTACAACTGAGTTGGGCTTGGGTAGTTAGGTACAGAGGCACTGGCCACTTATGACTGACCCTTCTGTTCTTGTCTGCAGGGATATCCCAGGCACACATAAGCTTATAGGGTTAAGAGATATTCTACTACTTTGACAGAATTTAAGAGATGGATGCTCATGGATGAACCTCTCTAGCTTTTTTTCCAGTCTATTCTTCCAGCTTACAGAGAAAAATAGTGATTGTGTCTTATATTCCTACTCAAAGAAGGAAATTTGCTATTAAACATATTTACCTACATCAAAGATGTCTGTATTGGCCACTGTAAACATTCTAAACAATCTAGGAATAACCATATAGATGTAATTGTTGTGGAGAATGTTACCGTCAATCTACATTTTGAGCATCAATTTTCACAGACCATTCCTAGACATTTCATTTACCTAGTTGGTTAAGGCATACAGGGAGAAAATTTTCACAAAAGTGATCCCCAATATAACCTGGTCAATGCAGTGACTTCATACTTTGGGTTTATGAAGAAGAATCCATGAAGGTCATACAAGTAAGCTGCATTTATCAAAACTTTCACATCAGTAAGCTCAAGGCTGTCCAGATCCACACTTGCTCATCCCATAATGGCAGCTAATTTATGTTTCACTGACCTACTGTCAGTTTTGTTGTTGTTTCTAGTTTGGCCCTTTGATTCCATTGGTAGAGGGAGCATCTAGCATAGAAATTCCTTCCACTGATGCTGATTGTCAACTTGTCTGTCACCAGCAATCAGCTAGATGGGTCAGTGGATAAAGCACTGGATCTTGAGTCAGAAAGACCTAAGTTCAAATCTGGCCTCTGATATTTGTATCTGTGTACCCCTGGGCAACTCACTTAATCCCTATCTGCCTTGATTTCCTCGTCTACGAAATGGGGACAACAATAGCATCTACTTCCCAGAGTTGCTATGGGGATAAAAGTAAATAATATTTGTTTTGTCACTTTAATATTTCATTTTTTCCCAACTACATATAAAAATGATTTCTAACCATTTTTTTTTTTTTACAATTTGGAGTTCCAAATTCTCTCCCAACCTCCTTCCCCTTCCTCCCTCATCGAAAAGGCAAGTAACTTGATAAAAGTTATATGTCAGCAGTTGTGCAAAACACATGAAATAATATTTGTAAAATGCTTTGCAAATCTTAAAGCACTACATAAATGATAGGTATTACTATGGTCTTAGAGAGCTCTCTGGCATTGAGATATGAAGTGGCTTGTTCATGGTTACACAGCTACTATTTTCAGATGCAGAACATGAAGTAGGACTTTTCTGATTCCAAGAGTTATCCTTTCCCCACATACCATGCTTCTAGATATATGCAATGTACTGAGAGTCCCATGTATCTAATTTTACCTAGAACTTTATCTGCAAAATTCAGGTATGTCTACAAAGTAGATAATCAATATTAATATCAAATTAGTAATCAATAAGCATTTATTAAATTAATACATTGTGCCAGTCATTATTCTAAGTGCTGGGGATTTAAAGACAAGAAAAAATAAAATATTCTCTGCCCTCAAGAAGCTTACAGTTATAATGGTAAATTTTGAGTGGGAGGCATGAGCAACAGAAAGGCCTATGAATCAAGGCCCAATATAAGGAGTGGCAGTTAAGTTGAGCTTTATAAGATATATATTCACCCCTCATTGTACACCCAGGCTAGGAAAGAGACAGACTAGGCCAGCTGTGACTGCTTTTTCATGCCTTATACTACCCTGGATTTGCTTGTGGGAATGGGGCCTATTTCAGCTTTTTTGACAACCTTCTCAGATGTTTTTCACAGTTCACATATATAAATCTCTTTTTCTTCTCTGTAAATAATCTTTGTCAGTAGAATTTATTTTTATAGGTTACTGAATCACCACTGCTAAACTTTTAGAATTACTGAAGGAGCTGAAAGTCATCTCCACAGGACCATAAGGGAGAGCTCAACATCAGACAAGCATCTAGCAAGAGTTTGAGAGCTTTGCTGGAGAAATCATTGACTAGGGGTTATAGGAACCAGGCCGAAGTCTGGTTTTGTTGATATCTTCCAGTTTATCCTCTATATGACTAATCAGGGAATTTTTTTGGGGGGGGGGAGTCATTCAACAAGCATTTATGAAGCACTTACTATATGCCAGGGCTGTGCTAAGTGCTAGGCATAAAAAGGAAAGTGAAGACAGTCCTTATCCTTATCCTTAAGGTGCTTATGTTCTAACCGTGGGGAGGGGGAGCAATATGTAGATAGACAGATAGATAGATAGATAGATGGTGGATGGATGGATAGATTATGGATGGATGGAGAGAGATATGGAGGGATGGATGGATGGATGGATAGATGAAGAGAGAGAAGGAGACAGAGGTGGGGGAGAGAGATGGATAGATGGATAAATTGATGGATCGATAGATATTCACATTAAATGGAAGGGCACTTTAGATCTAAAATGTATAGATGTAATAACAAAGTAAGGAGAATGCTTGTAAAGTGAATTGTGTAAATCTCATCGTTAGACATACAATGTAACTGTGGAAGTATGTATTTTACAGCTCAGCTAAGAGGCATCAGCAGGCCATGCTCCATATTCTTTGAATGACATTTGGTACAGCAGTATTTTGATTAATTTGAACTTTATTCCCGGAGAGGTAGGTTGAGGAATGTTTATTCTTAACAGATATTACTTACAGCATTAGACTCAGAGTCAGGAGTACCTTGGTTGGTTGTATGACCATGAGGAAGTCACTTCACCTCTTTGAAGCTTGGTTACTTCTCTAAGACTAGAGGCGATGTGTGAAGGAAATGTGGTACAGTGAAAAGAGCTATGTTAGAGGACCTGGGTTCAAAACCTGATTCTGTGGCTTTGAGCGAGCCACATCTTTGAATCCATTTGGCAATGTAGTTGTTGCTCAGTTGTTTCCATAGTGCCTGGCCCCATTTAAGGCTTTTTTTGGCAAAGACACTGGAATGGTTTCCCATTTCCTTTTCCTTTACACTTTACAAATAAGGAAAAATGGAAGCACTCAGGGCTCAGTGATTTGCCCAGGGCTGCATAGCTAGGAAGTGTCTGAGGCCAGATTTGAACTCGGGTCTTCCTGACTCCAGGCCTGGCACTCTATCTGCTGTGCCCCCTATTAATTTGTACTTGATTTACTAGAGAGAAAATCTGAGAAAAGCTTATTTCTAATTCATAATTAGTATTTAGCATCTACCTAGAGAATTAACTTGCCTTATCCTAATAATTGAATGCAATGATTTATTCTATTATGTGCTGACACTTGAATATCTGGGAATATGTTACTCAATCTACCTCAGTCTGATAGGACTTTAATATTCAAGTCACTTCCAGGTTGTATGTGGAACATGAGTGACATATTGGCGTATAATACAAAGGAAAAAATCTTATGGAACTTGACTCAGTTAAGATACAATGAAGGTACAGGGTAGTGTGGCATCTCTTTCTCTTGATAGTACTCTGGGTTTAGAGTTATTTGACCTGAGTTCAAAGCTTGTGTTTGCCATATCCTAGCCATGTAACCACCTGTAAGTTATGTACCCCCTTCAGAAACCAGTCTTTATACCTGTAATATGAGAAGGTTGGACTCCTAGATCATTGAGGCTCCTTAGAGCTTTAATGTTCTAAGACTCAGCAAATATCAACTTCCCAAATACAGGAAAAAAAATGGAGCATGAGGATGAAAAAGTAAGGATTATCCAAGTAGAGAAAGCTTCCAGACTTCCCTCTAGGGGTGGCTAGGTCTTCTAGCTGCCTGTGGTGAATGACATATTGAGAATTAGCACCTTTATATGTCAAATGATCAAAACAAATTTTTAAGGACCATGTTTACTGTGCTACATAAACCTGATAGCCCGGGGTCTGGTAGGATACTAGGCAGCTACAAATAGAAGGCTGGGTCTGGAACCAGGGAGACCAGACTTCAAATTTGGCCTCAGACATTTGCTAGCTGTGTGATAGTATTTGAGTCATTTAACTTCTTGTCTCAGTTACCTCAGCTTTAAAATGGGGTATCTACTTCACGGGGTTGTTGTGACGCTCAAATGAGACTTAGGGCAGCGGCACATAGTGAGAGCTATTATAAATGCTTATTTCTCTCTAATTCTACAGCAACATTGAAGGGAAAGGGGATACGAGGGAGCTGGAGTCTTCTAGGGCTACTGTAGGGGAATTCGATCTACATTCCTCAAGACTCCCAGAATAGCTCAGAATCCACACTGAAAATGCTTCCTGCTTCCCCTGATTTAGTAAAGGGGTGTTTGGATTCAGATGGGAAATGGCCTCTGCTGGATCTAGGCCTGCATCCTGGAGATGTTATGAAGGGGCCCAAGGGCATTTCGTAAGGCAAAAAAAAAAAAAAAAAAAAAAGGCTGTCACTATGGCATACTTACCTTTCTCCTGATTACCCATTACATATGGTTGGACTCAGTTTTCCCTAGAGCTATGCCTTCTGTTTGGCAGTAGGGTACAATGGAAAGAATATTGGCCCTGAAGTAAGAGGAATGGAGTTCAAATCTTTTCATTCACCTTTGTGACTATGGGTAAGTCACTTGAGCCCTGGGCCTCGATTTCTTCATTTGTAAAGTGAGAGTATTGGACTAGATGGGGTCCGTAGGATCCATATGGTCATAAATTGAGAACTGAAAGGTGGAAAGGCATTCCACCCAGTTCCTTACTGAGACCCAGTAACTGGGACCAGGGATGCAGAAACTGAGACCCAGCAAGTAGCCTGTGCATAGGACAGCAAAGGCAGCATTTGAACCCAGCTCCTCTGTCATTAGATCTAGCTTTCTTTCTACTGTCCCATAATGCCATTGCCTGTGGCCTAGGATATTAGGGAGTTGCCTGAGCCTCAGAAAGACCAAGGAAGTTGTCCATGGTCACACAGTTAGGAAGAATCAGATGCAAGATTTGAATGCAGGCCTTCTTTACTCTAGGTTTAGCAGTATAAATAGTAACTAAGAATGAAAAAAAAAACTTTTCTCAACCTTCCTCTCCTGGAAATCAGGTTCAAATAAAAAAAGTGTCATATTTCCAAATATCCCTCAAGTACCCCACATTACCTTGCCCCTCATCATAAATACTATGCTATGAATGACGTTATTAATACCATGAGAGCTTGTGTTTGGCAAGAAATTTCTTTTGTCTTAAGCAAACAATACAGTCAGAAAGATACAACCCAATAGCCAAAATAATTTGTGGATACCATCCCTAGTGTGTGCTACCGAATTATAAAAACATTATATTAACTTATGTAGAAGAAAGCAGGTTGTCATTTTCACATTTCAAGTCATGCAAATTTTGTGTTTGGTTATATCGTTAGCAGCAGCAGAGAAAAAGGCATGACACCATACTTTCTGCCGCAGCTGTTTCCTCTTCTGAATGATAGACTTAGGGATACATGGGAATCATAAAGCTATCTGATTGATGGCATGCACCACATCCATAATGATCTGTGCAATATCGGCCAATCATTCTGTGGATTGGTGCAGGTCATTGCATAGAATGCTGGGCATTCTTACAGTCCATTATACAGTGAAAGTGGAAAAGGGAAGAATGGTAGATGCTTCACACAGATCTGCCCAAGCAGGAAGCAAAAGACTTCTGAGGTTGTATAAGGTGGTTGGGCTATTTCAGGTGGAGGAATGTTACACTATAGTAATGCCATCAATTTCATTTTACATTGCATTCTAAATAACAATAAAAATAATTTAGAAACCAATTGCATTTTAAATTATTTTCCACCACATTCATTTATTAATTAATATTCATATTCAAATTGTCAGCAGCACTGCATTTTGTATGCCTGCAGACTATCCCCCCTCCATGATACACCAATAACAGCAGACTACAATTTATTGAAAAGAAAAGATGCTTCAATATAGCTTTCTCCTCCTAATTAAATACAAGTTACACTGTGAATCCTTCTAACTGGTAGACTTGCTACCTGTTTCATCTTTTGGTAGTATAGCTAAACTAATAGCAAATATTTTTGCAGATATCACCTCCACAATGCATCAGAAGTTTCCAAGATAAGATAATCTAAAAAGCTATCATTTTGTCTGGCCTTCAGAAGGATTTTCCTGAAAGTCTAAGAGTGTAGCATCATTGGTGATACAATCTATTTCTGCCACAACCTGGGAAGTCCGGGATTTGTGTTCTGGGATAGAATGTTGGGATGGCTGTAGCTGGAACTACATTATTAGTTACTTTGAGAACTTCCCCTACCCCTACCCTGAAGCATTTGGGTCACTGGAGTGCTGGGACAACTGGCTAAGATGAAATGAATCTCATCCTCTACTTTGTCTACTAGCATTCCCCTAGCTTTCTTCACATATTTTATGTAGACAGGGACAAAAACCTTGCATAGGAGAGAATGTTGTAGGCAGGAAGGTATCAGAGAAATCTGCTAAACATGTTCTAAAATGTCTTATCTCCTTGGACATCACTTGGCATGGCCCCTTCTGGTCCTCTAGCTAACAAACATCATACAAGGTGCCACAACCATGGTAGTGAGAAAGCCTTGTGAAAGATACTAGGTATGCTGTGGGGCCATTGCCACTCCTAAGCATATATGTGGAGCATGGAGATAAATGGGAGCTCGGTAACTGATTTGGATCCTCTCTGTGACACTTTAGGGAGTGGTGAGCCCCAGTAGGAGAAATCCTGCTCCAGATGAAAGACGCTCATTTTACTATCGCTGCCAGAATATAATCCCTGGTAAGCTAAAGACTTGAAATTGGAATGAAAGAACCTGTAAGCAGGACTCTCTTATTTAATTGCTGATTCTGCCAGTGAACCTGTTTGTACCTATTATACCAAATAAACACCTCTTTTGATTTGGAAAATTGAGCTACCATGTGTAGTTACATTCTCTCCCTCCCCTAGATTTACAACCAGTCATAATCCGCTAAGAGAGCTCAATTGCATCTTAACAGAACAGGTGCAAAGGACACAACAAACACTTTAGGCCACAAGAAGTGCTCCATAAGAGCTGATGAATGTTTACATTTGTTACATGCATTCACAAGTGCTGTAATTAAATAGAACTAGCAATAATTCTGATCATAGTTCCAACTACAATTTGCATTCAAAAATTAGAAAGTCAGATGAAATGGTATATTTCTACCTATGACAAAATGTAATCCCCCCAAGTAGATGTTGGGCTTCCTTTTTGTGAAGAAACTAATCCTTATCAAATGAAAATTACCATCTTTCTCTAGATCAATGATTGGCACTTGGTCCCAGTTAGCTCACTGTCATGAAAAGGATATTATGTAAGAAACATAGCAAATTAGTCTGCTTCATGGATATTTAGTCTTGCTCTTCTGAAGCTTTACAAATAAGATGATTATCCATAACGTTGTAATTTTAGCTTAGTAAAATATTATAATTGGACAACTGTAATCTCTCTTTTCTTTCCTTATCTTTCCATTTGCACACACATGTGTTATGTATCATCTTTGCATCATATCTTTCTTCTGCATCAGAAAAGAATTAGGAAAGATTCCCATCACTAGAACTCCAATGTATTTCTTTTTGTTTTTAATTGGGCTTTTCTGGCAATCAGAATGAGTCATTTTAGTCAAATCAAACTTTTAATCTTTATTGGCTATACACCAGTTTCTATATGTTTCCTTGGCAGTGATGCCGGATGATTAGTCTATAGGCTTCATGATAACTTTTGCTAAATTGCTATTTGGAGGTTTTCAGAATTTTGAAGGCCTGTCTTGTTGGAATGTTAGCTCCCAGGGGGTGGGGAGTGTGGCTTTCATGTGTCCTTTACAGGGTAGAGGGGAATTTTCAATTCAGCACAAGTTGAACTAATTCATAATAAGATTCTACCAGGTTTTCCAAGGACATAAATTGATATGATCTTGAATTCACACGAATTCCACTTCATTTCTCTGTATGATCGTCTCTGTGTAGAAAACAGGGATTCATGATTTCCATACCCCGCCATACATAGTACATAGATGTTAATCTTAGGGATGTTAGGATAATTAATGAACCATTATAAAACCTCCATCTCTTTTTGCTGGATCTTCATCCAGGTCATGCCCATTAAGGTGAGGCATCCTACAAAGTTCTGTTCTGTGCTCTCTTTTCTTCTCCCTCTATACAATTTCTATTGATGATCTCATCTGCTCTCATGTCTTCAATTATCATCTACACGTAGATGATTCTGAGATCTATTTATTCATCTCTAACCTCTCTCCTGACCTCCAACTGCCTATTGGACACCATAAACATCATATCACATAGACATCTTAAATTGAATATGTCCACAACTGAACTCATTGTCTTCCCCCTTATCCCAAATCCTAACCTCTCTCTAACCTCCCTATTACTGTTGAGGGTGCCATCATCCTCCCAGCCACATAGGCTTACAATCTTGGAGTCATCTTTGACTCTTAGCTCTCCCACACTCCCCCTACAATATCCAATCATTTGTCAAGTCCTGCCATTTGTATCTTCATAACATCTCTCATATACTTCCCCCATCTCTCCTTTGACACAGGAACCATTCTTGTGCAGGTTCTTATCACCTCATGCCTGAGTTATCAAAATAGCCTACTGCCAGATCTCCCCATCTCAAGTCTTTCCCCTCTCCAGTCCATCTTCCAGTCAGCTTTTAAATTGATTTTTCTAAAGTACAGCTCTAACGATGTCACACTGCTATTTAATAAATTCCAGTGGCTCCCTATTACCTCTGGGATCAAACATAGAAACTCCTGTTTTGCTTTTAAAGCTTTTTATAACCTGCTACTTTCCTACCTTTCCAATCTTCTTATATCTTACTCACCTGCACATCCTCTGCAATCCAGTGACACTGGCCTCCTTCCTCCTCTTTGAAGAAGATTCATTTTCTGGTACCAGGCAATTTCACCAGCTGCTCCCAATGCCTATAAAGCCTCATGGCTTTCTTCAACTTTTAGCTAACATCCCACCTTCTGAAAGTATCCTTTCCCAGTCCTCCTCAGTCCTGGTTTAATCTTCAATTTATCCTGTAAGACTTTTTTTTGCACATAGTTATTTCTATACTGTCTTATCCTTTAGACTGTGAGCTCCTTGACAGCAGGAACTCTATGGTTGCTTTTAACCTTTCATTGTATCTTCTTTGCTTAGCGCAGTGCCTGACACATAGTAGGTGCTTAATAAGTGCCTGCGGTTGACTGACTAATTTTCAAGGAAGCAAATTCAAATATTGGATAGTTGTAACAATTAGAAAAATATTCCTGAATTCAAACCAAATTTTTCTCTTTCCACTCCATCTGTATTTTTTGGGATAACCAGAATAAGTCTAATCACTCAGTGTCAGGCAGAAGAAAGAACACTGATTTTTTAAAAATTTTATTTATTTTATTTTTAATTTATGGAATAACACAAGCATTTTCCTAACATAGTACAATAAAGAAGATGATTGCACATGAAACTGCAAATCTATTATGTACAACTCACTATTCCTTTTAAATATATAATAAAGTTAGATCATGTAAATTTCCTTTTTTCTCTTTTCCTTTTTTTTCTTCCCTTCCTCCAAATCAAGAACAAGCTGCTATAAATATTTTAGAACATACAGGTTCTTTTCCTCTTCCCCCTAATCATCTTTGGAAATAGACTTAGTAGTGGCATTGGTGGGTTAAACAACCCTGGGCATAATTCCAGATTGCTCTCCAAAATGGTTGGATCAGTTCACAATTCCACCAATAATGAATTAGGGTCCCAATTTTTTCATATCCCCTCCAACATTTGTTGCTTTTCCCTTCAATCATTTTAGTCAATCTGGTAGGTGTAAAATTATATCTCAAGGTTGTTTTAATTTGCATTTCTCTAATCAATAATGATTGAGGGCATTTTTCATATGACTATAAATTGTTTTGATTTCTTTATCTAAAAATTGCCTGTTCGTATTCTTTGACCACTTATTAATTGGGGAATGAGTGGTGACAAAGAACTCGGGGGGTGCCCTTCAATTGGGGAATGGCTGAACAAGTTGTCATATATGATTGTGATGAAATACTACTGTACTATAAGAAATGATGAGCTCAATGATCTTACAAGAACATTAAATTTCAAGTCATATGACCTGGGTTCAAATCCTAGCTCACTCATTCATTACTTTTGTGACATTGGGCAAATCTCTTACTTTCTCCTTGAAGGGACTGTTTTCTCAACTCTAAAATGAGTTTAAACTCTAAGGCTCTGAATCTATGATCTCATGATATTCCAAATTTCAACGCTTTTGAAAGCATTTGATGCCTCATTTTATAGATAAGGAAACTGAGGCCTGGAGAGGTTAAATAACTTGTCCCATGTGATAGATGCACTAACATTGCTTAAAAGCTTCATTCATAACAGGTGCCCTATTTTCAGGTATCCCCTTTCAGGTTACAATAAAATTGTTACAAACACAGTAAGTCCCTGATTATCATCTGTAGTGCTTCTCAAAGTGTGGCTATTATAGAAACGGTAAAATGTACTACTGTACTATGTACTTATAGAAATGAAAAAAAAACAAAAGAAAACAATAGCCTGTAAATCCTGGGCTGAAGGATCATTATTATAATACAGAAAAAGTGGATTTTGGAAAATAGTCTTTGAAAATAAATATAAACAAAGAGTAAAATGATTCAAGGAGAGAACATGGTTTGAAATAATGTGCTCACTTCAACTCTATGGTTCCATTTGAAAATGTGTGAGTTTCTGGAGCAGAGTGACAGCAAATAATACAGTGGAATGATTGGGTTGTGCTACATATTTGGGTGTGAAAGTGAATTTCTTTGAAGTTATAAATACACTCTTGAGCTTTAGTTAAAGTTTAGATCTCCTAAAAAAGTTCTGCTACAGTTGGGCTTTTTAAAGCTATCCAAAACAAAATCTGTAATTTACTTTCCTATTACCTTTTTATGAGGTCTTATAGCCACCATAACTTCTTTTGTATTTTGAGATTTACAGGTTGGACCCTGTAAAAGGGCACTTGGATGACCCGGTAGACAAATGCTGTATATTCTGCCTCTCAATTTCTGGGGACCAAAATTAATGAGGGCATCTTTAAATGATAGGTTGCTTAAAATACTCAAAGGTCTGGTACGTGAGAGGTTAAGTAATTTACCACCACTGCTCCCAAGTCTTGATACTCGAATACAGTGACATGATACAACACATGGGAACTGGCCTAAGGAGAGGGACTAGTTTGGGTTATTTTACAGTGTTGTCTCTTGGAATTGTATCTATGTTTTCAGTATTATACAAAAACCACACGAACCATATCACCACTGTCACTCCAAGTGCCCTTGTTGTCTGAATAGGGAAGAACTCAGCTCCAGGGTGCAGTGCTCTTTAGCAGAACTCAAGTGCGAAGGGATGTGAGCATGATGTTGCCTGGAAGAAAAAAAATCTCTTTTATAAATAGCAATACATTACCATTGCCTTTTAGATTTTTAAAAGCAATTTTAGCTAAAAATACATAGCCATTCACAACAGGAGTTTTATTCTTTCCCCATCTTCTATTTTTTCACCTTCTAATTTACTAGATAATAGGAACAGTGTTCCAGTCCCTTAACATCATCTCTTGTCTTTTACCATCCTATATTGTACAGCTTTTTTCTTAAGGGCTCCTTTAAACTACAGTAACAATATTTGGACTTCAACATAAAATATTACTCTTTTATTCCAAGATAACAAGGACTCCAAATTAATACACACAACACACACACACACACACACACACACACACACACACACAAAACACCAACTCGTACCATATAGTTTAGGCCAAGCTGCCAAATCCTATTACAAATTCAATCCTATTAAAACGTTCCCAGGTTTAAGCCTGCTTTGGAGTTTTTCATACGAGTGCATGACCCCAACCAAAACCCCTACATGTGTGGTCAAGGGACCTAAGGATAATTGTAAACTGCATGGGCTCCCATTAATCTCCGCACAGTCAGATATTAGTGCTTGTAAATCAGCACCTAAACAAGGACAATAGTTAAAGCCATCAATAGTCTTTTAATGAGGCAGATCAGAAACAAATGAAAGCAACGGGACGCTAGGATTTGCCAAGGAGGGGATGAGGAAGGAAGAGGGCTTTGTCTGATTTCTCATACAAAAAAAAAGTGAATGGATTTAGTCCTGGTCTTTCCCTGTGTATATTGGATCTACCATTTTTAGAAAAAAATAATAATAAAAGGATCTGCCTTAGGAATTCCCTTCCTTTTTTCAGTTCAGGAAAATAGGGTGTCTCCATTTTTTTTGTTTGCCTTCCTTTTTGAGTTCAGCAATACTGACAACAAGAATAATAAAATGAGAGCCTATGTACATACGTGTGCACATATTTAAGAGAGGAAGCTCTTGCAGTAAGAACTGCATGTAGACACATGATGGAATGATCAGTTACACTCTGTCTGTTCAAGAATGGTTATTACTTATCTGCATCCTTGCAGGCGCATTGTGTTGCTTTTGAAATTCCCATAGATATGATTTGCCCATTAGAAAAGAAAACATCCTATTTTGGAATTTCTTGTTTTAAAGAAGGAGGAAAAGAAAGCAAGATAGGATTTATTATCCAGCACGCATGTGCAGCAGCATTATAATGGTTGCCAAGCAACCTAAAGGGACCATATCATAGTAAAGGAGGGGGGCAAATGAATGAACAGATGCATGAGGATTAGATAGACGTAGGTGAGGGAAGAGGCTCTTAGTAACTAGGCTCACCTTGTTTCATTACTTTGTAGCTTGGCTTTGCTAACAGTTGTGTAATGCTACCTTTAAAAACTGCATTTTTAACAATGTTCAACCTTTTGCTCTCTGTTCACTTCACCGTTTGGCTAAAAAAATCTGCAAAGTGAAGGTATGAAATCCTTAGAAAATGCAGGTTCTACGTCTTCTTACCAATAATAGGTTGCCAAGGAATAGTTTGGATTGAGATATATGCATCCTCATGCATTTGATATGGTTTCTCCCCAAACCAACAAAAATATTCAGAAAGGATATTTGTCATGCAGTGATCTTTAATAAAATAGAGACTCATTTCAAAATACCTGCTTTCTTACTAATACCAAAAGAAAATCTCCAGTACTATTAAGTTCTGTTTATACTCAAACAACATTACCTCTTCTTTCTCATCGGTTTCCAGATTGTGTACTATGAATACCTAGTTTCAACTTTCCTAAGAAGACTAAGACAGGACCTTTTGTATGCACTTAGAAAAGTTCAAGTGGTAGATTTTCAAAAGTTTCATATTTACGAAGTAGTTTGACTCTAGTAAATTTAGAATCCTTTATTTATTTTAAACCCTCCCTACTCACCCCCATTCTTGATAGTTCTGTGGATTCAATTACAGAATTTAATTGTTATATCTAGGGAAACAGCCCTCGAGTCCCCCAAGGATCTTTTCCATTAAGCCACAATTCCACATTGATGGAACAACTAGATGATGGAGAAAGTAGTTCATTTCCAAAGCGCCTTAACAGAACTGATCAGGAAATATTAAATGATGCTAAAGTACAGAACATTCAGCTGGGAGATTTCTGCAATGACGTGTTAGAACACTACAAAGTATAAACTGAACACTGTCAGAATGAGGGGAACCTTGCTAAATGTGTTGCGGATTTTATCTCATTTGATACGCACAATAATAGGTACTGTTATTAGCCCACTTTATAGCTGAGGAAACTGAGGCAAAAGAGGTTAAGGGACCTGCCCAGGGTCGCACATCTAGTAAGTGTTTTGAGGCTAGAATTGAACTCAGGTCTTTCTGATCCTAGGCGAGTGCTCAATTCACTGTACTACTGTACAACTGTTAAAAAGATGCCTCAGCAACTGACCAGGTCTGTGGAAAAGAGAGAAGGCTTTTATATAATGGGAAATAGCATCACCGAAGCAGGTTTGGAGGGAGCTCTGAATGGCCCCTTAGGTAACCCTCAGGTGACATGAGAAGGCTTTTATGTGATCAATACATCTGAAAAAGATCATATAGGTGTAGTAGTGTTGCCCTTGTTACAAGCCAAGGACCAGGTTGGCATAGCTCTGCAGGACTCTTTTTCCCTTTGGATTCCCTGATGAACTTGTAGCTCTGTAGTCCTCACCAGGAATGGCGTGCGTAGTCACATTTTAATCATAGATTGACATTAAACTATTGGGGAATTATACTGTGTCGGCTAATATCTATTCCACCTCTCCTGCCCTAATGAGATCACCTCACACACACTGGCACGGATACAAACATTTACAGCTAAGTGCTCAAAAGAGGCTGGAGGACAAATGCTCCATAATTCATTACCCTGGAAAACATGATTTCAATGCCACACAAGGCAAGGTAATCTCAAGTATTTCTGAGGTGGGAGCCGCATAGCAGAGTCAAATTGAAGTGACTGTTTGACTATTTACATCCACCTGGTTCTCTTTATTCTCTTCCTGAGCGAATAAACCCTCTGCGATGTACTGCCACCCAGTTTCTTCACTGGACCTCATAGTTAAATCCTTGAAGATAATGTGGCTATCTCCTCTATTACACAATGCTAAGAAGCAACGTAGAGCAGTTTAAGCTTGAAGAGAAGAGGGGAGAAGACCCTGAAAATTCTAAAGACCATTCCTCCCAGTTGTTTTAATAAGGTGACTACTACATGTCTGATTTGCATTAAAAATGGAAAAATAACATAAATTCTACTTCCCCACAAGCTGACTTCATTGCTAACCATGACCAAAAGGTGGCAGTGTTTTATCCACCATTCATTAGTCACTCTATCCACGGAGAGCTGTATCTGAATTTCATTTTTGTGCCTGAGTGTCCCTGCTCACAGTACCAAATGTGGATTGATGGCATGGTGACATTGTACTACCAACAACAACAACAATACAACTTCTGAAAAAGCTTAGAAGATTAATTATACAAATTAGGGTATAAAGAATCAGAATTCCTCTTTGAGGAGGAAATATACTTCCATTTTAATGACAGTGACTCTAAAGACCAATTGAGCTTTACCAATGGTATCAGAACCAAAACACCTTGTTCTACCAGCCACTCACCTTTTTTGGCTACCCTCCGGGGGGAAGGGACATAGAATCTGAGGCCCACAGACCAAACCTAATATGGAGAAAATGAAGGAAGACATTAATGAAAAGATCTGACATTTCCACCAGCCAATATATCCTTCCCAATGTCTTATGGAGAAATTTTTGGACAATAAGGTTTGTTGTACATTTTAAAGGGAGATGGTAGAACCCCTTCCCAGGAGACCTTTGGAAATGGGATGAATTGTCACTAGTAGAAGGTTTCGGTGTGTTCTTGCCTGAAGTCTGGCTTACCTAAATGGCTATTCAGAGCCCCCTCCAAACATGCTTCAGTGATGCTATTTCCAACCATATTGCTTCTGCTTCTTTTCTTAAGCTGTTGCCACCTTTTCAGAAACAACAGGACTTTTTTTGCAGATTTTTGAAGAGAATTTAGTCTTCTTTTTCTAGATGCTTATTGTAGATATGGCTGGTATTTAAAAAAAATGCCTCCTCAGCATCATTCCCTCCAACCTCCCAGCTTTCTGAGCTGGGCTTGTTCCTCCAGTCTGGACTGAGGTTGGCTGTGGCATTTATAAACTTTGCTCATCATGAAATATTAGGATTTTCAATTTCCTTGGAAAGCCTTCACAATTTTCTTGATAATAGATTACATTTTAAGGCCTCTAAATAGTACAGTGGATAGATTGCTGGGCCTGGAGTAAGACTGAACCAAGTTCAAATCTGACCGCAGATACTTAATAGCTGTGTGACACCAGGGAAGTAATTTTAATCTCTGATTGAGTTTCCTTATATGTATAATGGGGATAATAATAGCATCTACCTCTCAAGGATGCTGTGAGAATCAAATGCGATATTAATTTTAAAGTGCTTAGCACAGTGCCTGGCACATGGTAAGTACTATATAAGTGTTAGCTATTATTATCCACAGTAGGTTTTCAAACCGGATTTTACACATTAAAAAATATATTTACAAAGTAAATGTTTATAAACTTCTCCTTTATGACAGGATTATTAAACTAGTATGAGAGGCAGTGTGGTATAATAGTTAGAGAGCAGGCCTTGAAGTCAGAAAGGTCTGCATTCAATTCTCACCTCTGACCCATTCTAGCATTATGACTCTGAGTGAGTCAGTTCACCTTTTATTGCCCAAATTAATTTTCTAATACCATAAGTTAGTATTGACCTATATTGTTAGTTTTTGAAACCATTGAAATCACAAGTCCAGTTCTTATCTCTTATCCCTATCTGTATCCTTATCTCAAGCTCTTTCCTTATCCCTGCCCCTTTTCTTATCTCCATCCTGATTCCCATCCCTATCCCAATCCCAATCCCTAACCTTGTCTCTATCCCTGTGAGTATAGATCTTTGGTAGGTGCAGGAGATTCAAAGACCAAAAAAAATCCTATTCAAAAAAGATTATAGTCTCAAGGAAGGGGTGGATAACAAATACACACAATTATATACAGAATAAATAAGAATATATATATATATATATATATATATACATATATATATATATACACAAGGTAGTTTGGGAAAGAAGGTACTAGAAATTGGAGAGGGGGGCAAGAAAAGCTTCAGGTCAAAATTAGTGCTTGAGTTGTGTATTGAAGGAAGTGATGGATTCTATGAGACAGAAATAAGGAAAAAGCATAATCCAGGTCTAGGAAATGATCAGTACAAAGGAATGGAGTTGGGGGATGGGTTATCATGTATAAAGAATAGACAAGTCAGCATAGTGGAATCATAGAGTGCCAAAAAAAAGGATTGCTGCTCATGAAATTAGAAAGACTGGGTCTATTTAAATATTTTTATTGTTTGTGGATACCATTGCAGCCCTTTGGCCATCTAACTGTCGTTTCTCTTTCATACTATGTGACTAGTCCACTGATTTCTCTGGCCATTTATTTTCTTGATGATCTAGCATTTTAAACAAAAGTGATTATCAGACATATGCTGTGGCATCATCACATCTACTGCATGTCTCTCCATTGCCATTAGAAATACCTACAAATCTGATTCTTCAATGATTGTTATATTCCATATTTTACAATCATAGGCGTTTCTGGGAGCATATTTTTCTCCCAGTGTGTCTCATAAGTACGTACATACATATATACATAAATATGTGTATTTTAGGTATGTTTAAACTTAATAACTTTTGAGTAGAGATGAAAGTGAAGGTATTTAAATTCAATTATATAAAATTAAAACCTAGAATGACCTTTAAAATTTTATTTACATTGGTGCATCTGTGACTTCATGATTGTGAGTATCTCCTCTGCCCAGAACCATAGATAGTCATGACTTTTCCTAGGAAAAATGTAACTGTGAGGGTATGCAGAGGTGGAGGAAGGCAATCCAACAACTTGTGTAATTATTGGGAAGAAGCAACTCTTCTCTGAGAAAGAGTCTGGTCCTTGTTTCCAGTGGGGTTGGAGTAAAGATGGGACATCGTAGAAAGGTACCACAGCAATAGAAGCTACAGAGTAGCTTCTGGAAAATCTCTATTTTGCCCTGACAGAGAAAACCCAAGGTTGTTGGTCACTTTAAGGAGGTAAAGATGTTTAAGAAATGCCTTTCTATAGTCCAGGTGTTCAGGAATAATGCAGTGTCCTTTCCCCCACCTTTCCCCACCTCCCAAAAAAAGAAAAAGAAAAAAAACAGACAACATAACTTATAGAAGGAGTCTACAGGATTCATTAGATTGTCAAAGGGGTCCCACACATACACACACACACACACACACACACACACACACACAGAGAGAGAGAGAGAGAGAGAGAGAGAGAGAGAGAGAGAGAGAGAGAGAGAGAGAGAAACTCCTGCCTCAAAGAGAAGTTACAATGTAGGATAGATCCAGCTAATCAGACATTCTCAAGAGACAAAGTCCATGAAAGGAGTTTATAGTAAAACCTGTGGCTTCACATATCTATTAAGAAATTAACAAAATGTATGTGCCAAATGAATGGTTGAATGCATGGAGGAGGGGGAATTTAACTTCCTAGGTATCACTGAGACCTGTTATGATGTGTTTCATGACTAGAATGTGCCTCTGAAAGGGTCTACTTTATTTAAAAGATATGGAATAGGCAAAATGGATGGCATGAAGAGGGGGAAGACTTGCATGTTGACAAGGTATACTTATGGGAGGAAGTCTAGGAATAAGAAGGAGGAATAAGGGTAGAGTACTCCTGGGTGAAGATGGATGGAGGGACAAATAAGCTATTTTATCATTGGAGTATAAGACAGATGACCCGAGTAGAAAAAAAGGAAAATAAAGAGTTCAAGAAACAGATCATAAGCCTGACAAAGATACAGTGTAATAATGATGTGGAACTTCAGTTATCCAGACATCTGCTGGACCTCATTTTCTGCTAGAGAGAGAGAGAGAGAGAGAGAGAGAGAGAGAGAGAGAGAGAGAGAGAGAGAGAGAGAGAGAGAGAGAGAGGAAGAGACAGAGGGAGAGAGAGGAGAAATTTTTTTTCAATTTCATTAATGATGATTTCATCTTTGAAAAGACAAACCAATAAAGAAGAATTTCATTTTGGCTTTGATTCTCACCAATAAGGAAAAATTAACTGTTAGAGTGAAAATGAAGGGAACATTTTAAGGAAGTGACCCCTCTTTCCTAGAATTTGTGACAATGAAGGAAAATCAAGGCATAGTCTCACAAGCACATAGGTTTGGGGAGAGTAGATTTCAAAAGATTTGGAACAAATAAGTAGGATTTCATGAATTAAAAATTCTACAGAGGACCTCAGCCTGGGAGAAATGGGACTACCCTATCTTCTAATACAAATGGACCTTAGAATCTTGTTCTAGCAGGGGAGCGCAGCTGCTCATGTACTCTTGATGGAAGAATGATACATCTCTATCAGAGAATGTCATTCTCTTCAACTGAGTGTGCAGCTTCGCAAAGGACACACATGTGGCAGTGAGGGAGGAAGGGGACACTCACCTATCCAGCCAGATCAGTCAAAACAACTCTGGTGATCAATTGGACAGATGTGGCAGCTAGATCGCCCTCTCATCCTCTAGGCAACTTTCTAAGACTATAAGTTGCAGAGAAGTATTGACTTGCATTGGTAGACAGAGTTAAGGAATTCCTTGTATCAGTAAAATACAGGTCAAGTCATGATCTCCTTTTCAAACTATACTGAGAAAAATGGGAAGATTGAAAAAATGATCAGACCGTTGCCAGGTGGAAAGGACAATATTAACTAACAATAAAGAGAAGTTAAAGCTTCTAAATCTTATTTTACCTCTCCTTTCACTACCAAAGGGAAGGATCTTTGGTCTGGAAAGGACAGACCAAAAATGGCAAATAGGGAGTTGTTTCCCTAGAATGTAACAGAGCCATCACTTATCCTTGATGAGTTCAAGTCATCTGGACCAGGTTAACAACAGCTCAGGTACTAAAAGAACTCAGAGATGTGATTTCTGAGTCAAACTGGTAGAAAGAAGCCATCTAGTCTCATTTCCTTTATTTCTTCCTCTCATTCACTTGTTAACCCCATTGTAATTTGGCTTTACCGCTCAAGTGAAACTGCTCTCTCTAAGGATACCAACAATTGCTTAATTGCTAAATCCAATTGGTTTTTCACAGTCCTCAGCCTTTTTGATCTCTCCAATGCACCTGACACTATTAACTACCCTCTCCTCTGAGAGACTCTCTTCTCCTTGGATTTTCCTGGCACTGTTCTCTCTTACTTCTCCTTCTACATGTCCGGCTACACCTTCTCAGTGTTTATTGGATTATCAACGTGTCCTCCACCCTAAGCACCAGTGTCCTCCAGTGACTTTTTCTGGGCCTTCTTTTCTTCTCTCAGTATAAATTCTTTCTTAATGATCTCATCGGTTCCCATGGACTCAATTATCATGTTGATCACTCATCATCACTCTCATGTTTTCCCAGATTCAAATACCCATTCCTGGCCACCATTCTTCCTATTAGAATGCAAGCATCTCAAGGATAGGTCTTATCTTGTTTTGTAGTTGTGTCTCGAGCACTTAACACAGTGCTTGCCACACAGTAGCACCTTAATAAAATATGGATCGATTGATAGTTGTGGCTTAATCAATGATTTTAATTTAATTTTAATTATGCAGATCACATGGTGATCTGTGTATCCAGTCGTATTCACCCTCCTGAGTTCTAGTCCTACATCACAGACTTCCTATTGTCCTGTAGACTTTGGGAACATATCCTAAGTGGAAAGAATCATCTTTCCATTTAAACTTATACCAATCCCCTTAAATCTAAACTTTTCCACTTCTGTTAAAAGTACCATCATTTTCTATCTATCTTTTATTTGAAACCTTAGCCTCATACTTAACTCTTCAGTCTCATTTGGCTACATATCAAATCATTTATCTAATAAAATCTACACCTACATTCTTTTCACATCATTTCCTTTTCTCCACTCAGATGGTCAATGGCTTAATTTTGCCCTTCCTTATCTCCTACTTACTAATTAGAAGTCTAATTCTAATTAGAATCTTGTCTTCCAATCTGTACTCTCTCCATCCTATCTATCACATAGCTGTTATATATATATATATATATATATATACGTATATATATATATATACACACACATGTATATATGTGTGTATGTGTACACACATATACACGTACATATACATATATGGCTAACACACAAATATATCCATGTCAGTTCCTTCTTTGCATAAATTAAGTGGTTTTATGCCTCGAGGATAAAATATACACTCAACTCATCAAGTAAAAATTTTTCACAATCTCACTCTAGCTTTCTTTTTTAGGTTGTGTTCTCATCATTCCCTTTTATTTTCTGAACTCAATATTCCATATTTCACCTCCTTGACTTTGCCCAGACTGTTTTCCACACAAGGAATGTACTTTTTCCTCACCTATGCCTCTTAGAATTTTTTGCTTCCATTAAGTCTGGGTTTATGGGCCATCTCTTGTAAGAAAACATTACAGGGTAGAGCCAAGATAGCAGAGTGAAAGTAGGGACATACCTGTGCTCTTTCACAAATTCAGATACCTCTAAAAAAGTGAATCTGAACAAATTTCAGAGGAGTAGAATCCACTAGGAGACAGAGTATGGCAGATTTCCAGCCCAGGAGAGTCTGGAATGTCAATGGGAAGGATCTGTGTTTCACCAGGCTGGGAGAGTATAGAGCATGCAGGACTACACCCAACCATACCAGAGCAGGAGCAGGCCTGGTGGTCTGAATCACCAACAGCAGTGGCAATCCCAAACCAATCAGTGCAGGATGGGAATCTGTTAGAGATGGGTGAGACAGAAGCACAGAGCCTCAGGGCAGTGGCAGCAGCTACCCCTGGGGCTATCAGCCCACAGACTAAATGTCTGAAAGTCACCTTCTTGAATTCTGGGAGCTATGATGACCAAGTAAATTGTAAGTGCTCTCATCCCTCCCTTGTTGACATTGAATAACCCAGAGAATACTGCCCTAGGAAAAACCCTGGAATAGAGGAGCCAGAAGTAGGAGTAGAGCAGTCTTTTAGCTGAGGAGGCTAGGGAGACAGGCCCATCTTGTGGTGGCTGAAAGGGAGCAGTGCAGGAAGGGAGGCATCCCAGCGAGCCCTACCTTAGCAGACCAGCAGGAGTTCCTGAGCCCTGGGGGGGTGGAGCCAGCAAGCACCAACACCAGGGCCCCAGGTGCGCCTTCACACAGCCAGTGGAATTGGCAAACACCAGCACAGATGACTGCTGAGGCCACACATGCTATAGCACAGCCCTGGGGGAAGAGGTGACTTCCAGCAGCCAAACCACCCCTCCCCTACACCTCACACTGTGAGCTTCAGTGCAACCCCGGGGAAACTCAGAAAGACCTCACCAGGCCTCAATCCTTGGCACACATCAGAGCCAGCTTCAGCTCAGCACCAGGTGAGGTGCAGCAATATACAGCTTCTAGCTGACAGAACCAGAGGCCACAGCACACAGAGCTAGTAGCCAGGTCCATAGTTCCCAGCACAAGAAGCTTGGGACAGAGCCCCCTGAGCACCAGAAGCAGAAATCCATTTTAAAATCCAGGGAAAAGGCAACCACCATGAAAAAGCAAGCTAGAAAACTAAAAAAGACCATAGATTCTTACTATGGGGACAGAGAAGATCAAAATACAAATTCAGAAGAGAACAGCATTGACACTATGCCCACATCTGAAACCCCAAAAGGGAATATGAACTGGTGTGAAGCCTAAAAAGCATTCCTGGAAGAGCTCAAGGAGGATTTGAAAAGTCAAATTAGAGAGGTAAAATAAAAATTGACCAATTCTTTTAAAAATACAATGGACCAAATGGAAAAAAAAATCACTGATGAGTACAAATTAAAAAGTAAAATGGATAAGGAGGTACAGAACCTAGCAGGAGAAAATAACTCCTTGAAAAGTAAAATTGGCCAAATGGAAAGAGAGGTACAGAAGCTAACTGAAGAAAACAGTTTGTTAAAAAGTAGAATTGGGCAAGTAGAAGCTCTATGAGGCATCAAGAATGAGTCAAACAAAATCTGAAGAATGAAAAAATAGAAGAAAACATAAAATATCTCATTGTAAAAAACAACAGACCTGAAAAATTGATCCAGGAGAGATAATCTAAGAATTACTGGTCTACTGGATAGCCATGATGAAAAAAATAGCCTGGATAGTATCTTCCAAGAAATCATCAAGGAAAACTTCCCAGTGATCCTAGAACCAGAGGGTAAAATAGTCATCTAAAGAATACACGATCACCCCTTAAAAGAGATCCCAAATTGAAAATGCCAAGGAATATTCTAGCCAAATTCCAGAATTATCAGGTCAAGGAGAAAATACCACAAGCAGCCAAAAAGAAACAATTCAAATGTTGCAGAAGTGCATTCAAGATCACACAGGACCTTGCAGCTTCTACATTAAAAGATTGGAGGTATTGGAATATAATACTCTGTAAGGCAAAGGAGCTTGGATTACACAACCAAGGATCAAGTACCCACCAAAATTGAGCACCATCTTTCAGGCAAGGAGATAGACATTTAATGAAATAAGGGAATTCTAGACCTTTCTGATGAAAAGACCAGAGTTCAATGGAAAATTTGATTTTCAAATACAAGACTCAAGAGAGGCAAAGGAGGTAAACAGGAAAAAAATTAAAAAAACCCTTGTTATTCAATAAGAGCAAATTGTTCATATCCCCATGTGGAGGAAGATACTTGTTGATCTTGAGAATGGTATAGTTATTATGATATTTAAAAGGGATATACATAGACAGAGGGTGTGGGTATAAATTAACTGAAATGATAAAAAAACCTAATTAAGGGGTGAAAAGGGATTGTAATGGGAGAAGAGGTAAGGAGGAGACAGAAAAGGGTAAATTATGTCAATGAAGAGGCACACAAAAACATATAATAGTAGAGTAAAAGAAGAAAAGGAGAAGAGCAGCATTTGAGCTGTACTCTCATCAGATTTGGTTCAAGGAGGGAATAACATGCTCTGTTAAGTATAGAAATCTAACTTGCCCTACAGGCAATAGGAGGGGAAATGGGAAAGGAAAGGGAGGGTGGTTAAAAGGGAGGGAAGAAGTAGTAAGGGAAAAGGGTAAGATAAGGGAAGGGGGTTGATATGGAGGGAAAATTGGGTGAGATGGTGTTAAAAGCAAAACTCTTTTGAGGAGGGGAAAGGAGAAGGGAGAAATAAAAGCTTACACAGGGGGAGGATAGGATGGAATGAAAGACACAGATAGTAATCATAACTATGAATTGTGAATGGGATGAACTCTTCCATAAAATGGAGGCTCATAGCAGAATGGATTAAAAACCATAATCCTACAATATGTTGTTTACAAGAAACAGGGGAATACACATAGGGTAAAGGAAAAAGGCTAGAGCCTTTTCAGCTGAAGTAAAAAAAAAAAGCAGGGGTAGCAATCCTAATCTCAGACTAAGCAAAAGCAAAGCTAGATCTAATTAAAAGTGATAAGAAAGGAAATTATATCCTGGTAAAAGTCACCATAGACAATGAAGTAATATCATTACTTAACATATGCACCAAGTGGTACAGCATTCAAATTCTTAGAGGAGAAGTTAAGGGAGTTACAGGAAGAAATAGACAGCAAAACTATACTAGTGGAGGACCTCAACCTCATCCTCTCTGAAATTGATAAATCTAACCTCAAAAGAAACAAGAAAGAAGTTAAGGAGGTGAATAGAATTTAAAACTAAATGGGGATAGAAAAGAATATACATTTTCCTCAGAAGTACATGGCACATACACAAAAAATGACCATGTACTAGGGCATAAAAACCTCACAATCCCATGCAGAAAGGCAGAAATAGTCAATGCATCCTTTTCAGATCATGACGCAATAAAAATTATTTCTAATAAAGGACCATGGAAAGACAGACTAAAATAAATTGGAAATTAAATAATCTAATCCTAAAGAATGAGAGGGTCAAAGAACAAATCATAGAAACAATCAGTAACTTCATTCAGGAGAATGAAAATAATGAGACAACATACAAAAATTTATGGGATGCAGCAAAAGTGGTTCTTAGGGGAAGTTTTATATCTCTGAATGCTTACATGAATAAAATAAAGAAAAAGGAGATCAATGAATTGGGCGTGCAACTGAAAAAGCTAGACGAAGAACAAATTGAAAATCCCCAGGTAAATACCAAATTAGAAATACTGGAATCCAAAGAAGAGGTTAATAAAATTGAAATCAAGAAAACTATTGAGGTAATAAATAAAACTAAGACCTTGTTTTATGAAAAATTAATAAAATTGATAAACCTTTGCTAAATTTGATTTAAAAAATAAAGAAAACCAAATTATCAGTATCAAAAATGAAAAGGGTGACCTCATCTCCAATGAAGAGGAAATTAAAACAATAAGTAGGATTTTGCCCAACTGTATCCCCATAAATTTTATAATCTTAGAGAAATGGGAATTAACAGGGAATTAACAGATGAACAGAAGATGAAGTAAAATACGCATCTCAGAAAAAAAATTAAGCAAGCTATCAATGAACTCCCTAGGAAAAAGTCTCCAGGGCCAGATGGTTTTACATGTGAATTCTATCACACATTTAAAGAACAATTAATTCCTATACTTTATAGACTATTTGGGAAAATAGGTGAAGAAGGAGTCCTACCAAATTCTTTTTATGACACAAATATGGTACTAATACCCAAACCAGGAAGAGTCAAAACATAAAAAGAAAATTATAGACCAATTTCCCTAATGAATATTGATGCAAAATTTTTAAATGAAATATTGGCAAAAAGATTGCAGCAACTTATCATGAGAATAATACACTACCACCAGGTAGGATTTATTCCAGGAATGCAAGACTGGTTCAATACTGGGAAAACTATCAGCATAATTGATCATATCAACAACACAACTAGCAGAAACCATATGATCATCTCAATAGATGCAGAAAAAGTCTTTGACAAAATACAACACCCATTCCTATCAAAAACATTAGAAAGCACAGGAATAAATGGAGCCTTCCTTAAAATTATAAATAGCATCTACCTAAAGCCATCAACAAGCATTGTATGTAATGGGGATAAGCTAGATATATTCCCAATAAGACTGGAGGTGAAACAAGAATGTCCATTATCACCCCTATTATTCAATTTGGTACTAGAAATGTTAGCTTTACCAATAAGAAAAGAAAAAGAAATTGAAGGACGTAGAATAGGCAAATAAGAAACTAGAATCCTAGAGAATCAAGTAAAAAACTACTTGAAATAATAAACAACTTTAGCAAAGTTGCAGGATATAAAATAAATGCACACAAATCCTCAGCACTCTTATATATTATTAACAAAGCCCAACAGCAAGAGATAGAAAGAGAAACTCCATTTAAAGTTACTTTAGACACTACAAAATATTTGGGAGTCTACCTGCCAAGACAAACCCAGGAACCATATGAACACAATTACAAAACACACAAATAAAGTCAGATCTAAAAATAAATGAAAAAACACCAGCTGCTCATGGTTAGGTAGAGCTAATATAATAAAAATGACAATTTTACCTAAATTAGTTCACTTATTTAGTGCCATGCCTATCAAACTATCAAATAATTATTTTATAGAACTAGATAAAATAATAACAAAATTCATCAGGAAGAATAAAAAGTTCAGGATATCAAGGAAATTAATGAAAAGAAATGCTAGGGAAGGTGGCCTAGCCATACAGCATATTAAACTGTACTATACAAAGGCAATCATCAAAACTACTTGGTACTGGCCAAGAAATAGAGTGGTAGATGAGTGGAATAAGTTAGGTGCACAAGATGCAGTAGTCAATGACTATAGTAATCTACTCTTTGATAAACCCAAAGAGTCCAGCTTCTGGGATAAGAGCTCACTATTTCACAAAAACTGCTGGGAAAACCAGAAAATAGCATTTGACACCATATACCAAAATAAAGTCAGAATGGGTTCATGACTTAGATATAAAGGCTGATAACTCTAATTCAGGATAGCAAGGAATAGTTTATCTGTCAGGTTTATGGAGAAGGGAAGAATTAATGACCCAACAAGAGATAGAGAGTGTTACAAATTGCAAAATGGATAATTTTAATTACATTAAATTAAAAAGTTTTTGTACAAACAAAGCTGATGCAACCAAGATTATGAGGGAAGCAGAAAATTGGGAAAAAATGTTTACAACCAGCATCTCTAACAAAGGCTTCATCTTTAAAATATACAAGGAACTGAGTCAAATTTATCAGAATATAAGTCATTCCCCAACCGGGATATGAATAGGCAGTTTTCAGAGGAAAAAATTAAAGGTATCCATAGTCATATGAAAAATGCTCTAAATCACTATTTATTAGAGAAATGAAAATCAAAACAACTCTTAGGTACCACATCTCTCCTGTCAGATTGGCTAACATGATGAAATAGGAAAATTATAAATGCTGGAGAAGCTGTGGGAAAATTGGAACACTATTACATTGTTGGTGGAGTTATGAACTGATCCAACTATTCTAGAGAGCAATTTGTAACTATGGCCAAAGGGCTATAAAAATGTGCATACCCTTTGACCCAGCAATACCATTTCTAGGGCTGTATCCCAAAGAGATCACACAAGTGGAAAAAGGACCTGTATGTACAAAAATGTTAAAAGCAGCTCTTTTTGTGGTGGCAGAGAACTGGAAATCAAGGGGATGCCCATCAATTGGGGAATGGTAAAACAAGTTGTGGTATATGAATATAATGGAATACTATTGTGTTGTAAGAAATGAGGAGCAGATGGACTTCATAATAACCTGGAAAAACTTATATGATCTGATGCTGAGTGAGTGGAGCAGAACCAGGAGAACTTTATACACAATTACAGACACTCAGTATCTGTGATGACTAACTTTGATAGATTTGGCTCTTCTCACCAATGCAAGGTTCTAAGACAGCTCCAAAAGACTCAAGATGGAAAAAGCTATCCATATCCAGAGAAAGAATTACAGTCTGAATGTAGATTGAAGCAAACATTTGCTCTCTCTCTCTTTTTTTGTTTTGTTTCTTTTTTCTCATGGTTCATTTCATTGGTTATAATTCTTCTTTACAATTTGACTATTGTGAAAATAAGTTTCATGTGAAGGTATATGTAGAACCTATATCAGATTACATGACCTCTTGGGGGGGGAGGGGGAGAAAATTTGGAACTCAAAAACTTGTGGAACTGAGTATTGTAAACTAAAAATAAAAAATAAATTTAAATACATAAATAAATAAGAAGAATCTAAAAAAACATTACTTATCCCTCTATTTATTAGCATTCCTTACCTCCTCAAACTATCTTGTATCCATTGTCTATATCTACCAATGGAATGTAGGTTTCTTGAGGCCAGGGGCTTTAATTATATCTTTGAATGCCCAGAACCTAGGGCAGTGCTTTAGACACAATATGCTTGATGAAACTTGTTGTTTTGGATTGCCCGTGGACCATTTTTACTTGGATATTTCCTGTCACTTTATCTCAATAGATTTCCCTCCTAATTTCTCTGTAGATGTCAGGATTACTATTCATTCAAGAAACATTTACTAAGAATGACTATGTCCAATGTTTTATGCTAGATTCTGTGAGGAATAAAAAGATATTATTGCCACAGTCTTTGTAGCTTAGAAATTTATTATTTATAGAAATTTATTCCTATGTCAAATACAAATTTTAGAATTTACATGTATTCTATACATATATGTACATGTATGTGCCTATATTTACATATATAGTTTAATAAGCATATGAGTGATATGAACTATGTAGGATAGGAGTGTAGAGGATGGGGTGATCCAAGAGAGTATCATGGAGGATTTACTGTTTACTATATAATACCACAAATATATATTAAACATCAATTATGTTTATATTACTGTGCTGGGTACTGGAGGAGATAAACAGAAAATATAGTCATAGGATTGCATATTATAGGATCATAGATTTAACCTGGGAAGGACCTTAGATACCATCAATCTTTACTCCATTTCACAGAAACTGAGGCCCAATGAGGTTAGGTGACTTGCTCAAGGTCACATAGATAATGTCTGACATGGGATTTGAACTTCTTTCTGACTCTTAAGTCCACCACTCCATCTACCACCTCAATGCTGACTCTCATAGGTTTTCTACCTTCAAGGACTTGTATTATAGTGAAGTAGGAGGTTAAAATCAAAATATATAGCTAATTTACATAATATATCATAAGTACTTTAGTGAGTTATAAAACAAAATGGTTTGTGAGAACTGAGAGTAGGAGAAGGGGTAGTTCTTATTGGGATGGGGGAAGGGGCCAATCAGGGGAAGCATCCTAGAGGAGGTGATATTTGATTTGAGTTTTGGAGAGTTTAGTTGGAGCATAAAGTATATGGAAAAGAGTGTTTTAAAATCTGGTTGGAAAGGTAGCATGGCACCAAGTTTAACTGGAGGTAACAGAATTTGAAGTTTTTGCAGACAACAATAGAGACCCACTGAACATTTTTGAGCAGGAGAGTGACAAGACCAGACCAATGCAATAGAAAAATGATTTTGGTAGCAGTGTGCAGGAAGGATTGAAGTGAAGAGAAAATGGAGATGCAAAGACTTGTGTGAAAGCCATAGAAATAATTCAAGATGAAGAGTGATAATGAGGCCAGTAGAGGGAATATATTCTAGAAATGCTACACAGATGGAATCAAGACAACCTGGAGACTAATTGGACATAGGATCACTGCATCGTAGATTTATAGCTGGACAGGAACTTTGGGCCTATCAGGTCCAAACCTCTCATTTTAGAGATAAGAAAATTGAAGCCTAGAGAGACCAAATAACTTGCCCAAGGTCATATAGGTAATAAATGACAAAAGTTGATTTGGAATCCAGATCCTTTGACTTGCAATTCTGAGCTGTTATCCATAGGTCCATGAGGGAATAGCAAAAGCAATTATCAGGGTTTTGAATGTGGGAGATGAGATCAATGGGGAAGTTGAAGGCGGAAAAAGGAAAAAGGTTTAAGGGAAAAGGTAATTTACCTTGGTTTTGTATATTTGATATGCTGGTGCTATATTTAGGTTTTAACACCCTGGCCTTCAAGAAACAGGCTTGTGATGGTGCAAAATGGGTTTGAGGAGGCCACATGACACAGAGTAAATTTGGTTGTTTCATTCTTCACAAGGAGTGGAAATGAGGAAGAAGAGAAAGAAGAAAAGGGAGAGGGAAGAAGGAGGGAAGGAATGAATGAAGAGGACAAAGGAAGACACAAAGAAAAAAATCTAGGTAAAAAGAAAACACCAAAGGTACAGAGGAAGGAAAGCTCAGTATTGAGGATGAAGTAAATACTGGAGGATAAGTTTTGATTAGGGGAGTACTGGGAGCTAAGTCTGGAAAGAAAGACTGGGACTAGATTTTGGAAGGCAAATGCCCAGATAAGGAGTCTGAACTTTATGTCATAGGTGCTGAGGAGACATTAAAACCTTTAAAAAAATTTTTTCTAAGCAAGAGAAAGTATAAAAAAAGCAGTACTTGAATAAGATTAATCTGGTTTTGTGCAAAATAGACTGAAGAAGAGAATCTCCTGAAAGCAGCGGAAGCAAAATTCTACTTTTTGTATTCTAAACACTATGCCAGATAACTGGCCTCATTTCAAGGGTGTAGAATCTTTTTAAGAGGAGACAATTTTGAGAGAAGGCAAGAGGACTGAGGACAGAGACTTGGTAGGCACCTAAACTACAATATTTGCATCTTCTTAAATATGAGCTTTCCTGCTTCTTTACCTTTGTTTTTATGAGTCAGGTGGGGACTGGATTGGAAGAGAGGAAGAACCAGTGAAGGAAGTTGAGGAGTAGTCAGAGAAGAATCAGAGAACCAAGAGAGGGCAGCATCATGGAATATGATGGAATGAGTGAATATCAAGAAAACAGGGGTAGTCAATAGTGCGAAATCCTATTGAAAGGTCAGAAAGGATGAATACTGAATAAGGGTTATTGGATTTAGCAACTGGAAAGCTATCAGTGACCTTAAGAACAGCATTTCCAGGAGAATGGCAGGGTCAAAAGCCAGATTTCATTGGGTGTGGAGTCACTGCCTGCGAGGAAATGGAGACAATAGTTAGTGCCTACTGTCTAAATCATTCCCATATTCACCTAACTGAGATCTCCAGCTTTAGGCTCTCTCTCCTACATCCGTGCTATACACGATTGCCAGTTAAATCCTCCTAAAACCTGATGTTTTGACACATTATTCTCTGCTCAGAAACCTCCAGAGATCTTCCACTGTCTATAGGATAAATTTCATACAACACAGTTATTTCTGTACTAGAAATCAAATATAAAAAGGATGAACATGTGAATAAATATGTACACATGTACATAAAACAAAATAAGATTTTCACGATTTAGTTGGTTGATAAATGTTCCTACATTAATAAGAAACATCCAATGTAATAGATAGACTGTGATTCATACTTGGGGGCACAGGAATAATGGAGGCAGCTATAGTTATGTCCTTGTAACAAGTACAATTTTGCTACTGATGCTGCTGCTCAATGCCCCTGGGGTTCAGGGCTAAGGGAAAGGTTCCTGTCTCTGTAAGGTCTCTCTCCACATTCTTTATTCTAACCCTTCTCCAGAGCTACCTGTCACCTAGTACAGAGATCCCTGCAATCCAGAAAAGCTCTGGATGGCACTGTGGTTTGAGGGCAGAAACAGTGACCTTGGGGAAAAACAGTGACCTTTCCCATATATATACTTAAGTTAGTCATATAGCATAAGTGGATAACCATGTTATATAGCAATAACTATGAGGATTCAACTGCATAAATAAGCACAGCTACTTAATAAGTGCCTTGGAGAGTGGGCAGCTATGCTGTAGCTCATCTAGCTGAACCCTCCCTGGTTCACAAAAGGTAAATAGGGATCAGTATTGTTCACTCATTCATGCCTGGGAAGTAGAGACTTCAGGCTAAAGCTCTGTAGGGAAACATGGATTTCCTACAGTAGGGATTAGTTTTTCTTAAAAGATAACAAAACTGTCCCTGGGACTTGATTGGCCCTTATCTCTCTTGCTTCCTGGTCACCTAAGGGTATAGAATTCCCAACCACAGTGGAGTCAGGACCCTCTAATTGGTGGATTTCTGAAAAACCACTTGAGTTAGTATGTACTGCCCTGCTGATCAGATTCATTTCCGTAAGGAGTAGCCAGAGAAGCTGAAGGATACTGTGCCCTTGTTGTAAATTCTTACTGTTAGGGAAAAGAACATTTCCTCTTGTTTACTGTTCAGTGACTTGCAAGGGTGTCATTTTGTCCCACCATTGAATTTGAAGGAGGTGCTGGTGTTAAGCATGCTTCTCAAAGGAGACATTGTCCATCCCTTAGGAGAACAAAGCCTTGGGGCTCAGGAAGGAGAAATGGGAGTTGCAGCAACTGGGACCGGAAGACCATTTCTGCAGTTGGGAAATAAAAGGGAACCTGAATGAAGGGAGAAGCTTCTTAGAAACTTCTCCCAAAGCTCTAGCGGAGTGATTAGAAAGCACTCTTTCTCCCTAAATATCTTGTCCACATCACTTGAAGATTTGCACTTCTATCTATTACACTGAGTAAAATTCATTTTGTTCATCAAGGAATTATTTAGATTAGAGGAAGGTTTTTTTTTAAATCATATCCCTTTTGAGAATATAGAGAACTATGACATTCACAACTTGGTGAGAATTATTTTAATCAGCTTGTTTTACTTTAAACACTTAGTTGAGTTAGGTACTTGAGGGAATAAAAAGTTTTATGGGAGCAAAGTTATTAATGTAGAAGAAGAAGCAATGTTGGAGCATGGTGCACACTTTAGGGTGAGAAAACCCAGTATTGTTCACTGGGAGGGGTAACTTTGAGCAGCTTAGAAGTGAAGGAGGTCTGCTATTTGGTAAAGGGCACATGGTAAAAATGAATCCCCAAAAAATAAATGGTTACTGGATATAAATAAATAGTTCACCAAGAAGAATTATAAAGTATTAACCTTAGAAAAGAATGCCACAAATCAATAGGAGAAATATAAATTAAAAATTACTCTGAGGTTTCATTTCATACTCAGCAACTTGACAAAGATGACAATAGAGGGAATTATCACCTACAGAAAAGATAATTACCCTAATGCATTGTTGGTGGAGTTGTGAATTGGGCCAACAATTCTGGAAAGCAATTTACCATTATGCAAAGAAAGGAATTAAATGTACCCAATTTAACTGCAAGGCATGTGGCACAAGGAGGTCAAGGACAAACAGTAAGACCTCACATACACCAAAATATTGATTATAGTACTTTTTGTTGTAGCAAAAAACTGGAAACTATGTAGATGCCTATCATTAGGGGAGTGACTAAATAAAAATGGCAAATGAATATGCTGGGATACTACTGTGCTGTACGAAGTGATGAATGGGAAGAATATTGAGAAGCAGGGAAAGACATTTGAATTTAAGCAAAGTGAGATAAACAGAACAAGGAAAACAATATACAAAATAACTTTGACAATGGGAATGGAAAGAATAACAATGCCAAAACAATCCAAACTGAGTACTGAGCAACTATAATGACCAAAGATGGTCCCAAAGAAGAGATGGGAGAAGCCCCTTCCCCCAATTCATGGCAAAGGGTGGTGATTATAGGTGTGGACACCGCATGTGATCTTGTTATATTAGGTAGGTCGAACTCTTTTTTCCTTCTTTTTAATTCTTTGTTACAAGGGATGGAGGGGAGCTGAAGAGGAGGGGGAGACAATATTAAAAATGTAGGTTACAGAAAAACTAAAGATATTTTTAAAAACTGTGAAGGAAGGGGCATGGTAGAGAACCAAAGGCAAACTGGACACCTAAAATTTGCCTAGGATTGGTTCTTAATCCATATCTCCCTGAGGCCTTATTGGAAGTTATTCTTCCCTGCTGAAATGGATCCAAAGAGAGGTCTTTCAGGGGCCTATCTTCTAGTTTTGCCCTGGAAAGAAGTTTAGGAGAAGATGACTTCAGCTTATTTGCATAGCATTGGGGCATATACCTCTCAGGCAAGCCTATGCCTTCATTCATTGTGGTGAAGTGACCAGTAACAGGGGAAGACCCAGAGTACACAGAGACAATTTGTGTGTTTGTGTGTGTGTGTGCATGTGCATGTGCCTGTGTGTGTATGTGTGCGTGTATGTGTGTGTGTGTGCGTTTGTATGTAGGGCTCACCACATGGCATTGGGTACAATCTAATGAAAGATTCGGAGGAAAAGAAAGGGCTATATGTCGAAGACAAATCACTTCTCAGCATCCATATATATGTACTCTGTCCCCATTGCTTATAGTGATCCCAAAGTCTTTGGTGAATTTGAATTCATCATGTCATATAGCAACTCACATTTACATAATGCATTAAAGTTTACAAAATGCTTCTCACATAAGCAATTTAGGTAATAAGTGCTACAACTATCATTTCTCCCATTTTATAGAAACTGACACTCAGAGAGTCCATGTACTTGACCAAAGTTATACACAGTATCCCAAAAATCTTAGGGTAGTTTTAAGCTTTAATACTTGAGTGCAGTTAGTGCAGTCTTAAGCTCTAATAGGTCTTTGGGGACACCTTGGATAGGTAGGGAGTAGCAGAGACTCAGGATTCAAGCCCAAGTCTTCTGACTTCAAATCCATTGCTCATCCCAGCACATGACGATGATGATATTGAAATATATTCTCTACGTTTTTGAGGGGTGAGGGGCATTGAATCAATCAATCGTGCTATCTATTCTATAAATCTGTATTCATTATTTTTACTAGTCCATATTTCCTTTATATGAAAAACAAAATTATATCTTTTATTGTGACATTATAGTCATTGCTGAATATATCTCCCTCTCCTCTCCCCTACTCATTGAAACATAGCTTTCAACATAAATATTAAAAGAAAAGGAAAAAAACCCAGTTTTTAGCAAAAATGACCAAAACATCAATCAAGTCTGACAATATATACATATTCCATAGCCTCTGTCCCTCAGCTCTCCAGTGAAGGTTGGGAGGTTCATTTTCCCAACTTGTCTCTAAGGGCCAAGCTAGGTATTCATAATTAAATAGAATTCATTTGGTTGGTTGTTTCTTTCCTTTCACAATTTTGTCATCACTGTGTATATATAGCATGTTATTCTCTTGGCTCGGTCTACTTTATATTGTATTAGTCTATATGTCTTCTCATGCTGTTCTCAATTGTTCATCTGTGCCATTTCTTAAGGTAATATGCCATTAAATGTATGAATGACAACTTAGCCATTTCTAAATGACGGGCACCTATTTTATTTCTAGTTCTTTACTACCACAAAAAACATTGTTATGAATATCTTGGTAAACATGGAACCATTTTTTTCTGTCTGACTTCTTTTGGCTACATTACCAGCTGTGGCATCTGTGGGTCAAAGAGTATGAATTTTTAATCACTTTTTTAGTATAATTCCAAATTGTTTTCCAGAATGGTTCAACCAAATTCACAACTCCACCAACAGTATATTAGTATCTGTATCTTCCCATAGGCTCTCCAATACTATTTCCATGTTTTGTTATCTTTGCCTATTTTCTCTATGTGAGGTGAAACATCAGAATTGCTTAATTTGTATTTTCTGTATTAGTGGTAATTTGGAGTTTTCTTTCATGTAATTATTAACAGATTATAATTCTGTTGAGAACTCTTCATTCACACTCTTTGGCCACTTCTTTATTGTAGTCTTATATTTAAAGCACTTTCTGAAAGAAGGTATACTAGAAACATTAAAGATTTTATGGCCTCTCTCCCCTCTAGAATTAAAGACACCAGGCAGAGGAAATCACCTTGCATGGGCACCCAAAGTCACTGGCTCACAATTAATGCCTTTAGCAGACAGACCACTCAGGCTGCTTTGTACTGAGTTGGGAGGTATGCGAATTATCTATGTAGGATGTACAAGTGAACTAGGAAATAAATGGACACAGACTGGATCTGTGGGTGTTTCCACACTGCGAATATTAGAGAAATGAGGTGGGTGTTTTGGGTAACTAGGTTTTAGCTATGTGACTTTCAGAGATGTGAAAATTTGAGAGATATATGTGTCTGAATCCTGCAGTGATAAAATAAAGTGGTAGAATTTTCACCTTGGAGCTTTGCAGGTGCTATGCAAATATATTGCTAAGATGTCTCTTTCTGTTAAAGAATGTTCTCCTTCTGATGCTACACGGTTCCAAGTCATGGAACACCATAGTCTTGGAAGAATCTAAATTACAGGTAATCTAATGGGCAATGGAAAAATGGATGGGGAAGGGGGGGATAGCTAGGCTGTAGTTACTGACAATGGCTTCTGAAAGATAAATGGAATAAAATACAATACTGAAGATATCTGTGAGCAGAAAAAGGTGGTAGGTCAGTCATACTGCCAGATTGAGAGACAACAGACAATATGATCACTACATTGGGGTGCTTGAGATATTAAAAGAATAAAAGATTGTCAAGCATGATGGGAGGAACTTCTGGATTTATGGAAAAAAATATAGTCAAGTAATGCAAACTTTGGAAGCAACTGAAGCATGGAGGAGGCAGAGAGTAATTATGATCTGTGTTGGTAGAGAGAGTATCTTCCAAAAATGGAATCACATAACAATGAATCAAGAAGCATTTGGTAGATGCCTACTCTGTGCCAGGCACTGTGATTGCTAGGGACTAGGGATACACATATAAAGACAAAAATGAAATAGTCATCACCCTCAAGGAACTTGTATTATATGGGAGACAGTGTGCATACAGGTGAGCATATTTGGAATATCTACTCCATAAATACAACGTATTTGCTGTTTAGAGTTGGAAGGGATCTTTGAGGTTATCTAGTTTAACCCATTACTTTTAGGACATCATCTAATTAGCCAGTGAATAAGCATTTATCAAGCACTTACTACATACCAGGCAATGCTGAGCACTGAGAATATAAAGAAAGGCAAATACACGAGCCATGCTCTGAAAAGGCTTACATGGCTAATGTCATAAGTGGTTTACCCAGGATTTGAACCCAGGTCTTCTAACTCTAAATCTACACATACCACCATTTTATATGCCTAGATATGGGCACATGTGGATATATAGTTGGGGCCCAAGAACAAATCTGTTTTGAAAGGAACTATTAAATACTTTTTTAAAGAACTTATTCTAATTTAGATGTTTCAGGAATGACTTTTTGTTTCTTCTGAACCTCTTCATATACATGAGCATGATTTCTCATCTTTTGAGATGGACACACGACTCCTTATCCTTTGAGATGGAGCCAAAGGTGATTAGCAATAGGTCTAGAAATGAAACTTAGGAAAAAGGAGAGATACAATATTACTGTCAAAGGACATATCTGAAACTATTTCATTCATGAATGGCACAGATTGGTGAAGTTCTGCTATTGGAAGATTCAGGCTACCTAAAGACACAGTGACTTGTGTTTTATTTAGGTAGTAAGGTGATACAGTGGATAGAGCACTGGGCCATGAATCATGAAGAAACTGAGTTCCAATCTGGCCTAAGACAATTATTAGCTGTGTGACCCTGGGCAAATCACTTGTCTTGGTGTGGGGATGATGCCACCAATCTCTCACAGTTGTTGTGAGGAAAAACAAGATACATGTAAAGTGCTTTGCAAACCTTAAAGCATTATATAAATGCTAGTTTCATTTTTTAATCCTGATAATCAACTCACAAGAATTTTGAAGTCTCTTCCTACTATGTATCTGACACCGTATTAGGTGCTGGGGATAAGAAGACAACAATGAAACATTCCCTTCCCACAATGGACTTACATTCTAATACAGAGTTTAAATACATATACAAGACTGGTGGCCAAAAAGGAGAAAGGAACTTTTTTTTTTCCTGGGGAGTCGCAGGGATTATGAGTGGATAAGACAGTAGATTGTCACGGACCTTTTCAGTAAAGGTGGTAGAATTTATTTGCATATTGCTCTCAGAGCAAGAGCTGGAAAGTAGGAATAGAGTGGTCTATCAGCAAGGCAATAATCACAATATAGATGATAATTGTAAATATGCCTATGTAGTTCTGTATTGCAAAATATAAAAGACTCTTCATATAGAAGGTAGAAGTAAATCATTTATTCAGATGTCAGACAACCAGATTTCAAAACCAATGAGTCTGACCATCCAAGCAGCATGCAAATTCCAGAACTAGTAAGTCCACTTTATAATAATAGCAAAGAACCTAAAACATAACATCACAGCAGGGAGCCAAGCCTTCCCATAATCTTCCTGCCCCCTGCTGGGGCCTTGCCATCAACAATCACTCACAGCACAGCTAGTACATGTCTGTTCTCTCCCTCAGCTCTAACTACTCTGAGCCTTTCCTCCTCCACCTTTCCAGTTCCTCTCCTTCAGCAAGCTCCTCCCGCCACATGTGACTTAGGCTTCCTGTGACATAGGAGGTCACATGGGGCTATTAGTGGGTGAGAAAGATCTTCAACTTTAAATTATCATTACAGGTGGGGAGACTGAACATGTAGTAAAGCATGAGGCAAGCTGCCTGTGCTGAGTAGGCGCTGCTGTACTGGTAGATGGGTACATGGGATATGAAGCATGATAGATATAGTAGGTGAGAGGAGTTTTCATTCACTCACCCACTGATCAACAAGTCTCAGTCCCAGGACAGAGTGCTACAGCTGATTGGATTAATTCCTGTGTGCTCTCTGGAAATTTGGTCTAGAAGGTCACTGTTCCTAGTTAGAAAAAGAACACAAGGGTGAGGTAGATAGCATGGTACCTTTCCTGAGCATGTAACTCAAAAAATTCATGATGACTAGGATGCTTTCCTGAAGATCTGGGAAATTCAGTAGGGCAGGGTTTTTTTTTGGTTGTTGCTTACTTGTGGGGTTTTTTTCCCCTAAAGAGGAGTGATAATTATAGCATAATCCTTTTAAATTTGTCAAAATAATTATTAGTGCCTTCTTTACTAAGTGTCAGAACACATAAGCTAGAAGTATCAGCAATTAGTGCATTGAAACATACTGTGTTTTACGGGGGCCTGTACTATAATTTCACCTACAGCTGGATGCTGAACAACTTGATTATATATATTCTAGAAGCACTGGATTCCAAGTCATGCTGTAAGTTGGACATGTTTTAGGAATGTATTGCTTAGTCACAGAAAAATTTCAGGTGGCTAATAGCCATCTTCCAGAAAGGGAATTATGACCTACGCCTATGACGTACACTGGTCTTATTCTTTATAGAGAAAGGTGACTTGGTAGTAAAGGATGAACACTACAAATAGTGTATGTTTGCTTGGTAAATATTCTGTAGCTTGAAACCATATGCATAAGTAAAGTGGATCCCAGGAAGCAAATACAGTTATAAACTTAGGGTAATACAGTCTTGTAGCCTGAACTTCCTGAATCACCATGTCAGGTCTAATTAGCCAAAGAACCCATAAAACCATGGAGTTTGAGCCTACTTATTTAATATCCTTCATGGTCACCAAGATCAAAGTGAAGGCAATGATATTATTTGGATAGTCAGCTTACTGGTCCCATAACCAACATTTTAGTTAAATTCTGTTGGCTGAACTGTAAAAAATTAAAGATCTAAGATAAAAATGTGCTCTCAGCCTTCAAATCTGACCAATTCCATTATGTGCACTATTGAAGTATGAAACCTTTCTACTTGATCAAAATGCTGCTGAGAATATATATGTATGTATATATATATACATATATATACACACACACATATATACATACACAATCACGCATAGATACACATATTCACATATACATACACACACACATGCACACACACACACACAGAGGCATCAGTGCTTTCACTATAAGGGGAACAAATAGGAAGGCCAAATGAAAGACTAAAACAAGCAGCCATAAAGTGACTTTTTACATTTTTTAAGTAGGTCACACTACAGTATATTATTCTTACTGCAAAAGTCATGGTAAGCCTCTCAATTAGGAAAGGATGCATTTATAAAGTTCTTCCATTTTTATTGATTTTCAATGTCATTTTAAAAAGTGATGAATAACTACACTGTAAGAAACTGGACCAAAGAGGTATTTCTTTCTTGTCTTTTGCTACTGCCAAAGAACACAGTTTTGGCTATTGCTGGTTTTGTCAATGTTACAATAGAAAGATGTCTGGATGAAAATTTCCATTTGGATGAAAAGTTTGGCATTCTGTATATGCCTTTCCCTGAATAACTATGGCCCTTGCCCTATCAGTAGCTCTGTGCTCTCGGACACACACTCAGACAAAAGCAAGGTCCCTCTCATTTGGAACAAGGGTTATCTACTTAAAAATCTAAATCTCTTGTAAATGGCTGACGTGTGCAAGAATATCATAGTACATAGCTCTTTGTAAGGTGATTTTTAAAAGAAAATGATACACATTTTGCTCAGCCAAGCAATCTGAAAGTTCAAAAGGTAAGAAGCACTTCTCAGCATGAAACTGTCAAACATATTTGAAGAGAAAGTTAATTACAATTGGCATTTCTAGGCCTACTGCTGGCCGTGGTCATCTTGCTGAAAAGTGACATTGATGATACCATTTGTACAGGAGCAAAGAATCTAGGAGAGGTTAGAAAGGAAGAATTCCCTCTGTAGCTAGAACTATTAAGGGAACTTGTTTTTGTTTGGGATAGTCATCCTCCTGCATATCAAGACTGAGTAGAGTTTAACTAGAGATAACAAAAACGGTATGGTCTAAAGGAGATAACTTCATCTATACAGTAGAAGAAATGGAGAGGTCTGACTTGTGGGGGTATGGGAAGCACAGCCCTCCTCTCCCCAACCCTTCGATCTCATATCCAAACCATCAATTTGTTTAATAATTTTGTCCCTGTGAATGGCTAGCTAGGTTCATTACCACCATCAACCTTAGCTCCCTCTGTGTTCATACTCACACATACCTGTCTGGTACGATATAGTCAGCTCTTTCTCAGGTCTTGCCTTGGAGGTGTAGGGCATCCTTATGTCGCCTGGATTATGCTGGGACTCAGTTATCTCTGCAAGTGATGCTACAGAACAGTCTAGCACAACCTACTAAGGCCTTTAGGGTATTCTGCAGGACCAGAGTTTTCATAGAGAAGCTCAGCAGAACTGCAAACTGCTCATGTTTCTAGCATACTGTCAAATTCTCAACTCGGTTATTAGTTGAGTTGTTAATTAATTTATGAAATTATGAAATGGGGCAGGTATGCCCAATTCTTTGGGTACTTGCCAGGAAAGACCACGATGGCAGCGGGAAGGGAAGTTGCAATCACATTTTACTAAGGCACAGAGGGTATGGGGAAAATGGTGCAGAAAGTACAGAGACAACGGCAAAAAGAGGGAAGGGACACACAAGCAGACAGCATGAGGACAGAGATAGGGCAGTGAAAGGAGGCAGTCAGCAGTGGGGAAAATGATGGGAAGTGGGGGCACAAGGAATCACTCACATAACCATGGCTTAGATTTGGGAGCACTTGGCAGTATGCAGCCTACAATGTTCAAAGATGGATCAGGGGCAAAAATTTGGGGTCTCATTTTTATAGTTTTTTTTGGAGAGGAATATGCTAAGTTTTATTGATGCTACCTTGGGGTGATCATCTCAAAGTTGTCAGTAAAACTTTAAAGTTAACATGTCCATCTCATTCCAAAGTTATCAGCAATGCTTGGTGTTCTGCTGGTCTTACTGTGGATGTCTGAAATGTGTGTGAAATTTTCATATCATAAGACCAAAAGTCCCTGATGCAAAGCTTAGAAAGCTTCCTCTGGTTCAGTGCATATTAGGATGCAATTTTGGGTTAATATATGATATAATTTGCAAATTTTGCTCCTTTGACTTTTGGTTTGTACTAATTTTATGTTGCAGACTGCTTAGGCAATCTGGTGAAATCTATGAACTCCTTTTCAGAATAATGTTTTTGAATGCAAATAATAAAATACATAGGATTACAAAGCCAATGGAAGTATAATATGCTTATATATGTAACTATTTGTACACATAGTCATATAAATAATTATCTACACAAGGAACACTTTCCCTCCCCTACTCTGCCTACTGATCCCCCTTGCTACCTGAAAGTCCCAATTTAAATTCCTTCTTTTACTGGAAGCCTTCCCCAACTTCTCTTAATTCTAGTGCTTTCCCTCTGTTAATTATTTCCTATCTATCCTGTATATATCTTGATTTGTATACATTTTTTGCATGTTGTCTCTCCCTTTAGATTATAAGCTCCTTGAAAGACAGGAACTATCTTTTATTTCTTTGTGTATCTCTAACACTTAGCACAGTGCCTGGCACATATTAGGTGCCTAATAAACATTTATTAACTGATTTTACACACACACTTATACCATATATGTGTGTATATCTATCTACATATAGGTATATATCTACACATATGTACACACATGCATTATACATCTTTATCACATATTTGATATATGTATACACACATATAAACACTACATATATACACACATAAATACATATATGTATTTTTACATATGGGTCTAAGTCTCCTGTTATTTCACTGTTATATGGAACTCCAGGTGAAGAAATTCGACCTATGAAGAGTAGTAATCTATTTTGAAATTTCCCATCTTCAGGAGTGACCTAGGGTGCTAAGAATGTAATGACTTGCCCAAGGTCACAAAGTCAGTATGAAGCAGAGATAGAATTGTAACAACAATGTTGTTAGCAGCTGTTGTGGGGGTGAAAGACCAACAACAAAAGCACACAGGAAGGCTGCTAGCACAGATCCTTTGATCTGCTTTTCTAAGGAAAGCAACTTTAAGGGGCTAACAATCTTACTTTAATTAAACATACATATACCATTCACTTAGTTCAGGGGAAAAGCCAGCACCCTGAACTTTGGAGAGAATACAAACAGAAATAACAAGCATACATTATATAAATAGAGTAAATAAACACAATTCCGTCTATCCATAGCAATACATAGTTACTGGGGGACTGCTTCAACCCAGAGTCACATCACCAATACTCTTTCAACGAGTGTGCCCCCAAAGGCAAAACACCAACCTGAGATCTCATATACATGTCTCAGGGTCAAGGGACATCACAACCATGTGACTCAAGCTCATGTGAACTAGGCCTTCCCTTTACATAAGCAGGTCAACAAAGACACCTGATTCAACTAAATATTCCTTAGTGCTGAGAAGCCCTCCAAAACAAAGACAAGGAAAAGTTCACTTTGCTTGCCATTACATTTGAAAGGCAAAACACATCAAAGGTGCTTCATTATCTCAGCATTTCAAAAGAGAAAATAGTAAAAAAGTTCCACCCTAATTACCATAACAAGAACTCAAGCTTAGGTCTTCTTGACTTAAAGACAGGACACCTACCCACTACAACATACTGCCTGTTAACATTGGTATCACTATCTTCATTTGAGGAATGAAAATCTCCTTTGGTCTGTGATTTCTTTGGTCTGTAGTAAAATATTTGCTAAGCCTGTTTGTGTAAATATATTGCCATGATAATCCGTGTCTGTGAACTTTACACGTATATGATATGACTTTACATATATATAACCTAGCATAGGCTAGGGTTCTAGTAGTGTTTGTCTGTATGACAAACATTCAAAAGAAAAGTGAAGTTGGGATAATGCGAGTTGTAGAGAATTATATTGATGACAGAGAAGATATTGATAAACTTGAAAAAGTTCCATGGGGAAATTTTTCAGGCAGGTGAAAATTGGGAGTTTCTTTTCCAAACACTTACATAATATACATGTATATATATGTATATTGCCTATTATATATGTAATATAAATATTTATTTCAAATTATGTGAAAACTGATCTAAAATAGCTCCGATTCTCCCAGTTTATACATTTGCCTTAGGTAATACAGATATTTTTGAAAGATAAAAAACAGTGAAAGATTCTCTTACTAAATCATATTAAAGAAAGCTTGAAAGAGTTTTAATGAAACTTACAAAGGTGACTTTCTCCCAAGGTTAACTGGAGGTGATGTAAGGCTTATATCAAAATGGAAAGAAATCCGATTCAGTTTAGTTTCAAAAAAGTCCTAGGAGTATTGTGTGCATGTGTGTGTGTATGTGTGTATGTATGTGTGTATGTCTGTAAGGAAATGCATTTCTTACTATCTTGACTATTATGTACATTTTAAAATGCCAGATGTTCTCATCTAGAGATCCAGCCTCTTTGGTTCTTGTGTTGGGAAAAAAAAAGTTACAGCAACCAGTGAATTACTCACACCAAAAAATAGGAAAAAAGTTAAAATATATTGACAGAAACCCCATGTCCCCCTGCTACTTTAAGTCGGCTTTAAACATTACCCTCAGCTATATATTTGCAAACCAAGTGCCAAGAAAGTATATTGTCTAATTTATACTTGCTATTTCTAGAATACTTTAATAACATTTAGATTTTGCCTTCTGTGTGCCAAATATTTGGCAAAATTTTGAGTATCATTATTTTAATAACTTCTAATTTCTTATAATTATTTTTAATTCTTAAATTGTCCTTGAAATCTATCAAATATTTCAGAAAATACTGGCTTCTCTTCCGATTGTTTATCATAGGTGGCAAAGCCACAGTGATTCTCAGTACAGTCAGGTAGCAGTCGCTAGTGAGGACACAGATGATCAGCTTCAGACTCCTGCACTGCTAAACCCAGCCAACAGCTCACTCATCATGACTCTAACAGATTTTTCTGCTATTCAGACCACTGGGAACCTTATGAACCAGTTAGTTCTGCCCTCCTTCTTATGACTAAGTGCCAACACTGTCAAGATTCAGCAAACTGAGCACCAAATACATTTATTTGTGGCTATGTATTTGCTTACTTTTAAAGTACAGGTGTGTGTGTGTGTGTGTGTGTGTGTATAGGATACGTACTCCCTAAAAACTGACTTTTAAGAAAATTGTTTTTATAATGAAATAAGATAATCCATGCAATGAGCCACAAAAGGATCCTTCTCACTTGGGGCCTTTGCAGTCTAGGCCTTAATAGCAGGACTAGTGTTTCCATTTGCCCTGTAGTACAGAGGCATTTTCCTCTTTGATACTGCTAGCAATGAAAGGCAGGATGAACACTGACTTGTTATGTGATAGGGTTATATCAGGCTTCTACTTTATGTAGTAGTGATGCTTTGGGAGATATTACTTGACTCATGATAGATTAAATATCAGAGGACAGGATGGGATAATTGATAGAACACTGTACTTAAAGTAAAAATAAAGTGTGTTCAAGTTCTACCCTTTATTAAGTATGTGACCTTGGACAGATCACTTACCTCTCTGTGTCAAGGAGTAAAAGAAGGGAAAGAATCTACAGTTCTACAGTTGTGGGGAAACTTCCCTTACTGGGAGATCCCCATGCTGAAGAAATTACAGAGATGCTTCATGTTTTCCTCTCTCTCTCTCTCTCTCTCTCTCTCTCTCTTTCATACACACACATACACACACAATATGATAAAGAACACTGTTAACAGCTAAGCTGTACTCTATCATTTCATAGTGCAGTAATATACCTATGTTGTGAAAATAGGATATTTGAAGAAACATTTATATAAGATATTTACTTATGGAAAAATTCATTTGTTGACAAGCATGTGTCTGTGTCTGTGTATGTGTGTGTGTGTGTGTGTGTGTGAGAGAGAGAGAGAGAGAGAGAGAGTGAAACAGAGAGACAGAGAGAAACAGAGACAGAGAGATAGAGAGACAGAGAGACAAAACGACAGATGGAGAGACAGAGAGATAGAGACAAAGAGAGACAGAGACAGAGTGACAGAAAGAGAGAGAGAGAGAGAGAGACAGAGAGAGAGAGAATCAGGTGAGGTCAGAAATGCCATTTGAAGAAGCACAGCAAAGTTGTGAAACCACAAGTTTGTCTCAGCATGATCAAAAAAACAAAATGATGCAGTGAAATATGAGGAAAAGAAGGAAATGGTGAACAAGATGACAATGATGAGAATAACCATAGCTCAAAGTATTCCGGACTTTCTTTCTGAGCCAAGACAACATTCTTTTGAAAGAGTTAATGAATAGATTTATTAATCCTTTTTGTACAGATAGGAAATCTGAAATCCAGAGGCCTAAAATGGCTTATCTCAGAATAAAAAGAAAGTCAGTGTTAGGACTGAGAATAGAACAGACTCCATCTCTTGTCCATATGTCCAATTCACATTCCCTTAAAACATGTAGCTTCTGGGTTAGTTTAATCAAAAACATTGAAATCAATAGGCCACTAGCTAGGCCTTAAATACACTCATAAGCAGAGCTAAGAAGGTATATAAAACCATCTCTGTGTTATAGTCTTTCTCTATGCTTTTGACAGATTTCCATAAATGAGAAAAGAAATTCAAATTTTTAGCTCTTTGCTCTTTGGGATTGACCGTACAAGGTCATATCTCTGTTGCTAGCTGAGCAACAGAAGAAAGATAATAGAAAACAACCACTGAATCTGCAGAATTTATACAAAGTACCATATATAGATGGTTGAAATAATGATTATCTCATATCAAAGGATGGTGGGAGGTGGTCAAGAGCTTGAGCCTACCTTCTGCCATTGGATATACAATTTCCTTTGACAGCCATTGACTTGCACAAACATAGGCACACCTAAAAATGAAGGAATTTGGTGCCCTGGATTAATCTGCTTCAAAAATCCACAAACACACAAACATATATGTTTGCCCCACCTGGAATAGAGAGGAGAATTTACCTTTTTTTCTCTTTAGAAATGTCCTTCAGAGAACTTTACCCATACTTGTCAAATATACAAGATTTACAGAGCATGTGACATTTTTGTTCACAAGTTGAGATCCCTTTGTATTTTTTCCCTAGAAAAGAGAGTACTGCATTTGCCACACTCTTCTGTAACCCTATTGCCCTCCTTACTCCCACACCCCCACACAAAGAAACTCCTTAATTGTATTACTGTTAGGCTGACCTCCAACCCCAACGAAAATGAGGACAAGGCTAGTTTTGTGTTTTGTGGGATAACAATTTATGAGCAATTAAAAATGAAGGGACACAAAGCATTCATCACAGTCTGAGCTAGACAGGCAGCTGAGGTCAAAGGCTCTAGCAATGAAGTGTGCACAATATATTTTTATTTCTGTTTTCACTAAGAAGGAAACGGGTTAGCTAAAAATTATGGCATGCAGCTTCCAGTTCAAAATAGGTGCACTTAATCTTGGGAGACAGTCCACGCTTGGGCAGATAGGTTATGACAGTGTGCACACACACACTTACATGCATGCACCATGCACCTCTCAACATGATCTGAAAGAATTCTAAACATGTTACTGTCACAGCCCAAGCACAATTTTTATTTTTTAAATTTGTGCAATAAAATTATTTTCTTTGTCATTTTTACAACCAAGGGTTCATTCAGCATCTCTCTTTCCCCCTTTCCTTCCCTCTGCTTTTTCTCTATCAAAAATGAACTTGGAAGTTAAGGTATATTTTCTTTTGGTACATTTCAAATCAGTCTAAGATAATATGGAAGCTTTATCTCTTTATTTTCCTGGAGCACCAGTGGCATTTTACATGAATGTGGAGATTAATGTCTTGCATGCTGAGCTCCAACCAGTATCAAAGCTTTCCTGTGAATACCTCACAAGGTAAAGTGGTGAGTTTTAAAAATTTATTTTTTTCAGTAAAGTGATACAGTATCCAAAACCTGACACTGATCTACTGATTTAAGGTCTAGTGTCTTGGCTGGGCACGAGCAAAAGTATTGGTGAATCATCTATTATTACATTGGGCTATAAATCTGTTACACAGCTGTTTTATAATATGTTCTATTTCCAAAAAGGGGAAAAAATTAAAGACCTAAAGCCAGTCCATGGTTATTGAGCTATTATTCTGTAGACAGATTTCTCTCTATATACCAAGACACCACAAGCTCTGATCTAACAAGGACTAAATGGCAATACTTTTCACGATTAGGTCCTATCAGGGTGATAATAAGTGTACGGATATAGTTTTTTCCCCCAGCAATGAGAATTCCACTTATGCAAGCAAGGAAGCTTTCACCTTATTTTTCCAGGTTATTTTTCTATTTGAATGGAAAACAAACCATAGGTCAATGTACTTTGAAAGTAAAACACTTTGCAAGTGGAAAATTAATGAAAGTTACTAGGATCTAACTCAGAGTCACATGGTCCATCTCAGAATTACGGAGGCTTCCACACGCCAGTATTCCTTGTTCAGAGGATGATTTATGTTTTTTTTTAAAGTGGATTCTTCTTCTTTCTTCTAAGATTCAAACAAGCAATCAACCATCAAGGTTAGTACTGATTAGATATCTCAAGACGTTGTGTTGCTTCTTTGTCAGGCTCTTTTCTTAGAAAATGGTAAAAGAGAGGTTCTGGCATCAAAGCAAAGGTAAAAAACTTTCAGAAACATTTCAGGCCTTGGCCTATCTCTTCAGGAATTACAAGAAAGGCAAAATGAAGGTGTTTTAGGGTTATTTTGAGTATTAAATTGGGTATCTTCTACTCTAAGGCACATATGAGTTAATCTTTGTAGTATAGTTAGAAATAAAGGTCAATCTCTGATGAGACTCAAAGTAGTCTTGGAAAAGGGAATTCTAAAATCATCCTTCCTATTCTATTATCAGAATTTTATTAGCTCTTACCACTATAAACATCACCAGAAAAGGGCTAAAGCCATTATCTTATTTCTAATGTCTATTATTTTGCTCTGAAATTTCTTTTTAACCCAGTAGCATATAGGAGGGACATTACTGACTAAAGAGCAATGTGTATGTCTATTAACAAAATCAGCATATCAAGACATTGATTTTTTACTTAGGGATGTGTCTATATTTTCAATGACTTGATCTTGGTCAATGAAATCACCTGTTTGGCCTCATTGCCTATAATCAGGGCTCGTTAAATTTTTTCCACTGGAGACCCCTTTTTTAATTTCAGCAGAGTTCCTTGGTGTTCTGTGGCCTGAGGGCATGCACAATGCAAACTACACATGCTTTGTGTTCAGAACCAAGGTTGCACTGAAGTTGCCCAATGCAACAGGGGCAAGCATTGCCAGAAATACCTCAGATTTTAAATTAATTTTTGGTAGTTGCATGTTCAGAAACCTTTTACTGTTCCCAAATTTTTCATGGCCACAGCCCACAATTTAAGAAGCTCTGGATGTGACTAAAATAAATAACTTTGGTTGTGAAAAAAATAGACCTCTTTTCTTTGAGGACTGTTTGTTCATACACTTTCACCACTTGTTCATTGGGGAATAGCTGTTGCTCTTATATATTCAGGCTAATTTCCTATATATTTCATATCTAAGGCCATAATCTGAGTTACTTGATATTAGTATTTTTCCCAATTGACAATTTTGCTCCATATTCTAGCTGCATTGATTTACTTTGTGCAAACCTTTTAATCTTCATGTGGTCATGATTAGCTAGTTTATCTTTTCTTTGGTTGAGTTCTCCTGGTAAATAGAGATACAATATATATGCACACATACATGCACACATTTATACATACACGCAGATATATATATATATACATGCATGTGCATATATATACATATATACACATATATCACTATTCATTTTCTTCTAATTTTTCTATGATGTGACCTTTTATATTTAATGTGACTATTTTTAATTTATCATGATATATGGTATAAAATACTGATCTAAGCATCTATATGTGTGTATGTATATATAAATATGTTATAGTATATTACAAACTTTTCAGAGGATTAAAAAAATTGGCTAAATCTTCATTACAACTCACAGAGATCCTAACACCAGTGAGCTAGAAAGTTAAAACTTAAGAGTATTCAGGGGAGTTAGCACTTGGATAGCCGTGGTCTCCTTGTTATCATTCAGCTTTCCCTCAGGTCATGTTTGTAGTGTGCAACTGTTCTAATTGTTGGTTTTGTTTGTTGTTTGAACTTGACATAAATCTACCTAAACTGGCCAAGAATATAAACATATTTCTGGGATTTTTTTTGAGAATTTACTCACTTATTCTTCGGTCAATATCTCAACAAGCATTTAACAAGTGCCTGTAGTATATTAGGCACTGTGCTAGGTGGTGGAGACATAAAGAGAAGAGTAAGACAGTGCCTGATCTAAAGAAGTTTAAATTCCACTTAAGGTATACCACATGTTCATAGGTGAATAAATTCATCCTGTACATGCTAGCTCCTGTTAGAGGTGAAAAGTTGTATAAGATATAGTATAGGCTTCTAATAGCTGACAATCTACTTGGAGAGATTAGACACACAAGCAAATATCTATAATGCAAGGTAATTGATAATTTTCCTAGGAGTGATACAAACCAAGTGCTATAAGCATATGCTTCTAGTTGGGAGGGTGAGTTATGAGAAGTGTCTTGGAGATATGCCTAATGAGTTGGGGGGCCTCAAAGAATGGGTAGAATTTTAAAAGCTAAGAGATGGAGGGGGTAAAACATTCTAAACAAAGAAAATCATGAGCAAAATCAGAAAAATAACTATGACTTGTAAGCCAAATCTGACTTGTTTCGTATTTCTGTATGACCTGTAAGCTGGAGCATCCTCAGCTTGAAAACCATACACAGTCAGGTGGCAGGAAATATTTGGCCAGTAGGTCTAAATTACTTGGCTCATGGAATTTATGTAGGTGAGTAGTAGGAGCCAGGGCTATAAAGGTACTTTGGATAACAGGTTAAGGAATTTTATTCAATAGTCATTGCTGACCCAGTGAAGGCTTTTGAGCAGTCAAAGCAAATCATAGGATTATAGACTTAATGGAGGAAGGGCTTTTAGAGGCCTACCCCTCTCATCTCACATATGAATAAACCAATATCCCAAAATAAAGCCCAAGGTCCCACTGCTGGTAGAATTGAGATTCAAACCCATGTCTCTTGACTGTAAATGCAGTGATCTTTCTTCTATACCTTGTTCTTCATGGTGATGGTGTCTAAGTTAGACTGGAGGTGGGTAGGGACCAGAAAGGAGGGAAACAACGCTTTTGTAATAATCCACATGATTGATATGTAATAAGGGCCTGCTTTTTTAGGGCCAGGGCAAGAGAAATGGAAAGGAAGCGACAGATTCCTTATAAATCCTTAACTATAATTTGTTTGCCAAATTGCTTAGCCCAGAATGTGCTCAAAAATCAATGCTAGGAAGAGTATCATATGGAGATGCTTTAATTGTTCAACTAAAATGACTAATTCTCACACAGACATAATTACAAATGGAATAATCTTGTTTGCACATGTTCACTAATTCATTTAATGTTTCTAATGAACAAATGAAAAAATGAGTCTTAAAAATAAAATATGGCACTCGGGAATATTTCTAAATCACAATGAAATCAACATGCGTATTCCTCACATCAAGGACTCTTTGTTGACTGCGTTGTGGCCTCAGTACCTGCATAATCAAATACCCTTGAAGGATACTTACATAAAAGGTGAAACCCTGAATGAAATAGCAATAATGTTCTAGTTTGTAGCTTCTGGCTGCCAGGCAGGTGGGCTCAAGTTGCATAAGAAATAAGATTTTATCTTTTCAACTCAATACTATAATTTCAGAGTAAGCTTGAGACGTAGAGTAAACCAAAGCTAGTCAAATCAAAGAAAGGGCTTAATAAAAGTTAGGCAGTAGGTTTAACAGAAATGTCACATAATCTTTTTCATTTTTTAGAAGTATTGTATAGCAGCTAGAACAATGGATGAAAAGTCAGCAGGGTTCTCGTCTTGGCTAAGGACCCAGCTGACTGAGTATGAGTTTCTTTATCTCTCTGAGCCTTAATTTCTTCATTTGTAAAGTAGGGGAATTGAACTATCGATCTCTAGGGTTATTTCCAACTCTAGAATTCATTGTCTACTCTCTTTTAAAATAATTTTGGGGTTAAATTTTGTGGAAGGCCTATTGCCTTTGGAAAACTATCTGCAAGCATGTAGTAAGAGGTAGGTAGCCATGGAACACACTATCTTTGAGGTATAATAATGATGACTGAAATGGGGCAGAGGAGTATTTAGGACTTAGGTAAAGGATCAATTTATTTAATAGTAATCCTTAGGCTTCCTTATTGAGATTACTACTACAATTTAAAAAACAACAATGCAGATGGAAGGAGAAAAGAGAATCTGTTTTTAGAAAGAGAGTACTTGATTATTCAATAAATATTTGTCAATGGGCTTTGTAGGCCTTTGCACTGGCTGTCTCCCCAAGGACCAGAATGTGTTTTCTCCTCACCTTTACATTAGAATTCCTAGTTTTCTTTAAGGCTCAGCTCAATTGCCACTCTTTACAAGAGACTTTCCAGATTTCTTCAGCTGCTGGTACTTTTATTAAAAATCATCTTGTATCTATTTTGTACTTATATATGTACAAGTTGTCTCCTGGTAGACTATAAGCTCCTTGAGGACAGGGGCTGTTGTTGCTTTTGTCTCTGTATTCTCATCACCTAGCACAGTGCCTTGTAGATAACAGGTGATTAGTAAATGCTTGTTGACTGATTGGTTGATTGGCTGAATATAAAACATGGACCTTTCAAGGAGCTAATAGTCTACATTGGAGAAGATAAAAATAGCACAAACAAACCAAAAGATAACAAGAAAAAAAAACAAACAAAACCAGAGTCCTATCACTTAAGTGATAAATTATGTCTTATCCTACCACAGTTTGAGGTACTGCCTTTTAGGAAGAATATTGACAAGTCAGAGAAAAAGATCAAAGGGGATGGATCTGGATGGTGAGACTAATAATGTCAATGACATGCAAAGACTAGCTGAATGAAGGAACTGGGGATTTTTAGTCAAGAGAAGGCTCAGCTGTCTTCACATATTTCAAGAACTGCCATATGGAGGAGAGATTATACTCATTCTCATTGGCCGCAGAGAGGGTCAAACTAGAAGCAGTGGTTCAAAGTTGCAGAGAAGATGATTTAGGTTTGACTTAAGAGGGAAAACCAAACTAAATTGAAATTTCCCAAGCATTAGACCGAATAGTAGAATAAACTTCAGTGGGAGATAATTCCTCTTCGTTAAAGGTCTTTTACGTGTAGATTGATGCCATTTTCCTGGGAGATTTTATAGGATTATCCCATTGATGTACAGTTAGGTGAGATGATTTCTCAGGTCACTTCCCACACTGTGATTCCATAACAGTGACATCAGAAAGACTTCAAAATAATAATAATAAGTGAACATATTTTTAATGATTGCTATTCACTCACTGTAACAAAATGTGAGATTAAAAGTGGAAGCAATACTAATCAAGATCCAGTGGCCTCCATATTTCTGTAGTCCGGTCACAAAAGATATAATTTCCTCTGAGTTCATACCAGAAAATAGGGTTGTACAAAGGGGAAACATTTCTAGCTGCCAAGTATATTTCTCTTAGGTTAAGAACACTTGTTCTGGCACAAACTGGTAATCCCGGCTTTGGGGGGAGGTTGAGGCTGATGAATCACTTGTATTTCAGCATTCTGCATTTCAGTAGGGCTAAAACTGTTTCCTCAATTCAGAAGGAAACCAGGTTGGGCAAAGAGGAAAAAACCAATTGAGGGTGAAAATGGAATAAGTCAATCAGGAGTGGGATTGGGCCTATGAGAAGCCAGTATTCTGTTTTCTTCCTAGGTAAGATGGGGTGACCAAATATCAAAAGAAAAGAAAGAAAAAGAATGGCTATAATTAAGAGTTAAATATTGAATTAACATGCGTATGTATATGTGTGTGTGTGTCTGTGTGTGTGTGAGTGCCAGGAAAAGGGACTCCTTCTAGATTTAATAATGTGGTGGCTAAGGTCAATTAATGAATCAAAAAGGATTTGTGGAATACCTACTATGCTCTAGACATTGTGCTAAGATCTGGGAATACAAAGACAGAAATGAAATAGGTCCTGTATTCAAGGAATTTACAGTCAATCTAGGAGACAGTATGCACACACATAAGTATATATAAAAATATAAAAAAGAAATACAATGAAATTTTGTGGATCAGGCATTGGCAGCTGGGGGTAGTAATCATGAGAGGCTGTTTTGTAGGAAACAAATGACTGTAAGAGGTCAATGTGGGGAGGAGTACATTCCTGGCATGAGGGACAGCTAGTACAAAGACAATGTAGAGAGAAGATGGAGGTTGATGTGTGAGGAAATGCAAGAAGACCAGTTTGGCTGTACTATAGAGTATAGGGAAAAAGAGTAACATATGATAAGTCTGGAAAGGTAGGTTGGCCCTAGGTTGTGAAGACTTTGAATGCCAAACATAGGAATTTTATATTTGATCTTAGAGGTAATAAGTGAGCCAATGGAACTTATTGAGTAGGGGACTGACGTGATCAGACTTGTGCTTTATAGGAAAATCACTTTAAAAGACATGAGGAGGATGGAATTGAAGAGACAAGGGACTTGAGACAGGGAGATCAATTAGGAAGAGATTACAATAGAAGAGATAGTGACCCTGACCTAGAGTAGTGGCCCTGTGAATAGAAAATGGAATAAAATTGGAAGATACTGTTGAGATAGAAATGATATTTGGCAACTAATTGACTATGTGGGATGTAGAAGAATGAAGAGAAGATATCTCTAACTTTAGACACTTGGGAGACAGAAAAATGATAGTGGCCTTAACAGAAAAAGGGAAGCTTAAATGGGGAGGAGAGAGAAGACAGTGAGTTGTCTGTCTGCCTGTCTCTCTTTCTTCCTTCCTTTCTCTTTCTTTCTTTCTCTCTCTCTTTCTTTCTTTTGTTCTCTCTCTCTCTCTCTCTCTCTCTCTCTCTCTCTCTCTCTCTCTCTCTCTCTCTCTCTCTCTCTCTCTCGTCTGAAATGTTTTGCAGGACATCCAGTTAGAAAGGTACAATAGGTTGGTGGAGATGAGCATTAATGCTTGATTTTTGACAAGAATGCTAGTCAAGAATGGGTTAAAGGAGTGAGCAAGGCTGTCCAGCTGGAGCCAGCTCTCAATCAAGGGCTGCATAAAAAGCCAGCAGGAGGAGAAGTGGGGGCTGGCCATGCTGAGACTGCCTTTGGAGTTGAGCAGCTGAGAAGTTGCTCATCTTTTGGTTCAGCCTGTTGTCAAACCCCCCCAGTGGGGGGAGGGGGCGGAGGGGGCAGCCTTTGTTAAAACCCAGAGAGAGCAGTGTTTTATAGTGAGTCTGACAAATAAAAGACCAACCTGAACCATCTGGTTCTGTAACATATGGGAAACACAGATTTCTATTGCTGATGACCAAAATATTGGAGCCCGTGGAATCTTAAGGCATTTAACTATTGGGAAGCATCACAATAATGGAATACAACGGCTTTTATAATCTTAATGATTATTAGGAGAAAAAAAAGGAGAAATCTCGATGTTGTGATCAGTGTGACAATTACTATGTCTAACTAGGGCATCTTAGGGCAGAACAGCTGATGGTTCAAGAATTTTAACTCTGGGATACTTGAAGGATCTCTTGATAGAAACGAAAATAACATTATCACAATGGAAAAGAGAAATAAAATTACTGAGAAGTAAGGTGACTACAATTCTTAGAGCTGTATATCAGAGTCAGAAGCCAAAAGAAAAAAAAGACAAATTCTTTGTCATTTCCCTTAAACCTTCTGTGAAAAAAAGATTTAAGTCTGATGATCTCACTCTGACATTTAACACCCCCAAAACAAGAGTCCTTGAACAATCTAAAAGCTTACTGTTTTAATGACTCAGATGCATTCTATAGTAGTCGGGCCATTATCATAAAAACTAACCAATTATCTTTCAAGAAAAGGACAAATTTAATTTGGAATCATCTTCAAACTTCATCAATATAAAAAGATCACTAGTAATATGCAGAATAAGTTGAAAAACAATCTGAAGTGAAAGTATCTATAAGTTCATATTATGGGCAGCAAAAATACCAGCTTAGCAATAGAGTTTAGGGATCACAAAACCTGGGTTCCACTTCCAGGCCTATCACTCCTTAGTTGTGTGACCCAGTGTAAATTATTTTACCTTTCAAAGTGTTCCTCAGGGTGAGAGGGGGAGGAGGAAGACAAATTTGATGTCCCAAAAGGATTATCAGAAGGACCAAATTAGAGAATGTGTGTAAAACATTCTGAAAACTTTACAATCCTATTTACATGTAAGCTATCATTATTTTTGAATAGGAGTACAATTAATTTATCCATTGAGGCAGTGTTGCATAATGGATAGAGGGCTGACTTGAAGTCAGAAAGACATGAATTCAAATTTTGCCTAGGATACATATTAGCTCTATGACTATAGACAAGTTTATTATCTTTCAGAACCCCAGGCAGCACCCTGATGCTATGAAGTATAGGGAAGTTACCAATCTGCAATAGTGAAAGTAGTTTACACACCTGAAGTTTCTTGCACTGATGAAATCACAGGTCCTAATCACAGGTTCTCCAAATCTTGACTTCAGCAAATATTAAGCATTTAAATTTACTTTTCAAGCCAATCAAAATTTCCTTGGAGTTGGGATTGACTATGGTAAAAAGATTAAGGAAAGTGAAAGTAGAAAGACCACTAAATTTGGCTTTGCAAGACTTTGGTTCAATTTGTGATGTTATAACTTAAAACCTGTGAGCCCTTGATCAAGTCACTCCCCCCACCTTTGGGCTTCATTTTCCTCATTCTTGGAATGAGTGTGTTGGACTAAATGATCTCTAAGTTTCCTTTGAGATCTTAATCCTTGGAGCCTATGAGTTTGGATTTCTTAAAGTGACAAGTATCTTGGGATGGAGCTTGGGATGGTACAAAGGGGAGCAAAGACTTGCAGGATTATTTGCTTAATTAGGTTATTTGTTCATTTGCAAAACATGCTAAGTGACATCTGCAATGACAGAAGAATGGCAAGTGCCAATAATAACTGAGTGTTTAAATAAAGAGATCTGGTAAAATAAGAAATATTAGCGAGTAGTTAAGTGGGCAACAGCTTGAAAAATAAAAATATATTTGTGAGCATGAATTGAAACTGCAGATGTTCAACCTGGAAAGTTGTCATGCCAAAAAAAGAGACTTTGTTGGGACAGTGAGCAACAGAGTAGATAATAATGATGATGATGCCTGCTATTTATAAAACATCTGTCTTTAGTGATTTCAAAGCACTTGGAGTGGGTATCTCAGTCAAGGCAGCCACCTTTTGTTTAGATCGGCCCCAGTGGTGGCAGCAGCGGATGTAGTCAGAATTCTTGATGGAGACAGTGTCCAGGGAAGGACACTTTCCACGAAGTTGAGGGCCCAGGGATTTTGCACGTTACATTCTCATCTTGAAATTGTACTCAGATGACTGTCATTATAGTTATTGATAATAATCTTTTCCCATGAAAGGCTGAAGAAATATGTGAGAAAAAGTCTAGGTACTTTATCACTTTGAAGCCCAGAGTGGTTAAGTGTCTGACCATGGTCACACTGCAAGTAAAAGAAAGTGAGAAAACTAGGATTAGCCCACCTGGTCCTCAATATAGACTTCTTCCCATGTTAGCATAGCAATAATTTAATTTTGTGTTGGCATTGAAATCTCTGAGAATTTACTCCTAAAGAGGAAGGAGAATGGGGGAGACAGTTTACACAACTCTGGTTGAGATCACACCTGAAATGTAATGTTATGTTTTTTGAGCATCTCATTACCAGGAAGATAGAGATAAGCTGGAGGGAGTTCAGAGAAGAGTAAGGAGAATGATTAAGAGGCTGGAGGGACTGGCTTGTGAGGAAAGATTAAAAGAATTAATTATGTATAGCTTGACTAAGTGAAGGGAGAGGGGGGCATGATAACTGTCTACAAATATCTAAAGGGTGTAAACAGTGAAGAGGAAGAATGATTTAGAATAGGACCAGGGTAAAACTGGGAGTAATGGGATGAAATTGAGAAAATAAAAATTTAAGTTAAATACTAGGAAATACTTTTTGACAGACAAATCTATTAGAAAGTGGAACACAGTCCCCAGGGTAATGGTAGGAGAAAGTCTTGAAAAATTTCAAAATAGAGGGGATAAGAAAGCAGAAAGTACATTCAATGAAGAAAAGTCCAGTTTGGCAAAGAGAAACATTTAGTGACCTTGTAGGGGACCCCTCCCATTTTCAATTTCTATCATTATGTGATTCCCCCAATGGGACAAAAGCAGTTGACTTGGCACAGTTTGGAAGAATAAATTAATGATCATATAAATGCAGGTTAAACAACATCCATAGGGAGCATACATAACCCAAAATGGTCTAAATGTGTTTATCCATTTTGTACTTAGGTAAAATACTGTACATCCACTATGTTTGTTTTGTTGTTGTTTGTTTTGCAGCCTGTAGTTCAGACTTTCTTGGGTGAAGATTGCAGTCCTGAATTTGAATTCAAAAGGACTTTGGTTAGGTTCTCACCTCTGCTATTTATATATGGTATGACCTTTGATCAGTCACTTAACCTCTCTAGAATCTTAGTTTTCTCATTTGTGAAGATGGAGTTCAGACTAAATATTTTCTAAGGTCCCTCCTTGTACTAAATTGAAGATTCTATGATCTTATAAGCAAGCAACTTCACCTTTTGGGCCTGAGTTTCCCCATCTGTAAAATGACTGAACTCTATTAAATGGTCCCTAAAGTCTCTTACGGCTTTAAACTTACAGAACTCTATCGATTATGTCATAAAGTCTTCCCTGCCTTTTTGGTTACAGAAACACATTTTAAAGCTCTGATTGGCAACCAACTTACAAAAACCAGTGCTTGTTGGTTTTCATTAAAAATCATATACAATCATAATTTGTGAAGATGAAATTCTACATCATTCTTATAGTAAAAAAAATAGTCCTTAGATTTATAGCTAATGGGTTTTCATAAACTAAGATGAGTACAACTGTCAAAAAAATTCCATTATCATAACCCCTGCAAGATAAAGCCACACCTTAGCAACCAGGCTCTGCCTCCTTCCTATGAAGGGCAACTGGTACAAAGGATAGCAATAAACTGAGGTTCACCTATGAAAAGTCTAGCACTTTTGCTCTAAATATAATTTAAAGTCTCTTAATAAATGCATTCAGACACAGTGTGTGAAAAAGGGAAAGGTTTTGAAACAAACCCCATCACAATTCCTTTGGGAAGCAATAGCCCTCTGTAGTCAATGCAAACCACTTCCTATAGCATTCCTTAGCTGTCTTAAATGCGTCAGTGCCTCTTTGTACTTATAGTAAAAACAACTGATTAGGGTAGAGGAAACAACACTCCAACAGCCACATTCTACAGACAATGCAGTGAGACAATTAATGAAACGTGATCTGTCTAGACATTTTTCATATTGCAAATAAAAACGTGCGTAGGGTCTTATTACCTAATAAACTTGAGCTTGCTGACAAATACAAAATGCACGGCTAATGGGCCTGGTAAACATACGTTTCTTTCCTTTCCAGATTTGTGTTAAACATACCTCCCAAATGCCCTCAAACGATGAGTGTAACTGCTTTACATGCCAAATACCATTAGTAATGTAGCTTTCTTATAATGTGTTTTTCAGCTCTGACCTTCCAGATTTTATCTTAAGTAGGTCTGACCCCCTCTGGGTCATTTCAGGGAGCATGTACTTGATTTCTAAACATTCATAAGGGTAGTCAATCATGAAAGCTTTGCTTCCCAAGAACTCCTATTTGTTTTGAAATAATAATTATAAATACTAATATTAATAATGATAGTAATAATAATGTGAAATAAAGCATTTAAAGTTTGCTAAGCACTTTTCAGACATCTTCTCATTTGAAAACAAGTCTCTTCTGTGTTGCAGAATTTTTCCCTCCTTTTTTTTCTTTTTGAAAATAAGATCCATGATTTGATCAAAGGAGATTAAATAAATCAGCTCACAGTCATAAAAAACCATTGGTTCAACTTTTCTGCCCAAGTGGTTTGGCAGCCTTTATAGTCTGGCTTAAACTTAAACAATTAGAAACTTCCAAACTAATTAGGGAGCAGAACATTATAGGACTTGGGAAATTTGGCAGCTATCACTAAAAATTAAAAAAGAGAAAAGAAAAAAAGAAAAAGGGAAGAGTTCAAAACTACCTATTATGTCAGTGACTTGAAAGTTCCAAAGCCCAGAAATAACATCCAACCAGCCTGGCCCCGAGCGGCAGTCTTGCCCTTCGAGCATTCTCTCCTCATTTTTCATGCTTCGCAAGCAAGTTTATGGAGAAAGCAACACGGATTTCAGTGCCAAAATAATGCCATCCATACCCTTTATCTAATTTACAGTATCAATGCATCAGTGCCTTTATTATTTCAACTACAAAACAATCTTTAAATCTGTTGAAAGTTCTGAGGTTAAAGCATCATTATAATTTCCTCTAATATTCAGTTATTATATTGAGGTTTTTTTTCTTCCAGGAGAATAGCAGCTGCTGGGAATATCTTTTCTTACAAAAAAAGAGATCTATCACACAGAGGGAACTGGTTTATTTGCCAGCACTACACTACATACGTAGCATATGTGTAAAGGTACATTCATAACTTCATACTTTTGAAATATCCAGCAATCACTAATTCAATTAAATTCAAATTAATTTTTTTTTATCAAGCACGTGTGCCATACAAAGTGTTGTGTCTAAGTCATCGATAAAGACCAGGTTGAAATAAATAATGAAATGAGTGATGTTAACTCCAGATTTAAAAAAAAAAAATTGTGGCACAGGACGTTAAATGCCTGGTCAGTGACTGTGCCTTAAAGAGAGGACAGCTATGATTCTTTGTCTTTCTACAAAATAGAAACTGAGACGTTAAGTTTTCCCCCCCATACAAAGGGAGTGCAAGGGTGCCTTTGCTACATCTTACTTTCATGTAGAACTTACATTATAAAGGGGTCATCCTGGTGTTTGTAGTAGGAGGTCTCCTTTCTTAAAGTACTAAAGGGATCTTATGGTGTCATAAGCTCAAACAAAAACAGTTCTGAGGCATGAGCTCTGAGGACAGTATCAAACTTGTGTTAGACAATATTTGCTTGTAACTTAGTATCATATAGTATGTATCAAGATTGAAACATATTTGAATCTTGGTATGGCACAGTGCCCTAGCACCTAGCACAGTTCCTGGCACATAGTAGGCACTTAATAAGTGCTTATTGAGTGATTACCTGGCAAAACGGATGGAGTACTGAATCTCATTCCTGATAGCTGTGTGACTATGGGCAAGTCATTTATTCTATCTATAAGACTCAGGCAACTCTCCAAGACTACTTACTGATTTAGAGAATTACAATGCGTGTGAGTGGAAGAAGTCTGAATCATGCTGACAAAAAATCACAGAACTTTGCAGTTCCTGATATACATTGACATACTCATCTAGAACTCACAGTATGAAAGTATTTACTAAGGCTCATCATCTTAGAACTCTAAGGGTCCTTAAAGGTTATTAGATTCAATTCTCTGATTTTGCAAATGACCGAAAGCACAAGTATGAACATGTCACTCCCCTTCTCAAGAAGTTTCTGAGGCTCCTGCCTGCCTCTAAAATACAATCTCCAGTTTGCCGTGTGATGTTGCTGATGCTGATGATAGCTAGTATTGATGTAGCACCTACTCCATGTCAGGCACTGTGCTATAAACATTTTATCTCATTCGATCCTCATAACAACCCTGGTGGGTAGGTACTGTGATTGTCCCCACATTACAGTTGAGGAAACTGAGGCAGAGGTTGCCTTGCCCAAGGTCGGAAGTGGGATTTGAACTCAGGTTTTCCTAACTCCAGACCCAGTACACTCTCCATTGAGCTTCCTAGCTGCCCCATGCTTTACAACGTTGTTCTCGTATTTTTCCAGGCTAATTTCGTCTTACTCCTACTCAAACATTCAACATTCCAGTCAAATTGACCTAATCAGTTTCTCTATACACTACAATTTATCTCTCTACTCTTGAATAGTATCTCTCACACCTGGGATACTTTCTCTCCCTGTTTTTAACCTCTCAGCATACCTAGCTTCAATCCTCAGTTCAAGTGCGATTTCATATGGGAGTCTTTCCCAGTTTTTTTCTATTTGTTCATTTTCCCCCCAACTCCCTTATCTGTGTGTGGTATTTCTTGCCTCAGTAGAATGTAAACTCATTAAGAACAGGGATTGTGTCATTTGAATTATATTCCTCAGTTCTTCCCATCTTTTCTCTTTGGTAGTGCCTAACACAATGCCTGACACTCAGTAAGCTCTTAACAAATGCTTGCTGAATGGAATTGAAAAGTCCCATATATACAAAATATTTAAAACAGCATTATTTATAGTATCAAAGACTTGAAAAGAAAGTAGATCCAATCAATTGGGAAGTGTTTAAGCAGTCATAGTGCATGAATGTAGTGGGATATTACTGTGCTTTTAGAAATGCCTTATAAATACGGAGAAACATTGGACAACTTACATAAATTCTTAGTCAAGTAATCAGAACCAAGAATACAATATATACATGATTACAGTGGTATACATAGAATTAACAAGAGCAGCAATTGAAATTGAAAGCTGTAAATTATAATGACCAAATTTGGCCCAGAAAAGAATACACCTCCTTCCCTTTTTTTGCAGAGGGGAGAGATTATGAATGAGGAATACCACATGTTGGACTTCATGGAGGTGTTCATTACTATGGCTAGACTGTTTTCATTTTTTTCTCTTTATAAAAAAATTTTACTCATAAGGGATGACTCTGGGATGTGGAAGAACTATATTGGGAAATGAAGGTCATGTTAAAGCAAAAGCTATCAATAAAATAAAAATTGATATATATTTTTTAAAGATGGAATAAACAGACTCAGAAAGATCAGGCAAATTGTCCAAGAGCAAATCAGACAACTACAAAGAGAAGAAACTAGGATTCAAACCCAGGGCCTGGAATTCCAAATCCATTGCTCTTTACTTGCCTATGGTCACATGACTAGGAAATAGAATTTGAAGACAGGTCTTCTTGACCCAGACCAATACTATATCTAAGATGCTATAATGTTTGACTGTACATTCAAATACACTTATATAAATATGGAATATGTATAGCTCCATGTGAACATACATACTACATATTTACATACTATATCTAATCTATTTTTCTATCTCTCCATTTTTCTATCTCTAACATCTATCTATCTACCTATCTCTCAATCTATTTACCTAACATAAATACACCGAGCACATAAATAATCTTAAAGTATACTGTGCTATTCATTTCAGGACATTTTTTCCCACATGGTCTTTTAATAAGATATAACAAACCCACTAGTGTTTGAAAGAGAAAACTAGGTCATGAAACATTTAGAACTTGGGCCTTTAATGGGAACATTCTAATAGCAACCAGCATTAGGAAAATAACACAAAGCACAAAGGTTGAGACCACAGTAGTTGCTCAATAAATACTTACTGATTAATCTTGAATCATTTGATAGAGGTCTTGCATCAAAGAACAGGTAGTCCTGAGGTGGTAGGAGAAACAATGAGGAGAGTTGGCAAGCAAGTAAACTAAGAAGAGTAGCTGAATTATAATGAGATTTAAAAGACTTAAAGCAATTTTGTTTTCTTATTGGTGGTACTTTAACCTGTCCAGAATTTTTCTCCTGAAAGGTCTCTACCCCCAACAAAGAACACAAAAGAATGTTACTGGCCCATGTTAGCTCCCTGGGAAAAGGATGCTGAGTTGGTACCCAGTATACTGTAATTTTTCTATGCCACTTAAGATCTTGTATCTCACACATGTCTTTAACACTTACCCAAGCTTGCATTATAATCCTGGGATTTTAGGATTATAGACTTAGAACTACATAGGGCATTAAAGGTCACCTAGGCCAACCCTCTCATTTTCTATATGAAGAAACTGAGGTGCAGAAAGTTTAAGTGACTTGCTATAGATCACGCAGGTAGTAAATGATAGAGCTGAGATTAGATTCTAGATCTTCTGACTTCAAATACAGCACTCCTTCTGCTCTACTACAATTGCTTCCTCAGCCTGTCTGTCTGTCTCAAGTGTTTTGACCCGGCTTTTGGGTCACTTGACTTTCACTCCTGCAGTTCCTCCAGCTTGCTCCTCTTCTGTCCATATTCTGTGGTTGAAAAATTCGAGAACTATGTGTCATCTCACCTTCCAGTTCTACTGCCCTAAAAGATAGTTGTTTTACTTATGCTTAGGCTGGTTGTAGTTTCTGGCTGTTAACTACTGACATTCTTTCTCTGAACAGCAGTATGGTTAGAAAGAAGTAGGAATTAGAGTCCCAGTACTTGGGTTATAATCCTAGTTCTTCCATGTATTACTTGTGTTACTTTGGACACATCACTTAATCTCTTGATACCTCAGTTTCCTAACTTGTAAAATTAGAGAGGTTAGACTAAATTACCTGTAAGGTAATACTCTCAATCCTTCAGTATTTCCAAAAGGTATTTTATCAGACCTAGTGGTGGGACTTAACAATACCCATTCCCTTCTTGGGCATCTACATTTTTTCAGCATTAGGGCATAGATACAGAAATTCCCATGTGTGCCGGTCACTTTACTTTATTAGTAACAATGATAAACTACAGCTTGTAGATCAAGAATGGATTCATCAAGGACAGAGCTTGCTAGACTGACTTCATTTCTTTTTTTAAATAAGATTACTAGATTAATTGATCAATGAAATTCTGTAGAAACACTATCAATGGATTTCCCAAAGCTTTTTGACAAAATCTGCCGTGCTATCCTTGTGGACAAGATAGAGATATGTGAGCGAGGTAATAGCACAGTGAGGAGAATTCAGAGCTAACCAAATGACCAATTCTAAAGAATAGTCAATAATAGGAATGGAGTGTCAAAAAATGTTCCAGGATTCTATCCTTATTATTGATGCCTTTAGTATCATCCCTTTCATTAACTTGTGATCTGTTCCCTCAATGTCCTCACAAATGCTTGCTGGGATAGTTCTAGGAAAGATCTCCTTCAAGTATACTAGGTCTAATCTAGTTCTTTTTTCTAATCTTTGTTCTCTTTAGTGCCATTGCTACCTCTTCTATGAACCTCTATAGTATAGAGATGTGAGAGTTAAAGTGTGATGATTCCGGTGTCCTTGATGATGAAAACTTTGTTAATAAAAAAATAAAGTTTTACAGTAATTTTTCAGTTGTTTCTTCCAATTTCATCTTTAAGTATTGCCAGGATGACTTTGCTTAGTTGGGTATTTTGCCAAGAATTTTTTGAAACTGATTTTATTCTCCACCTCTTATTTCTGCTTCATGAGGTAATATTGTTCATAATAATTTATCACCCTTTTCCATAATATTTTACAAATAAGTTTATATTTTAACCAATGTTGTCTTTGGCTATAATATTTCTCCTTTCGGTAAATTTGTCATTTTTGTTAGCTAAGAACATTGACTCATATCAGTCTAAATTTTATCAAATGATTATAGTCTGTGTCTATATCCTCTCTACCATTTCAATAGGTCAGGTTTTAGTTGTTTTGACTGGATGCTAAATCATTTCCACCCTCATTTTTATTATTCCAGATTTGTACTAAATTTTCATCATTATTCTAACAATTTGGTAGTCTGAAAATACATAGAAAGTTGATTCAGGACTTATTCCTAATAGGGGAATCTAGCTAATTATGTTAAAATTTACTAAAAATCACATTGGATTATATTTAGGGGAGTAGCATGGGGGAAGCTGGGAAAGCAGAACACATTTCCCCTCAAGCTATAGGTTAAACAGTCAGCCATCTGTTTTGTAAAGGCCTCTTCTTTTTTGTTGCCTTTGCCTTACTGAATTACATCTTCTGGTGTTTGAAAATACCTGTTAGAACCAAGCATGCTCAATTACTTCAGGCAGACTTTGTATCCAACTTGGAAGATATAGCAATTTACTCTTTACACGAGGTTACTCAACTGGAACACCTTGGTTCAAACTGTGTAGTTCTCAACTATCTTACCTGGACAGTTCAGTTCTATACTCAACTGCCAGTCCATTACTAGCTTGTAACCAGTCAATCTTGCCAAATGGAGAACTCTGGGCATTTCTAAAGTGAATAAGAACTTAGATATTTAAAGAGTATGCATTTTTTTCTGAGGACTTTGAAAATGAATTAATATGCAGTCTTTCTAGAAGTCAAATAGCACAATGAACTGTCACAGAGCACTGTACGGTGACTTTGGGTAAATCTTTTACTTTTAAGAAAAGTTTTGCATCTGAGTGAGAATGAAACAATGCTTCTCTGCCTTTTATGAAGAAGAAGAAGAAGAAGAAGAAGAAGAAGAAGAAGAAGAGAGAGAGAGACAGAGAGAGAGAGAGAGACAGAGAGAGAGAGAGAGAGAGAGAGAGAGACACAGAGAGACACAGAGAGACAGAGAGTGTGTTAGGAATAGTCAACCAATGATTGTGAGGCACACAGAAAGCAGAGCAGGAAAAGTAAGACGTATGAATTTGCTATTGACCTAGTCCCAGAGGGACAGCCCATGTGGATTATTTTTCAGTGGTGGTGATATGTGTTTGCCTAGTCACCCACTCTGTGCCTCTTACTCCCAATAGTACATATTTTTGAATAGCTGGTCAGGGTCAGGTGTGTGTTCACTGGCCGTGAAGAAGATCAGAGTTATTAAAGATCAAACCTTGACTTCACTGGTGGTATATCATTGTATTTAATTTCATTATATGATAATAAAGTAGAAACCTTTCATAATGCTAGTGTCAAGAGACAAGGATAACATCTAAGTTACAGAGTCTTTGAATTGTAGTTAGAAAAATACATTCTATATTGTTATGCATGAGGGCATATTATTTGGCTGTAGTATAACCAAAAACAGGAAAAAACCCAGGATATTTCCTACTAAGATTTTATGTATTTTCATTTTAAAAAATTATACATATGAAGAGAACTAAATTCAGCTGTAGCGTTATAACCCACTCTTCTTCCCAACCAAAAAAAGAAAGGAAAGAAAAAAGGCCTATTTAAACCACCAAAGACAGTTAACAGTAAATGTGTCTTCCTTGAAAAGATGCATTATGGGTAGATTATACAGTTGTTAATATAAAAATGTGAAAAATTACATTTTCCCAATTCAGTTAATAAAAAAACTCACTTTTTCAGTCAGAGAATTCATTTTGATGGATAACCGAATCATATTTTCAAGAACATGCAAATACCCTTTTCATCAAAATTTTGGTGGTGAGCTGTCTGTTTTCCTGATTCCAGATTTGCAGGTATGTGTTTCTATCTTTATCAAAATATGCCTTTAATTTTTTTTAATTGATACACTTTGTTTTAATGACATTTTCATTTTTAACATATGCCTCCCCTCCTCTACCCAGAAAATCATCCTTTGCAATAAATATTTTAAAAGCTAACAAAAGCAGTACAGAAAAACTAACCAATTATTATCAAGAATTCATTTTTTGCCTTCCTCTCACATCCTTTCCTCCACTAAAGAAAAAAAAAAGAAAAATACAGAACTTCTATCACATAAGTACAGTCAAGAAAATCAAATTCCCACACTACTCGTGTCCAAATGTATATTTTTTTATTCTGCATATCCTGCATGTCCATCATCTTTCTTTTATGAGCTAGCAGTGTTCTTCTGTGCGTGCGCACACACACACACACACATGTGCGCATGTGCACATGCACACACACACACACACACAGGTGTGTGTATGTGTGATCGTATGGATGTATATATGTTGTTTATCTTTCATTCTTGAAGAGAACCATGACATCAAGGAGGTGATGCCATCACATGCAAGTGAATTGGATTTAAGTGAGGGAGGGCTGTGCAAACTCAACACCCTCTGTTTCTTCTCTGGAGTCATCTGAGTCAAATGATGAAGTATAGATCAGGACTACTAGAGATGGCCCTGGATGCAGTAGGAGACATTGGCCTTTTTAAGCTGAATTTTTTACAGGTCTCAGTTTAACTGAGGCAACGCCCTTTCAGTGATTAAGGTTAGGTAAAAAATGAGGCAGAGACACACATACATGTACACATAAGTACACACAGACATATAAACACATATGTACATATATATAAACATATTTATATATACATGTGTATATATGTATATGTGTATATATATGAAGACTTTGGAGGTATATAAATATGGATATGTATATATAATATGTATACACACATAATAGATATACATAGGTGCATGTATAGATGTGCCTATATGTATCTGTGTGCATGTATACATATATGTATACGCACACACATGTGCATGTATGTGTGTATACATGCATGAACATGCATGATGCATGTTTGCATTACTTAGTGTTGTAATGGCAAGCAAAGTAGGACTTTTTGCTGGGGATTTTTCTGGAGTGATCTCAGCAGTAAGGCAGTCAAGTAGCTTTCACTGAGTCTTGCCTTTGTTTGAATCAAGACTGTTTGATTGGAAACAGTATATATACTCTGAGGTTAGCATTTTGCTTTGAGGGCTCATTCATTGGAAGAGTGTTAGTGTGATCTGGACAGATGAGACTCTGGGTAGCCATTAAGGAGCCCCTTGGCTTTGAAAACCCAGATGTTGGTGCTTCTCTCTCTCTGGTAACTATGTATGTATTGCTATCATCAGACAGTTAGAAGCCTGTCTATCGATTTGTGTTATTTTCTCTGTTTGCAATTTCTGTTTGTATTTGCTCTGAAGTTCAGGGTGCTGTTTCCCCTGAACAAAGTAAATGGTTTGTGTATGTTTAAGTAAGACTGTTAACCCCTTAAAGTTGCTTTCCTTTAGAAAAGCAGATCAAAGATCCTATGCTAGTGGCCCTCCTGTGTGCTAGTGTTATTGGCCTTACACCTTCACAAAAGCTGCAAGTAACATTGTTGTTACAAAATAGTATAGTTGGCAGGATCTGCAAACTAAAAAGAAAGTATGGGGGCTGTGATCACTGTTTGTTTCCCAGTTGTGGTAGCTATGATTCTGTGGAGCCATGGAGGAGGAGTGGAGAACTGCCTGTGTACCAACTTTGGTGAGGTGAGAGAGGGAATGGAGAGCTCACTGCATTGGGACTCAGTCAGAAGCCAGGAGTGGCTGGCTCTTGTGGGAGGAGGAGGAATGCTGGAGTTCAGAATTCAGCCCTGGAGCAAAATAAAAACTTTGCAGCAAGGCACTGAGTGTGCTTTTCTGCTGCATCCCCCTGGGATGATTTGAGACCCAGGGGGAGGGTGGAGTTGTCTGTGGTGGGTGGGGGGAAGTGCCATGGACCCCCAAGGAACCCACCCTGTTGGCTTTGTTGCACAGCCACCCCTCAGGACTTGGAAGAGGGGGCTGGAGCAATGCGGGGAGAAGGAAACACCCCAAGAGAAATTTATTTGGACTTTTTTGTTTGTGTTGGGACTTTGCTCATTAAAGCATGCATAAACCTGAGAGTGCCAGGAGGAAGCCTGCAAGGCAGTGTGGGGTGAAGGACACACTGCCAAGAAGGACTTTGCTTGGGTACTCTGTATTGACTGAAAAGACTGTAACTTGCTGGGACCTATGGGTGGATGGTATTTTCCGCTACTCCTTAAGGATGATATGTTGTTTTAGGGAATACCCTGGCCTGGGACCCCCTGCTTGTATAAACAAGTATTTTGGGGAATGGTACTGAATGATGTTTTGCTTAAGGATGTTGCTATGAACATTATGGCTTAGTTTATTAAACAATGATATATGCTGTGTGGGTATTCTGAGAAATGCTGTAAGATATACTGAATGATATGTTTTATTTAAGACTATGTGACCACTTTACTTAATAAGTTATTATGTGATGGGATCACAATGTATAGTGCCTCTATTTGTTCCAGGATCCATGGCCATTTACATTGTAATGCCAAGGATCCTGGAGGGGTGGAATATAATGGCAAGCAAAGTGAGACTTTTTGCTGTTTTTTTTTTCTTTTGGAGGGCTTCTCAGCACTAAGGTAATCAAGTACCTTTCACTGAATCTTGCCTTTGTTTGAATCAAGAGTCTTTGAATCAAGAGTCTTTGAATAGAAACAGTATGTACACTCTGAGGTTAGCAACACACTTTGAGTGCTCACTCATCGGAAGAGTGTTTGTGCAATTTGGCCAGATGAGACTCTGGGTAGTCATTAAGGAGCCCTCCAGCTTTGAAAATCCAGATGTTGGTGCTTCTTTCTCAGGTAATTATGTATGTATTGTTGTTGTTAGACAGTTAGAAGCCTGTCTGTTGATTTGTGTTGTTTTCTCTGTTTGTAATTTCTGTTTATATTTACTCTGGAGTTCAGGGTGCTGACTTTTCCCCCTGAACTAAGTGAATGATATATGTATGTTTAATTAAAGTAAGACTGTTAATGTCTTAAAGTTGCTTTCCTTAGAAAAGCAGATCAAAGAACCTATGCTAGTAGCCCTCCTGTGTGCTGGTGTTATTGGCCTTATACCTCCACAGTAGCTGCAAGTAACATTGTTGTTACAAGTGTATATGTGTAAATATACATGTAAATGCACATATACATACATACATGCATACATATATAAATGTGTGTGTATGAATAACTCCAAAGTAATTTTTCCTTAATCTCTTTGGGGTAGAGACCTAAGTGCAGTTGGCCAAATAGCATTCATAATTTAGTAAATCTTTGTGACTAATTTAATTTTTTTCCAGAAAGCTAGACCCATTAACAGCTCTATCACTTGTGCCTCTATTTGCCTGCTTTCCCATTTGTACATCTATGCTTTTTTCTTTGTCCCTTCTCCTTGACTATCTGTACATACTAAAATCAAGCCAAAATCCTATCTTTAAGATTAAGGTTTCCCAATCTACATCAGCCCACAATCTCTACTTCTTCCTCTGATCTACTAGACCACATAGTGGCTACACTACTTTATGGAATCTCATGTATATCTGAATTAACTCTTTCTTCCCTCAATTTTATTTTCATATGTTTTATGTCTTGATTACCCAAGTAGACCGTAGGTTCCTTGATGGTTGGGGCTGGATCTTATACTTCTCTGCATCCCCCGTGGCAGATCCAACGTATCTTGTACATGTAAAAGAACTAAGATTGCAAAAACCATGGCATTAAATAACAGAATTCCACATGCCTATTTTATTCTGTGGGATCCTACTCTTTGCTTAATCTAGGACACCTGAGTCTTTTGCTTCCCTGTAGAGGAAAGTGTTGAAGCCTATACCTGTGGTGTTCTTATACCATGGGAGATGGCATGACAACATGAACAAAAATGTTGCATTTGGAGTTAGAGGGCATAAGTTCAAATTCTAGCTCTGGCATTTACTACTTACAACAAGAAAAATGACATAAGTAGTATGGCACTTACTACTTATTTACAACTTGGGCAAGTCATTTAACCTTTATGGGTCTAAATTTCATCAATAACAAAATGAGGGGGATGGTCAAGCTTTGCTCAAAAGTACCTTCCATCTCTAAATCCTGATCTTATGGATATTAAAATAAAGTCTCTCCCATGTGTTAATTCCAGTGAGACTCAAATTATTTCTGATTTGTTGCCATTTGCTATCCTCTTGAGAATAACACTCTGGGTTGGACTAGAATTCTTTGGAGGCAATTTAATGAGGCACTTAGAGACTATGGCTAATTGTTTGGTCATTTTACTTGTGTCCAACTCTCTGTGACCCCATTCGGGTTTTCTTGCAAAGATACTGAAGTGGTTTGACATTTCCTTGTCCAGCTCATTTTACAAATGATGAAACTGAGGCAAACAGGATTATATGACTTGCCCAGGGTCACACAGCTAGTAAGTATCTGAGGCTGGATTTGAACTTATATCCTCCTGACTCCAGGGCTGGCCCTCTATCCACTGCACCACCTAGCTATCCCACTATGACTAGTATTTCAAACTTGGATTATATTTCCTGAAGTACTATTGACCAGTCATACAATTAAGCAAGTCATTTATATTTGCATGCCTCAGTTTCTCTGGCTATCTTTAAAGTATATGAGTGGGAGAATACTTAACTCCTATGCTCTTCAAAAAGAGTAAACTGTCAACTATGCAAATCGAAAGTATATTTTCATCCTGAATTAGAATTTGAGTCAATAACTAAGAAGTGAGAGGTTTTGCCAAGTGATTGACCTTAATGAATGAGTGAGGTAATTGGAAATATTTTAAACTGGCTATAGTGAAACAGTGCTTTATCTAGACTGGAAAGCATCCAGAAGAGGGCAACCAGGATGCTGAAGGACTTCACAGTCATACCATATGAGGATATGGCATTGAAGATTGAAGATACAGAGGATATTTAGCCAGCAAAAGAGAGACAGTAAGGATACCATATTAGATATCTTCAAGGATCTGAAGGACTGTCACAAGTAATTTGTCAACATTGGACTTATTGTGCTTGGCCACAGAGGGTAGAACTAGGAACAATAGGTAGAAGCTGAAGAGAGACAGATTTCAGCTCGTTGGTAGGAAAACAAATACCCGAACAAGCAAACAAACAAACGCACGTGCAAACCTTTCAAATAAACTGTTGTTGTTCCAGAGGCATCTAACTCCCTGTGATCCCATTTGGGGTTTTCTTGACAAAGTGATGGGAGTGGTTTGCCATTTCCTTCTACAGATTATTTTATAGATGAGGAAACTGAGGCAAACAGGGTGAAGTGACGTGGCTGGGGCACACGACTAGTAAGTGTCTGAGGTCAGATTTGCATGTAGGAAGATAAGCCTTCCTAACTTCAGGCCCGGTACTCTTTCCACTGTGCCTACTAGTTGCCCCTCCAAACAATTAGAGCTATCTAAAAGTGAAATGGGCTGCCTTGAGAAGTAGTAGGTTGCCCTTCACTAGAGTCTTCATGCAAAGGCTACATAACCCTCTCATGGGGATGTTATAAAGGAAATTCCTGCATAAACACTAGTTGGTCTCTGAAGTCCCTTTTAACTCAAAGATTTGGTTATTTTGTGAATATCAGTCAGTGATAAAATAAGCTTGTCTAGGAAAATGGTTTATTTGAAGGCAAATAACTCTCAGCCTTTGAGCTAGCCAGTCTCTATTCTATGTGGTTTTTTTCCTTTTTACTCTGTAAAGCAGTTTTTAACATCAATCTCACTTTATTGTATGATTAATTAAACAATCATCTCTGTTAAAGATTTATTTTTTTTTTGGTAAAAACTGATGGCATGTTTTTAATGAAATTGTAAGATCTGATCAATGTCCACAAACCCTACAAAAAAGAATACAACGTTGTGGGCCAAGCAATGATTTTTCCATTAATCCATATTTTATTTTTTACACATTTATCTCTCTCCTAGAGGGAAAACCATGAAAAATTATCTTAAGCAATATTAAGTCAGCAATATATTTTAAAAGAATATGAATCTGAGTAAAGATTGTTTGAGTCTGTGTTCTTGTATCTCTAGTGCCTAGCATAGTGTCTGTTATATAGTATATGCTTTATAAAAACGTGTTGATTTACAACAATATGTCAAGGTCCCTAGAGGATTATCAGCTAGGCAGGTATGAATATTTTGCACAATCTTTTCAATGCTGCTGTTGCTGCTCAATTGCACAAGCATCTTCTTATTCTTTGCTTATTCTGATCTTCTCAAGAAAGTCTTTTTGAATTTCCCCATTTAATGGTAGTGCCTTCCTTCTGAGATCATGTCCAGTTTACTTTGTATATTGGCTTATTTGTATATAATTGTTAGTGTGTCATCTCTTTCAGTAGATCATAAACTCCTTGAAGGCAGAAACAGTCTTTGTTTTTATTCATATCCCCAATAATTAGCATATTCTTGATACGTAGTAGGACCTTAATATGTTCTTATTTACTAGACCATACTTCTCCTTTCTTAAAAGCTCTGACAAGAAATAGCTGAACAATTCAAGAGTGACTACAAGGTAATGAGACTGAAAGGTTATTGAAACGTTCATAATCAGCTATGGAAAATCTCAGACATGTAAGGGACCCCAGAATCCATCTAATGCTAACCCAACTTAAACAAGAATCTCCTTGGCAATATGTTGAACAGCTTGCCATCTAGACTTTGCCAAAGGGTCTCTTGTTCCTAAGGCAGCACTGTCCATCTCTCACAGCTCTGAGAACTAGGAAGATTTTTCCCCCTGCCCAATTCTGCTAAATTACACAACATACTTGTATGTGCCTGCACATTAGCCAAAATAAACTACCTCATTATTTCTAAATATGTTCCACCTTTTCCACTCCTGTGTCTCTTTTCTCTCTACTTTGTATTATCTTCTCTCCTACATATCTACTTAGTAAAATCCTAACTTTCAAATCTTAGTTGAAATATCACCTTGTCTTTGAAGCCTCTTGTGACCTATTTCACAAGCTTGAAGTGTTTTGCATACTGTAAAATACCATAGGCATGCCTATGTGTGTGTTCCTCAGCAATTTCTATACTTTGCCACCTGTGTTCTGGCCAATTTCCTCATCTTCCTTATATCCATTGGAACCTTGGATTCTGACCTTAGGCTGCTGGGCTCAGATCAATGAGTAATTTTTTTTAATCTAGACTGGAAATAGATCTTCTGCTTTCTGGCCATTTTTAACATTCTACTATGAATGTACCACCCATCTACCCTTCTAGCTCCACTCCTCCCATTAGAATATTAGCTCTTTGAGGTCATGAACTGTTTCACTTGCTTGTATTTGTGTCCTCAGCACTTAGCACAAATCTATCTATCTATCTATCTATCTATCTATCTATCTATCTATCTATCTATCTATCTATCTATCTATCTGTCTGTCTATCTATCTATCTATCTATCTACCTACCTATCTATCATCTATCTATCTACCTGTCTGTCTGTCTATGTGCCTATAAGGGTCTGAGACTTTAAATATCTCATTTTTATATAAAAAGTTCAAAGAATAAGACTAAGGATTGACAGAGACAATGGATTTACCCTTGGCTGAATAGCCTCTGTTAGAGTTTATAAAAGGTAGAGCTGCTATGGAGACTGAGGGGGTGGAACTGGGGATGCTTCTTACTTGTCCTAGGGCAAAGGTTCTGGTTCTCTATGAAAGAGATTGGAGAGATCAACAGTGCCCTACAAGAACAAGGACTTCAACTAAGCCAAAAATTAGAGGTCATGGAGACTACAACCAAACAGGAGAGTCATGCATCTAACCCAGGAGAGACCACAGCCAAGTACAATGCTAGGATATCACAAGAAGAAATTATGACTCTCCCATGCCACACTGAGGTTCCTAGAACCTTACTGGATTCATCATTTGTGGAAACACTGCTCACAAGCCTCTATTTTCCCTTTCAGTCTTCCCTGATCTTCCAGAATTAATCACACAACAGCATAGCAACCCAAAAGGACATATTCTTAAAATAGAATGAATGCAATGTATATAACAAGATATATGAGTCAAGAGAAGCAGCATTGCACAGTAAATAGTGCACTGAAATTGGAGTCAAGGGAAACAGGTTGACATTCCTTTCCTGATACTACCTGTGTGACCATGGGCAAGTCACTTAAACTCTCTGAGCCTCAGGCAACTCTCTAAGACAATAAGTTATAGACACTCATCTATCTGTATTGTTAGGAGTTCCCATAGTGACAAAATCACATGGCATTGACATATTGACATGTTGATGAATCAAGCAGCAAAAAACACTCTCATTGTCCCTCCTCCAAATTTCAACCTCCCAAACTTCTAGTGAAGGCATGTTGTGACTCCTCTCATTTGCACTTGTCAAGTTTGTCAGCCTAATACCATAAGAGAGTAAGATGAGAAAATCAAGTTTGATTGTTTACTCTCTGTGCACTCATGTAATCATGCCATGGCAGCTTAGCAGAGAGCAAAGGAGTCTTAGCAATTTAACTAGTCATTAAACCTAAAACCCTTAGGGTCAGAAAAGTGTTGCATCTCAGTTCTAGACCTATTAAGCATTGGAGTCTTACAAATGTAGCTTTTCAGGAGAAGGATATCTGCAGTCATTGCTTCTCTTAACCAAAGAGTGAAGATGTCCTGTTAATAGCATGATGGAGTTAGATGCCGTAGCAGTTTGAGGCAGACAGGACAGTTTCCTGGCTCTGTATCCATTTTCATTTTTGCTAGAGTTTGTACCTAACTTCCCATCAGATACTGCAAATGCTCCTATCCAACCAGCATGTGGCCTGGGATGACATCTGATTTGGGGTAGCATTATTCCCTGATATGCTCTGCATTGTCTTGTAAGAGATGCAGTTAGTTACCAAGGAGAATAAATACCTTTTCCATTATTTGCATTTCTTTCTTACCTTCCTAGTGGATTGTCACCTTCTTGAAGGAGTTAAATATGTTTTCATTTATATTTGTATCCACTAAATATACTTTTATTAAACTCCTACTATATAAAACGTTCAATGGCAAGTGCTAGAGAGACAAATACCAAAACTAAAAGTCTTTACTCTCCAGGTAATTACAACACATCTTCCATAAGTACCTTGGCTGTCTTCAAGCAATATTTGTTAGATCACAGTATCATAAGATCATAGATCTAGAATTGGAAGTGATCTCAAAGGTCACTGAGTCCAACTCCATCATTTAAGAGTAGAGTCAATAATTAACTACTAATGATCCTCTGATTTTCCCCCTTGCCTTTTTATGTGCATACTTTTTTGCAGCTTATTTCCCATGGCCAGCACATATTTCTTCTATGTCTTTGCCTCTTCCTTCAGTGCATAGCTCTGGTGCTATTGCCTGCATGAAGTTTTTATTTTCCTTGATTTCCTCAGTATATAATCAATCTGATACTTCCCAAATCTCTCATTGTTCTTTTGTTCTTTGTTTCAGTTCAATGCCAATTGACTATATACAAAGCATGAGCTAAGAAGTGGGTATGTTTAGATGCTACACAGACCCTGTTAGCAAGGAGTTTACTATCTAATAAGGAAAAAGACACATACAAAAAATAACTGTAATGTAATGGAGAATGAGATAAATGCAAATAAAAAGGCCATGCAAAGTACTCTCAGAAATTTAAAGAGAGAGACTAAATTCACTCGGAAGGGCAAGGCAAAGTTTCACAGAGGAGATTAAAACTTAGTTAGTATTTGAGGGAGGAAAGGGAAATTTCACTCAAGTCATGGGTGAGGAATATTAAATTCAACCTGGGGGCAGGAATTAGACTAGCTTGGCTGGAATGTGGCAGAGAATATGAAAATCATTCATGTGTTATTAATTCTGAAGTCACTTGTGTACATGTCTTGCCCCTTATATCCCCTTATTAAATTGTAAGCTCCTTGAGGGTAGGAGCTGTGTTGTTGGTTTTTTTTTAATTATCACTAGCTACTAGCACAGCCCCTTAGAAGTTGCTGATAATAAATGCTTGCTTTCTGTTAATTAGAGAATATAGTCAGATGATTTGGGGTAAAGGAAAGTAAAATTTTTAAGATACCGAGGAGACAGAAGATGAAAACTTGAGAAGAGACTGTGAGGTACAGAAAGAAGGGGGGGGGGACGCTAAATAGATTGATAAGGATGCACAAGAAATTTATCTAATTGTTTATAATGTATAAAAGATGGAAATGAGGGCAGGTAATGTAGGGTAAATGTAAAAGTCTAGTGTGAACCTGTGTTAGAAGGCCAACAACTAGGAGTAAAGTCTCCCAATGAGTGCTAAAAATAACAAAAGGGGGCCTTTGATAGAAAGGAGGAGGATTGAGGAAGTGATATGAATGCTGCCTGGGGTGGATGAGAGGATGATAAGAAAAAATGGAGTCGAGGTCAAACAGTTCAACTACTGTCTTCTTTGCCAAGGAGAAAGGTGTTTGAATTGGGGAGGTCAGAACAAAGATGAGTAATAGGGAATTAAAATCTGAGATAGAAAAAGTGGATTTAGTTGACCTTGATGAATTTTAGTCACATGGCTTGAATTAACTACATCCCAATGTACTGAATGAACTGTTATGTGTGACTATCTGATCCACTGTCAATAACTTTTGATACCATGATATGGCAGATAAAACATCTAATGCAATTTTAGGCTGCAAACAAAAAGGCATAGCACACAGGACTTGAGAGGTGTCAGCCCTACTAAACTCTGCACTAATTACACCAAATCTTTAATATTTTGTTCCTTACTAGATGCCATATTTCAGGATGGATGTTGACAAGCTGGAGTATAACTATAGGAAGGTTAATCATAAGGATCTTCAAGATCCTTCCAAGTAAGGTCAGAATCCCTCTGCTTGTGGAATCTCTCTCTTCCTTCAAGACACAGCTCAAGTACACCACCTTCTGCATGAAGCCTTCCCTGATCTCTTCAACTATCCCCTAACTACCTTCTAATTATTCTCTTAGTATTGATTCCATCTATACAAATATACATGGTGAGTTTTGTATACATAAACACACTTGTTGTTTCTGCCCACCCCGCAATGAAATTCAAGTTCCTTGAAGGTAGGAATTATTTCATTCTTTATATTTATGTCCTGCATGCCTCCTGGCATATAATAGGTTCTTAATAAGTTCTTGTTGATTGATCGATCAATTAACTGATACAAGGATGAAGTTTAATTTTAAGAAGAAAACACTTAGTGGGCCATTATGGTGTTTATCCAGTATTTTAAAAGCTACTATTTGGAAACTGAATAGATTTATTCTATTAGATCCAAAGGGGTTTAAACTAAAAACAATAGGTGGAAGTTGAAGAGAGACAGATTTATACTTGACAAAAATAAGACTTCCTAACAATTAGAGCCCTACAAAATTGGAATAAGGGTTTCTCAAGGAAAACAAAAACATTTCCTTCACTGGAGTTCTTCAAGTGGAGCCTAGATGTTTACTTATTAAAGGTGTTGTGGTAGAGATGCTTATTTAGGCACCAGTTGGACTAGATGACAGCTGAGATGGCTTCCAAACTGAGATTTTCTTTTTTCTGTAGAACAATAGAAATTGCTAGAAAATATATTTTGGAAAAGGAAAGCAAAAGTTTAAGATTATAAAACCAGAGAGTGAAAAATGAATGAAATAAGAAAAGAACAAAAAAATGAAAGGACAACATAAAAAGGGGACCAAAGAATTATAAAATAATATTCTTTCCTTCAATCCAACACACATATTTAAAGAACCTACTGGCACTGCACTTACATATTGATTAAACACATACATTTTAGATAATGTGAAATTCACGACTTCAAAGAACTAGTCTAGTTGGGGGTCAATGCATCAGCACAGATGAATGAATGAATATAAGCATATATTATTGTTATTATTTTATGCCCATAAAAGTGCTAAGTACTGGAAACACCAACACAAAAGTTAGCCCTACTCCTCATTAGGGGGAGATGATACATATAACTGGACAGAGAATGGTGTTATTGTCTGGCTTGTCTTAAGGAAGATAAGGGGAGTTAATTGAAATGCTCTTCCTAGGAGCAGTCTTAGTATCCAGTAGTATGCAATATCACATGAAAAGTTCCTTATCTAGGCTTACACAATGACCAGAGAAATCTTCGTGAATGCTGTGGCATGTGAACTGGATTTTAAAGAATCGATAAAAATTCAACAGGAAAGGTAAAGAAAGACATTCCAGCTCAGGAAAGTGTAAGCAAAGGAATGGAGACAGGAATTTTAGGAAATGTTTGGGGAACACAGAAAAGTCCAATTTGACTGGAGCATAGACTCTTTCTTTAGAAGGGAGTAATACAATGTAAGACTAGAAAGGGTTACACTAAATTATAAATGGCTTTGAATGCCAGACTAAGCAGTTTGAACTTTACTTGATGGACAGTAGAAACTCATTGAATGCTCTTTATGAGAAGAGGACAAGATCAGTTCTATGTATAAGGAGAGTTAATCTAGTAGCCATATGAAGAATCAAGTATATAGGGAAGAGATTGGAATAGGAAAGATCTGTTAGGAGCTTATTGCAATAGTTCAGATGAGTTGCAATTAGTGCCTATACTAAAATATTGGCAGTAAAGATAGGGAGAAGTGGAAGAGTATGAATTTTTTCAGAAATGGAATCAACTGTACTTGGAAACTGATTTGACTTCAGTAGTAAAGAAAAGAAGCAAATAGGGATCGAGGTTTTGAACATGGGAATCTAAGTAAATGGTGGTGCCACAGAAAGAGTAAAATAGAGGGAAAAACAGGTATTGGGAAGTGGCTAAGATGATAAATGCAGTTGAGAAAATGTTGAATAATAAAAAAATCTTTCTACAAGAATTATAGAAATATATAGAAGTTGTATTTCTAGGCAATTGATTTCAGTATTAGAACATGCATGGGAATGTAATTTTCACTTGAATTAACTTAACATATGGAACAGAAGACAGAAAAGTTGGCTAAACTACTTGTCACTTAGTGGTAAAAAGCTAACGAATGTCTTGACTACCCAGACCTTATCTCAAATATTCTTTCATCACAGTGACAGTATCCAAGAGGTAAAAATTTCACAAGAATGCAAGAAATATAAGCCCAACTAAAGCCAGCAAATAATTGCTTTTTTAATATCACATTGGATTATATTTACAAGTAATGTAACAAGAAAAGCTACACCTCAACAAGAAATTTACTTAGTTGTGGGGCTCAGAAAAAAACTCCCCAAACCTATGAGACTTAATAGCAGTATCAGCACTTTGGAATTTATAAAAACATCTGAACTGGTAAAGTAGTATCTTAAACTGAAAAGGAAAGGTACTATGGTTCAAGGGACTGTATTAACCAGTGGTCCAGCAACTTTGGGAATGGCAGTAGCAACTTATCTCATTGAATTGAAGCATAAAATGACTAGGAAAAAATGCTTACAAGGAATTTGACAAATTAATGATTCCGGAACATAGTGTTGCCTTGCTGCCATTTGCATTAAGTGGTCCTACATGACTTCCCATTTTCCCATTTGTTCTGGACTTACTCTCTGCCTATCACATCCCACCTTCTCTTAGGCTTCCTTTGAGCTGAAGTAACTTTAGTGTAGGAAAACCAGGAAATTGCTTTCAGTGGAATGAGGAATACTGATTCAGTTATTCAATTATGGAGACTTAGAAATTTTGGCACATATACACATATACACATGAATGCAGTTTTGGAACAGATGGAAAAAGGAAATTCTGTAGTATGTGATGATAGATGTTCTGTACAGGGCATGGGACAGTGCTATTTCTGCCACACTTCCAGGACCAATGATTTCATGGGTGTGAGGACACATTCCACAGGTGCAGATCACAGTTCTTGGCTTAGAAGATGGCCTTTGCAAGTTGTTGAAGCCAAAACATCCATCACCCTCTGATGAACTTGGTGATGGGTCTCTCTGGATTTCATTTGGCTCAGCCTCAAACAGCAGACACACAGTCCACCACTGGAGCTACATTTTAAAGGTTAGTAGGATTTTCAAGGGCTCTGATGGCCTCACTTGTGAGCTTCATGATACAGTGAAGAATTTAATGTAGGATAGGATAACATATCAGTAGTTATTGTCCAAATGATATATATGAAAGAGATGTCAAGGATCATATAGCAAAGATGAATGATGCTGATTTTGAAGTGAAGGGACCTGGATAGCTGCTTGATCTTGATTCAGTCATTTAAATCCTTTCGTTCTCAGTTTTGTCATATGTGAAAAGAGCTTTATGCACATAATATTTAAGAGTTAGAAGGGACTTTAGAAATCATTTAACCTTCCCCCTCTCATTTTACAGATTCAGAAATTGAGGCTTAGAGAAATCACACAGTCAATTTATGATGGAACTAGGTTTGACTCAAGTCATCAACAACAAAGACTGTTCTTTTTCTTTCACTATATTGGTTCCCACATGAGAATATGTTTCTCTCCCCAAGTGTAACTTCTTGCCTCCATCACCTTAAATGCAAAATCCCCTCTATTAACATATGCTGCACATTCTTGTTTTGATTGAATGTCTGACTGACTTTCTATCCCCTTCTGCTCCCCCCTCACCAATTCCTTTAAGGAAGTGGTAGTAGTATGAGTAGTATTCTATCTCCCCATCCTGCTGAAACAAGATTCCCACCCTCCTTCCAGCATCACTAAGGGTGAAGTAGACTCTTCAGTGCTCTTGGGCTCAGGGGAGTTCAATGGGCTAATAGGCAATCTCATCTGAACCTTGGCAAACCTTCCCACTAAACCTCAGGGGTTACTGGGTTCGTCATGTAACCCCAAAGGCATTTATGAATCAGCTGCTGTGGAAGTGGCTGCTCATGGCATTCTGCCAAGACCCTATTAGAAGTCTCTCAGAAGAGCTTGACAACAGATATTGTAAAGGCTGCAACAAGAGATTATGGTCTGTCATTTGAAGATTCTACACACTGACTACATATTTAGGTCTCTTCATTGTAGATGAAAAATACAAAATCTCCTAAATATAATCTGCCAAGCCAGTCCCTTCCACTGCATGCAAGTCTCTAAATACATTGAAAGAGGGTTTTAACTGCCATCTCTTAACATCTCTAAACTGAGGTCAGTTAAACTAGTATCTGGAAATCCCACAATGCCAGCACAGACTTTATATTTCCAACATGTGTATTCCTGTTTTGATGTGTGGTCTCATGTTAAAAGCATTATTAGCCACCCTAGCAAGTCTCTGCTGGGTTGGGCACCCCCCTGGCTGAAATAGGAACCACCCCACTCAGAACAATCTGCTAGTGTGTCCGAATATAATACCCTGCAACAAAGCTCATAATAAAATGAAAAGTACTAGCTATAAAGGTGGATTAAGAGTTCTAACATGAGAACAGGAGTGGAAAGAGTAGTAGGAAAATGGCAAAGGAATTTTCATGTGCACGGATTAAAGAGGCTTTAAGGCATTGGGAAGCCATATTCTGGGAGCATGGAGAAACATTTTGGTATTGTTGGAAGAGGGATAGATAAGGACTATATAGTAGAATACTGTTGTTTTATATTTTTCTTAACAAATTGTTATTATCCAATGAAATCATTTTGAGCTTGATGCCTCATAGTATATATAAAAGAAATAAACTACTTTCTTTTCTGAGTCACTAATTCTAGGGACTGTGAAAGAGAGAGGGCAGGGGACCTAACTTTACAGAGATTTGGAATTTATTTTTTCATTTTCATGTGGGCAACAAAGGGTGAATGGAGGAATTGTTGGAGGAAAGGGGGACAGAAGTAGTGACTTGATGGCTTTAAAATTTTAAGGAGAGGTTGGTGGGGAAGAAGTCCAGGAGAAGCAAATTTAAAAAGTGATTAGCTTCATTGCTATGGAAGCATTTTCTAGTACAGCTAAATGATATGGAGGGGTGAGTATGCATGTATGTATTTATTCAGTCTTTCTTTGATTAAAATATATGTTGCTACATGCTAACCATATAAAGCTGGAAGGAACCTTAAAGGTCATCTAGTCTGACCACCTCATTTTACAGATGAGGAAACTGAGGCTAAGAAAGCTTAAATGACTTAACTAAGGTAATATTGATAATTTCAGAGGTGGGATATAAACCCAGATTCTCTGACTCCATAGCCAGTGATCTTTCCATTGTACCACTCTACAGCATTAGACTCTCCCCTAAAAGATACCTCTTTCCTGAGTTTCAGTACTATGTCTTTGTTTCTGGATATCTTGCCATCACATCAAACTTGATGTCTAAAACTTTCCTCATCATATTTCCTCCAAATAAGTTCTCCTCTCAGATATTATCACTTCTTTGAAGTAGTGCTCATGTCTGTCCAAATCTGCCTTTCCATCCACCCTGGCACCATTCAGTCAATCAACATGTCTCTCATCTAAAATGAGTCAAGAGACTGAAGTCTGATATGATGCCAATAGAGGACAGAAGTAAAGTGTTTTGCAATAGTTTATTGACCTGTACTTGCATTAATTCCTGTTATAGATATAAAACATTCCATTATTTGAAGTACTAAACAAAAGCCACATTTCTTGGATCTACATAAACAAAATGTTTTGAAGTCTGTAGGCAGAATTGGGAAAGTTGAGCTAATTCAGACCATGGATAAACATGATATATACATATACATGCATACATATGTTGATATCTGCACATATCCATTATCTCTCCATACCTATATAATAATAATGAATTATTCTGAAATAATTCAATATTATTTTTAATAAATTCATTGAGATTACTTTCAGGGCTTTGGCTGGACCATCTATGAAGAGGGTTGAGATTCTGGATCCTGGAAAAATGTTTCACAGACCCCAATCCAGGACATGAAAATAGGCCCAATACATTTATTGTCAGCAATGGGATTGAATCCTCCACCTTCTGACTTCCTTTTCCCTCTTGTCACCCACAAAACAGGTCTAGTAATTGATGTATGATCTATGCACCATTGCTCTAACATGCTTGGGAAGTAATAAAAATATGTGCAACATTACTTGCATATCAAAGATGGCACTTTCTCCTATATAAGTAGAGGAAGCCATTGTGTGTGTGTGTGTGTGTGTATGCTGCATCCCATAAACAGAGAGAACTAATCTATATAAGAAAAGTGAAGTATATACTTTGTAGGAGTGCCTGAAAAAGCCAGTAATATCTATTCCTTTGACTTTTGACCCTTTACTTGAAGTCCCAGAGAGCTATACTATGTTTTGGAGAGAATCAGCTTGAATTTGTCATTTCATTGCCACGGAGAATTCTCAGGGAGGAAGCTCCCTTTACTAATGCAAACTATCAACTGTTTTGAAACACATAGTCTTATACCACTCCCTGTGGACACTAGAAAGTTAAAGGACCACCTTATGCTCATACAGCCAATATCTATCAAAAGCAAGACTTGCACCTAAATCTTCCTTACTCCCTGGCATTCTATTTACATGCCATGCTAGCTTAATAACAATGCCTTTCACTAAAGCACACTAGGATATGTATATTTTATAGAGATAGGCTGTTCTATTTCTCTGAAGTAGCTGCTAGTAAATAAAATCATGCATTTAGAGAGCATTTGATGCTAAATAATGGAAAATTCTTATACCTGATACCCTTATATGCCCACATACTAATTGAGCTCCTATGAAGTGTCAGGAAGGAAGGGAAAAAAATCTTCATCTATTCTGACAAATATTGATCTCTTCTGCTGCTGTTTCATAGAGTTCATCTTAATATATCATTTTAAATGGTTATGGTTGACTTTGTAATTGTTATGCCAGGTTATTTATTCATTAAAAAACATGAACTAAAAATGACAAATATTTTCTCTTTAAATTCTCACTTTTCTCAGAAGCCTTTGGACTTAATAGAATTTATGCTAAGAATTACAAGGCTCTCAGAAATAATTTTCAAAGACAATCATTCTGTTGAATAGGACCAAAACTGTTGGAACTTTTTATATGCTAGGCTTAGAATTTTAGATGTGTTAAATGATCTCAGTTGATAAGTATCAAAAACCCCCAAACTTTTCAAAATCAAGTTTTCCAGTTTAAACTGTATAATCACTACTGTTTGGCAATACCTTTAGTCACCTAGAATTACTTTTATTCACACTTTGTTTCCCTAGCACACTTCCCATGATAGTAATTCCAGACCTCTCAACCTTTTCAATCAGTTTACCTTTTTATTCATGGAAATTCCATATTTGAGGATGAGAAATGGAATAGGTGTGTGATTGGGGCTTAGGAAGAGAATAAAGATGAAGCCAAGGGATATTGACCTAAATTCCACTTGAAGTTCGACCATAGGAGTTTTTGGAAGGCTCAATTTGTAGAGTTTTGTCTTTGGCAATTTTCTAAAAGTTTGAAGCAGAAGCAGAACAGAAGTGAGGCCAAAGCTATGGATAATCTGGCATTAAGGATAATCATGATAGGAAGCCTGGAATGACAGTCTATGAGAGAATTTAGGATTGCTAAGATATTGCTAACCATGGAATCTTGGTTGAAAATTAAATCATAGAATCAACAATTTAGAACTGGAATGGAACTTAGAGAACATTTAGTAAGACCCTATAATTTTATAATTGAGGAAACTGAGGTCTAGAAAGACTGAGTAACTTGTCTATAATTATGTGTGTGGTGTGTAAGCCATGATTTACATTACAAATTTCACAAAGTAGACTAATGAATTGGGTAAAGTAGGAGGGGATCAATGAATGGAGATCTGCATGATGGTGAAGAGCAGAATCTGAACTCCTAATGGTATGGGGGAGGGAGATAATAGCTAAAGGGGCCACATATGAGAGCTTAGCGATGTAATAAAGCATGAGCTCAATCTATGCTGTCTGTGTATACATATTACACAAGAAGTGGCTATGATGAGTCTTGGTTTTTTAAAACACTGTACAATTTCTACTGTTAGCACATCAGGGAAAGCAGTGCAGCAGAACAATGGGATTGGGAAGGGAACAGTTTGAGCTTTGTTTTGAAGATGCATATAGTGGCATTTCCAGTCCTTCTGGGACTGACTGCATGTACCCAATATATTTATATTGAGACAAGTGTAAAAATGTCCCTGAATCTTGGAAGGTTTTGAGCATCACTGTTCGTTATCCTTCTCCTCCCATCTTTAAAATTCATAGAAAGCTTTTATCCATAGACATTCTTCTCTACACCATAATTTTAAAAACGTTTTTTGAATCAACCACAAATGCAAAACCAGAATTTCAGAGATCCTCCCTTTACTTAGTCCTCAAGTCCAGTAAAATAAATGTTTTCACATGTGCATATCTTTCTCATACTTGACAATATTCCTGATACATTCTTGAAAGGATCCCATCATATGAATTTTTGACAAGGTTTTACTCAAATACTCTAATAGATCTATGATCTCATAAATTTTGGTATTCTCTCCACTGATGAAGATCATTGCCTGCCAATCTATTGTGAATCTTACCTTTGTCCTTCCACAAGTTTGCCACAGGGTTTCATCCCACTTTCTGGGAAGGAAGGAGAGAAGCACTTATTAAGAGCCTACTAAGTGTCAGGAATGGTGCTCAGTTCTAAGTACTGGGGACCTTGATTGCTTTCTCCTGATATCAGTAGGATACTAGGGAAGCCATGACAATTCAGGCATGTGATTATAGAAGAGTGGGGAAATATTTATGAGGCATTCAGAAATTTTTTTCTTTAATCATGGAGTAAGACACAAACTGTCCCATAAGGAAAGAGGCCATCCCATGAGTGAGGCTATAAACAACTAAAATGAAGCAAGATCTCAAAGAAAATACTAAGAATCAATAAAGCAATGTAAGAATTCATTTCCACACCAATTAAAACTACAAGAAGTTCCAAGTAAAGAATGTAAAGTGAGTTTCAGAGATAGTATACCAGAAAGGAGTATTTTTTAAGATGCAAAATTAGACTTATGTTACCTATGATCCCAGTAGACATGGTATGGACTTATATAGGCTAGTGAAGTAAACTACTTTATGGTGGGATGGGGCAAAAAGCCAGCAGCCATGTCTCAACCATACCAATTTGGCCAACTGCAGAATGTATATTCTTGTGAGTTTCATTTAATAAAAATGGAACCAAGGATACCTAATGCTTTTCACACCCTGAATAGGGTCATTACTATACTGAGGAACATTATGTTTCCTCCCTGAAATGGTCTCAAGGTGGAAGGGACTAATTACTCTGCTCACCTGGAAGGAACCTAACTAGTCCTCATATGTCACTCAAATGCTATGCACAAATGCTATGTACCACCCAAAGAAAGAAGCAATGTGCCCATTGTTGGTATATTGAGACTGACTTAATCCTTACAAATTCTGTGGGTGCAAGGAAATCAGTTCTGAGGAGAAAGTGGGAAGGGCCCAAGTAAGGATTTTCTTTGCAATAAGATAGCATGGCTGTAGTAATCTGGGGGCCCTGATTGTGTGCTTTGGGGGTATACTGGTTGTGCCTTGGAGATATCTAGGAAAGGACAGTTTCACTTTTTTGTACCTATATCCCCAGTGACTAGCACAGTGCCTGGAATATAGTAGGCAATTAGTGTGTTGATTGTACATCTATGAATGTATTGCCTAACTCCAGCAGGGTCCAGGGACAGTTAACATCTTTAAAAAGTTGCTTTATGTATGTCTTTGGCCTAGTAGTCCTACATAAATGACAAAACTTATAAAGCCTTTCCCAATATGCCACCTTCCCATCTTTTCAGTCCTCTAATGTGTCACAGCTCACCTCACACTCTATAGTCTAATCATATTGGCCTACTTGCTGTTCCTCTCATAGGACTCTTCATGGCTGTGTCTTTGTAATGGATGTCCTTCATGTCTGAAAACATTCCTCTTAACCTCTTTCTCTTGGAGTACCTGTTGCCTGCAAAATCATCTCAACCCCTGTCTTCTGCAAGAGGCTCTTCCTGATCTCCTCAGCTGTTAGTGCTTTGTATGTATACATAGTTTTTCTTGGATAAAATGCAAGTTTCTTGAGGACAAGAATAGCTGCCCCAGTGGTGAGCAGAGAGTATGGCTAATACAGGTGCTTCACAAATGCTTGTTGATTGAGAGAATGTTGAGGCAGCTAGGGGACATAGTGGATAGAGCATCAGTTCTTGAGTCAGGAAGACCCGTGTTCAAGTTCGGCTTCAGATGCTTACTTTCTAGGTGACCCAGGACAAGTCACACAGCTTTTGTTTGCCTCAGTTTCTTCAACTATAAAATGGGGATAATAACAGCACTTACCACACAGGAGTGTTGTGAGGATCAAATGAGGTGGCGTTTAAAAAACGGGCTTAGCACAGTGCCTGGCACATAGCAAGCACTAATTAAATGCTTATTCTCTTCCCTTTCTTCTTTCTAATCATACTTAAAAGGATCTAGTTATCTGACTACATGATTTTAAATGTGGACACACTTGTCCACTTAACCTGACTTGTGTAGAGGATACTGTCATTTGTGAAATTTTAAGGTAAAATGGGTGTCCAAGTAAACGACTCCTTTTCTAGCTGATGGGAACAATTACGATGCTAAGTATTCCAAAGTCTTCTCCTCAAAGAATGTATGGGCTGTATACCAAAAGCCTCCCAATGACTCAGAAGCTTCCTCATTAAATGAGAGAACCAATGTAGGCAAATTTCAAATCAGCAGCTGGCATCTAGAGAGAAGAAACCCATTTTAGGTTTGAGTTCCAGTAAGATCAAGTCACTCTAGGATACTTAGAGGAATTTTGTGTGGGCCTGAGGACTGAGATGGTACTGAGTGGCTGAATTTCTATTTACTTTAAAATTTTTCTTACTGATGTATATTAAATCTGAAGTCCATGTGAAAAATTGTAAATCAACTGGAAACAAAAACAAGCCTGAAATTTCATCTCCCACCCAGAAAATTGACAAAGAACAAAAATAGGCATACTCTGTATTGGAAGGTTTTTTGAAAAATATGTTCACCAATAGATGTAACCACTCTGGAAAGCAATTTTGAACTATCCTACACAAAGGATGAAACTACCTATAACTTCTGATGTAGAGATCTTACTTTTGGAATGTAGCTAAAGGAAGTCAAAGATGCAAAGAAATATTCCATAAAAACTTAAAAAAAATTTGTTGTTCAGTCATTTCAGTTGTGTCCAACTCTTCATGACCCCATTCGGGATTTTCTTGGCAGGGATACTAAAGGGGTTTGTTGTTTCCTTTTCCAGCTCATTTTATAGACGAGGAACTGAGGCAAACAGGGTTAAGTGACTTGCCCAGGATTACACAGCTAGTAAGTATCTGAGGCCAGATTTGAACTCTGGAAGATGAGTCTTCCTGACTCCAGGCTCAGAACTATATCCACCATACCACCTTGCTGCCCTAAACGGTTTATAGCAGCACTTTTTTGTAGTATCAAATAACTGGAGATGGCTAAACAAATTATGGTAAGTAAGCATTATAGAATAATCCTGCATCATAAAAAAAAATGATGTGTATGAAGAATACAGAAAAGCACTGTAAGATATACATAAACTAATTCAAAATGAGTTAGAAACAGGAAAACAAAATTAATGACAAAGGCAAGTATAAAAATGAAGCTGAAGTTAACTCTATTTAGTAAGTTTGCCCCTAAAAAAGGGATGTGAGAACGCTCCTCCCTTTTTTGTTTGCATAGGTGGGAAGCTGTGGGGAAAGAACGTAAGCAATTATATACTATTATGTACCAGGCACTGTGCTAAATACTTTCACAAATATTATCTCATTTGATCCTCATAACAACCCTGCAAGGTAGGTGCTATTATCACCCCCATGTTACAGTTGAGGAAATTGAGACAAACAGAGGTTAAGTGACTTGCCCAAGGTGACATAGCCAGTAAGTGTCTGAGGCTAGATTTGAACTCATGTTTTCCTGACTCCAAGCACTACCAGCTCTGTAAAACACTGCAGAACACTACATATACTGTTGGACTTGGTTGATATGTTGACTAGTTTTATTGAACTGCTCCCGTCCTCACCCCCAATCTTTTATATTCATTCTTAAAATGGTTCTTTTGGGTAGGCATGGTTAGAAGAATGTATTGGGAGATTAAAGAGTTGTTAAACACAGAGGATAATGACAAAAAGTGAAAAGCAAACATTAAAATATGTATGGAATAGAAAAAATGTCAGATTTGATGTCAGTGTACCTTTTTCAAAAGATAGTATCTCCTGCTTCCTACCTATGTGCCTTTGAACAATCGAGGTTACCTCTCCAGGTTTTAGTTTCCTTATCTGTAAAATGAGGGAGTATGTTCTAGATCAGTGGTAGGGAACCCGCAGCCTCACGGCCACATATGGCCCTCTAAGTCCTCAAATGTGGCCGTTGGATTGAATCCAAACTTCTCAGAACAAATCTCCTTAATAAAAGGATTTGTTCTGTAAAACCTGGACTCAGTCAACAGGCCACACCTTAAAGGGCCACATGTGGCCTTGAGGCCACAGGTTCCCCGCTCCTGTCCTAGATGACCTCTGAGGTTCTTTCTCTGCTCTAAATCTATGATCACATGTTTTTATACATATTTCCCTTATAAATTAAGGCTATAGTTGTCTGTTGGTAGAAGAGAAGAAGGATAAGAGTCTGTTGTTGCTGATAACAATCCACTCAGTGGTGGCAGCAGTTACACAAGATAGGGCAAAAGAAATTGGGTATGGTAGGTCTCTGAACTCAGGGAGCTGTGAAGGTCAGGAAGGACAGGTACTCTATCCCTAAACCCACAATTTAGACATCATCAAGATTTAGAATATTATAAGAAAAAAGACCCCTTGGACAATTCCTGAAAAAGGACCTGAATCTCTAGAAAGCTGAGATCTTCAGCAGAGCCCATGGTATAGAGTGGAGCTTACCTAATTTCTATAAAACCTAAAGGAGTAGATGGTCTGCACTTGCCATTTTTTCAATGTATACCTTTTTTCCCTTTTAAGAAGAGCTCATTATAGGGCTGTGGCCGCTAGTGAGGAGTGGTGTATATTTAAGCTGCTCTAGACTATCCAAAAGAGTACTGTTCCCTTCAAAGTCATAACCTTGAAAAATCACATCATTGTTCCCCATTGTTCCATTGTTTAAAATATCTTTGGAATACTCCTATAGGCATCTTCAAAGGTCAATTTTTGGAATCTTTGTTTTTTGAAGGAGATTTGGGTTTTTTTTCAACAGCCAAGAACCATTTGGAGGCATATTTTTTGTGACGAAAGTGGGACAATAAAGCTTTGTAAATACTATTTCTCAAAAAAAAGATGAGGTGAAAAGAGTAATTTTTTCAAAGACTCATAAACTGACTCTGAAGACCATTTCTTGAGAAGGATCCAAAATGTCTTGATCAGTGCTTGGTTCTTTAGAGAAAGTGCATAAACCCAGAAGGTGGGTGCTTTAAAGGACAGCACTGCCACTGATAGATAAGCCCTGGCATAGTTGTGAAGTATAATTACTTTATAGTCATACCACATGTGAGTGGAAGAGAAGGGTTTCAAGTTCAGGGGATGTGAATGCCCATTAACCACTGGCCTGTCAGAAAAATAACAGTCCCTTTAAAGAACTCATTTCATAAGTCATACTGCACTATACATTTTGCATATGGAATAGAACTTGGGTTTGTAAATATAGGATGATTCCCATTATACTGAACTGCAAATAATACACTCAGATACCATCATATCACAAAATCTCCAGTAGATGGATATTGCCACATTCAATTTTTACTGTTGCTCCTAGGAAGGATTTTCTTTCTTTTCTTTTCTAATAAAACTCTAAATAGAAATAAAATTTTAAAAATTCAGTGTACTGAGGAAATAGGAGCATCACTATTACAACAAATACTAAAAATGAGTGCTACTTGTCCATGTGAAGTCTCCATTTATGTAACAAACCAGAATCTAAAAATCAAGTTTTCTACCACATCTGATAGGATAGTAAAAATATCCATAAAAATACTATCTTGACTGGGAGAGGGTCAGGCATCAAGGTTATCAAAAGGGCTGAGTGAGATTAAGCAAAACTGTGCATGAATCTTCATTTGAATAATGGTTAAAATAAAGTTAGGAATAGTAAGATAAGCTCTAAAATCTCAATGACAAATTTGTGAAATGATTGGACATATTTAGATTTCCACCTTGTGTTTTTAGAATATATAATGTCAGGTTCTCTATGAAATAATTTTAGAAGCTTCAGATTTTGATATATTCTCTCTTAGATATTAGACCTTTAAGAGATGCAGTCTGATTTTTATCCTTAGGATTGGGAGAATGGGCTGTAAGAAAGCTATAAATGAAGGCATGCACTCGGAGGCTTTCATTAGTTGAGAGAGAATATTTTTCCTTTTCTTTCCTGCATTTGGAGAATGAAAAACTCTGTTCAGGGCTGTTCTATTGACTCAGTCTTTTAGAATGGCTTGGGAATAACTAGGGAGGAGGACTTTTCAGGTGTCATGAGCAAGGGGGTAACAATGTGCTCAGAGAAAATTAAAGGCCGTAAAACAAGGTCTCCAGCATGTTGGTAGATCCTTACTGAAAAAATCTATGGGAGAACATGGAGAAGAATCATATGAGATGAAAGGTGTGGGTCAAATCAGTCAACAAGCATTCTTGAAGGGTTTCATCATGTGCCATGTACTGAGCTAGGTGCTGGGGATGAAATTCCAAAAAAATGAAACAATTCTTAGAGGTGGTAATCTTCACCAATGAAGGGATACACACATCACTGAAAAATACTGAAAAATAAATACGGAGAAACTCCCTGACAATTGAAGCTAACAATGGAATGGGCTTCCTCATATGCAAATAAATCCCTCTTAACTGGAGGTTTTCAAGCAGAGGCTGGATGCCTACTTGTCAGGGCTGTTTTAGAATGAATTCTTTTATATGTTGGAG